>NC_073302.1:223265204-223868306 GCF_027595985.1 Sorex araneus
ATTTATTAGGAGTTTCAAAATAATTATATTCTAATTTTTATCCTCTTTTTTCATTTATCATAAAATATTTCTATAGGAAGAGATTTTCCTTCACCTACAATCTGGATACTCAAGATAAATGTTTTCAGTCTTGGCTTTGGTTTTGGGGCCACATCCAGCAGTGTCAGGGCTTACTCCCAGCAGTACTAAGAGACCACTTTTGGTGAGGCCAAGAAGACCATATGCAGTATTGGTGATCAGGCCTGAGATAGTTGAAAGGCAACCACCCTACCCACTGTACTATATCTCTGGCCCCAAGAACTGTTTTTTTTTAAGCCAGATAAATGCTTAGTTTTCAAAATAATGAATTTGTTTATTTCAATGATGACCTATTAGTTGTAGTTTTGTTATGTTTTATAATATAATAAACACATAGAAGTATGTACAAACATATATATTATTTAAAAATGCTGCAATCACTCTAGTTGTCTACATAATGTTTTTCTTCTTTATCCCATGGCAGCCTATTAGAGTTGATGCTTTATCCTTTAGACATGACTTCATTTTGCCTGGAAATAATGGCTCTGTGACATGGAGATTTCAGTTTTAAAATAGGAAAAGTTCTGGGGAAATTGTGATAAGTTGGTCACTCTACACTTCATGGTCTTTACTAGCTCAGTTCTCCGGCGAGGCAAAGTATTCTAAACTTACTAATACATGTTTAAGCTAACTAATACATGTCATACAAAATATAAGTTCCTACTTATCTAAAATTACGATCATATAATCCTTACCCACAGTGGGCTTTTAGGAGGGTTAAGTGAAAAAATGTTTGTAAAGAGCCTAGAATGGGACCTAGAATATAGATCCTGCTCATTAAACACTATCACAACACTCTCTTAGTGGGAGATACGGGTCATGTAAGGATTACAGACTCACAAAAACTCCGCACATCACCTTGGGGAGATAGTCATATATCAGGTGTAAGTCATGCTTAAAAAAAACATTTAAATGGCAGCGGAGATACAGTTTTAAGAGGTTTGCTATAAATGGTCATTGACATTGCCTACAATGTAATTTGTGCAACAGCTATTTCAAAAAATTCAAATAATTAGATCAGTCTGACCTCACAACAAAACAAAGTTATAAAGCTGGACATAAAATTGTTCTTAGAAATTTCTTGAAATATTTGAATTTGATACTTGAGAAGGCTTTGTCTATTGGTTGTTTCCAACCTTGACATATTTGTATGGCAAAGAAAATAAGTCTTATATAATAATTGAAAAATTAATAAACTTCTGTGCTCTGACAGGGATCCTCAAAAAAATTAGTATGAGAAACAGGTGTAGAAAAGAATTTCAGTAGGTCTCTGAGAAAAAGATGTGATCATTGCAAAATTCATTAAAGAGAAAATTATAGAAGATAGTCACACTAGTCTTCACAAAGCATGTATTCATCTGTGGCTGACGGTTGTAGAGCCCCCATGTTTGGGGTGTACATAAAGGAGAGAGAGATCAAAGAAGTCTTGTTCTCTGAACCATTGCAAATAACTACAAAGGAATTGATGAGTTCCATCCTGTCAGTGCCTGCTTTTTTGAAAGCATAAGCTTGACATATGTGAATCAATTTGCACTGATGGTGCTCCTGATATGCTAAGAAGAGTTCAAGATCCATTGCTTTTATAAAGAGAGGAAACCCTCTTGTCATTATAACACATAGTATTGCACAGGATTCTTTTGCTACAAATAAGTTCCCTTTAAGTATAAAAGATTGGTTTAAATATTGTGGTGAATATGATACATTTTATCAGTGGATGTGCTCCAATCCCATCCTCTCACACCCTCTCTTGACGAAGGAATTAGAAGGAAGCATACTACACAGAAGTGAAGTGTGTTTCCAAAGATCATTTAAAAAATAAATATTATTTTCCTACCAATTATTTTCATAGTTAAAAAATGTGAAAGGATGACCCACATCTCACAGCTGGTATCATGTAAACTTATCCATCATCCCAGCTCTTGAGATTCACTAAATCTCGGAAGAGATGCAAGCCCAGCTGTTAAAATTCATGAGTACACTGGTCTCTCAACAAAAATTCTGGGGTCTTCAGAATGGGGGAGGGATAACACCTCACCCTGATGAAGATCTGGCAGGCACACCCAACCCACAGCCGCCACCAAGCCACCTCCACTTATACTCAACTAATCTATGCAGAGACACAAAACAGATAAAAATTCATTCTGATACATTGTTTTTCAGGCTGAGAATTCTGAGGTCTTCTCAGAAGGTGGGTGGACAGCCTACCGCCCACACTTGGGGACCCTTGTACTTTTGAAAGCCCCAGCAGCCACACCCACATCCCACAGTCACTGCCATGTAGACTAATCCATCTGCCCAGTTCTACAGATCCTGGAGTTCCTGTAGCACAACACTTCCAAATTCCACAACACCGACATCCCAGTAGGAGCACACCAGATAAGGTGGAAAAGTAACATGGAAACCAACTATGCTTGATAAACAAAAAGAACAAAAAAGAAGGCTCAACTAACAACAAACAACTTAGTAAACCCTAAGGCAAGGGCTTAATGACCCTATTGTGAGGTATAAGAATTTTTGCAAATTTTCCTTTACTGTAGTATTTTTTTTTAAAAATCCATAAACTATTTAGTTGTAACAGGCACTATAAAATAATTTGTGTCTGCTGAGGGGCAGGCTTGGAGGATGACTGAGAAAATGAAATATGGTGGAAGTTCTGGGAATAGGATTGGTCTTGGAGTATTGCATGCCCACAAAAACTGTATTATGAACAACTTTGTAAACCACAGTGTTTAAATAAAGTATAAAAAAGTGAAAGAAAATTAACGCAAATGTCAATAGTGTGTGCACAAGCCAGGCTACCCAAGTAGGGGGAAATTATTCAATACTAGAAGATGGTCTCTGTAGAACATAGCATGAACAATGTCTCTGGGTCAGAGTTGGGTTTTGTCTTTGTCAACACACTTGAAGACTTTCCAGGGAAATGAGTGGGCAAGGCTCTGAGTCAGGGAACCACAGACCAGGACAGCCCCATTACTCAGCAGGCAGTAATGTGGGAAGGTGCTGGACATCCAGCAGGAAAACGGGAGTGGGTTGATATGTTGTGTCTGAGTTTTGAAGTTTTCCAGATATCAAGAGTGGCAAAGCAGGATACATTCTCTCAGCTGTCAGTCATGAAGCACAGAGCAAAAATTTCATCAGCACACATCCAGGACAAGCCAAGAAAAGACAAGAATGCGGGCAGGCACACCCCAAAGCTCTGTCCTCAGATTACAAAGTTGGGACAAGGGCATGGCCATGTAGGTGATGACAGCTGCACTTGGTTTTCTTAGGTCAGATTGCTCCGACTGGCTATCCATGCTGAGTTAACACATAAGGAAAGAAGTATGTTTATTCAAAAACCAGTTATTAGAAATTAAAATAAAGAATTTAAAAAGTTTATTCTCTTATAACAAAATGGCAAATGCAATTAAAGCCTACATAACTTGGACATGTCTCTTTAAGGAATTTGGATGAATACAAGAGAGTAGTACATGTTTATTAGAAAATAAAAAAAAATTAGTTTAGAAGAAGCAAGTTGAAAAATTCATTGTATTCTTCACTATTGGGGTGGAGAAAAAGCTTAGAAAATTAAGTAGTGAGTCCAACAAATGACTAATAACTCAGTGGCACGAGATAAGCAATGAGTTTTATCCATGGGCTTCCAGAGGAGTGTATAATCTTTGTGTTTGGTCTTTTCACTTCTGGATAGTAGAGGTTTTTTGTTGACCATTTGTCATTAATTTATAGGGTTGTTAAAGACCCTTTTTTGATTAAGTTTGGACACTGTACTCAGTTTGACACTTTTTTCAACTTGTGAAATTTATTGAGGATTCCGTTGCAGTTATTGAGGGTTTGTTGCAGTTTAAATGAACGTTGCATAGTGAAAACTGTTGTATTTTCATATTGGTGATAGAATATATAAAAAGATATGTACACACTTACATCTATTTGTGTTTTTTTCTTTTTATATTGAATCACCATGAAAACAGTTACAAAGCTTTCAGATTTAAGTCTCAGACATACAATGATCAAACCCCCATCCCTTCACCAGTGCACATGTTCCACCGCCAAGAACCCCAGTATGCCTCCCATCTCACGCGCCCCCCCCCGCCGCCTCCGTGGCTAATGATCTTCACTTTACTCTTTCTATACTTTGATTACATTCAATATTTCCACAGAAAACTCACTATTATTATTTGGAATTTCCCCCCAACAATCAAACCTGCTGAAAAGGCATCATCTGATAATTTGTTTTCCATTGCTGAGAATGAAGAGTATATGAGGTCTGGTATTTTAGTAATTAAGTCCAGAGAAGTTTCTGCCAGAAGTTGCGGCACTGCAAGCTCGTACCTCCAGTTATAAGATGGTGGTTGTCATGTGGCAACCACCGCTGCCGCTGCCACTGAGGAAAGGAAAAGCCGAGAGAGGAAAAACGTTTCCCCTCCCGGGGCAGCATGGGGTCGCAGCTCAGTTCACACTCTAGAGGCATTTCTGTTAAAGCCGCTGGGTGCTGAAAGTAGTTAATAGGCCTCCGGGATCATGGTCTTTTAGTAGAAGAGGAGCCATTCTTGTGCGGCCACTCTGGGTCTCATCTGGGCGCAGCTATTTGTGTTGTTGAGAGACAGTATATCTCACTTTTGATTCTTACTATCATGGGATGAGAGATGAATTAAAGAACTCTTGCAGTAGGGTTCTCCTCAGTTTTCTTTATATATTTCTAGTAGTCTTTGGTTTATGAATTTTGAAATTTTGATATTTGACATACAAAGATAAACATAAGTTAGTACCTCATTATGGATTATATCCTTTTTCATTTTTAAGATGTCCTTTGTCTCTAATAAGTTTGTCCTCAACTAATTCACCCTGACTAAAATTGGGGACTTATTTCTCTTAGTAGTATTGGCCTGATATGATTTCATTTGTCTATTCTTAATAGCATGTTTTCAGATTGTGCTTTGTGATCCAAGCTTAGAGTTTTCATTCCCACAGATTTAGCTTTAATTTTTTCAATTAGTTTTTTAATTGAATCACAGTGAGGTACACAGTTACAAAGTTGTTCATAATTGGATTTCAGCCATATAATATTCCTTCACCAGTGTATATTTTCCACCACTAATGTCTCCAGGTTCCCTTCCTCTCTCCTTCAAACCCACACCAGTATTTGTAGTGGGGACTCTCTCTCTCACTCTCTTTCTCATTCTCTTTCTCTCTCTCTCTCCTTTTGTGCATTATGGTTTGCAATGCCATAAGGTTACCTACTTTCAACACTCCATTCTTGTCCAGAGAGACCTAATCATTATTGTCATACTGGTACTTTCTCTATTCTAACTGCCCTTTGCTCCCTACATATTTGTGGCAAGCTTGCCACAAGATTTAGCTTTCTTGGTATGAGAGAAATGTTGGTCACAGATTACTCATCCTTAGTTGCAATTTTTATTTATATTATGCACACAATTTAAAAGCACACACACACGTCTTTTCTTATGTAGGTTTCAGTTTCTTATAGTGTTTGTGTTTTTATTCTGATTGCCCTGAAGGTTGACAGTTGGCTCCCGGATCCCTTAGCGTTGCCTTTGCAATGATCACTGTCATCCCTTTGCTCATCGATTTGTTCGAGCAGGCACCAGTAACGTCTCTCATTGAGAGATTTATTGTTACTGTCTTTGGCATATCCAATATGCACGGGTAGCTTACCAGGCTCTGCCGCGCGGGCTCGATACTCTCGGTAGCTTGCCGGGCTCTCTGAGAGGGGCGGAGGACTCGAACTCGGGTCGGCCGCGTGAAAGGCAAATGCATATTATTTGCACATTTTAAAATTCTTACTGTGTGTCTGAGGATTCACCACTAGGGGGGTAAGAAAATCACCACATTCATCTTGATTATCCTAAAAGGCTCAGTTTTGTCTTCTATATATATTTTTTGGTTCTGGTTATTACCTTTTTACTTGGAAGTAAGATACTCACCCTTCCCCTATCTGTTTTAAATGGTAGGTTTGGAAACATGACTACATAAGATGAAGGACTCTGGCTCACAAGTTTGAAGTGGTCACATGCTTGCTTTGGAAGTGCAATAAAGAAGTGTGATGAAAAGCCCAGCTCACACCAGCCTTCTGGCACTGCATCAGATGTGGAAATGGCACTGGCTTAAACACACTAGAGATTCTCCTTTCTCCTGGATTGCCAGCCTGGAGAGCCTTTTTATTTCTATTATTATTACTGTTTCTTTATTATGTCCTCTTCTACAATTACAATTCTGACAGTTGCTTTAGTTTTTTCATTTACTCAGTAAATTCAATGCTCACCTTCTTAACCAATATGTCTCTCTCTGCATATTTATTTATTTCTATCTTTAAGTAATTTTATTTTCAAAGAAAGGATGCAGATTCTGGTAGTTTGTATGGTGCAGTAACATTGAAAACTAATACATTAATATTAAATACTATTACAAATCATGATGCCTTAAACATATTTATTTTTAAAATGGTGCAGAGCTTTTATGTCCTGGAATTCATACAAGCTCTGTAGCACTGTAGCACTATCATCCCACTGTTCATCGGTTTGCTCGAGCAGGCACCAGTAACGTCTCCATTGTGAGACTTGTTACTAACAAGTTACAGTTTAGTAACAAGTTTTTGACATACACCATGGGTAGCTTGCCAGGCTCTGCCATATGGGCAGGAGACATACAAGCTCAAAGAGTCAAAACTAATTTGACCAAGTAAGAAAATTACTGGGTCCCATATTTTCTGAGGTCTGTATCCTATAGGTAGATTTTTTTTTTTTTTATGCATAGAGTATCCAAAAGGCTCTGTGTTACATGAGCTTGGAGAGTTTTTTGCTTTTGCTTCCAGCCTCCATCAGGCTCAACCTGGCAATCAGGATTTGGGCTGTGTTCAACTCTTACGTCTATTTTATTTTGTAATTTTCAAAAACGATTTTAGATGTTTTCAAAAGAGAGAGTGGGGCCAGCGGCTGTCTTGACTCTGTATCTCACTGAAGACATGAATGTGGCCAAGGAATGATATTGGTCCATTTCTTCTAAAATTGGATTTCATAACTAACAGGGTCTGATGAAAGATGATCTCATGGAAACATGGGTCATGACTGAATGCAAATGAAGTTTCAGACAATAAAATTTTAGAATCTCTAGTGCGTTCAAACCAGTACCATTCCCACATCTGATAGCAGCGCCAGAGGGCTGATGTGAGCTGGGCTTTTTATCATACTTCTTTATTGCATTTCCAAAGCAAGCATGTGGCCACGTCAGGAAAAAGTTCTTCATTGTTGAGTATCACTGAGTAACGGTGCCTTGGAGAGTCAGTAGGTAAACCTTTTAAAGCTTTTAGTTGTGTAGTTGCTTGTTTTAAAATAATTTTATTTAATTAAATTTAATTCCCTTAGTTTAAACTTTTTATAGTTTTTATTATGCCTTGTATATTACATATATCATAAATTATATACATCATGTACTTCTTAAACTGTCTACTCATGCACAGCTCAGTTGCACCATGTACTAATGTGCAGCCATCATCTCCACTGATCTCCAGAAATTTCCATCTCCCAGATTTGAAACTATGATTTGAGAGCTACACCAGGCAGTGCTCGGAGCTTATTCCTGGCTCTGTCCTCAAGGGTTACTCTGTATTTAGAGTCCTTGGTTCTGTCACATGAAAGATAAGCAAGCACCCTACTTGCTCACCAGGTCTTTAGGGTTTTTTTTTCTTTAAGTCATTCGCAGCGCATTGTATTTGTATTTCAAGGTTACTCTGAAAATGTGTTTTTGCAAATTATCTAGCATTCCCTTTCCTAGGATTCACAGAAAATTCTCTCAGGTCATGAGTCTCAGGAAATTTTTCTGTGTATTATCAACTCTGAGTCCCCAAATGTGCATGTGCCCTTTTAGTGGTGCCTACAACAAAGGCTCTTGTGGGAAAGGCTCTTTCCACTTTTGCATCCTTACCCAATTTAGGCTCTATTGGTCTGTTCAAGAACACTTAACTTTTATCATGTCTTCCCCATACTTTGGAAATAATCCATATGAATCATTGAGAAATATTTTAATATTTTCTAGAATAGGGATAGAAAGAGAAAGAACAAGAGAAATATAATTTAAAAGGTAAGAATATAATTCAAATAAACCAAATCTAAATATTTTTGAGACTATTTGGAAAACTGAAAAATGAGTTTTAAATTGTAGAAAAGGATTATTATTAATTTCCTATGTGAGATCACAGTATTGTGGTTATTTTAAGCTCTTATCTGTTAGCAATAATAATGAATAATTTATAAATGAAATGTATATCTGTCTGGGGTTTGTTTCAAATACTCAAGGGAAAAAATAGTGGGTGGGTATAAGCAGAAAAAAAATACAAAAATAATTTTACTTTCAACGTGAGTAAGTGTGAAGATAATGGCAACATAGAGAAGCAATGCATTTGAGAAGTGGCATAAGAATTCCTAGAAAATCAGAAGTACCACTTTTTATCAAATTTGGGAGTTTCTTTGCTGTTAACTAAATTCTCAAAATATGCCTAAATGGTTCATTAGCATTTGAAAACCAATGTATCTGAGTTCTGTAGTGGTTAATATAATTACTGGGCCTAAAATTTACATCTTAGTGAGGAAAACAGAAAGGAAAGTAACAATCATTAAGCATTTAATTGATCTCAGACACTGTGCAGTAGGCTTCACCAATCCGGCTGCAGTAATATTTCCTCCTTAGTCTCCATTTACTCTTTTTAAAAAATTTTATTGAACCACTGTGAGATAGTTACAAGCTTTCATGTTCGGTTACAATCACACAATGATCAAACACCCATCCCTCCACCAGTGCACATCCCCCCCCCACCAATATCCCCTGTATACCCCTTCCCCTTTTCCACCCTCACCCTGCCTCCATGGAAGACAATATTCCCCATACTCTCTCTCTACTTTGGGGCATTATAGCTTGCAACACAGACACTGAGAGGTCATCATGTTTGGTCCATTATCTACTTTCGGCATGCATCTCCCATCCCAACTGATTCTTCCAGCCATCATTTTCTTAGTGATCCCTTCTCTATTCCATCTGCCTTCTCCCTCCACTCATGAGGCAGTCTTCCAGCTATGGGGCCATCCTCCTGGCCCTTGTATCTACTGTCTTTGGGTGTCAGCCTCATATTATGTTATTCCAAACTCCACAAATGAGTGCAGTTCTTCTATGTCTGTCCTTCTCTTTCTGACTAATTTCACTTAGCATGATACTCTCCTGCCTGATTATGGGTAACTGAATCTGGAGTTTTAGAATCCCATCTTCTTGGGACCTATGAAAAAATGGCTGTGTCTTGTTCTGACCTGGTAGTCAGCATGGTTGGTCCTGGCATAGATAAATTAGTAGAAACACCAACTTTTCTCCACTGAGAGCCAAAAGAAGACTTCATGAGCCATTTAGAGCCATGTCACACAGCAAATGCTCCTTTGAGAAGTCTCTGTCAGTCACAGGCATGTTTCCAGAGTCTTGTGCAGCATTTGCTTTAGTAAGGGAGAGTTTCAGTCAGACAAGCATCAGTTAATGACTTGATCTTTGGAGCCAATTGGTGTGAGTTTGAGTTCCAGTGGTTTGAGACAAAAGCAATAAAATTATTTCTGTCTATGTGCTTTGTGTATGGTATGGTAATAACTATAGAATTTATTCCAACACTTTGTGAGAATTTAAAAATTAAATTAAATTTTATTTTATTTATTTTGATTTTTGGGTCACACCTGGCGATGCACAGGGGTTGCTTTTGGCTCTGCAATCAGGAATTACTCCTAGTGGTGCTCAGGGGACCATACAGGATGCTGGAAATTGAACCCGGTTCTATTGCATGCAAGACAAATGCCCTACCTGCTGTGCTATCACTCCAGCCCCTAAATTTTATTTTAGACACCGTGGTTTACAATAATGCTGTTACTGATAGGGTTTCATTCATAACACTTTCCAGAGTGACCACACCTGCTACCACAGTGACCATTGCCCTCCACCTTTGTCCCAGTTCCCGCCTCCACCCCCCAAACACACACATACACACAAACACACACACACACTATCCCCCTTTTCCCTTCTTTATGGTATATTTCCTATTGAAGACTAGTTCTGTTTTGTTGTTTTTGGACATTTGTTATTTCCCTACTATGTTTTTTTAATATCCCATATATGAGAGAAATCACTCTTTGTTTGTCCTTCTGCTTCTGACTAACTTCAGTCATCATGATACTCTCCAGATCCATGTATGTGACAGCGAATTGAGTGATTTCATCTTTTCTTTCAGCTAAGTAGTATTCTATTGTATATATGTACCATTGTTTCTTTATGTTCTTGGACATCTGAATTATTTCACAATTTTGACTAATCCAATGGACATAGGAATGCAGATGGCTTTTCTGAGCAGAGTTTTTGGCCCCTTGGAGTATATGACAAGAAGTCGAATTGCTGGGTCATATGGATGCTCAATCCTAATTTTCTGAGAAGTGTCTATATTGTGTTCCAAAAAGACAACCAGTCGATATTCCCACCAGCAGCGAATGAGGGTCCCTTTTCTTCCACATCCTTGCCAACACAGGTTGTTTTCATTCTTTGTGATGTGAGCCAGTTTCACTGGTGAGAGATATCTCATTATTGGTTTGTGTGTTTTCTATTATTTTTAAAATGCATTCCCCCTCCCTAACTTTTCTTCTCTTCCTGTTGTGTTAGTGACAAGGAATCTCACATTTGCTTGGTTGGAGTGCTCACACTTTGCTAAGACTCACTAGGGTCAATCTTAAAATTGTGGTGCCTACATACACAGCAAGGACCTGTCAAGGCCATACTCTTCAATTGAACTGCTATTGGTGGGGTTGTGATTCTCACGTGTGGCCTTGCCAGAGGACTGAGCTCCTGGTCAGAGTGCTCATACATATCTTTAATTGAAGAGCTCACAGGGTGAAATTTTAGTTGTTGTACATGCACACAACTGGCTAAAGTGCAGCCAGAAATTTGCTTGTAGTTCTGGGGAACTCAAATAGTAGAGTTTCCAGACACAAATATCACTGATTCCAGGATCTTACTTACACATGTAGCAATACTAGAGATCAAATTCATATCTTCATGTTTGCAGGGCAGACACTTCAGGCACTGAGCCATCTCTCAGCCCCCCTTTGTAAGTTTTAAGTGTGTGGGTATATATAGAATAGTACAGGGAGAATCTACTTCTTGGTTCAGTTTGGCTTTAAAGTAGGAGTGAGAGGTCCATAGTTACCTCAAAGAATGGCTAGGGGCAGGGAAGACATTTCCAGACAAAGGGATGAAGGCTTCCCTAATCATAGGGTTCTAAGAGTCTTTCTCTGGATTGGGATAATACGGGACAGATAGTTGAAAGTGTCAGCTTTCATTGCTGATGGGTATTAAACCAAATATGTTTGCATACTGGTAAGGAGTCAATGGAATTGGAAGGGATAGATACAGAGCTGTTCATGTCTTTCTTCTCCAGGTTCTGCATCTGGGTTTAGTTCCCAAGTAAGGCTTTCCCTAGACACCCCATAGGTGACTGAGCTAACTGCCCTCTAAATAATGGCAGCACAACCTGTACTCTGCCC
This sequence comes from Sorex araneus, assembly GCF_027595985.1. Classification (NCBI taxonomy): domain Eukaryota; kingdom Metazoa; phylum Chordata; class Mammalia; order Eulipotyphla; family Soricidae; genus Sorex; species Sorex araneus. Next base: position 223,276,853 of record NC_073302.1, read on the forward strand.
CCAAGGAGACTGGGAGTTCGTTGTTGGTATTGTGTGCCAAGTACTTGGCAGCATCATGCGCACAGGGGACAGCAGAGAAATGTTTTGAAGAAACTTTAGAAATTAAAATACATTTTTCAAGGACTGAATTAATAGAAATAGTCCATAGGTACCCCTGCCCATCCTTTCATTCCCTTCATAGTTGCTGCATGTTGGCAGTCGAATACTTAATGCAGGGAACCAGAGATCACACACTTGATTATGGCAACAACAGTACCAACTGGATCACACCTGGCACAGGGGTGATGCAGGCCTAGAACTCTTGGCCTCTTGTATGAAAGGAAGACCCTCTATCACTGAGCTTTGATATACTCATGTGTGTCCTGAAGTCAAGCATGAAACACAAAGAGAAAGTCTGTCTGACCTAATCACCAGTGGAATTGAGTACTTGGTTTACAAACTAGTTTCTGATTCTAAGGTGTTTTATCATCACTGTTCTGATTTTCCACCTACTAAATAATTTATCATTGTTTACCAAAGACCCCCATATCTTGTGGGTATTAAGTCATTTATGCTTACACTGATCTATCTTTGTCAGTGAGCTCATGATCACTTGCCTGGTAGACAGTATTGGTTGGTTCTGACCAAGAAGTGAAATTTTACATTTGAAAGTGCATTGTTAGATAAAATGTGCTTTAAGAAGGCAAGTTTGCTGTTATCTCAGTCTCCTAGGTGTATGGTGACTTTTGGGCTCCCACTTGATATGGGATTATTTTTATAAACTTATTTTTGGTGATTGTCTCAGAGATGCCACCCTCTGCCTCTCACACTAACCTACATAGTCCCATGACTAAGGTCCTGAATTACACTCAATGGGTTGGAAAAGAAATCAGTGACTCTGACCCCTTCCCTCTCAAACACAAAAGGAAGAAAACACTGTACCTCTTAGGCACAAAGAATAAGTCCATCTTGTGCCTGGCCTTGGGGCGGAAGGGTATTTGGTTTGTTCAAGGCCATACATTAGTTAAAGAAGAAGCTCAGATATGAATAAAGTTATAAATTACTCCCATGTTCCTTTGTTGTGACTGCAAAAGTCACTAAAATAGTCACTTTCAAGATCTGCAACGTGGAATAAATACCTTTCAAGACAACTTTACAGGAAAACAATGAGTAGCAAGAGGAATAAAGGAGTCATTAATTTAAAACCAAAATGACACATGTAGGGGTAACAGTACCAACAGCAACCCTATATTGTATAATGATTTACTTCCCCCCCAGCACTCTGCTTAGTATTTCTCTTGTAAGATAAGATGATGCCACATGGGCACCAAAAAATATACTATTGATTACAGCCTTCGGAATCCTTTGGTGCATTTGCGTACAAGAAAATTCTCTCCTGAACTTATTAGGGAGGTAATATAATCTAAGGTCCAGGGGTATAAGTATTACATTGAGATTCTGTCCCTATCTGGATGACCTCTGTCACCAGGTACTTCATCCTCATAAACAAATATAGAGACTTCCACAGGAATTCATTGTATGTGGGATACAATCAAACAAAAATCATCCCTTATTTTGCAGATATTAGCGATAATTATAGAAATGCTAAGCACCACTACTGCCTCTCTTCTGAGGTGAGATGGTCTTTCAGTCATCTCAGTCCCCCTTTCCTTTCTGTTTCTTCAAACTCCAGTAATAGCCCAAAGATTTTGTTCTAGTTTCTTTTCAATTTGGTGCTAATAGCAGTCCAATAGATCATTTTCAAAAGCAATAACTTCATGATTACATATAAGAGTTTGTTGCTTTCATATGTTAACCAGATTGAATTGTTCACCTCCCCTATGTCCATTAAAAAGTGATGTATTTATATATATTATTTTGCTGGACAGCAAAAATGCCTGTTTTCCTGTTCGACTCCATCCATCACTTTGTCGCTGAACTGATGAGATACCCACTTGGGAGCAAAGAAGTGATTTACTCTGCACCAGTGCTGCTAGCTCAGTCTCCAAAGAATCTAGTGAGGATATGTGAGTCTACTAATCTGGAAAGGAATTTGGCTCTATATTTAAAGAATTATTATTTATGGGGGACTAGACTAATGGAAAGAAAAAATGTGAAATCACGAATCACACGAATCATGAAATCCCGTTGATTGTCGATTTCTCGAGCGGGCTCAGTAACATCTCCATTTGTCCTATCCCTGAGATTTTAGAAGCCTCTCTCCACGAGGCCTTCCCAAAGATGCCACACTGGAGGCTCTTTCAGGGTCAGGGGAATGAGATCTGGCTTTTTACTGGCTTTAGCGTATGAATACACCATGGGAAGCTTGCAAGGGTGTCCCATGTGGGCAGGAAACTCTCAGTAGCTTGCTAGTTTCTCCCAGAGGGAGAAGTAGGTTACAAGATATTGTGTGGCCAAAGTGGCCGTGCGCTTCTGGGAGCTTGCTTTTAAGTCTCTGGATGTTGGCCATTTATGGTATTACACGGTGCCTGGGTTCCTCTGATGGTACCTTCATGTGTGAAGCATGTCTGAATGCATGGAGAGGGGCCTCAAGCATGGCCGTGGCTAGGTTCTGGTGGTCTTCAGCCGCCAGGAGCTTTGCTCGGGGTGGGGAGGGAAGCTGGAGCCCATTCCCTCCGAGGGGCCTCGGGGAAGACAGCCAGGCGTGCTGGCAAGAAAAAAATGTGGAGACAAAAATTCTAAAAAGTCGAAACAATTTGTGGAACGAATCCTAGTAGGTCTTCAGTGTGAACTCTTATAAAATGTGCCTCCTGGTTAAGTGAGAACAGAGTTCTGTCCTCTCATCAGCGCTTCTGCTCTCTCCAGGAAGAGCCTGGGGGGAAGGAATAAACGCTAAACAAGAAATGCCAGAGCTTCTTCTGTAATATCCTTGAATAGGTTAAGACATCTATTTGACCCAACACTAGCTAGGGAGAACTGGGAGGAATCCAATTTGCTTTTAAACAAAGCAAACAAGCAAATAAAAAAACCCAAATTGAAAACAAATTAGTGGGTGGGTAGTCACAGAGGAAGTGTTCTGAGACCACCAAGAGCAAGGAGAAGAGTTAGAGAGACACAAAGGAGCCAGAAAGTCTTGTACATTACAATGTCAATCACTGTTTTGAGATAACTTCCTCTCAGGTCTCTAGGGAAATTTTACATAAACCTATTTTTTGGTGGGATTTGGTTTTGGAGGGCTTCCTGGGAAATTATGCATTCTATGTTGGAGCAAACGGCAAAGGCAGATCCAGAGCAACAACCATTATACAGGAGAGAGAAAAAGATGCACAGAAGATTGGAAGTTGGGGTCAATGCTATCATGAGATGTTTGTAAACATCTCATGCAGGGGTTAAACTTTTCATAAGACTTAGGATGAGGATAACTCACCCTTAGATAATAGTAAATATCTAAGCTGCAAGGCTTTAGGTGGAAACACCCTGCTTATGAAAACATCACTGAAATTTTGATACTTTTTGCATAATTTCTGTTTTGTGTTCATCCTTGCCTCTCCTCCCTAGTGGTTATCTAAACTTGTGCTTTTCCAAATAAGGAAGGAGACCACAGGAAAGTGGGAATACAGAGAATGACCAGAGAGGAAACTTAGATTACTAAGTAATTCCAGCACCAGTGACCTTGCCATAAGCCTTCTAAACCATAAACTTTTTGTTTATGATTTTTTCTTTTTTGCCAAAAGCAAAGAAGAAATATCAGTGATCAAATTTACTTTGAAGGAAATAGAGACACAAAATCCAGAGGGAGAAAAAAGATTTTCTGAAGTGAACTTAGAAAACCACAGAGCTACCATAGAAAGTCCTTTATGAATGAGTAGAGTTGAGGTTGAGAGCTGTGTGGGGATGGGTCACAGAGATTGGTCTGGGTAAAGCCTGACCCAAGATGACTTAAACAGCAGTTGGTAAAATTCTGCTATCAGCTGCGAGATAACTCGCCGGAACCCCCCTGCTTAGTAGGCTCAGATGGGTGGATTTCTAAATATCAAAGGTATGAAAGACTCAGTTCTCTCATTTCATTTGACAACTTGGAGTTAAGCATATAATGTTGAGGTAACAGATAATATAACTCTATGCTGTCATAAGTGATAAATGCAAAAATCAAGGCCCTGGAAATAAAAAAGTTAATGAAATTTCCAAGTTTTCTTTTAATTAGATGCTTTTAACTAGTTAAACTTATTTTCCATATGGTAATCTCATTAGTAAAAAAAATTCTGGAAAAGTTGTCTCGGGTTTCCTTATACATTACACAGCTTATATTTTATGACTATGAGGTCATAGCTGTGAAATATCCCCCTCTGACAACCTGACTATGATGTATGCTGTTATATTTCAGTAGCTTAGGGTGATTTTTCAGCTGCATGAAAAGTACATTTCATTCTATCACTACTGATATTCTCTTCACTTCAATTTCACCATGAAATGCAAAGAAATATTTGGAGACACCATTTGGAGCCAGTTATAAAATGGTATAGATGGTACAAGAAATAAGAACATAGGCAGATGTATATTTTAATGCCAATTAAAATGCTTTGTACTAGTTATGGAAGTCAAGTTTTGATGGTGTCTTACTTTTAAAGTGTACTTGAAGTAGCTGCTACTGCTATTTGAAATACAAATGTTGACTCATATCCCTCCTTTTTCCTCTTTCAGTTGTTCACCACCTCTAGGTGAGCACTCATGGATATTCCCTAGCCTTATTTTCTAATTGGCTTATTTACTCTCTCATATCCAGAGAGACTATGGTTGAGCTTTTTGGCAACAGTAAAACACATTAGGAATATATATAAAAGATGACAGTTGACCAATAAGACCGAAATATCTATTTGTATCTATATGCCTGATGGAATCTATGATTTGAGGCAAACTAAAATTACTGTTTTGAATCAGAAAGAAATTCAGAGATAGTCATTGTGACTTTATAACAGTGAAATATATGAAAACAGTCTAGTGGGAATTGGAGTAAATAGATGTTTTATATGTTGTAGTTATACAGTAAAATATCACAAGGTCAGAAAAAGCATGTTTTAGGATACTTTTATCAAAAAAGAAAAGTATTTATCATACTTAAGAATTTAGAATTTTTGTTTAGGCACAAACTTAACATGCAGTAAATCAAATGACTTAAAAGACAGGGAGTGTGCAGAGATGGAAAGGAGTGGAAATAAGAGTTGGGGGTCTTCTTTCAGCCCTGATTCTATCCTCTTCCCACTGTGTGCTGTGGTCAGTAAACCCAGGTAAAAATGCTTTGAGGTAGATAAATGGCTAATGTGAGTTATAGAGCCAAGAACATAACTTTTATAAAGTTACAACCTTGTTGTACAAGTTCTGCCAGAAGAGAACCATAGGTCATTGATTAAACCTGTCTTACCCCTGTAGCAAGCAAAGGGATTCTTACAACTCTTAGAACCTTCATTTCACATGGAGGCATCTTATAAAACCAGTCTTATCACTGGGAGCACTGTCCTTCATGACCACAGTAGGAAAGGTCTTTTTTTATTTTGCAACATATATGTGAATAATTCAAACTCATGCTTAAAACTCTCTCCAACTGGGCTGGAAAACCTTTAGATAAATACCTGTATCTATTCCTCCAGAAGATACTGACTTTTACCACTTGGTTTTATAATAGTCATATATAATTTCATTCCCTTATTAAATACACACTTCAACTTACTACTCTTCGTTTTTGTGATTCAAAAAAGCAATTATTTTTACTATAGTAAAGTTGGAAAGCAACAGAAAATAAAGAGAAATGCTAATTGCCATTTCCATAAAATACTATAGTTAACAGCTTGGTTCATCTTCTCTTAGTCATTTTCCCGTTTTATATATAAATTCAATTTAGTAAGAATATATTTGTATACCTAGATACTTTTTCATATTATATTTTTACCCTCAGATTTGTGGTCATTCATAACATATAATGCTCTTGATTATACTAGCCCAGTGTGCAAACCTATTGCAATAAATGCTCTAATACATGCAGAGAATTATGCGAGCAAAACTTTAAAAACAGCATAAAATTCCTGAGTTTTAGACTTTTGATCAGTAAAATAGAAATAAATCAGCCCTTTAGAGAACTGCAAGGACTTCAAATAACTCTTTAAAAATAAACTAGGTGCTCTCCACCCAGATAAGATCCAGAGCTGCTGCTTGTGAAACGGACCCTCTGCTCCTTAAAGACTATGATTTCAGAGGTCTCCTAACCCATTTTGGCACCCAGAGTGGCTTCTTACATAAATGCATCTAGACTGTGAACTGTGCTACAACCCTGTGCCGCCTGGGGAGGGATTTTCCCTCTCTACCCTGTCTTTCTGTGCAGAAGATGGCGACAGCGGCAGCACCCACATGGCAAGCACCACCTTCTAAGACTCCCTACCCACAGGTTTGAGTTTTGCAGTGACGTGGCTCTCAGGCAATCTTGGGATGGGGGGGCATTACCGGCACGCTCTCCACCCAGATAAGATCCGGAGCTGCTGCGTGTGAAACGGACCCTCTGCTCCTTAAAGACTATGATCAGAGAGGTCTTCTAACCCATTTTGGCACCCAGAGTGGCTTCTTACAGAAATGCATCTAAATTGCGAACTGAGCTAAAATATCAGAAATCCAAAACTGCGCAGCCGCTGTAGCAGCCTTGCGAGCTCATAGAATCTTCATTCTCAGCAATGGAAAACAAATTATTAAATGATGCCTTTTCAGCAGGCTTGATTGTTGGGGGAAAATTCCAAATAATAATAGTGAGTTCTCTAATGAAATATTGAATGTATTCAAAGTATAGAGAGAATAAAGTGAAGATCATTAGCTACTCAGGTGGGAGTGGCGTGAGGGGGGTATATTGGGGTTCTTGGTGGTGGAACATGTGCACTGGTGAAGGGATGGGGGTTTAATCATTATATGACTGAGACTTAAACCTAAAAGCTTTGTGTTTTTTGCATGGTGATTCAATAAAACAAAAAAGAGAAAGCAGCAGATAAGCAATTGTTATATAGAGCCAGATAATGTGTGCAATGATTGACCACTTGATTTAGAGTCAAAGGGATTGAGTTTAAATTTCAGATATAAAACTTCTTTACAGACTTAAAAAATAAATAAATAAATAAATAAATAAATAAATAAATAAATAAATAAAAACTGGGATTGGGGCTGGAGTGATAGCACATCAGGTAGGGTATTTGCCTGGCATGCAACCCACCTAGGTTCGATTCCCAGCATCCCATAGAGTCCCCTGAGCACCTCCAGGGGAATTTACTGATTACAAAGCCAGGAGTAACTCCTGTGCATCGCCAGGTGTGACCCAAAGTGAAAAAAAGAAAAAATAATAAACTAGGATTATCATTTCACATACACCGATGAAGGGAAGGGTGTGGAACATTGTATGAGTGAAACCAAATGTGAACAACTTTGTTACTGTGTATCTTATGGTGATTCAATTAAAATTTTTTAAATAAAAAATAAACTATGAATACAAAGGAACATCATTCCTCCTAGGATTCTATCACAAAATCCTTAATATGAGGTACTGAGGTTTTATCTAAATATCCTAAGAACATAAATTTGGAGACATTTATAAACAAGACTCCGAGCTGACATAAAAAGCCAAGATTGGTGACACAATTTTTCTCTGAGTAAAGAATGAGTGCCATTAGACAAGTGAACTATTTTTTTCTGGGAAGTCAACTCAATTCCTATAGGCTTAGATGGAATAACTCACATCTTTCTGGGACAGAATTTTCCCTTTTCCTCTAAGATTAGTAGATAGAATGTAACTGCATGGGTTTTCTTTAAAATGAGTTTTCTTCCAGGAGGATACCTTTCCACATTATCATTTTTTTGAGTTTCAGCTTCACCTGCTCCCAAAGTCCTTCTGATTGTTTTGACAATCCTTGATTCAGCTGGGTTATTGACTTTATACTCTGTGTATGCAGACTAAATGTTCTCTTTATTTTAACTATCTGCCACCCTGACTTGTTTTGTCTTTTAGTTTTGTTTTGAAAAGTCTTCTGAACCCTGAAAATTAATACATTTTGCTCCACTAGTGCATTTTCTTTGTGTGAAGCTTAGTAATATCGTTTGAGTAGCCATCCTTCTCTCTTCAGTGCCAGCAACAGACCTCTTCTGATAATACACAAATTTTTGGGAAAGTTTAAGCTCAGAAATACTCCAACATGAATGGAAGATGTCTGAACTTTAATTCTTTTATTCTGATGGTTATGATCTTCAAATTGTCCCTACAGCCCAGTAGGAAATAAATTTTACCCCACACGGTCACTTTTCACTGTGTCACTTTTATAAAAAATTGTACCTGTGTGAATTGTCATGTATAATTATCTGATTTAACTTTTATGTTAACTCTTTCTTGGAACGTTAAAGAATGATCATATTAAAAATGATAGACACATAATGATTTCTCTATTTTTTAAGACTGGCACTGAACGCAAGCAGGTTAGATGTGGCCAAAAACTTTCCACCATTAGAAGCCCACTTTGGAGAGAGAAAAAAAAGAAAAGTGTCTCAACAGTAGTAAATGGCACCTATAGGCAATGTTGCAGAGATAAATTTGAACCAGGCAGAATTACTATTATATTCAAGAGTCTGAAATGCCAATATCAGGTAGATGGTGAACAACTATCCTTAGGACCTTGTGTGTCTGATAATTGATTTGGTAATTTTCACAGTGGTATGAATACAAATGCTATAGGAGCTGGGGTCTGGTCTATCTTTTCATTAAACTTGCTGGGTCATCTAAAATATTGTGTGGCATGAATGGGTGTTTCGCAAAATCTTCATGAAGAAGAAGAAGAAGAAGAAGAAGAAGAAGAAGAAGAAGAAGAAGAAGAAGAAGAAGAAGAAGAAGAAGAAGAAGAAGAAGAAGAAGAAGAAGAAGAAGAAGAAGAAGAAGAAGAAGAAGAAGAAGAAGAAGAAGAAGAAGAAGAAGAAGAAGGAGGAGGAGGAGGAGGAGGAGGAGGAGGAGAAGAAGGAGAATGAAGGGGACGAGGAAGGAGAAGGAGAAGGAGAAGGAGAAGGAGAAGGAGAAGGAGAAGAAGGAGAAGGAGAAGGAGAAGGAGAAGGAGAAAGAAGGTGATTCCAGGCCAGTGACCCCAGGGACAGGCATGGTTCGAAGGACTAAGTGCCAAGATGATACCCAAGAGAAGAGAGCAGGAAAGATGTAATTCCAAGTAGACATGCTATCTCAAAATTCTTCAAAACATTCCTTGTTCTCTAAAATTATTTCTCCCCTTTACACCCAGTCACTGTTATCAAGATTTGAAACAAAGGGCTCTTTCTAGAAAAATTACTACATTCACATTTCCTCAGAAAAAAATATGTTTAGGATTTTTTCTTTCAGAGCCAGAATATTGCTTAAAAGACAGGATGAGATGTACTTTTACCCCTTCCCCATTTCTATCCACTTCCACCTCTTGGGATACAGATGCTAAATTGTTTCCAGCCAGTTAATGATGGCTATGGTGTGAAGCTCCTCTGGGAACCGAAGAAGGAAACCTGCCTCCCTCTGTGAGACTCTGTTACACGTGTTGGCTGCGGAGTGGATTCGGATTCGTCAAATGAAGGGAGGAAATAATGCATGGAAGTGAATTAGTTCACTATATAACCCAACCAGGAAATCTCTGAGGTTACCACCAGCTCATCAGAGCGCCTCAGCTTTGCACCAGTATGCCGGTAAATGCCTGACATTTGCAGTCACTTTAGTTCAACTGCAAAGGTCGGGATGAGTCAAATAACAAAACGATTTCCTGGAGAGAGCATTCCACTTCATGCCACAGATGATTTTTCTGTTCATTCAGTCATTGGTGTTGTCAACAAGAGCACCCTAAGGGCCTTATTTATGGGAGGTGACTAGCCAGGTGCTGGAGAGGTACCGGAACGAACTAGCCAAGAATCCAGCCTCTGAGAAGCTCCCCAAAGAAGTTTTGAGATAAGATATGAGAATGTATAAATAGAATGATAGAACTATTTTATTTTTAGATCACCCCGTATGTAATAATAATGGCTACCACTGATTGATTCCTCCAAGCAAGTCATACGAATTTTGTAGCCAGGAAATCTCAATTTTTCCTAGCTAGGGGCAGAGCCAGATTTGAGCTTCCAAACACAAACTACACCAATACAGCAAGCCTCTCATCTGCCTCCCAAGAGATGCTTGGGGAAAGGATCATGGAAACTCAAGAGTAAAGAAAAAGACTTGTTGTAGAAAAACTAGGAAAGGTTGCTTTAAAGCTATGCCTTGAAAGATGAATAGGTTTTACACCTTAGAAAGAGAAAAGGAGGATAAAGGTGGGATAGGGGTCACCTAGGAAGAAGGAAACATAGAGGAAAGACATCTGTAGGGTAAATGTAAATGGAAGAGGGAAGAGTAGCCATGGGTGCTGGAGGTGCAGGAATGAGCAAGTCACAGGAGGAGAAAAGGTAGCAGCAAGAGTCCTGGATGCTGGGTCCAGGGCTTCAGGGTTCACTCTGATGGCTATTAGTCACGTGTAGCACTAGGTAAGGAATCAATCAATGATAGTCATTATTATCACAATGTTAGGTGATATAAAAGAGAAGACAGAATCCCTACAAAAAAAAGTGAGAAAGTACTGAGTATGATAAACAGGGGCGTCGAATGGAAGGCCACATTCAGAATGGTTAGAGGATGGATGGATGGGAAGAGAGGGACAAAGATCCCACACTGCACAGCTAAAGCCATGGTTGTGAGGATTAAGAGAAAGGGAAAGTGCTCACACTGGGACCAATCCTCACGCATGAGTGAAGTCCGATAAAACCCAGGTAATGTGAAACTTTATAAACCTGGACTCTGGACTCAATGGGACCAGGAGCGGAGATCCTTTGCCTGTTCCCCCAGTCTCCGGTGACCCAGGGGTCACATCCATAAGCCACCTCCTGCCAATGCCAGATAATCTCGTCATTGGCCACCATCCAGATCACACAACTTTTTCTCCTGGAAGGGAGCAACATGACACCCACCATAGCCAGGCCACCGGACCCCATGCCAGGCTGTTTCACTTGGAGCACCCCAGAGGGGGATGGGTGAGACCCCTCGCCGCCCCAAGGGACCCAGCCCCGGCAGCTGAAAACCTCCAGAACCCAACTGCTGCCATGTTCAAGGCCCCTCCCCACATGGTAGGGCCGAGCCTTACGCACAAGTGAACGTATCCCTGGACCGAACTACATCATAAGACACTCCCAGCCCATTTTCCAAGAGTACCACACCACATCTGATGGGGTTCAAATAGTAGGCAACAAATCATACAGGGAAATATATATATATATATGAACATATACATATTTTCATATATTTATACACAAAAGCTCACAACACTCAACCTTTAACAACATGTTAGTGATAGCCTAAAGAATGTCTTAATAGCCCCTGACAAAATGAACAATCTTCACACTGTTTCCTCTATGCTCTATGGGCCCTTATTTGTAGCATTTTCAGTGGTTTTTCATGACAGACAATACAAAATATATTATTTTGGTTGTGCTTTGGGACAGAGATTGGGCTTGGGATGAAGACATCCCAGATTTGGTGGTGGGAAGGTGTAGTGGTAGTGGAATTGGTATTTGAATATTGAATATTAAGTGTAATCAAATATAGCAGGTAGGGCATTTGCCTTGTATGCAGCCAACCCAGGTTTGATTCCTCCATCCTCTCGGAGAGCTCGACAAGCTAATAAGAGTATCCCGCCCACACAGCAGAGCCTGGCAAGCTCCCCATGGCGTATTCAATATGCCAAAAACAGTAACAACAAGTCTAACAATGGAGATGATACTGGTGCCCACTCAAGCAAATCAATGAACAAGAGGGCGGCAGTGCTACAGTGCAGTGCAGTGCTACCTTTTAAATTAAAAAAATAGAGTCTCGGGCCGGGGCTGATACCAGCTCGCGCTCCGCCGAGACTCGACCCAGGAAGCCACACTTTGATGTGAGCGCTTTGCTGCTGATTGACCACAATCCAAAGGCCAGCCAGACTACCTTTGGTCGCAGAAACTGCTTGCAGCCATGTCTCTAGACTGTGAACTAAGCCATTTCCCCAAGTCGACAGAGGAGGGGAAATATCCCTCTTTCTCGTTTTTTTTTTTTTTTTCACTTTCCGGGGAGAAGCAGTGTGGCATCCATTATATTATGAGGACTATAAGCAGGTATGAACTTGGTGGCACGGGGAGGAGAAAAAAAAAGAGTTATGTACTTGGAACAGCGGGACGCTTGGGCAGCCTTGGGCTGGGACTGATACCAGCTCGCGCTCCGCCGAGACTGGCCCCAGGCGGCCACACTTTAGTGTGGCCGCTTTGCTGCTGATTGACCACAATCCGGAGGCCAGCTAGACTACTTTTGGTTCCAGAAACTGCTTGCAGCCATGTCTCTAGACTGTGAACTAAGCCATTGCCCCATACTGCCCCAGGAAAGGGAATTATGCAATTTCTAACATAAATCTCCCTGGACTTAATTACTAAAATACTAAAATACAGAAATCCTAAACTGCATGGCCACTACCATGGCAGCGTGGCTTCATATCTCTTCATTCTCAGCAATGGAAAACTAATTATCAAATGCTTCCTTGTCAGTAGGGCTGTTTTTTTTTGGGGGGAAACTCCAACAACAATAGTGAGTTTTGTGTTGAAATATGGAATATAATCAAGGTAAAGAAAAAATGAAGTGAAATTTATCAGTTACGCAGGTGGGGTTGGGGGGGTAAGGGGTGGGAAGTGTACTGGGGTTTTTGGTCGTGGAATATGGGCAATGGTGAAGGGACGGGTGTTTGAGCATTGTATAACTGAGACATAAGCCTGAGAACTTTGTAACTTTCCACATGGCGATTCAATAAAATAAATAATAAATAAATAAATAAATAAAATTAATTAAAAATAAATAAAATTTTAAAAAGAGAACGGGAAAGTGGCCAAGGTTTTGGAGGAGATAAAATCGACTAGATTGAACAACCAACATGAGTAGACAAGGGAGGGGATAGAAGTTGGGAATATTAATATTTAGTAGCACTATAGCACTGTCACTGTCACTGAGTTAGGATGGTGAAAAGAAAATTATCACAATTTTTTTCCTAAGAATTTCTTGTTGAATCACTGTGAGATAGACCCTTAAAAAACTGTTCATGATTAGGTTTCAGTCATATAGTGTTCCACCATCCATCCCTCCACTAGTGTACATTTCCCAGCACCAGCGTCCCCAATTTCCCTCCCATAACCACCACCCCAGCATGCCTCTATGGCAGACACTTTTCCTCTCTCTTTCTCTCTCTCTCTCTCCCTCTCTCTCTTTCTTTCTCTATCTCTGCCCCCCCCCCCTTAGAGCATTGTGGTTTGCAATGCAGATAGTGAAATGTTGTGTATATCCCTTTACTTACTTTTAACACTCAGTTCTTGTCTAGCGGTGATCACAAATTTGTAAGTAATCAAAATATAAATCCCAGTATGCCTAAATTTCTGACAAAAATAATATAATTCCTCTCTCATGCTGAACAGGAGAGAAAATCCCCAGACATAATTTAAGAGATGAACTTGGGATGTGCACATGAGTCTTGCCTTGAATATACTTATTGTTTTGTTTTGTTTTGTTTGTGGTCAGAAAAATCAAACAATGCTTCTGTGCCCATCTAATTGGGAATATAATACTAAATTAGCCTCTAAATTAGGTCATTAGTAATTTCTAATTTGTTGGTTGTCGGATTATGAGTCATTTCATTGGGCCTCCATTCTAGCTAACTTAAAAACAAAAAAAGTTACTTTTATAAAACTTAATGAAAAGATATAAAATTCTAAAATGTCAACTTATACCAAAACAAAGACTAGACATGATGAACCCATTAAGAATACATAACAATATCATGATAACCTTCCAGGGCCTATAGTATCAATAGTGCAAACATAATGTCAAAAGGAGAGCAAGAGAGTGTGAGTGTGAGAGAAAAAGAGAGTGAGAGACAGAAAAAGAAGAAGTGTCTGCCATAGAGGCAAGCTGGGATGAGGGAGGGAAGAAACTGGGGACATTGGTGGTGGGAAATATGCACTGGTGAAGGGATGGGTGTTGGAACATTGCAGGACTGAAACCCATTCATGAAAAATTTTGTAATTGTGTATCACATGGTGATTCGAAAGAAAGAAGAAGAAAGATAGAAAGAAAAAAAGAAAGAAAGAAAGAAAGAAAGAAAGAAAGAAAGAAAGAAAGAAAGAAAGAAAGAAAGAAAGAAAGAAAGAAAGAAAGAAAGAAGGAAAGGAAGAAAGAAGGAAAGGAAGAAAGAAGGAAAGGAAGAATGAAGAAAGAAGAGAAAGAGAATATACAATATGCCACCTCAAGATCACTGAAGAACTCCAGAATCACTGGGGGCCCACCCATCCAACAGTTAGCATTACTGATCTCCAGTAAGAGGGAGTTGTTTCTGATCAACTTAAATTCTCTCAATAGCTGTGATTAGGTGATGCCACATGCCATATTTTGTGAAAATGCAAAAGAGAATCTTTCCTAATTTACTTCCTCTTAATGTCCCTCAGTTCCCTGCCTCTCCTCCTACCTAATCCTATTGCAACTAAAAATGGGTGAAGTTTTCCAGTATTATTCAATCAAGAAAAATGTAATATCCATCACACTTCGGGCCAACCAATACAATAGGCCTCCAGATTTCAGCCCCTGCTTATGATCCTTTTTGTCTCTGAATGGTGATGTTGATCTTAGGAATGCCTCCTGTGCCCAACTTACATTACTTTAGTCTTTCTGTGGCCTTCCCTGGTCCACAAGGAAGTTTGCAGGCCTCTGAGTCTAACAGATTCCTTACTGGAATTTGAGTTTTGCAGCCTTGACTGGATTTAATCCACGATTCCATTTGCTTTGTAGTCTCAGCAAGCCCTTATCAACATTTTACATTTCAAGTTCCTTTTCTAGGCACAATATGGTGTTTTCAATTATGTCACCCTAGGTGAATTACCTTCCATTGTTCAAAGTCAAATGCCAAATAGTAATTTCCTGCCCAATGGTTAGTCCCTTTTCCCTCTATCACTTTGAGGCAATTTCTCAATTGTCACTGGTGTTCCCAGATACTATCTCTAACAGGTTTCATCTGTAAATTGAACTATGAAGTAATGCCCCATTTGGCATCATTTCATTCCCCAGAGCAAATATTTATTGTGCATCTAGTCTTCAGGCATCCTGGGCCTCATAATTAATGAAAATTAAAAGGGAATGGTATGTATGGTATGATCCAATTTTAATCCCTGGCATACATTGTCTTCCAGGCATCAAGCTTCCCTGGGAATAACTCTGGAGGCCCCACAAACATCATGAGCATGGCCCTGATGGATCTCAGGATCACAGGCTCTGAACTACTAGTCCCACTGGCCAAGTATCACCAGGAAGTTCACTGAACCATTGAGCAATGCCTGGGAGGCCCCTTAAGAAAGAAAATAAGAGAAAGGAAGAAAAAAAAGAAAGGTAGAAAGGAAAGAAGGGAGAGAGGGAAGAGAGAAGAAAAGAGAAAAAGAGTGAAAGAGAAAGAGAAATAAAGAAAGACTGATTATATGGGGTTGGGGAAATAACTCTTGCAGTTATTTAGCACATGGCTAAAATGTGTGTGCAAGGCACTGAGTTTGATCCTTAATATTGTGACACACATACACATACACACACACACACCACCACCACCACCACTGCAACCACCAAGTTGTGGCTCTGATGACTACTGTGAGTGTGTCTTAACTCACAGAAACAATGGGGACTACAACAAATGGTTCTTAGAACAAAAAGAAAAGATGAAAGCAGAAATGGCTACAGGAGAGCCACTCTTGAAATCAGTCATTAATTCAAGTCTTCCAGAATGGCCCTGATTTCCTTTCTACCAAAGTCCCCAATTGTGATTCAGTCTCCATCAATACACAGTATTTTCATAATATCACAGGTGTCTACCAAGGACATTGCTATCGCTTCTCTCTCACAATTGGGGTGCCAATGGGCATGATCAGGCTTTGCTTCTTTCTCCTGCATACTGTCTGCTCTCCCCTTTCTTCAGAGGGAAGACCCCAAGTTTGTCTTTGGAGAAAATGGGAATCCCTAAATTTCCTGAAACATAAAAGACAGCACATACACCTAACTTCCCGACACACTCCTAACCATGAAGCCTTTCTAGACTCTTTAATCCACACCCCTCCGTTGTCTCTAGCAAATCTGGTGGCTGGCCCTGTGGCCCTTCGCTTATAGTACTACCACTTAAGTCAGGGAATATCTGACTTCTCTGCTCTGTTTACCTTTTCAACAGAAACTGGGAGCAGTCTTACTTCTCTTCACCCATTTTACCTATCATATAGTAGGTGCTTACTAAAAGTTTACAGAGTGATCCTCAAATAGATATTCCAGCACATTAGTGATCTCACTACTGCTTTTGTCTCACTAACCAGTGGTCTTCCATTGAATCATGGGTTTTCAATTTGTCTCTAATAAACAGAATCCTTATTTCAGAGTCTTACTTGGAAGATAGCAGTCTCATATTATATAGAATGATGACAGAGGAACTCTTCTTGCTCATGTTAAATGGAGGATCCCTCAGGACCCTCAATAATCCTCATTGGTCTGGTCCTCTCTTAGGCTAACATGTTATTCTGATCTCCTCCACAGATGTAAGTTCCTCAGTTTCCTCTGGGCTTTCTCTTAGGCATCAACTTTCTCCCCTCATGAAGGTGTATGCCTGAGCAACCTCTCCAAGGGTGGTGCCCTTTGCTGACTGTCCAGTGTCTGTGCTCCTCTTCAACATATGACAATTCATTTTCGCCAGGCTTTGCCTAAGATCCTGACCAACAAGATGGACTTGACATACCTTATCCAATTTAATCTTCAGGGCATTCTGTCCAACAGATCATTGCCTACCATTGTCCCCATCTAACTGATGAAGAATAGAGAGGGTCAGCAGTTTGGGGAGGTCAAGCTGTTTTGACTGGCACTGTTAGTCTTCTGAGCCACTGAGTCACAGTTGCCAGTTTGCAAGCGCCATTATTTAGTTTCCCCAACTGTTCCATAAACTCAAATGTGGGAACTTCTTTCTCTCCCTGTTCCATTTTAATGTAGTGGTTAGCCCCATGGAGGCACATTAATAATTCTTTTTCTTTTTTTTTGTTTTTGAGCTACACCCTGCAGTACTCAGGGCTTACTCAGGATTACTCCTGGCAGGGGACCATACGGGAATCTCAGAACCCAATCTGGGTCAGTCACGTGCATGGCAAGTGCCCTACCAGCTGTGTTTTCTCTCCAGCCCACCACATAAATAATTCTTTTCAAAGATAAACTGGTTTCCTGGTCTACAACAGTTCCTCACCTCCTCCTCTGATATCTAAAGAGGTGGAGCCCATCAGCTTCTGAAGAGACCAAGATTCTGGCCCTCCTGCTTCCTCAGAAAGTTCTACTTCTGAAGTCAGCAAAGACAGGTCTGTGCTGCTGAAAATATTAAGCACTGCTTCCAGAGGCTGGACGCTAAGCAGGCGTTTCACAGGAGGGGAAAAACAACATTGAACTCCTCAACTGCAGTGGGGAGGCTCAAGGCAGGAAATCAAGGGACTGTCAGAAGAGCAGGGGGAGGAGGGAGAGGAAGGAGAGACTATTTGATTATTTAGATCTTTCCCACTTGGGATTCTTATCCCAATTTCACTTCTGGCCTCAAATTTAAAAACAGTCAAGGAGTCAAAGCCCTGCTCCCCTTGCACTCTGGCCCCTCCGCCTGTTTGGAACTCTCAGGAAACTCTGTGCCAGTGTTCATGCCTTCCCTCCTCTGCCCCTCAGGGAGTGTCCAGTGGCCCAGGAGGGTTGATTGATTGGGGAAAGCTCCAGGAGCCTGGCCTGCTAGCCACCCTCCCTGCACCTGCACCGTGAATAAACAGAGGCCTGCCATCTGGCTCCAGGGGCTTCTCCATGACCCCTCCAGTTCTGCAACTCCAGCCTGGCCCCTGCACTCTCATACTTAGAAATTAGCCACAGACTTAAAGTGAAAGAGAAGATGCTACACGAGCCCAGAGTGTGGTCCAGGGGCCTGCATCAGGAACCTGCAGCAGCTGGGGCCCGAGTACAACCACATTAGCAATGAATCCCTCTCAAATTTCTGCTTGGTGTCCCTACACTAACTTTTGGAGCAATGTCTCTAGCACCAGGTGGTTAAACCATTACTTTCACTTTTATGTTCGAGTTTGTTAATTTGGTGATTTCTCATCAAGTTGATTTTTCATCAAGTCTTTGCATTAAATATTTCTTTCTCCCTCTCTTCCTGGCCCGGAATGGGCATCAATGCCTGATATATTTGTAACATATAGGGAGGAGTCATGGAGTTTCTCTTTAATGAACTTTGAAGATAGCAATGAGGACAGGAAAAATATTTTAACAGCACACACATAAACACATATGTGTGTAGGTGGGCAGACACACACACAAACAGACACACACATACACACACAAGTAAAATGTTCTTGGAGAAGAATAGTGGGAGCCAGAATACAGGCACGGTTAAGGAATCTTCACATCATTGGGTATTTTGTTTGTTTGGGGGACTAAAGGCAGTGCTCAGGGCTTATTCCTAACAGCACTCAGGGATCACTCATGGAGGAGCTCAGGGAACCAGATATTATAACGGAGATCAAACTTGAGTCTGTCCCATGCAAGGCCACACCCTGTCCTCTGCACTGTCGCTCTGAGCAACACACCTTTGTATTTTCTAACTGAGCCCTACAATTTTTGTTTTCAAAAAATAAAATGAATTCTATGGTTTTGCTGTATTCTAATTGAAAATTACTGTCATTATAATTGGTGCACAATGTACAACTAAATCTTAGGCTTAAGTGTTAAACTTAAACTGTCCCATACATCATATCAATTTCCTTATTATCCACAAATCCACAGTATGTGAATCTGTTCACCCTAAGTACTCTTCTCTTCTCCCTTATTATAAGCCATAAAGGGGGAAGCAAATTAAACAAAGGCAAAGGTTCATGTTCTTAATATATATTAAGAACTCCAGTATATCAACAAGAAACTGAACATGTTAATAGATGAGCAATCAACAGAAAAGAAACTAAACATGACCATTCAAAAGCTGAAAAGATCTTTATATACCTTCAAATCAAAAAGAGGGAAAAGAATAAGTTCCTTGTTTGGAGAAGATGGAAAAATATAATGGTAGAGAAGATGGGAAAATATAATGATGCAGTTGTAAACATATTTAGTCAAAACTCACATGCATTTATCATTTGGCCCAGCAATTATAATTCTAAGAATTTCTTCTTATTATTATTTTGAGTTTTTTATTTTGCACATACAAATTATATTTGTACAAATACATTTATTGTAATACTAATGCAAAAACAGTTTTAATCTAATTCAAAAGGTCTGAGAGAAGTGCAAGCCTTACAGGTGGATAACCCCAGTTCAACTCCCTATACTACCTGGTCCCTGAAACATCACGAATGCTGACCTGGAGACCTCAATTGCTGCTTGGGCCTCCCTAACACAACAGGCTTGAACAGCACCATATTTATGGGTTCCTGCATTAATTGATCAGTCCAGTTGGCCAAGATAACAGCTGGGGTATCCCCAAGTCTCCTGATGGCACCCCACCTCCTCCAAACCTAATCCAGGAGACTGGAGAAATAGGTCCATGTTTCACATGCAGAAGACTCAGGTTTGGTCCTTGGGACTGCATGATCCACTAATCAGAGGTGCTTATGATCCTGGAGCACAAGCAGGAGGTACCTAAGCATTGAGTCTGCAGCAGCTTCCAAGCACCTCTGGGAATGATTCCAAATAAACAAATCAAAAATCTCTAATCCAGTCACCAGGTGTCTATAGCAAACTGTGGCCTAGCTGGCTGTGGGACTTGATGCTTTGTGCTTGTCACAATTTTGAAATTTAGAAAGTTAAGACAGATAACATCCCAGAGTGTTCTGAGGTAACATTCAATAATAACACCCATTAATATTTCTTCAAGGACATCATAAGCATTTATATTAAGTTGAAGAAATACAACTCAAGTAAGTCCAAGCTAAGTTTTGTTACCAAATGAATTTGCCACAAACTTAGGAAAACTTTGGTTTTGCCCTTTTTAAGTTACAAATTGTAGATAGGATGCTAAATATATCCATCCACTGTCACTGTAGCACTGTCGTCCAGCTGTTCATTGATTTGCTCAAGCAGCCATCAGTAATGTCTCCATTGTGAGACTTGTTACTGTTTTAAGCATATTGAATACACCATGGGTAGCTCGCCAGGCTCTGCTGTGCAGGCAGGATATCTCAGTAGCTTTCTGGGCTCTCTGAGAGGGACGGAGGAATCGAACCTGGGTTGGCCGAGTGCAAGGCAAATGCCTTACCTGCTGTGTTATCGCTCCAGTCTATATTCATCCACACAAGGTAATTAATTCTATAAAGTTAAAAATAAATAAAAACACATTTTTTTCACACAACACCAAAAAGATTATATTAGAAAGATAACCATTGTATACAAAGCAGGGAATAAAAATATATATTTGCTTCTATAGATAAAAATGGTTCTAGAAAGACTTAAGTTTATTTCTGAAGCAAGAAATAGAAAGAAGTTTAGAGACTGTAGATAGAAGGGAATACAAACTTCCATACATGTCCTATAAAAGCATACTAGCAGTTTCTGGAAAATAAAAAAATTTATGTGTTTCATTGCTACACAAAATGTATGAGGGTTTGTCAGTGAATTCTCAGTCCTCATACTTGTTTAGAAGTTCTGAGAGTCCTTATAGCACTGTGTGATGAGTACCAAAACTGGGATAGTCACTAAGCAAGGTGCATTGCTCAGATTATAGATGGTCATGTGATGGGGGCATTACTATCTTCTTTGAAAGATGATGAAATTAGGGTTCTTAAAGAATCACAAAATAATAAGTAGTGAAATTTGGAAATGCAAAATTAGTGCTTATCCATTGAAAACATGATTGAAAGTTGTAACTAGATAGTGTCCTCTTTCTGGAATCCCATTTTGTAATGGTTGAGATTTTATGTCTGCTGTGACTCCTCTTGTCATGTGACCAGGGAAAGCTTCAGAGCAATAAGTAAGTAGTCTAGGCGAGGACTGGGGATGTGTCTGCCCACAGCAGACAAGCAGTTTGCTTAGAGAATGCAATGTTCTCCTCTACAGATTTCCTGTGGTCACTGATTAGGAAAGTAAGGGTCAGAAGGTACTAGTAACTGAATACTTGTATCCTCTCAAAATCCACATGTTAAACATCTAAATTTAATGGAAGATTAAGGTGAGGGTCTTTGGGAGGTAATCAAATTTAGTTGAGGCCACAGGGTGGAGTCCTCATGCTGGGGTTAGTGACTTTATAAGAAATTACAGAAGACAACTTGCCTCATCTTTGCTCTACAGTGTGTGAGGGCACAAAAGGATGGTCAGCTGCAA
The DNA here is from genome assembly GCF_027595985.1 of Sorex araneus. Classification (NCBI taxonomy): domain Eukaryota; kingdom Metazoa; phylum Chordata; class Mammalia; order Eulipotyphla; family Soricidae; genus Sorex; species Sorex araneus. The sequence continues at coordinate 223,298,268 of NC_073302.1, forward strand.
ACCAAGAATCAGATTTAACTGGCACTTGACGTTCGTCTACCCAGTCTCCCAAACTATGAGAAACAAGTGTCTATTGTTTAAAGCATCCAGTCTTTAATAATTTGTGTTAACTCAAGTTGACTCTGAAAAGCTCAAGATTTTCTGCTCTTAGATATTGTTTATTCAAAACCAAAGCTTGATATTTATCAAAACTGACAACAATTGGAATTGTCTTTTCAGTCAGTGTTTCCCTGGTTCCCCGAATAAGAGAAGGAAAATAGAGTAACATAGTTACTTTTCTCAAGATCAAGTACATTATAGAAGCACTGCCGATTGGTGTAGGGAAGATGGATGGGTTCAATGTTGGCTACAAAACATAGAGGTTCTTTACCTCTGAAATTCCCAAATAGCAAACATCTTCCAATCTTCTTTTTCCACACACCAGGAATAGGAACCAGATGGGAGTCCTCTAATGAAATGAACTTCTAGCCAATGACTCTAAAAGAATTAAGGAAAAAGTATGATTTCTAAAAATTGACAGGCTTCGAAGCTAGACTTTGAGGTGATCAATCTCTACTTACTCTGGGATGGCAAAGTTTTTGATGATTTCTATTTCTTAGAAAATCCATCAGTACTGGGCATTTGTTGAATGATTGGTTACCATGCCTGGGTTTTAATCCTAGCCTCATCCCTTAGCTTCATGACTAAGGGATGGTTTTATTGTGGTTTTATTATGGTTTCTCCACAGGTAAGATGAAAAGAATAGTACAGGACCCACAGGGTGATTGTAAAGTGTAAATAAGTCTTGTAAGAGCTGTGTGTTTGTTAAACAAAATAAATTTTGTCAAACTTCTTTGAGTCTTATTGTCATTTTCAACTCATGCATGCAGCAAGACATTGAGTGTTCTTACACTGCATAACTATGTTGGTGAAGTCTGGATCATAAGGACATAAATAAATCTCGCCAATACAGTTATTCACTTGGTGATTCAATATATACAAAATCAGGGCAACAAGCCAATATTCCATTTGTCCTGGTACAGCTTACCCTTCTGGTCATGGCTGACTTACACCTTTTGCTCTCACTGGTTGGAATACAATAGAACTTTCAATAAATACTTGTTAAATGAACACATTAACTTTTTCTCACATAGGCCAATCCAGGGTTCCTGGAAGGAGTTTGTGTTTTTGCTTTTTCTTGTTTATTTGCAAAGGAGTGTAGTTAAAGCTGAAGTTTCAGGCACACTACTCACCTTTGATGAGATTCCCTGACACTGTAAAATGAAGCAATTGCAGAGAAGAGGGGAAGATAATCTTCTTTGGCAGTTATTTACAGCGCTGAATCTGTGGGCAGTTTGAATGCAGAAAAGCACGCGTGAGTCATAAATCGGCCAATACTCTGGACACCTGAGGTCTTGAGCGCCTGCAGAGTGGCTTGGCAAGCTACTTCTGCAGAGAAGCTCACATGTGTGCTCATAGGCAGCCACTCACTTGCTCAGGCCTGCCTGTGCAGTCTGTCTGCATTTTGGGGACCCACCAGGACACAGGGGCCTTGCTGCTGTGCTCAGCTCCATCCCAACTGAATCCCGAGTCAATGAGGAGGCCAGTGGCCGAATCATCAAACCACAGACCTCGAGATGTGCAGGCAAGTCCTGCAAAAGTCTCCACTCCTGCACTGCTTAACCAACAGCATATGTTTTTTTGGCTGAAAGGTGTTTAAATGAAATCATTTTTTCCATATTACTTTGAAAAGTTTATTTCATCAGCATGAAAATGTTTAATATTATTTGGGGTTTTAAAAAACTCACCATGTTGAAGATGTTTCTTTCTTTCTTTTTGTTTTTCTTTTTAGTCACTTAGGAAAAAGAACCCAGTTGTATTTAACTCTTTTCTCCAGTGGTGCAAATGACTGACTTTAGATGAAAACTAGTTGAGTGTCTGTGCCAAATGCTGAAGCAGAAACTTACTCCCTAGTGACCTAGTCAGGTGACACGTTGTGTTTGCATGATGATGGTAATGAAATAGGCCAGGATCCCTACAGTGTCAACTTTGCAAGGTCACCAATGTACCACAGGGGAAGAGTATGTGCCAATACCAGCTTCCTGAGGCTGCACATTCTAGAACCACAGCTCTCTGCCCAGGGAGCCACATTTCCTTAATGGGCCAAACAGCTACATGGAAAAGTGCTATGGCTTTGGGAGGACTGGATGCCTCGACCTTTGCTTTTATTTAGCGAAAAGCAGGCACCCTTATTCGACAGCTTTCATTCTAGTCAACAGAACTAGGTTGCTCTAAATTGCAGTGTTTCTAACACGCATCCCAGCAGGCCTGCGACAAGAATATGAGAGGGCCACACACGTGCTAGTAGTAGAGCACTGGACATGTTCAAGTTATGCGGCCACACCATGCTCAGAGTGTTTTCTCCTCTGTCTTAACACACATGCCTGGAAGACCTGGTCTACATTTACAGCTCACAGATTCCTCAAGAATTTATACCAGAGAAGAAGGCTCAGAGCAAGTTGCACCTTCTCACTCCTTCCTTCCTTCCTTCCTTCATTCTGTCCAAGCCCCATCTCTAAACTCAACCCTCTCTGTTCATACAATTGGCAACTGGCCACGCCTCAATGAAGGATATACATAAATTTAGTTCTTGAAGAGGGCTTCAGTCTACCATGTTCCAGGTTCCAGCCAGAGAAAAGTCACCTGCAAAGCACTGTGCAGGCTCAAGTGGTCACATGGACCTTGTGCCGAGGGCAGATAGGAACAGAGGAAGCTAAGAGTAGGGTCTGGTCCTGGCCTCTTGCCCAATTTGTGAGCACTGAAGAGCAGAAAGAGGGAAAATCACTAGTCTAAGGCAGGAAAAAGCCCCTGTTGGTCAGGACGGGTGAGATCCTTGATGGAAGGGTAACCTTGATTCCCCTGAGAGGTGGGGAGCTGTGAGGAAAGTATAGAAAATAAGAGGTCTGAGCCATGCTCCATCCAAGAGGGGTTCAAATGAAAGAAGACAAGCATTTCACTTTAACAGGATGAATCAGGGTCAACGATTTAGAACTTGGCATGTGCTGAAAATGGTGGATCAAGTTTTATCTCTGGAGATATTCTGTCTTTCACAAATGCGATGTCAAAGAGAGGTCAGATATTAAAGTAACCACAAGGAACCAAAAACTATGCTCTTCAGAACTGTAGGACTTTGAAGAGTCTTTCTTTGTAAATGAGGGGGGAGGGTAACATCTTAATCAAGCAGCCTTTTGTCGTCTTAATGGTTTTCAGGTTCTCTCAAGACTTACTATAAAGCCAAAAGACACAGATGAATTTAAAAAAAGTTAAACACATATGGGAGGGGGAAAAAAAGCACAAAAATCCCAAGATTTAGGTAAAAGAAATCAAGAGTGGATTATCAGATGAGCCTCTGTTAATTGAGAGCAAATTAGGGACTTCCAGAACTTGAGGCAGAGAGGGAAGATTGATTCATGATGTAACACTTTTTTTTTTTAGTTTATTTAAACACCATGGTTTACAAAGCAGCTCAAGATCCAGTATTCCAACACTCATCCCACCACCAGTGTGACCTTCCCTCCACCATTGTGCCCATTTTCCCATCCACCCCAGCATGCCTTTATCAGGCACAAAGTGATAGCACAGCAGGTAGGGCGTTTGCTTTGCACGCCGCCAACCCGGGTTCAATTCTTCCGTTCCTCTCAGAGAGCCTGGCAAGCTACCGAGAGTATCCCGCCTGCACGGCAGAGCCTGGCAAGCTACCCGTGGTGTATTCGATATGCCAAAAACAATAACAACAAGTCTCACAATAAGGATGTTACTGGTGCCCGCTCGAGCAAATCCATAGTAGTGGGATGACAGCGCTACAGTGCTACAGTTATAACTAAATGGCTAATAAAATTATTTTAAAAATACTCAAGTAAAGGAAAATTTGCAAAATTGTTATATCTGAGCATGGGGTCATTAAATCCTTGTGTGAGGATTTATTGAGGCCTTTACTAAAGGTTTTGCTCGTTGCTAGTTGAGCTTTCTGTGTTATTGTTTTGTTTATCGGGCTTAATTGACTTCTACGTTACTTTCCCATCAAATTTGACTTCCTTCTCCTAGAATGTCAGTATTGTAGAATTTGGAGGTGTTGCATGGCCGCAAATGAGGCTGCATCCTCCAGGAGCTCCAGGCCATTTAACTGGGCTATGAGTTTGCAGAGTAGTGGTTGTGGGATATGCGCATAGCTCCCGGGCTAATGGAAGTATGTCAGGGCTAGAGGGAGGCTTTCTGGCCCCACTCTGAGAAGACTCCAGAGTTCTCAACCTCAAGAACGGTGTTTTAGCAACGGTTTGGCTTCTCTGCAGAATTTACTGTGAGGCAGTAGAGATGGGTAATTGGCAAGGTAGCATGGGGCGGGGTGTGGGGGGATGTGAGTGTACTGCCAGGGCAATGATTCTAACACTGTATTTAATGAATACTTTCCCCCAATAAGTTACAGTTCTCCTCCCACCTACCTTACCTTCTATTCATAAATTACATGGCAACTTGTATTTCTTCACACTACTTTAGAAGAATCACAAAAAATGCCTCCTCTCTCTTTCCTTCTTTATGCTTCTAATCTCGTCCTATATCCACAGGGTAGTAATCTTAGTCTCCAAGAGCCTTACAACTTGTATTAAAGCAAAAGCAGAAGCCAAAGGCAGCAGACCCCTAAGTAAAGCCAAGTGTAGCCTCGTTGTCATTATCCAGGTAGAGGCTAGAGCCCCAAAGCACAAGACAACAATGATGCACAGAGGAAATGTGAAAAGCAACATAAAAATAATTATGGGCTGGAAGGATGTACTCACAAAGCTTAAACTTACATAACCTGGCCAAGAGATCACATTACTAAAAGGAAATTCAATAGTGGTGGACAGGAAACAAGCATTCAAAGGGTATAAACAAAAGCTCCTCTAAGGGAAACGTAAATTCAGTGATGTGATGGAAAATATAGGCTCGTTTGGAGGGGATCTGTGGGGAAGATCTATTAATCTGTTGACAGTTTCTAAAAGAAAGTGATGGCAGCCTGCTAATTTGCCTCATTTGAAGCTGATCTGTCTGAGAGCTGGAAAATATATCTCAGGGAACGGTGCTGTGAGCAGACTAGGGATAGATTATTGCTTTCATAAATCTTGTTCATTTTTCATCTCAGTAATTTTTTTCTCCTGTTTCCTCCCATTTTCTTTCCCCTCCCCTTGCCAAGCCCTCCCTCCCTGCAGATCCTATAGGATGGAAAAAACTTTTAAGGAGAAGGAAGGGGAGGTTCTGGCCAGTGGCTTGATTTTATGAGTAGGAACGACAGTTTATCTGTATCACTAAGACCCCCAAAAGTCAACAGTAGTGGGGAGCTTTTCTTCCTAGAATGATTTCTATAGACCTGGCTTCACTGTTTGTCAAAAGCTTGGTACTCCAGGACTAGAGCTTTAAAATGCCAGTTCTTCAAATCAGGAGTTTACATGCCAATTAAAAAATCTAAGATGATGCAGATAAACTGAAACTTTGTCAGCTCTGATAAGGACACTGAGCATCAGCCTCTCACACCTTTAAACAATTTGTCTTATGCATTTTCAAGGATTTTACTTTCTATCCAGTTTCTAGCATCACTAAGTAAAAGGAGACGAACTGTTAGTGTCCAAACTATAAGTAAGCAGTATAGTCTTATTTGAATCTACTTGAAAAAGAATCATGTTGGAAGGTCTAAAGAGCAAAGCACTTTTTCCAGATGTTAGAAAGTTAAAGAGAAGAAAATATGTAGCCTTTGGACTTTTCATCTGGTGTATCTATGGAAGGCCACAGATGAAAGGCACCAGCAAGGCAATATTTTCTGCAACTCTGTGGCTCTGTGCTCTGAGGAGCTCCAGCAGGCCCGGATTTCATATTTCAGAAATATACTTTCATGTGTGTATGTCCTGAGACGCTCTTCTGTTCTGGAAAAAAATAGGACTTGAACCCTGTGTTTTATTTTCTGAAATAAAAATTGTAGAAATAGATAGGGAAAGAGAACAGGGTTGTGAAATATGTTTCTACTTAGAATCCTGTTGCCAGCACTTAAATAAAAGGAGGATTTAAGGGGGAATTTAAAGAAGAAAATCCCTGCTTTGAGTCCCCGGGGAAGAATAGGGTCTGAGGACGGTCTGCTGACACAGCAGATTCTCAGACCAGCAGTAGCTAGAACTGAGGGCTCCTGTGTGAAGAGCAGAGTCCAATCCTGTGACCAAGAGCCAGTTTCTGAGGGTGGAAACAAACCCCACACTTCACCCCCATCAAATTCTGTAAGGTACTTATTACAGAAGAATCCAGCTGACAATCCTCTATCTAACAAGCAACTAAGTCCACCAAAAGAATTTTTAGTTTTAGTCATGAAATAATGAACATTACAGAGAAATAAGCCTAGTCCAGGTTTGCTTTCTGGAGCACATCTAGAGCTTGGCTTGACTCCCCATCACACCTGCATTCCTTACTCATTTCTTCTGAACACTATCTTCTATTTATTTCCTACCCAAACCCAGTTTACCAGTCAACTGTGTGCCTTTTATCAGAAAAAAATACTTGCTCTGTTCCTCCCAAGTCTTTACATTTGTTGGTTCTCCTGGACCCTCTAAATCATTCAATAGGGAAGGAGCACCCTGCTCTTTGGAAGCCAATGGGCTTCGGGATTACCAGCCTCTTTGGACCCTTCTGGACATCAGGTCAGGAAATCTGGGTTCTTAGTGACTTTTAGCTCAAATTTCTGCTTTTGAATTTTCTCTTTCCTGTCTGTTTCTACCCCTGGAGTAAGTAGATTCCTTTCTGTAGTCTGTGTCACTTTTCTCCATCTCTTCCCTATTATATCCATTCCCAAATTAGCAGATTTTTACTGAACATAGTGTGTATAAAGTCAGCTAACCAACTATGAGAAAAAGCACAAAACAACTTGTAGTTAGACACTCTAAAATTTCCATGCCCATTCTCACTCCCAAAATGATCATCAACCACCACTGGATGGTTTTGCCACCTGTTTGTTTTTACTCATCCACTTACTCTCATTTTTCCACTCATTTTCCAGCTCCTGAATCCTTACCTCTTGATATAAATAAATAAGGGCATTTCATTTTATTCATAGTCACAGTGCTTGGAGCTCCAACTCAGGACCTCACATGTGCAAAGCAATCACTTCACCACTGAGCAAATTCCAACAACAAAGACATTTAAAGTATTCAATTATTAAAACGCAGGTTAAAATAGTGTTTTAGTTTATAGAATCAGATGTCTAGCCTGAATTTCCAGCTTTATTGCTTATTTGATGTTTATTCTTGGATAAATCATTTAACCATTCTGTTTTTAAGTATCCCAACATTACTGGTTGTTAGCTTTTAAGTATAGCTTTCAAGTATAAATGGGAAATGAACAGGAGAGATTTCAGAGAGCTATGGATTTCTGAGAACTATTGTGAGAATTAAATGAGTTAACATGCAAAAAACTAGTGTAGTGGGCCTCCGGGGTGGCATGCAGAGCAGGCAGTCACCGGGAACTGGGAACTCTCCTTGGCTAAGGTGTCCACATGAGCACCTAGGCCAAAGGGACCTCTGCAGTGTTAGAAGTGCCAGACGTAAGAACTCTAATCCAGGACCAGCACCAATGTGGTCCCTCCCCCACAGGTACAGCAGCGGAGGGGGACAGGGCCTCCAGGGCAGTGGCTGCTAGCATAGTGCTGTGGGCTTATATCTCAATCTCCATTACCTAATTCTTACGTGGACAGCCTGACTATCCCAAACACATTAGCCAATAGTCCACTAGTCTATTCCAATCAAAATATGCCCCAAACTCACCAAAATAACAGTGAACACAAGAATCTGAACAAGCCTACTATAAAAGAACACAACCCTTGAAACTGAACTAGAGGCCCCATATAAGTCACACAGGAGCACAAAAGAGGAAGTTAATATTCTTGAGGGAGAAAGCAGATCACCATCGACCGAGATCATTTAGAATCCTCCCTAACAGCAAGAGGGGACATTGGTAACGAACTGGAGGGATCCACCTCCATACTGTTCCAGCAACACGAAGAAACAGCTCAGACTCCCACCAGGAGGAGTGGATGAAGAAAAGAGCCCTGACGCCTCAACAGGGAGTACCCACAAATACAGTCTCTCTGATAAAGAATTCAGAGATGAAGTGTTGAGGATGTTCAATGAGCTCAAAGAAATGGTGGAATTTAATCCAGTAAATTAAAGGAGGATGTGAAAGAAATGATGGAATGGACAGCCAATAAAATATGGAAGAAATGAGAGCAGAAAAAAGAAAGCTATAAGAGAAGAACTCATCAACAGAAGAATTCACTAATAAGGAATTCGGTCAATGAAATTAAAAACTCAGCAGGTGCCCTCAACAGTAGAATTACAACAACCGAAGAGAGAATCAGTGAGCTTGATGATGAGCTGCAGAAAGCATACAGGCAACAAAATATAATGGAAAAATAACTCAAAATAACTAAGGGGCGAATAAGGGACCTAGGGGATGAGTTCAAGAGGAACAACATAAGAATCACCAGAGTACCAGAAAGACAGGGAGGCAGCCCCAGTGAAGTAGCAACAGTTGAAGATAACATTGCTGAAAAGTTCCCAGAGCTGGAGAAATCAGGCATCCAGATCCAAAAAGCCCGAAGGGTACCAGCTAAAAGAGACCCTAATAAAAAATCTTTATATTATAATCAGACATTAAAATCAGAATGACAAATACTACAGATAGAGACACTATACTGCAAGCAGTAAGGTCAAAGAAGGAAATCACACCGGCCCCACTCTCTGCCAAGATATGATCCCAGGGGCCACATGTGTGCAGCCTCACTGAAGCTGCATGAGCATGATTCCAGAGGCCAGCTAAACTACTTTTGGTACCGGCAGCTCCTTGCAGAAATGTCTCCAGAATGAAAACTAAGCCACGGCCCCATGCCTGCCCAGGAGGGGAAAGGTTTTTCTCTCTCACCTTTTCCTTGCTGCGGGTGGGGTGGGGGGAGGGCGTGGCGACCGCCATATATGGGGAGCACAAATAGGACTGAAGGGGCTACTGAAAGACAAGACAAACCCCAGAAGCACAGCAAACCTCTACAGAAAGATGACACAAAACCCCATGACAATAATCTCTCTCAATATCAATGGTCTAAATGTACCAATTAAGAGACACAGAGTAGCAATGTGGAATGAAAAATTGAACCCAACATTCTGCTGCCTATAAGAAATGCATCTGAACAGTTAGAGCAAACACAGACTCAAAGGATGGAAAACAATCCTGCAAGCAAACAACTCCCTCAAAAAAGCTGGGGTGGGCATACTAGTATCCGACAACATAGATTTCAGGCTGAAAAAGATAAGAAGCAACAAAAACAAAAACAAGTTGCCCCTAAGGAAGAACGTTTCCATTGAACTTGCTTTCAAATATAACCACGTGCTTTTAGGCAGTAAGTGGAAAAGGTGAGCACTTTTGTCAGACCATCAGTGAAGGATCATGCTGACTCTCTTGGTCCTTATGAGTCTTTCTTTTCTGTCTGTTTTTGTTTTGGGGCCACACCTGGCAGTGCTCAGGGCTTACTCCTGGCTCTGCACTCAGGGATCACACCAAACAGGGGTCTGGGGACCATATGGGATGTCAGGAATGGAACCCACAACAGCCTCATGCAAAGCAAGCACACTGTCTGCTGTTGTATTGCTCCTGCCCACCCCCACCCCATGAGGCTTTCATTCATTCATTCAACTAGTCAGTCAGTACTCAAAAGCATTTACTGTGCAGTGTACTAATTGGCTAGTGAAGCTCTTACAAAGTGCTACAAAGCAGGTGATTTAAAAGAACATACATTTGTTCCATAGTATGGAGACTGGAAATTTAAAGGTAATGTCAGAAAGGAGACGCATCCTCTGACACACCAGGGAAGAACATCTTTGACTTCCCCTCCCCTCAACTGTCAGAACCCCAAGACGAAGTTTCTTGCATGAAGATAGCTGTCTTCTTCTCCTGTCTCTTCACTAACCTTTCTTCTTTGCGTGTTGCCCTTTATTCAAGCACTCATTTTAACCTTGACATAACTATTTCGGATTACAACCCTTCCTGATAACATCATCGTAACTTAGTCTTCTGCAAAGACACCATTCCAGATCCAGCCTCATTTTCAGGTGTGAGGGTAAGACTTTAGCATCTTTGTGGGATATAATCACTCCATGTATGTATTTAGTAAATTACATAACTTCTAACTGGAACATAACCTAGAAAAAAAATCCAGGCATTATACTTCAAAGTTGGAGAAGACAAATAAATAACAGTGAGTTAGGAGCACCAAATTTTCCTGCCCCCTAAACACCTTCATATAGTAAAATAATCTGCATATAACTTTTGACTTTCCAGGATACATTAACTACTAATAGCTTGTTGTTGATTGAAGTCTTATTGCTAATATAGGCAATTAAGACATATATTATATTTATTCATTAGGTTAGAGAAATAAAACATTATGAAGAAAATCATAAGAAAAAGAATAACATTCATACTACTGTGCTGTATTTGTTGGTACAATTTACTTGTTTGTTTTCAACATCCTTTGACCCTTTTTCTCAAAGCAGAAACTTAATTTTTATGGGGAACTAATTCCATGCTCAAGTGTTTCTGTCTCTTAACGCCAAGCTATGTGGATAGGCATGCAGTCAAACCTGGCTATGGAGAGAACTGTCTTGCTCTGGCTCAGATAGGAGGTAAAGACCAGCTGAGACAATTAGAGACCTTGCTAGAATGGTTCAATCAGACAGAGGTTTCCTGAACCCCTAGAGGGAGGCTGCTCAAAACTGCTGATATCATTTGTTCACAACTTACAGTAGCAGCCAGTGTGAACCCCCCACCACTCCCCAGCCAAATCAAAACCTAAAACACTAGCTAAGGTTTGTCCAAGGAGCCCTTGCCCTAAGCTCTCACTGTGTGCCAAGCACCATTCTAAGAGCCGCATGTGGGTAAACTCACTTAATTCTTAGAACCACTGTGTAAGGGGTGCAATATTATAAAGATATATGGAAGATAAAATGGGGCATGAAATCTCAGTATCTGCATGGCAAACCATAATGTCCAAAAGGGAGAGAGAGAGAGAGAGACGGGGTGGGGGAGAGAGAGAGAGGAGAGAGAGAGAGAGAGAGAGAGAGAGAGAGAGAGAGAGAGAGAGAGAGAGAGAGAGAGAGAGGGAGGGAGGGAGAGAAAGTGCCAGCCATAGAGGCAGGTTGGGAGCGTGGGGGAATGGGAATGGGGAGGGAGGAGGGAAACTGAGGACATTGGTGGTATGAAATGTGCACTGGTGAAGGGGCAGTGTTGAAACATTGTATGACTAAAACCCAATCATGGGTAACTTTGTAACTGTGTATTTCACAGTGATTCAATAAACACTTTTAATAGGTTTTTAAAATTTCAAATAAAATAAAATGGGGCATTAAAATCATTGTAAGGCATTCCCCCAAGATAATAATAACAGCAGGAAGGGGAAAAACCTATATTTAAACCAAAGATCTTTGATTCTAAGATCCCCAGTTCTTAATTCCCAAACCAGATGAAGGAGAACCACATGTTTGCAATGCTAGAAGGGGCCTTAAAGATTAGTTTAGTGGTTCTCATCTCTATTAGACCCAAATATCACAACCAATTTTCACAAGTATTTCAAGCATCTCATTTGTGTTCTAAAATAACTTCACCCATAAAATAATATACTGCATATGTAATTTCAAATAATTATTATACTGATATAATTATCACTGTATCAATGTATCACTGTCATCCTGTTGTTCATCAATTTACTCGAGTGGGTGTCAATAATGTCTCCATTCGTCCCAGCCCTGAGATTTTAGCAGCCTCTCCTTATTAATTTTTCCCAATGATTGGAGGCTCTTTTCAGGGTCAGGGAATGAGATCTGTTATTCCTACTGTACTTGGCATATCGAATATGCCACAGGGAGCTTGCCAAGCTCTACCGTGTGGGCAGGATACTCTTGGTAGCTTGCTGGGCTCTTCGAGAGGCATATATATACATATATTTCCCTTTATGATGCTGTGTCCAGGAATATGTTCACTCATGCATGAGGCTCAGCTAAAGCATGTGGAAAGCGGCCTGGAGCGTGGTGGCGGTGGGGTAGTGGAGGTTTCCTACAGGGATGGGTCCCTTGGGGCGGGGAGGGCTTTCACCCACCCCCTCTGGGGCAATCCTGGTCCAATGGCATGGTTATGGGGACCTCATTTTATACTCCCTTCCAGTGTACATTTATCAATACAAAGGAATTAACTTATTCAAAATTTCCAGAAAACAGTCAAGGGCTCTTAAAGATAAGCAGTATTCAAAATGTTTTAGCTACATAAACAATGTATTATATATTTTCTAATTATATGTAATTATACACCTCTAATTTCAGTGACACTTTAATTTCTGCTCCCACCCCCACCTCAGTTTCTTTAAACATTGTGGTTGACAAAGTTGTTTGTAATGGTTGGTTATGGTATTCAGCATTCCAACACCAATCCCACCACCACTGTCCCATTCCCTCTGTGGCTGTACTCAGGACTTACTCCTAGTTCTGTGCTCAGGATCACCTGGGTTCATTTCTGGCCTCAAACGCCAGTGATGCTCAGGGCTTACTCCTGGCTCTGAGCTCAGGGAGCACTCCGGACAGGGCTCGGGGACCGTAGGGGATGCCAGGATTAAACCTGGCTTGGCATATGTAAGGCAAAACTGCCTTACCTGCTGTGCTGTCACTCCAGCCCATGTGTTGTCTTTTAATATTATTTAAAAAAATAAAGATATTTGTTTGAAATTTGCGTACTTATTCCAAGAGACAGATGAATGTGGACACGCGGAAACTTTCTGGTGGTTCTTTGTTTTTGGGTCACACCCTGCTATGCTCAGGGCTTACTCCTGGTGGTGCTCCTGGGGGACCATATGGTATGCTGGGAATGGAACCCAGGTGGGCCACATGTCAGGCAGTCATCCCATCTGTTGTCCTATTGCTCTGACCCTTAAATCAAATCTTTTAAGTTCCCTTATTTTTGAAATAAACCCTCTTCAAGAAATAAAAGGGAGCCAATATTAGTCTTTCCCTTTTCTCTGTCCATGTATTTTCCTCATAAAATTGGTTTTCCAGTCTTTCTCATCCTATGAGCTCATCATAAGAGAAATACCTTAATATTATGAAAATTTCTTTCTGCTCGTTTGCACCAATTAGTTACCTATGGTCATTTCTTTAAAAACTGACTGGAGCTGGGTGGGAGAGGGGTAAGACTGCCTACAAAGCCTTTACTAATAACCTAGAGGAGTTTCACATTTCCCTCTCTACTTCTCTGTATTTAAGCGGTTAACTAGCTAAATGAGATGAAGTAATAAAATGACATTTCTACATGCTATTTTCCCCTAAAGTACCATAAATATAAGTACCCTGTCATTCCGTTGTTCATCGATTTGCTTGAGCGGGCACCAGTAACGTCTCCATTGTGAGACTTGTTACTGTTTTTGGCAAATCAAATACATCACGGGTAGCTTGCCAGGCTCTGCCATGTGGGCGGGATACTCTCGGTCGCTTGTCGGGCTCTCTGAGAGGGACGGAGGAATCGAACCCAGGTAGATCATGTGCAAGGCAAATGCTCTACCCGCTGTGCTAACACTCCAGTCCACCATAAGTATATGACAACTATTTCATAACATTTACAAAATATAAAAAAATTAGTTATAACTTTAAAAGACTATCTCTTACTAGACAAATGTTCAACTGCATGACTCTACTAAATAAATGCCCAAGTGTTTTGACTGTAGAAGATAGAAAGACAAGTGGCTGTATCAGAAAGAATTGAGATTTTGAAATAAGTAGAACAAAAGAGTGCAGATTACTGAATACCTTGATTTGCATACTTCTCTGGACCGTCTCTAACTTTCCATGTATGGCCTCGAGCCAAGAACTCAGCACATTGTTTTGCATCTGCTTGTCTGTTTAACAACTTATCCAAGAGTTCTGTTAATTGATGAATTAGGTAAGAATTTTTGACTGCAGTTGTATTAGATTCTCCAGACAAAGTAAGACAATAGGATGTATGGAAAGGTAAATAAGAGATTTATTAGAGGAATTGCCTCTTGTGGTTATGGATGCAGGTAAGTCCTATGGGACTAAGTTTCACTAGGACTAAATTATACCATGGCTCTCTGTTTCTGCAAAGCCAAGGTATAGTTTAGTCCCAATTCAAAGGTCTTAGGATAAATGGTCAATGCTGTAAGTCCCAGTACTAACTGAAATATGAAAGCCCAACGAAAAGTCTGTGGAACAGAAAATGAATATTTCGATTCAAAGAGAGAAAATTTCCCATCTCCATATTTTTGCTTTATTTAGGCCCCAAGTGGATTAGAAGATGCCTACCAGCATTGTTTAGGGAAAATTTCTCCCTCTAGTTCACCAGGTTAAATTCTATATCTTCCATAAACATCCTCATAAACACACCCAGAAATAAAAATTGCAGCTATCTAGACATCCCTAAAGCTGGTTAAGTTGACACAAACCAAACGATCACACAGGTTTACTTTATAGCTGAATAAAATTCATAACGACTAACACTTTCAAAAGTTATATTCCAACTTTCCTCTATTGCGAATTATTGAAAATCTGATATTTTAATTGTGATCAATGAAGACTCAAACAATGAATTGCCATGAATAACGTTATTTCTCAAAATTATAAAAAAATTGTCAAAGAATTAAACCAAAGCATTATTGCATGCTTAATAAATATTTGTTGAATAAATAAAATGTGGTTGAATGTGTGTGATATTGAAGTGGCTGCATATTAAAGTATCTGGAGAGTTATTAATTTTCCACAGTTGAGTGCTTTTTAGAGCCATATAATATTTCTGAAGGCAACCACGCACTCAGAAAGCTTTTTAAATGAATTAGTAGAATACACACACTCTTTCTTTAATAACAGAAACTTTAAATTAGGTAGAAAAATAGTAATAGATTATACTCCATACCTAAACCTTAAGTAATCTTATTTACTCGTGTTTTCTGACTCTTTTCAACCTTATTAAAAAGGCCCATGTCATATTATTACAACTTTTTGTCTTTAGCATCTCCTTCTGTAAACAATAATAAAAATCCCTGTTGTTATTGTAATGCTCCTACTGCCATTTGCACAACATTTAAACTCTACTCAAAAATCATTTAGGTTTAACATTAATTAATTCTCACAAAAAGCTCTGCCCTCTTCTATGTTGGCTAAAACAAAATTACTAAATTCTTGTAACTTGATCTCTTATAACTTCTTTCTAGGTGAGTCTATATGTTATTTCTAGGTGAGTCTAGATGTTACACAGAGAATTCTCATGATGACTGTACTAATGTACAATCAAGAGGGGAGACTTTTAAAAATCTTACTATCAGACTATCAAAGACAATCTACAGAATGGGAAAGGATGTTCATCCAATACCCCTCTGATAAGAGGTTGATATCAAGGGTATATAAAGCACTAGTTGAACTCTACAAGAAGAAAACATCCAACCTAATCAGAAAATGGGGCGAAGAAATGAACAGAAACTTTTACAAAGAAGAGATACGAATGGCCAAAAGGCACATGAAAAAATTCTCTGCATCACTAATCATCAGGGCGATGCAGATCAAAATAACTATGAGATACCACCTCACACCACAGAGAATGACACACATCCAAAAGAACAAAAGCAACCGCTACTGGAGGGGATGTGGGGAGAAAGGGACCCTCCTACACTGCTGGTGGGAATGCCGACTGGTTCAGCTCTTCTGGAAAGCAATATGGACGCTTCTCAAAAAATTAGAAATTGAGTTCCCATTCAACCCAGCAATACCACTTCTGGGAATATATCCCGGAGAAGCAAAAAAGTATAGTCGAAATGACATTTTCACTTACATGTTCATCGCAGCACTGTTTATAATAGCCAGAACCTGGAAAAACCCGAGTGCCCAAGAACAGATGACTGGTTAAAGAAACTTTGGTACATCTACACAATGGAATACTATGCAGCTGTTAGAAAAGATGAAGTCATGAAATTTGCATATAAGTGGATCAACATGGAAAGTATCATGCTAAGCGAAATGAGTCAGAAAGAGAGAGACAGACATAGAAAGATCGAGCTCATCTGTGGAATATAAAATAACAGAGTAGGAGACTAACCCCCAAGAATAGTAGAAATAAGTACCAGGAGGTTGGCTCCATGGCTTGGAAGCTGGCCTCACATGCTGGGGGAAAAGGCAGTTCAGATAGAAAAGGGAACATAAAGTAAGCTCTGGTTGGAGGACCCGCTCAGGAGGGGAGGATGCGTGCTGAAAGTAGACTATAGATTGAACACGATGGCCACTCAATACCTCTACTTCAGCCCACAACACCCAAAAGGAGAGAGAGAAAACAAAAGGGAGTGCCCTGCCACAGGAGCGGGGGTGGGGGATGGGATTGGGAGGTGGGAAGGATGCTGGGTTCACTGGTGGTGGAGAATGGACACTGGTAGAGGAAGGGGTCAAGTTATATCTTGTGGTGATCAGGGTTTACTCCTGGCTCTACTCCTGGTGCTCAAGAATAATTCCTGGCAGTGCCCAAAGGATAAAGCCCAGGTAGGTTGCATGCAAAGAAATGCCCTATCCTCTATACTCTCTCCCTAGCAAAGCACCTGTAGTTTACTAAACTTCAACTTTTGTCTTTTGTACTTGTGAATGATTCTCTGGCATGGATATATCTCACCGGTCACAAATTTTCCAATCTTAAATATGCATAATAAACACTTTGGGAGAGGGTCTTATTCAAATGTGAAGTGTGATTCAGAAGGTCTGGGGTGAGGGCTTGAGTTCTGCCTATCAACAAACTCAGAGCGCTAAAATATGCTTTCAAATTATGATTACATACAGTTAAATAATCCCCTAATGTTATTTTATATATGAATTACTCATAAGAATTTCAACACACAAATAAGAGGGAAGTTTGTTCTTTAATTGATTCTCCTAAGAGATGTTATGAACTGCTCCTTGGTATGTCAGACTTTAGGCAAAACTTTCTTAAATTAAATCACTGTGAGGTACACAGTTACAAAGTTTCTCATGATGGGTGTTCCATCACCCATCCCTTCAGCAGTGTACATTTCCCAATGGGCAAAAAAAAATTTTAATGCCAGGAATAAAACCATGTGCCTCACACATGAACAACTATTTTTTAGTGGACCATTTTACAAACAAATACTTAGATAAAAATATATTACAGTAAATGAAAACCAGAAGATACCACTTTATGCCTAACAGAATAACTTTGTTAAGAGTAATGGAAAATAACAAGTGTTGGAGAAGATAAAAAGAAATCAGAACACATGAAATGCTAGTGCCAATGTAAAATGACAATTCTACTTTAAAAGCTGTTATCAAATATATCAACATAGAATTGATACATGGTCCAGCAATTTTATTTCTAGGAATAACTCCAATGAACTGAAAAGAGGTATCACTTGCCATCCTGTTGATCTTCGATTTGTTCAAGGGGGTGCCAGTAACGTCTCCATTTGTCCCTGTCTCGTGCTAGTGTAGCCCAATAATATCTGCTCGCTCCAGGAACAGGAAGAGCCTCAAAACCATTCATGCAGGGTTTTGACAAAGAAGTCTGACCATCTCATTGGTGGGCAGCCACACCGTCTTTTGACGTCCCATTGAATCCAGTCAGTAACACTCTAGTCCAGAGGTCATCTCTGAATCTCATTACGTGTCCGGCCCATCTGATTTTTGACACCTTGGCAAACGAGACAGCATCCCTGATTCTTGACCATTGACAGAGGTTGCCAGGCTCTCCGTGAGGGATGAAGGAAACAAACCTGGGTCGGCCCATGCAAGGCAAACGCCCTATCCGCTGTGCTATCACTCCAGTACATCATAATGTTCATATTTGTCTAATTTTCTTCTGATTTTAGAAACAGACAATAATTTTCTGGATACCCCTTGTATGAATTCCAAGGTCAAAACAAATCATTAAGCATTCTAATACTAATTTTTGTTACCAAAATGATATCAGAATACTTTACAAGAGTTAATATGTTAACTTAGAAACTGTGTTTATGTAAACAAAAATTTCATAAGGGGTAGTGCTCAGGAGACCTGGAGGTCACTCCCCATGTACCTTGGCCAACTAAACCCAATGATTCAACACTCAGGCTGATCAATGTGGTGCCTAGTACTAGGGCTAATTGTTCTTCAGAGGTGGGAATAGAAAACAGATCCCTGCCAGTGTAAGCATATGCCCCTGATCAGAACTATCTCCATGCCTCCTAAACAAGAAAAACAAAAAAAAATTAAGCAAAAAAAAAAAAGATAATCTGTGTCCTGGAGAAAGTTGAAAGATCTGGAGTATGTGATTTGCTTGTGGGAACCCCCGGTTCAGTACTTTTCACTACATGGCCCCTGGCATCACCATTAGTGATCCCTAAGTACCAAACTGAGAGCAGTCCCTGAACACTACCAGGTTTGTCTCCACTTCACAAAAATTCTGACAGTCTGAAAAAATAAACATAGGTTGGGTGTTATAAAATGTGTTTAAATTGTGAAACTTGTAAAGTTATTAAATTTTTTTTTAAAGTCTTTAAATTGTCTAAGTGGTAAAAGCATCACTGTTTGAGATTTGCTAAAGCATATTATAAAAGGAAAATGTGAACAAACTCCACCTATTCTTAATCCCAGTTACTTTTCCTTTCTTTGTGTCTATTATTGAGCTAGTGTGAGGAAAAGAACCAAGTGAGAGGAAAGCATATGAAAGGTTCTGATGGCCCAGTTATCATTACCAGGATTTGGCATCTAGCAGTTCAGTCATATTAAGTAAGAGCTTGATAAATGCACACAGGACTTCTCAAGGTACTTATTTATTCAATTCAGTCATTTTACCAGATAAACCAATTATGTTTTAATAAGGTTACACCTTCAAACTAGGAAGCAGAAAGACATAGTGTCAAAACCAGAGATGGACCTTGAGACTAGAATCTATATCATTCTACTCTATAGGACTCATTTAACTGCTGTGTGGAAAGACTCCACACTTTTCCACAAGTATAGAGTTAACAGTTTTCACTCTAGAAAACTGATGTTTCACAGTTAACCAGATAGAAACGGAAGTGGAAATGATTGGCATGTTTTCCCAGTAACTTTCTGCTCCCCAGGTGTGGGAATAAGCCTTCCCTTCAGCTGACAAAGATGGATATTTCCCTCTGGATGGCACAGTGTGAGCACCCAATGCAAAATTTCCAGAAATATACTTTGTGCATATCTCAGAGATCTCTACCTTTCCATATTGGTTCCATGGAGTTAGAAATGATTTTTTAAAAACATTTTTATTGAATCACTGTGAGATGATGTTTACAAAGCTGTTCATGATTGGATTTCAGTCATGCAGTGTTCCAACACCCATCCCTCCACCAGAGTTCATTTCCCAGCTCCAGTGTCCCCAGGTTTCCTCCCATTACTCTCTACCCCCCATCTCCACCCTCTGCCTGCCTAGAAATGATTTTTGAGAAAGTGTAGAATTGGACACAGATCAGTATGGAAGGTCAAACTTGGCACCTCCACCTGATTTTAACAACTAGTCTTCAGAATCTTGTTTTCACTGTCATGAACAAGAGCAAGATTGGAAATCATGCTTTTCTTCAATTTATCAACTTTATGACTCTTATTTTTTTTTATTTATTTTTAATTAGAGAATCACCGTGAGGGTACAGTTACAGATTTATACACTTTTGTGCTTATACTTCCCTCATACAAAGTTTGGGAACCCATCCCTTCACCAGTGCCCATTCTCCACCACCCGTAAACCCAGTGTCCCTCCCACCCTCCCCAATCCCATCTCCCCCCCACCCCACCCTGCCACTGTGGCAAGGCATTCCCTTCTGTTTTCTCTCTCTAATTAGCTGTTGTGGTTTGCAATAAAGGTGTTGAGTGGCCGCTGTGCTCAGTCTCTAGCCCTCATTCAGCCTGCAACTCCCTTCCCCCACATGGCCTTCGACTACAATGTAGTTGGTGATCGCTTCTCTGAGTTGACCTTTCCCCGGAACGTGAGGCCAGCCTCGAAGCCATGGAGTCAACCTCCTGGTACTTATTTCTACAGTTCTTGGGTGTTAGTCTCCCACTCTGTTATTCTATATACCATAGATGAGTGCAATCTTTCTATGTCTGTCTCTCTCTTTCTGACTCATTTCACTCAGCATGAAACTTTTCATGCCCATCCACTTAACTACAAAATTCTTGACTTCCTTTTTTCTAACAGCTGCATAGTATTCCATTGTATAGATGTACCAAAGTTTCCTCAACCAGTCATCCGTTCTGGGGCATTCGGGTTTTTTCCAGATTCTGGCTATTGTAAACAGTGCTGCGATGAACATACATGTGCAGATGTTGTTTCGATTGTACTTTTTTGCCTCTCTGGGATATATTCCCAGCAGTGGTATTGCTGGGTCAAATGGGAATTCAATATCTAATTTTTTGAGAGTCGTCCAAATTGTTTTCCAGAAGGGCTGAACCAGTCGGCATTCCCACCAGCAGTGAAGAAGGGTCCCTTTCTCCCCACATCCTCTCCAACAGCGGTTGCTTTTGTTCTTTTGGATGTGTGCTAATGACTCTTATTTTTGAATTACAGCTCTTTGACATTTATTTTGTACATGTCTCCTTAAACTAGCAGGTAAAAGAGCAGTTTGAAAGATTTCCATAAAACTTTTTGTTGTACTGCTCTGAAATTCACATTAAGAATTCAAATCCTTATAGAAAGCGGACCATGGAAATTATTAAATCTTAAAATCCAGCAATCACTTTTCAGTTCATCCCATAAGACAAATACAATGATTCTCATTCCTTGATTCCTATTACTCTGGTACTCTTCAGTGTTTTTTATAAATCTATAAAGATATCAAGAAGCAAAGCCTTGTAGGCATTTGAGTAAATAAAATAAATAACAGAAGAATCTTATATCATAATTCCAGTTGAATAAAACGAATCCACCATAAATTGAATTGATAGAAGCTATAAGACAGTTATATGGAAAGTTTGGTAAGGGGCAGAGCTTTCAAGTAATACTCAGGGGTCCTATAGATCACTGCCAGTAGTTCAGTATGAGTATAGTATGATGCTTCATGACTATTTGGTGTCAGAAAATATTTTTGGGTCCTGAGTATGTAAATAAAATGCCCCTGACACTTGTGCTACCTCTGTGGCTTGTGGAAATCAGAGTTTATTTCAGAAAAAAAAATCTTTGTTTCAGCAGCTCATCTAGAGAACTTTCTAGGATTTCAAAGATATTTATCAAACCATTGATTTTCTGAGTCTTCAAACAATTTTCAAGTGTAAAAAGTGCTGCCATGACAACAAAAGTTGCTAGTATTTTTGAAAAGGCTATTTATTCATTCATTTTACTGATTTCATTAAATTCCCACCATTAGGCTAGAGTAACACTGCAGCAGGTAAGGCACTTGCCTTGCATGTGGCTGACCCAGTTTGATTCTCAGCATCCCATATAGTACCCCAAGCACTGCCAGGAAACTCTGAGCATTTCCTAAAGTCACTATATGAGCCAGACATTATGATAGGACCTAGGAATGTAAAGGTGAGACAATAGTTCCTATGCTCACAGGTTCAAGAAAGATGTTAAAAAAATAGCTACACAAGTAACTACATAATTAGAATTGTGATTAATTTTGTAAAGAATAGCCCAATAAGCTATGAAATTATAAGCATAAGAGCTAATATTTTGGAAAGGTCAAAGAAAGCATCTTGGCAAGGAAAGTGGTATTTATAGTTATTGAAGCTAACTCTTGAGAGATGAGAAGGAAGTAGTTTTGTCCTTAAATATCTAGGTTTCATTTTTCTAGAAGTGTTCAGTATTTGTTTTAATGTTGCTTTTTACTTACTTATTGTTGACTTACTTTAAAATACCTAAATTGCACAAAAGGGGAAAAATCAAATTTAGAGCTTCATTAGCATGATTCTGAATTACCCAGTTCTTAATAAAACTTTCTCCAAGGCTGTTGCTATACATCACTCAGTGGTGATAAGGAAAAGAAATAATCTCAGATCTTCAATTAACTCATTAATCATACAAAGTTGCTGAGCTATTTAGACACTCTTCCAGGATACTTAGCATAACATGTCCCTTTAGTCTGTCAGTAAATTTTTCAGCTCTGGTAATTGCAGTGCTCTCTATGAGCCACAGTATGAGAAATATTTCACTCATATGTGATTGTTTTATTTGGGTAGAAATCAGTAGTGAATAGAGAGTGAATAGAGTTTTTCAAACTATTTGAAAAACCATTGATGCAGATTTCAGCTGGCCGAGATGGCTCTCCTTTGGAATATTTTTAGAAGAAGTGGATTTTCATATGCCATCAGAGTGGTATCGTCATCTTTGTTTCTTACTTCTTGAAGACAAGATGGTACTTCTAACCAACCATTCTAAAACTTGAAATGCCTCATTCAAACAGACCAGAAATAAAGCAACTTTATACATTTTTTTTAAAAAAAGCTACTAAAAATAGGTATTCTTTGTTAGTTTTGGATCTCCACAAGTTTCTATATATGCATATATTAGATCGTTATATGGACTCATCCAAATATACTATGGATTAGTCTGAAGTGTTTTGTTTACAAGTAAAACTCCCTCAACTTCTTCCATGTGATGAACTGTCTGGGCCTGCTGGAAATGTTCTTCCTATCCACAAATCCCCAGCATCAGTGCAATCCTGTTCAGAATCACATGCTAATTCCTCTCTTCTGCATCTTTCTGAGACTTGTGTGAACAGCAATCAAGCTATTGCACAATCTGAGACAGGTACCAGCCAGAGAAATAAAAACTCTAAAGTCTTATGCCAGGGTCCTTGAGGTAACAAAATGAAACAGTTATGCTAACAGGTTAGCTCCAAAGGGCCTCAGAGAACTGGCAGGAGAATAGTAAAGAGGAAGAGTTCCCTTCATTTGAGCTCAGGGCCATACGAGGACTGAATGTCTTCATCTCCCATCCAGGTGTGAGATTCTGAAGCAGGCTCTTTGATTCGAAGGAATTTAGCTTATTTATTTTGTACAGCATTTCAGGGGTATTTCTTGCCTCTGTCCTCAGTCTGGAGAAGAGAAACTCAGCAGGAAAAAAAAACTGGTTTTGCTTGTCCTCATTTGACCTTCCTGGAAACTGGGACAGTAAGAGGCTAAGAAGGCAAGGTCTCTCAATACTGCACCAGTGGTCAAAGCTGGCTTTCAGTGGCACAGCTCCAAACAACCCAAATCACTGTCAAACCACCAGTGCATGCAGCCTTTCCAAGATGCTGTGTTTATTCAGCCACTAAGTGTTATACTCAAAGTGGGCTCCACCCAATGGTGAGCTAAGATAACCAAACATTCATTCACACAGTTGGGAGTGACATGCCCTCCCAGCCTGGCCTTTGATATCCGTAAAATTTAGTTGCAGCTGGTTTCAAGTTCACAAGTGCCAGACCCCTGGCCAAGCGTGGCATTGATCTCTGGAGCTAGGCTGGAAGAGATGTTTGCACACAACTCAATATCTCCCCTTCCTCTTGGAAGCAACAGTGAAGGACATTATGTGTTATGGAAAACAATGGTTTCAAACTCTACTGATCAAGAAATTGGTATAAAGTCTGGCTGTACAAGGTCAAGTAAGTGGGAGTTGAGAGTAAAAGCTCCCTAAAGTAGCACCCAAGCTTTGTGAGTGTGATGGCTGATGAGGAGGAGGGCTTTTTTGCTCCAAGTATGTTCTCAGACACAGACTAGTAAGTTTTATTGAATACACAAAAGAACTCAGGGTAAAAAGAGTCCGGGAGGCAGATATTATGCATATCTAAAAATGCCTTAAACCTGTTCTGTGGCATTGAATAATACATCTCACTTTCCAGGCTTCACATTATTTATTTATAAAAATAGGTTTGTTTTAAGCTAGGAATCATGAATATTTTGGATTTGAATCATTTTTTTTTCACTACTAATTATGTAACATTTGCGAACAATGCCTGAAAGTCTGTTTTTCTCAACACGCTTGTGGAAGACAGCGCGCTCAGATCTTGACTATTAGTTCTGAGAAGGAGAAGACATATGCAATATTAGGGATTTAATCTCAAATCCAAAATCTACATCATGTCTGGTGTGAAAAGTATGGAATTGAAAGAGTCCAGTGGTGCTAAGCTCTAAACGTAAAGTCAAACTTGCACGATAATTTCAAGAATTGGAAAGATAGTACAGCATGTAAGCTGCTTGCCTTACATGAGATTCAACCAGGTTCAATCCCCAGCACCAAAACTTGTCCCCCAAAGCATTTCTACAAGTAATCCCTTGAGTAATCCCTTGAGTGCAGAGTCAGGAATTAGTCATGAGCACTGCCAGGTTGGCCCAGAAACAAAACCAAAAAAATTACAAGACAGTTTTGGAATACTAATGAAGGTAAGCTGACTTTTTAAATATATTTTCAACTCTAAACATGGAAGCAAATAAGAGAATTTTTAATAACAAAATTAATAAGATATCAATAGCAGAATTAATAATAATATAAAAACCAGCAAAACTTCCCTTTTCCTACCTATGCCAGTTGCCTATTCAGCTGGCAGAAAGGGCTGCCTGACTCTTGTACCCTCAGGAATATTTCTGACCTCACAAATGGGTAGTATGATTTAACAGTACATTTTGTAATTCCCATACTTATACTTTTCATGAAATAGACCAAGAGTCCACTGATGGAAACAATGGAGGAGCAAAAAGTTGTCTCCCAATTAATAACCAAGTAATCTTCTCCTTCAACATTGGTCTATGAGAACATAAGGAATATTGGCTAATATGACTTTTTCTAAAAGCACCGTGGCTTCTTCCTATCTACTCTTCACCATAAAATTCACCTAAAAGCAACATATGTTATCATTGCAGAATTTGCTGATTAAAATTCTCTAAAATAGGACATCCTTCATACAAGGGGACCAAAATTATGGGGGCCATACTAGTCTCCAAAATTGTGTTTATATTTCCATCTTTAGGCACCAAGAAAGGCTGGGAATTTTCTATACAATGTTGGCATAACCTTTCCTCTATATCTGGGTTAGGCTTTGCAGCCTGAAGAAGAAAGGCTAATAAACTACATAAGCATGTTCCTGTGTGCTGTTTATATACATGTCATGAAACATCTGTTCTTGCTGCTTCTAAGACATTCTTTTAGGGTGTTACAATGTGTAGCTATTTTGATTGAGAACCAATTGCATACGTGCTTCCCTGCACATCTTACAGGAAAGTTTTCCATAGAACATTAGGATAAAGTGTCTATTGCCAACAAGGGACATCATTTGTTTACTTTTTCTCAACATATTTCTTTGATGAATTTTTCAACTAGTGTCAGTAAAAATTCTCCTGGAAGCATGCTGAGATCGGAAAACAATTTCAAAAAAGTTTGCCTGCTTTTTCATTGTGTACCCCAAGTGCCTAGGACTAGTAAGCATCTGATATACAAATTTTATATAAATGAGAATCCCTTACATCTGGCTATTATAAAACAGGAAATCAGAAAGAGCCATCAACTATAGATATGAATGAAATCAAGGACAGTGAGCTTAATGTTTTTTCTTCGAGTTGTAAGAAAAAAAAGAAAGAGCAATAGGGAAATTAAAAAGTTACAAGGCAGATCTACCAAAAACAAATGAAGTACTTTTGAATTGTTTGGAGAATTCCCTTTCCATACACATATTACATCTGTACACAGTACATCCATGTGTGCGCATGCATGCACACACACACACATATCACAGAGGTTGAGCTCTGGTACAAAGCCAACTTCACAGGGTTTCCCAGTGACAATTGTTCTCTTCAATATTTCTTCCTAACAGTGTGAGACCCACTGAATTGCATAAATCTTTCCATGTTTATGTCATTTGTTGAGGGCACAGTGAGGACGGAGGATTATGAGAGCTCATTTTTAATTATGGTAGAGTCAATCCGTACTTGAAATGTCTACTCCCCCATTTCCTTCTCAAATATCCTGTCAAAGTTTTTTTAGATTTTTTCCCCCTTGATACTCTTGAGGAAACTTTTGCTTCCAATGTGCAGCTCTATAGGAAGTAGGAGAATTCAGAAACAAAAGACTGTGAGATATGTTCTTTTCTTCCTTCTCTTCCCACCCCCATACTCTTTTAACCTGGTGTTTTTAATATGACCTGACATAAAACTTCATAACATACTGGTGAGAGAGCTTTATTGTCAAATATTATAGAGAAAATACAAAATGCTATGAACTTCAGTGTGATTCAAATTGAGTTGTGTCCCAAATCATGTGCATGCCACAATCTCTTGAATGTGTGCTTCTTTATTCACTGTTTATGTTATCAGACACTGAAAACATTTTTTCATGAGCATCATCCCATGTAATACTATTTTTAAATTTTATATTTTAGGTGATGTACAAAACCTGTATGTTACATATATAACATTTCAAATAAATTTTTAATGACTCAATTTATATTATAGTTTGCTTTTGGTTTTCAGATCCAGGGAATACAGAGCCTATTGACTTGGATCCCAAATCTCAGTATGCTTAGAAATTGAGAAAAATCATTAGAGTAATATTCTTTCAACACATATTTTTTGAGTGGTAGGCACCTTGATAGGTACAAGGGGAACCAGGATAAACAAAACACAAAGGTCCTACCACTATTAGAATGTAAGTACTCCATTAGATGGGCTTAGTTAAGAAGTAAGTATCCATTTAAAAAATCATTAAATCATCATATCTGTCAGATGCTATTAAATGTTTTGGAGAACACTAAAGTAAGAGAAAGGGATAGTAATGAGGCAAGTATATCCTATCCCAGAGACAAAGGTTAGCAAGTCTTCATATTGAGGTGACTTTTTATGCAAAGGCCTGAATGAATTGGGGTATTAGGGCATACAGGTACAAAAGGAAGAGAGTCACAGACTAGAATTCAATTAATGCACAAGGTCCTAAGGTAGGAGCCAGACTGGATATTCCAGAAATGACAGACAGAGGAGATAGTGCAGAGGCACAACTGGAGATAAGCTTGAGAGCACTTAACCTACTTCAGGCAGGAGATTCTACTAAACTCCAGGTGACTGTTGTACTGCAGGAAAGCAAGATCGTGTTGCCAAAGTTTGAAAATTTTCAAGAGAAACAAGGAAATTTGTACTTCTACATGAAATCTTCTGATGTTTTCATACTGGCTCAAATTTTAAATAATATTCTGTGAGCCAAAATAAATACACATGCAAGCCAATTCTATTCGACAGGCACCAGTTTGAGAACTTTTCTTCTGATAGAAAAATTACTTGATGTATTTAAGATCCTACCTTTGGCTATTAAGTTTTATTTTAAGTGCATTTCGGTGTCTGATCCAAATTAGAGTATTCAATTTATTTTACTGCTACAAACTCTCATCCATTCCTTTCGAGTTAGTACTGTAGGGTAGGTCTACATTTTTCTGACCCAAAAGTAGGTTGCTTGAAGTTTCCAGTAGTTATCTTTGCTTTAAACGGTTATTGATGTTTCCACATTAAAGTTGCTGAGATAATTAATATGATGGATATTACGAATTGAAATAATTATAATAATTTGGCTGAAGTAAGTAGTGTACACACTGGAAATAATCTTGAGCATATAAATAAAATCAGAAGATGTAAATTAGAAATATATTTATTTGTAACAACCACCTTCAAAATATTAAAAAAGTTCACTTTTTGAAAAAGTATCAGAATCATGAGTAAAAATTTGAGAATTTCCAAGATTCTACAGAAGTGAGGAGGAAAAAGGTATGACAGAATAGTAACACTATATGAGAGCCAGAGTTCTATCTTTCTCAGTATAGTGTTGAGAGCTTGACCAATGTAAGTTAGACATCTGATGAAAAGAAAAGTTTTTTTAAAAAGGGACACTTCTTTCATATATTTTGTCCCTATTCTTTTCCAATATGGGCTGGTGGAAGAGCTTGGTTTATATTTGGGCTGGAAACACAGATGAGTGTAAAAGGCTAACACAAGTCTTCAAACTGTGTTGCATTTGGCAGAACCCAAAACATCTTCCATGCATTATATCAGTTGTTTCCTATCAACAGCACTTTGAAGTTAGGCATTTATTGTTAATCTCATAGACACAGGAGAAAACAAGCTCAGAGAAACCAAATATTCAACATCACCCCCTATAGCTATCTTGTGTGAAAACCTAGAGATGGAAACTTGCAAATCCAAAATAAGTGATTTTCCTACCAAATCATCACTGTAACACTGTCATCTCGTTGTTCATGGATTTACTCAAGCGGGCACCAGTAACATTTCTACTATACTCAGCCCTGATATTTTAGCAGCCTCTCTGTACTCGTCTTTCCCAACGATTGGAGGCTCTTTCAGGGTCAGGGGAATGAGACTTGTTTTACTGTTTTTGGCATATCGAATATGCCATGGTAGCTTGCCAGGCTCTGTCTGTACAGGGGGGGCGGGATACTCTCGGTAGCTTGCCAGCAACTCCAAGAGGTATGCATATATCTGTTACTGTATTTTGGATATGAATACACCACAGGGATATTTACAGGCTCTCCCAAGTGGGCAATAGTCTTTCAGTATCTTGTCAGATTGTCCAAGAGGGAGAACTAAGCTATTAGATTTCTCCCGGGAGCTTGGTTTTATAGTCTCTGGATGTTGGCCATTGATGGGATTACACAGCACCAGGGGCAGTCTCTGGGTGTGACTGCCTAGCTATTGGAAAATGGGTGTTCTGGGTGGAAGAGACCCGTACTGCACACCTGGGTTGCTCTCCCCCATAAGTGAGGCTCTACCGAATCATATTGCCCCTTTAATGAATATAAAGCTTAAGAAATAAGCAGTCTCCTAAAGTAATAAAAAATTGAGGAAAATCCAGGTTTTCAATGCTGATGTTCATCCCTGTGTTCCCAGCTCCTCCAAGACTACTAGGAATTTTGTAAGCTAGTGACACTTCAGAAACACTGTCTTGTTTGCCAAGGCATCAAAAATCAGATGGGCTGGACACGTAAGGGGATTCAGAGACAACAGCTGGACTAGAGCTATTACCAAATGGATTCCAAGGAACCTCAAAGGAACACCTGGTCGCCCACCTACGAGATGGTCAGACTTCTTCGTCAAGACCCTGAACCAATGGTTTGAGGCTCTTCGTATTCCTGGATCGAGCAGACGCCATTGGGCTACACTAGCACTAGACAGGTATGAATGGAGACCTTACTGACACTCGCTCGAGCAAATTGATGAGAAACAGGATGATAAATGATGCAAGTGATACAAGTGACACTTCAAATATCAATTTTATAAATCGGGTTAAGATAAAATTTTCTGATATTTCTCAGGAAAGAGGAGAATCCCATGTGACCAGGGATAATATGATAAAATCAAAACTATTTATAAAACACTACTCTTTGCTATTTTGAGTTTGGCTAAGGTCCATTAAACAGAAAACTAAATA
The DNA here is from genome assembly GCF_027595985.1 of Sorex araneus. Lineage (NCBI taxonomy): Eukaryota > Metazoa > Chordata > Mammalia > Eulipotyphla > Soricidae > Sorex > Sorex araneus. Next base: position 223,327,749 of record NC_073302.1, read on the forward strand.
ATATTGGTCATGGTGTTAAAATATAAGCTCTAAAATATGAGTTTCCAAATGAAACTTGGTAATGTATAACATACTTTATTTTAGTGAAGCAAGATAGTTTTTATTGAAACTTATTTAGAAATATGTAAAGGGAGAGAAAAGGAAAATGTGTGTTCAAGGGAAAATATCTCCAGAGTGGAAATAGGCAAATGAAGAAACATCAAGATTAGCAAGTGAGATCCAGTATTCAAGGGACAACAGGCTTGAAGAGCAAGCTATGACATACTTCTAAGGCAACTACAAAACACACAGTTTTGCAAGCTACAGGAAATTCTAACTCCTAAATATGATAATGTATTTAACAGCAGGTTTTGAAATTAAGGCCTAAGGGATAGAGGAAAATCTTGTAAAGCTTTGTGAAAATTACTCTATCAAAGTAATAAAAACCAAGCATTATCTTGTTTGAAGAGTTTTGTTCAAAATATTTTTGCCTAAGAGAGTGAAATCTGACAAGACACAGATTTAAACAATAAATTATATTAGCAATTTGTGATATTATAAAATAACTATTATAGAAAATATTAATAGAGCTTTATAATTTGGTTAAGATGGTATATAACGGTATAATAAAATGGTAGTTAGGCCATAGAAAATAGAGAATAACCCAATTACTTGAGAAAGGAAGTTATCAACAATGCAACAGCATTTTAAAATGTGGTATTGAAAAGAACATCCTATTATTTACCCATATTAGCCTAATCAGAATTAGAGGTTAAGGCTATATATAATTTACCTCTACAAAAAAAAGTATATATAGCAAAATGATAGGGGGTTTTAATGGTAATTCCAAAAAAAGCATAATCAGCACCAAAAACCAAATGGCAATTTTGAAATGAGAAGAAACACTTGTGATACAGGTAAACAAAACAAATGGTGTTTAGTTGAACTTGTAGTTGAAAAGTGTATTACTGTCTTGAGTTTTAGAAATATTTCCCCAAAATACTAAATGTGGAACATTGGAAGAGAATTTCTATGAGCCCCAGTTTTTATGTTTTCAACTTAAGAGCAGAGATTTAAATATGAATTATTTCATACAAATAGTGTAGGAAATATTTTAAATTTTAAAAGATAAAGATCTGATTGCTATTTTGTTATCTTCTGTATCTCTCCAGTGTTTGCTAAGACAATATAGCAACTACCAAATTTTCCCCATTATGACACGCCTAATAAAAAAGGAAGAAAAATGAATGTCTATTTTAGTTCATACTGTTGTCCCACCCAAAATCTATTGCTTTCTTTACCCACTCAAACAGAATTATAGAGTCTTGGGGACCACCTCTCTCTCATTATTAAATGTATGCTTTATGTCAGACAAAATAATCTCATTTCTCACCATTATGATAAGAATTGATATAGAGATGAGCACAAAATAAGAGTTAATGATATATGATGAGACTGTTGGGAAGAAAAGCAATGGCTTTTCAAAAACCTTAGTCATCAGTGCTGGTGGCCATACAGAGAAAAAGGAACCCTCCTTCACAGTTAGTGGGAACGTTGTCTGATTGAGCCTCTATAGAAAACTAAGATTTTTCAAAAAAGTAAGAATAGTGTTTCCATAGGATGCCTCCACTTCTTGGCATCTACTCCAAGAGCTCCCAAATGGAATTTCAAAAGATATTTGCTCTCTTATCTTCACTGCAGGGATAATCACAAAGCTAAAACCTGGAAACAAACACAAGTGCCCAAGTACAAAGAAATAGTGCTATTTATATAAAAGGAAATGCTACTCAGTTATTTGTAATAACAAAATATCACGTTCACTGTTATGTGGATGGTGCTAATGTGTCTACAGTGTCAATTCTGAAGCAGTGGAACAAGGTCAAAGGAAAATTAGGTGTCATCATACTGAGAGCATCCAGAAAATGGCCTTTCCTATATATACATTAATTCCTAATTTGGGATAAGGCAAAACAGCAGACTTGGTTTTGAGGTTGGGATGATAAATACAAATGTTAAGGTCCCAAAGGCAGGAAAGTATTATGAGAATCTACTTACATACGAGGGAGAGAGAATCCCATTTACCCAGTTGATAATTCACCATTACACACTGTGCAGGTACAGATAATTGTATGTACAGATAGATTTGGCAAATAATCTAGTTAATAGATAAAAGAAAAATTAAATATCTTTTCCAAAATAAAAATATTTTAAATAAATAAGCAGATACATATAAAATTTAAAATGTATCATGTAAGGAACCATTTAGAGATGTTAATGAAAAGATATAACCTTGAAGCAATCTTATCACTTATATCACTTGTCATCCAGTTGCTCATCAATTTGTTCAAGAGGGTGCCAGTAGCTTCTCCATTTGTCCCTGTCATGTGCTAGTGTAGCCCAATGGTGTCTGCTTGCTCCAGAAACAGGAAGAGCCTCAAACTTTTCATTCAGGGTCTTGAGGAAGAAAACTGACCATCTCGTAGGTGGGCGGCCAGGCATTCTTTTGATGTCCCATGGAATCCAGTTGGTAACAGCTCTAGTCCAGCAGTCATCTCCAAATTGCATTATGTGTCTCGCCCATCTGATTTTTTAAAATTTTTAATTAGTGAATCACCGTGGGGGTACAGTTACAGATTTATACATTTTTGTGCTCATGTTTCCCCCATCCGTTCACCAGTGCCCATTCTCCACCACCAGTAAACCCAGCCTCCCTCCCATCCTCCCCAGTCCCATCTCCCCCCACCTCACACTGCCACTATGGCAGGGTATTCCCTTTCGTTCTCTCTCTCTGATTAGGTGTTGTGGTTTTCAATAAAGGTGTTGAGTTGGCCCATCTGATTTTTGATGCCTTGGCAAATGAGACAGCGTCCCTGATTCTTCATGGAGGTCTGAACTCCGGATTCCTTCTCTCACTTGAGTGAAATGTGATATTCCAAGCAAAGCTCTTTCTATTCCTCTTTGGGAGACACAAATGGCATCCTCAGCCTGTTTTCGTATGACCCAGGTCTCTGTTAGTGCAGGAAGAATGGTGGAGATGGAAAGCTATGCCCGGAGCTGGAGGTTCTTCTTTCTCTTAACCACTTATTCAATGCTCTTGAAGGCGTTCCACGACGCTCTCTTCCTCCTGCACCTCAAGGTCATTTGTCATGCTGAGTTTTTGACCTAGGTATACATAGCTGCTGCATTCAGGGATGTTCGTTCCATTGAGAGCAAATGGAATGTCAGAAATTAGTCTGTTTCTCATGAACATTGTCTTCAAGAGATTCAGCTGTAGTCCAACCTTTCCACGCTCATGGTTGAAGTCGGCCAGAATTCCTGCCACTTAACTAATGTTTGGTGTTATTAGAACAATGTCATCAGCAAAGTAGAGGTAGTGTAGTTGCCAACTATCCATATTCATTCCCATTCCTCCCCATTCCAGACGTCTCATGACATTCTCGAGGCACTGAAGAGTTTCGGTGAAATGCTGTTGCCCTGCTGAACCCCTCTCTTTACATCGATGATCACTTCCTTGTAGAATAGTAAGATCCTGGTGGTGAATCTGTAATACAGCTCACAGAGGATCCTGATGTACTGAGTTTGAACATCCTGTTTAGCTAGGACTTCAATGACTGCTTCAGTCTCAACAGAATCAAAGGCTTTCCTTAAATCAATGAACATTAGACAGAACAGCATCTTGAACTCTTGCGAAACCGAGTTCCAAAAAAGATTTAGCTTGATTGACCGTATCCACATGGTGACCAAGCTCATTGAGGTTTTGCAACAGTTCAAAATGCCACTCTGTCTTATATTCATTGATTTAAAGAAGGCCTTTGATTCCATTGAGACTGAAGTGGTCATCGAAGCCCTAGCCAAACAGGGTGTTCAATAGAATCAAAGGTCTTCTTTAAATCAATGAACGCAACACAGAGCGGCATCTCGAACTCTTACAAAACCTCAATGAGCTTGGTCACCATGATTGATCATGCTGAATCCTTTTCAGAACCCGGCTTGCTCTCATGGTTGTCCTTCATCTAGTATTCTACCAATCCTATTCAGGATGACTCGAGTGAATAACTTGGAGACAACAGGCAACAGGCAGATTGAGCAATAGTTGCCGATATCATGGATGTCTCCCTTCTTGTACAACAGGATGGTCCTGCTGGTTTACCATTTGGATGGAACTTTGCATTCAGACAGGTAGCATGTGAAAAGCCGAGTCAGTGTATTGACAAGTATTGGTGGCAGATTCTTCAGGTGTTCGGGTCTGACCTTATCTGGACAGGGTGTTGTACATTTCTTTACTGATGAAATGGCGTGTCGGATTTCAGAAGGGAGAATGCTGGGAAGACATATCCATCCTGCGGAATTTGGTATGTGGGCAGGTGGACGTGGCTATCGAAGAGATCCGAGGAGAAGTCGTGGATAACCTTTTCCATTGCCCTCCTGGAAGATGTGATAGATCCATGACTGTTGGAGGGCAGTCATCTTGGTTCTTATAGTTGGCGAAGGTCAGGTGGGTGTTGAGAATCCTTTTCCCGGTTTCTGCCGCATCAGTCAACACTGCTCCTCTTCTATCTTTGAGGTCTTCCTTTATCACTTCTCTGCATAGCTTTGTGAGCTCGGTGATCTTTGTTAGCTTGTGATTGCCTGAGGCTCTCGTCAAAACATATTGGCAAATGAGCTAGAGAGTTTCTGAAGACAGGTGTCTTTTTGTATCTTTCTCTCAGTGTTTCTCGCGCAATCATGGATGTGCTGAATCAGTGCTGAACATCGTATTCCTTCTCGATGTTGTCAATGACAGCATGTTCCCATATTGCCTCAATAGTGCCAAAGAGCTCCCAGTTGGGGGTCATTCTGGGAGTTCTCTTCTTAAACTTTGCAGCCATCTCTTCCCGCTCCATGAAGTAGAATTTCGCACTAAGGAGATGATGGTCTGATCCCGTTTGGAATTTGGGGATAACAGTGACATCGGTCAGACAAAACCTTCCATTGAATATGATGTGGTCAATTTCATTGTGGAACTGTTCACCAGGAGACTCTCATGTCCAATGTTTAGATTCGGCCTTCTGGAACTGCGAGTTACCATGGATGGTCTTGGTCAACATGATGAACTCAGAACTCAGACCCTGTTCGTTCCATTCTAGGCTGTGGGTCCCGATGTGGAGTTCTTCTGGCGACCTTTTCAGTCCTATCTTGGCATTAAAATCACTGACAATGGCCTTGTAGAAGGTGTGGTCTTCTTTATAGAACTTCTCCAGCTCCATGTAGAATTTCTTAATTTCTTCTTCATCATAGTTGGATGTTGGTGTATAGATGACCAAGATAGAAACTGTTGGCAATGAGCCACATCTATTCAAACATAAGCATCCAATTTGGGTTGTTAGGCAATCTCATAAGATTGACTAAATAACTCATAAGTCAATCCCATAAGATTGACTAAATAACTCATAAGTCAATCTCATAAGATTGACTAAATAACAGAATAAATTATTGATGAAAAGCAAACTAATGACTCAGTGATTAAACTTCGACATTCTAAAATACAGTGTAAACAGAAATGTGATAGGTATCCCAAAATAAATGTAAAGCATAGTGGAATGATAAAAAAAATTCAATCCATAGAGGCTAAATAAAAAAGATAATGAAAGAAGAGTGAAAATACAAATTAATTTACAAGTAATTGAAGACAGAGGAACAGAACAATAGTACAGTGGATAGGACATCTGTCTTGCATAAAGCCAACCTGGATTCAATCCTCGGTAACACAGTGGTTCCCTGAGCCAACCAGAAATGATCTCTAAGAGAACCAGGAGTAAGTCTTGAGCACCACTATGTGTGGTATCAAAACTGGAAAAAATTTTTTTAATAAAATTAAATTAATAGAAGACAGGGGCTGGGAAGAGAGCACAGCAGATAGGGTGCTTGCCCTGCACACGGCCATTCTGCATTTGATCCCCAGCACCTCTATTCCCCCAGAGCCTGTGAGGAGAAGTAATCCCAGAACACAAAGTCAAGAGTAAATACTGAGCACTGTTGGGTGTGGCCTAACCCTGGCCCTGTCACAAAAAGAAAAAATATAAGACAATTTTGCAGAGCTAAAGTAAATCACATCTCCATAATAATAGGGCACAAAGAAAGCAAGTATCTATTAGTAAAAATAAGGAACAGAGACATTTCATAGATGCATAAGAGTCTCATGGTGTCTTTGTGACAAAGGTGAACTATCCCTGGAATGAAGCATAATTGACACATTGTACAAATATTCCATACATATTCTCCAAATGTTCTACACATATTCTACAAGTTCTAAGTGAATTTTAAAGTTTTAATTGGAGTAAGTTGATCTGCAAAAACCTAAGGTGCTTGCTGAAAGCCCAATATCTCTTCTCTAAGACAACAAAATCCAGAAATACAGCATCTCAGTGTTCAGCCTTCAATCTTAGACAAACTACGGACACATAGTATGAGAGCCAACAGGGCTGGAAGAGGATGTGGAGATTAATTCTGTGAAATCACCAAAATGATGAAACTGGTAAATAAGGATGCTAAAATATCTATTGTGATCATACTCAAATATTTATGGAACAAGTAATCATAATAAATAAATAATCAGAAGCTATTTAAATGAGTCCAATAAAATGTCTAGAAATAAGGTGAACATGACTGTATAGTATGAATATCATATTGGTATTGCCAAAGGAAAATATCAGTTAACTTGAAGTCAAAATAACAAAATTTTTTGAAATGGAAATATAACAATGTGAGACTAAAAAAACTTGCCAGAGCCCAAGTCACTTCTGGGAAAATAATGAGAAGTGTCACATTTATGTAATTGTATTTTCAGGAGGAATGGGGGTAATAACAGAAGATTTTCTATGTTTGACTGAATTCTAAGCCATGTATTTAAGAATAAACACACACATATACTGCAACACACAAATACAATAATAAAACTGATAAAACTATGATAAAGAGAATAGCTTAATAAATTAATAGAAAAATATTCTCAAGGAATGAAGATAATATACAATTTTTCAGCCGAAACTATGAAAGGTAGAAGGCAGTAAAATTATATTTTGAAACATAAATAGTAATTAAAAAAACTATCTTACCCCTTGTAATTCTTGGAATTCTATATGCAGTATAATCACTATCACTATCACTATCACTATCACTATCACTATCACTATCACTATCATCCCATTGATCGCTGATTTGCTCGAGCAGGCCCAGTAGCATCTCCGTTAGTCCTAGCCCTGAGATTGTAGCAGCCTCTCTTTACTCATCCTTCCCAATGGGGTTGCATTAGAGGCTCTTTCAGGGTCAGAAAAATGAGACCCATTATTGCTACTATATTTGGCATATAAATACACCATGGGGAGCTTGCCAGGCTCTCTCATGTGGGCAGGAAACTCTTGGTAGCTTGCCAGGTTCTCTGAGTGGGAGAACTAGAGGCCACGTGCTTCCAGGATCTTGGTTTTATAGTCTCTAGATTTTGGCCATTGATGGGATTACACGGCGCCAGGGGCAGTTTGTGGGTGTGACTGCCTAGCTACTGGAAAATGGGAGATCTGGGCAGAAGAGGTCTAGTCCCTATCCGAGCAGGCTTGGAGATCTCAGCCCCAAGTCCCGCACACCTGGGTTCCTCTGCCAGTTCCTTTATGCGTGAGGCTCCTCGAAGCATGTGGAGAGTGGCCTTGAGCAGTATAAACCACTTTTAAATGAAGGTTCAATAGGAATTTTTTTGTTTGTTTTGTTTTGGGCCACAACCAGCAATGCTCAGGAGTTATTCTTGGCTCTGCACTTAGTCATTACTCCTGGTAGTGCTAAGAGGACCATATGGGATGCCAGATATAGAACTTGGGTCAGCCATGTTCAAGGTAAGCGCCCTACCCACTGTATTATTGCTCCAACCCCAAGAACTTTTTGAGACAAGGTTGATCAAATCTATTAACAATTAAACTACATGACAAAAAATATAAATAGAAATGCTTTAGGCATAGTTAAAGATAATAAATAAAATAGGAACAATTCACTATGAAGATAACACAATCCTAAATGAATGTGCAGCCAATAACAGACTATATCGATGTAAATATAAAACAAAAATGACAGAATTCAAAATAAAGAGCGATGATTGAATCCACAATATTAGTTGGATAATCCAACACTGGTTAGATAGCAATATAGAAAGAAAATCAGTTATGGAATACTTGAGTTACTTTCCTAAAAAATATTGATATAATTGACATTTTTTGTTTTGATTTGGGGGCTACATTTAGTAGTGATCAAGGTATTGTTTTGGTTCTGTGCTCAGAAATCATTCCTGACAGTGCTCAGGAGACCATATACGGTGCTGGGTACTGAAGCAAGGAAAGCACCTTACCTACTGTACTTTCTGTATGATCCTAAACATATTTAGAAATCTTCTGTAGTCACAGGAGAATAAACGTTATTTGTTTTGTTTTTCTTTGCTTTTTTTAATTGTAGGGCCCTCCCCAGTGATACTCAGGGTGGGGTATGGGTTTGATGGTTCAAGGATCAGCCTGGTGATAGGTGCTTGCTTGGGTCAAGTAGTGCAGGGAGTCATGGGCTCTTGGGCTCACCCCTGGAGGTGTTGGGAGTGAATGATGATGTGTCCCTGAGATGGAGCTTGGAGTTACCTTTGGATCAGGCATGTTCCCACTCCCCTGAGCCGACTTCTTGGTCCCCACATTTGTTTTCTAAGTACATATGGAATATTATTTAAGATGCAACATATGTTGGGTCATAAAACAAGTTCAATAAATTTTTAAAGGTTAAATTAATGCAGAATGTGCTTTCTGAACACAATAGCATTTAACATTTATCAGTAACAGGCAGATAACTGGAAAATCTCAATCTATAATACTTTGAACACTGCTCTTTTAAGTAACAGCACTTAAAAAACCTAAACTGGAAATAAATTTTTTTAATTATATGTCCTAAAAATAATGTATTAAAATTACTGAACATAGTTAATAGTACTCAGGGTGAAATATGAAGGTTTAAGTGTTTATATTAGAAAAGGAAAAAGAAAGATTAATAATACAACTTTTGTATTAAGAAGCTGGGAAAGAAGAGGAAATTAAATGCAATGAGGGACTAGTGGAATGACAATTAATAAACAGAAATTTAAAAATGGAAAAGTAACCAGCAATAAAGAAAACAAAATCCAAAAGCGTTAATTTCTTAAAAATACCACATAAATTTGATCAGACACTGGCTGAGCTCATCATCATTCACAATAAAAAATGCTGATATTACAAAAGTTTATTTGCAAATTTTAAGTTCTTTTAAAAAGAGAGAAATAAATAGAAACACTGTCTTAATAAAAAACAGAAAACCACAATGAGATACTCATTATATATCCAGTAAAACAGCAAAGATTTAAAAGACTGATGATAGCAAATATTTTTCAAATTGGAATAACTAATAGTAAAAATAATAAAAATAAACCAATAATAAGAAAATTCCAGTTACCAAAAAAAATTAAATTATTACTTTAAAAAAACAAAGTTGATTTCCCATGCATGTCCCAACCTGGAACCCAAATGGCAACAACTCCCAGCATCCCGTGGACTTGCAGCCCAATTCCAGCGCTGCCCTGACTCACTGCACCAGGTGTGAGGACCTCCCTGACTGGTGACCCGTTCCCCGAGTGACCCCAACCCAGAACATGGATGGAAACATCTCCCAGCTTCCCCAGGGACCTACAGAGCAGCAGGAGGTGTGGCCGCCAGGTGGGGTGGTGGCAGGTGGACACAGTTATTTTCCCCTTTCCCATCCAGCACTCCGGATTCATATCTCAATATCCATTACCTAGTTCTGGTGGAGAAAATCCTGGCTATCTCAAACACATTAGGCCAATAGTCCACTAGTCTATTCCAATCTCACCAAACTAATGGTGAACACAAGAAGCTGTACAAGCCTAATATAAAAGAACACATCCACTGAAGCTTCACTAGAGACATCACAGAGGTTACAGAGGAGTATCGAAGAGGAAGGTAGTATTCTAAGAGGCAAAAAAGGAAACTGCAACCGACCAAGTTGATCCAGAATCATTTCTTCAATGGAGAGGAGAATACTGATAGTGAACTGGAGGGTCCCACCTCCATACTACCACCACAACATAAAGAAACAGAGCAAATCCCCAACACGAGGAGAGGATGAAGAAAAGAGTCCAGAAGCCTCAACAGGGATTACCCACAAATACAGTCTCTTCGATAAAGAATTCAGAGATGAAATGTTGAAGATGTTCAATGAACTCAAAGAAACAGTGGAACAGACATCCAATAAATTAAAGGATGACATGAAAGAAACAGTGGAATGGACAGCCAAGAAAATACAGAAAGAAATGAGAGCAGAAATAAGAAAGCTACAAACAGAAGTGTGACTAATAAAGGATTCGGTAGATGAAATAAAAAACTCAGTGGGCCCTCAACAGTATAATGACTACCGCCTAAGACAGAATCAATGAGATTGAAGATGAGTTGCAGAAAGCATACAGACAACTATGTACAATGGAGAAAGACCTCAAAATAGCTCTGGGGCGAGTCAGAGATCTAGGGGATGAACTCAAAAGGAACAACATAAGAATCATCAGAGTACCAGAAAGACAGGGAGGCAATGCCAATGAAATAGCAACAGTTAAAGATATCATCACTGAGAAGTTCCCAGAGCTGGAGAATGCAGGCATCCAAATCCAAGGAGCCCGAAGGGTACCAGCTAGAAGAGAACCTAATAAAAAGACTCCAAGACATCATAATCAGAATGACGAACACCACGGATAAACACAATATTGCAACAGCAAGGTCAAAGAAGGAAATCACATACAAAGGAGCACCCATTAGATTTACAGCAGACTTATCAGAGTAAACCTCCAAAGCCCGAAGACAATGGTGGGATATAGTGGAAAAACTCAATGAAATGAACACCTCGCCAAGAATACTTTATCTGGCTGAACTCTCACTTATACTCAAAGGAATGATACACAACTTCATGGATAAACAATGGCTCAGGAACTTCATAGATGCAAAACCAACCTTAAAAGAAGGACTAAAGGTGCTACTGTAAGACAAGAAAAATCCCTACAAGTACAACAAACCTCTACATAAAGATGGCAAAAAACTCAATGACAATAATCTCTCTCAATGTCAATGGCCTAAATGCACCAATTTAGAGACATAGAGTGGCCAAATGGATTCAGGAACTGAAACCAACATTCTGCTGCCTACCAGAAACACGTCTGCCTGAACAGTCAGAGCAAACACAGACTCAAGTCAAAGGATGAAAAACAATTCTGTAAGCAAACAACACCCTCAAAAAAACACTCATTGTGGAATATAAAGTAACAGAATGGGAGACTAACACCCAAGAAGAGTAGAGAAAAAGTACCAGGAGGATTACTCCACAGCTTAGAAGCCAGCCTCTGATGCTGGGGGAAAGGGCAGCTCAGATAGAGATGGGACCACCAAGTAAAGGGTATTAGGAGGGCCCATTCGGGATGGGAGATGGGAGCTGAAAGTAGACTATAGACCAAGGATGATGGCCACTTAATACCTCTACATCAAACCACAACACCCAAATGGAGAGAGAGAGAGAGAGCAAAAGGGAATGCCCTGCCACAGAGGCGGGGTGGAGTTGGGGGAGGGATGTTGGGCCTATTGGTGGTGGAAAATGGGAACTGGTGGAGGGGTGGGCACTAGACCATCGTATGACTGAAATGCAAGCACAGAAGTTTGTAAGTCTGTAACTGTACCTCACATGATTCACTAATAACAATTTTTTTTTAAAGTCACCATTTGTAAAAAAAAAAAATGCTGGGGTGGACATAGTAGTATCCAACAACATAAATTTCAGGCTGGAAAAGATTAGAAGGGACAGCAAAGGCCAATTTTTAATCAAGGATATATACACCAGGAAGAAATCACACTTCTAAACATATACACACCCAATGAGGGACCAGCTAAATACTTTAAACAATTGCTAATAGACTAATAGACTTGTCTTGATGCACTGCATGGTCAGGTAAAGAGGTAGGAGCCTGGCAAGGTACCGAGAGTATCTCACCTGCACAGCAGAGCCTGGCAAGCTACCTGTGGCAAATTCGATATGCCAAAACCAGTAACAATAAGTCTCACAGTGGAGAATGTTATTGGTGCCTGCTCAAGCAAATCAATGAGCAATGGGATGACAGTGACAGTGACAATAGACGTTAAGAAAAACATTGGTAGCAATACAATAGTAGTTGGAGACTTTAATACCACCTTATCTACCTGGGAAGATCAACAAGATTAAAACTCAGCAAGGAAACACTGGCTTTGAAAGAAGAAATAGAAGAAAGAAGGCTAATAGATGTATACAGGGCTTTCGATCCCTCCCCACCCCACCCCCCAATGAATACACATTCTTTTCCAGTGCACCAGGAACATTTTCCAAGATAGACCATGTGCTGGGTCACAAAACATACCTCAATAGAATCAGGAAGATAAAAATTGTATCAACTATTTTTTCAGACCACAATGCACTGAAGATAGAAATTAATCACACAGACTTGGAGAACCAAGTCAAATACCTGGAAACAACTCAATGTGGAACAATGAGTGGGTCAGGGAGGAAATCAAGGAAGAAGTCAAAAGATACCTGGAAAGAAATGATAATGAAGACACAAGCTACCAGAACCTCTGGGATGTAGCAAGATGTGTTAAAGGGAAAATTTATAGCTCTGCAAGCATTCCTCAGGAAGAAAGAAAGGGCCTACATAAATAACTTGACTTCACAGCTCAAGATCTTAGAAAAGGACCAACAAAAGGAGCCCAAAACAGGCAGAAGGAGGGAGCTGGAGCAATACCACAGTGGGTAGGGTGTTTGCCTTGCACGCAGTTGACCCGGGTTTAAATTCCCAGCATTCCATATAGTCTCCCGTACACCACCAGGAGTAAATCCTGAGTGCAGATCCAGGAGAAATCCCTGTGTATCGCTGGGTGTCACCCAAAAAGAAAAAAAAACTGGCAAAAGGAAAGAAATAATAAAACTTAGAGCAGAAATTAACAACATGAAAACCCAAAAATTAATCTGAAAGATCAATGAAACCAAGAGCTGGTTCTTTGAGAAAATAAACAAGATTGATAAACCACTAGCAAGACTCACAAAGAAAGAGAGAGAGATAACGCAAATAAACCAAATCCAAAACACAAAGGGGGCCATCACAAGAGAAAACAAAGGAATTCTAAAGATCATCAGAAATTACTTTGAATGTCTGTATGCCACAAAACAAGAGAACCTAGGAGAAATGGATAAATTCCTGGATTCCTATAATCTGCTAAGGCTGAACCAAGAAGATTTGGAATACCTGAACAGACCTATCACTATCAAGGAAACTGAAACTATAATCAAAATTCTCCCCCAAAACAAAAGCCCAGATCCAGATGGATTCACTAGCAAATTCTTCCAAACATTTAAAGAGGACCTATTGCCAGTTCTTCTCAAGCTTTTCCACTAAATTGAATAGAAACACTCCCAACCAGTTTCTATGAGGCACATATCACCCTCATACCAAAGCAAACAGACATCACAAAAAAAAAAGAAAGAAAATTACAGGCCGATACCCCAATGAACACAGATGTGAAGATCCTCAACAAAATATTAGCAAAAAGAATCAAACAACTCATCAAAAAGATCATACACCATGACCAAGTGGGATTCATGCCGGGATGCAAGTATGGTTTAACGTTTGCAAGTCAATCAACATAATCCACTATACCAATAAAAGAAAAGATAAAAACCATAAATTAATATCAATAGATGCAGAGAAAGCATTTGGAAAATTTAACACCCATTTATGATAAAAACTCTCACCAAAATGTGCATTGAAGGAACTTTCCTCAAATAGTCAAAGCCATCTACCACAAACCTATGGCAATCATTATCTTCAATGGGAAAAAAATCAGGAATAAGACAAGGATATTCACTCTCACGACTTCTGTTCAATATAGTACTTAAGTACTTGCAATATAAGTTAGGCAAGAAAAAGATATTAATGGCATCCAGATAGGAAAGGAAGAAATCAAGATTTCACTGTTTGCTGATGATACTATACTATAGTTAGAGAACCCTAATGTCTCTACCAAGAAGCTCCTAGAAACAATAGGTTTGTATAGTAAAGTCGCAGGCTATAAAATCAATACCCAAAAGTTCATGGATTTCTTATACGCAAATAATGAGAGAGAAGAAAGTGATATGAAAAAAGCAATCTTGTTCACAATCATGCCTCAGAAAATCAAGTACCTCGGAATCAGCTTAACTAAGGAGAGAAAGGACCTGTACAAAGAAAACTACAAAATGCTACTTCAAGTAATAAAAGAGGACACCAGAAAATGGAAACATAGATTGGGAGAATTCACATCATCAAAATGGCAGTACTGGGGCCGGAGCGATAGCACAGCGGGTAGGGCATTTGCCTTGCACGCGGCCGACCCGGGTTCGATTCCCCGGCATCCCATATGGTCCCCCAAGCACCGCCAGGAGTAGTTCCTGAGTGCAAAGCCAGGAGTAACCCCTGAGCATCGCTGGGTGTGACCCAAAAAGCAAAAAAAAAAAAAAAATGGCAGTACTCCCCAAAGCATTATACAGATTCAATGTGATCCCTATAAGGATATTCATGACATTCTTCAAAAAAATTGATCAAACACTCCTAAAATTTATATGAAACAACAAGCCCTCACGAATAGCTAAAGCAATTCCTGTGGGAAAAACATTGGGGGGGCATCACCTTCCCCAACTTCAAACTCTACTACAAAGTGGTAATAATTAAAACAGCATGGCACTGGAACAAAGGCAAATCAACAGACCAATGGGATAGGGTTGAATATTCTTACACACACCCTCAAATATATGATCATCTAATCTTTGATAAAGAAGCAAGAAATGTGAAGTGGAGTGAAGAAAGCTTCTTTAACAAATGGTGTTGGCAAAACTGGACAGCTACATGCAATAAAATGGGCTCAGACCTCTACCTAAAACCTTGCACAAAAGTCAGTTCAAAGTGGATTAAATACCTCAATATCAGACCAGAATCCATAAGGTATATAGAAGAAAAGGTTGAGAATCTCCTGACCCCGCGCCAGGCTGTCTTCACGGGGCACCTAGAAGGGGGGCAGGTTGAGTTACACTCCCTGCCCCAAGGGGAAACCTGGCAGCCAAAAACCTCCAGAACCCAGTCGCAGGCATGCTCAATCCCACTCTCCACAGTCTTGGACGAGCCTCACCCATGAAGGAACTGGCAGAGAAATCCAGGTATGCAGGTCCTAGGGCTGAGATCTCCAAGCCTGCTTGGATCTGGACTGGGCCTCTTCCACCCAGTTCCCCAGTTTTCCAGTAGCTTGACACAAATTGCCCTGGCACCATGTAATCTCATCAACGGCCACGATCCACAGACGATAAACTGAAGTTCCCAGAAAAGAGCAACGCAGTATTTCCTGAAGCTCATAGCCGCAAATGCATTTGCAGCCACGCGACCTCTTATACTATAGCGACCTCTTATACTCTAGCTCACTGATGTACCTAAAAGAGCACACATTTGTTTGGTTTTAATATGTTTGGTTGTATTCTCTTATGTATGGGCTTAAAGGGCCCCATATTGAAATGCAATAACCTTCACACACTTTTCTCTTTTTGTGGTGGGAAGATGCTACCTGTGGGGTGGGTGTTTGAATATTATTTGTAATGAACTGTTGTGAACTATTTTATGAAAATAAAATATATAAAAATCACACACACAAAAAAGCAAAAGGTTGGCAAAACACTCCACAACATCAATGCTAAAGATATCTTCAAAGATGAAATGACACTGTCCAACCAAGTGGAAACAGAAATAAACAAATGGGACTATCTTAAACTAAGAAGCTTCTGTACAGTAGGAGAACATGGGGTTTGTCCCTTTAGCCTTGCCACAGGGACCTTAGGTTTAGACACTCCCAGAGACACTCCCATTCCTTTGTTTATCTGTAAACTTTTCTCTGCACCCTCCTTCCCAACCAGTTAATCACCTTTCCTCTAATCAGATTCTGTTATCTTGTAAGATCAGATCCTCTAAGGACTCTGAACTTGTATTGTAAGTTATGTCTTTTGCATAGTTTACCTTAAAGCAATGTCCTTTCTGTATGGACACAGGAAGACAGTTATAACTTGGGAGTTGATTGACTCCAATAATACTTACTCCTGGGCATCTGCTTTCTCGACTCAGTTGCCCTTAGTTCCTAGCACCCCAAAAGCAGGGTCCCAATGAGGGATGGAATGGACCTAGGGCAAGCTGTGAGCTACCCTGGCATCGAAATGGGCCAGGCCAAAGTGCCACAATACTCAACTATAAGTTGAGGGCATGATCATGGACAATGCTGTCATGATCCAAAAGTAATGATGAGATTAGGATCCTGCTGGGGTTAGGAAGACTAACCTGGCCTGAGGACTGTGGTTTGAATTATATAGTGAATGTCCTCAGGAAGAACCAAACTTTAAGGTTATATCTCTTACTGTGCTCATACAAAATGACATTGCTAGAAATATTAGAAGTAGATTTACTATAACTATTTAAGTAGATTACTAGCTCACACCCGACACACCCTTGTTTGGACCCCCACCTTTGAGCGGATCTTCTTAGATGAGATTTCCTTAGATGAGATTTTGTTAATTTCCTCGAGAAATGGTTTTACCCTTGTTGATTTGTTAATTTTCAACCCACCTTTGTGTCACCACCCCATGTAATTTGCTATATAAACTAAGACTGTGAGGCACTGGGGGGCAGAAGAAGAAGACAGAGGAAGAAGACACAAGACACAGAAGACACATGGGAAGACACAGAAGCTAAGGAGACAACACAGACAGAAGAAGACACAGAGAGACATACACAGAGAGACAGACACAGAGAGACAGACAGAAGAGAGCACAGTGGCACACACATAAGCAGAGCTCAAGGTGAAAGAAGTGAGAGTGAGCGGGGCAGAAAGGGGGATAGAGGAAGATCCAGAGAGAGATCGAGAACCGGGAAAGAAGCAGAGAGAGAGAGAATGAAATAAACTGATTGAGCAACCAGTTTGGCCTTCTTCCTTCCTTCGCCTGCCTCATCCTCGCCATCAACCTCCCCCAGGGTGGGGAAGCAGTGTGAGACTACCAAACGTGGGCAGCGGGAGAGATAGAGCCCAATTGGTCCTCTCCTTTATTGTGTTTTGACACACTGTACCTCAAAAGAAACAGTGACCAGAATATAAAGACAGTCTACAGGACGGAAAAGGATATTCACCCAATACTTACCTGATAAGGGGTTATTATCAAGGACATACAAGGCAATGGTTGAACTCTACAAGAAGAAAACATTTAATCCCATCAGAATATTGGGATGATGAAACGAACAGAAACTTTCTCAAAGAAGAAATCCAAATGGCCAAAAGGCACATAAAGAAAAATGTTCTTCATCACTTAATCATCAAGGAGATGCAGATCAAAAGAACAATGAGATATCATCTCACACCACAGAGACTGGCCCACTTCCAAAAGAACAAAAGCAATTGGTGTTGGTGCAGATGTGGGGAGAAAGGGACTCTTTTTCACTGCTGGTGGGAATGCCAACTGCTTCAGCCCTTTTGGAAAACAATATGACGTTTCTCAAAAAATTAGAAATTGAGCTCGCATTTGACCCAGCAATACCATCTGGGAATATATCTCAGAGATGCCAAAAAATATAGTAGAAATTATATCTGCACTTGTATTTTTGTTGCAGCACTGTTAACAATGGCCAGAATAACCAATGGCTAAAGAAACTTTTGTACATCTACACAATGGAAATGGACTGGGGCGATAGCACAGTGGGTAGGGCATTTGCCTTGCACAAAGCCGACCCGGGTTTGATTCCTCCGTCCCTCTCAGAGAGCCCAGCAAGCTACCGAGAATATCCAGCCCGCACGGCAGAGCCTGGCAAGCTACCGTAGCATATTTAACATGCCAAAAGCATTAATTAACATCAAATCTCACAATGGAGACATTACTGGTGCCCGCTCGAGCAAAAACGATGAATGGGATGACAGTACGACAGTGTAACAGTGCTACAGTGCTACACAAAGAAATACTATGCAGCTATTAGAAGAGATGAAGTCATGAAATTTGCATATAAGTGGATTGACATTGAGAGTATCATGCTAAGGGAAATGAGTCAGAAAGAGAGGGACAGATATAGAAGGAATGTTCTCATTTGTGGAATATAAAGTAACATAATGGGAGAATAACACCGAAGGATAATGGAGTTAAGGGCCAGGAGGATTGCTCCACTGCTTGGAAGTCAACTTCACAGGGTGGGGGAATTAGCAATTAGAGAAGGAAACACCAAGTAAAGGATGCTTGGAGGGCTCACTCAGGATGGGAGATGTATGCTTAAAGTAGACTATAGACAGAATATGATGGCCACTTAATAACACTCAAAAAGAGAGAGAGTGTAAAACGGAGTGTGCCTGCTACAGAGGCTGGGGTAGGGGCGTGGAGGGGATACTGGAAACATTTGAGGAGAATGGGCGCTTGTGGAGGGATGGGTACTTGATCATTGTATGACTGAAATGTAAGCATGAAAGTTGTGAGTCTTTAACTGAACCTCACGGTGATTCATTTAAAAGTTTTTAAAAAACAAGGAAAAAAATGTTGACGTTTCTTATAAGATCATACACTTATTTCACACAAATATTCCATTTCTCTAGAATTTAAACAATGAAACTTAAACCATTGGTCCATTTGTAGATTATAACAGTGAATACTGGTAAGATATTTGTGGACTAATTCAAAATATGCCTGGCCTACATGAAGAAAACTATAATGATATGTCATAAGAAAGGATTGTATTGTACTATGAGACTGTATGTTTTAAAATACTTTCTCGCATTAGCAGCCTGATGGTGTCTTTATGCTTCCTGATACCCCAGAATTGCCCCTGTACCTTTGGCCAGACCCCAACAATTTGTGACCAAGTTTAGCAAAAAATTAAACAGCTAAAAATTAGGTCTTCTTGTGGAGTTCAACTAGTGCATTGTATATCCTTGTTATCAACCCTTTATCAGATGGGTAGTGCATAAATATCCTTTCCCATTCCGTAGATTGTCTTTGTACTTTGGTCACTGATTCTCTTGAGGTTCAGAAGCTTCTTAGTTTGAGATAGTCCCATTTATTTATCTTTGTTTTCACTTGCTTGGCCAGTGGCATGTCAGCTTTGAAGATACCTTTGGCTTCAATGTCGTGGAGGGTTTTGCCGACCTTGTCTTCAATGTACCTTAGGGATTCTGGTCTGATGTTGAGGTCTTTAATCCATTTTGATCTGACTTTTGTACAATGGTGATAGGTGGAGGTCTAAGCCCATTCTTTTGCATGTAGCTGTCCAGTTTTGCCAGAACAATTTGTTAAACATGTTTTCCTTGCTCCACTTCACATTTCTTGCTCCCTTATCAAAGATTAGATGGTCATATATTTGGGGGATGTGTCAGAGTATTCAACCCTGTTCCATTGGTCTGCCGCTCTGCTTTGTTCCAGTACCAAGCTGTTTTAATGACTACCGCTTTGTAGTAGAGTTGGAAGTTGGGGAGGTTGATTCCTCCCATTTTCTTTTCCCCAAGAATTGCTTTAGCTATTCGTGGGGGCTTATTGCTCCATATTAATTTCAGGAGTGCTTGCTCCATTTCTTTGAAGAATGACAAGGGTATCCCTATAGGGATCGCATTGAACTTGTACAATGCTTTGGGGAGAATTGCCATTTTGACAATATTAATTCTTCCAATCCATGAGCAGGGGATATTTTTCCATTTCCTCGTGTCTTCTTTTATTTCCTGAAGTAGCGTTTTGTAGTTTTCATTATACAAGTCCTTTACCTCCTTAGTTAAGCTGATTCCGAGGTATTTGATTTTTTGAGGCACAATTGTGAACAGGATTGCTTTTATCATGTTGCTTTCTTCTCTCTCACTATTTGCATATAAGAAAGCCATGGACTTTTGGGTATTGATTTTATAGCCTGCAACGTTACTATACGAGTCTATTGTTTCTAGGAGTTTCTTGGTAGAGGTTTTAGGGTTTTCTAAGTATAAAATCATATCATCAGCGAATAGTGAGAGCTTGATTTCTTCCTTTCCTATCTGAATGCCCTTAATATCTTTTTCTTGCCTAATCGCTATTTCAAGTACTTCCAGTACTATATTGAACAGAAGAGGAGAGAGTGGGCATCCTTGTCTTATCCCTGTTCTCAGAGGGAAGGGTCTTAGTTTTTCCCCATTGAGGGTGATGCTTGCCATAGGCTTGTGGTAGATGGCTTTGACTATATTGAGGAAGGTCCCTTCTCTACCCATTTTGGCAAGAGTTTTCATCATAAACGGGTGCTGGATCTTGTCAAATGCTTTCTCTGCATCTATTGATATGATTATATGATTTTTATCTTTTCTTTTGTTGATATGATGGATTATGTTGATTGATTTCCGGAAGTTAAACCATCCTTGCATCCCCAGGATGAATTCCACTTGGTCGTGGTGTATGATCTTTTTGATGAGTTGTTGAATTCTGTTTACTAATATTTTGTTGAGAATCATCGCATCTGTGTTCGTCAGGGATATTGGCCTGTAGTTTTCTTTTTTTATGGTGTCTTTGTTTGCTTTTGGTATTAGGGAGATATGAGCCTCATAGAAACTGTTTGGGAGGGTTTCTGTTTCTTCAATTTCCTTAAAAAGCTTGAGAAGAACTGGCAATAGGTCCTTTTTAAATGTTTGGAAGAATTCGCTAGTGAATCCGTCTGGGCCTGGGCTTTTGTTTTTGGGAAGACTTTTGATTACCGTTTCAATTTCCTTGATGTTAATAGGACTATTCAGGAACTCAGGTCTTCTTGGTTCACCCTTGGGAGATTATAGGAATCCAGGAATTTATCCATTTCTTCTAGGTTCTCTTGTTTCATGGCATACAGATTTTCAAAGTAGTCTCTGATGATCTTTTGATTTTCAATGGTTTCTGTTGCGATGTTCCCCTTTTCATTTCTGATTCGACTTATAAGTGTTCTCTCTCTCTCTTTCTTTGTGAGTCTTGCTAGTGGTTTATCAATCTTATTTATTTTCTCAAAGAACCAGCTCTTGGTTTCATTGATCTTTCGAATTGTCTTTTGGGTTTCCATGTCGTTAATTTCTGCTCTAAGTTTTGTTATCTCTTTCCTTCTGCCTGGTTTGGGATCCTTTTGTTGGTCCTTTTCTAAGGTCTTAAGCTGTGAAGTCAAGTTATTTATGTGGGCCCTTTCTTCCTTCCTGAGATATGCTTGCAGAGCTATAAATTTTCCCCTTAAAACGGCTTTTACTGTGTCCCACAGGTTCTGGTAGTTCGTGTCTTCATTCTCATTTGTTTCCAGGTACCTTTTAATTTCCTCCTTGATTTCCTTCCTGACCCACTCATTGTTCAACATCGAGCTATTGAATTTCCAGGTGTTTGATTTATTTTCTGCATCTGTCCATGATTAACTTCTATTTTCAGTGCATCATGGTCTGAAAAAAATAGCTTGTACAATGTCTATTTTGTTGATTCTGTTGAGGTATGTTGCGTGGCCCAGCACATGGTCTATTCTGGAAAATGTCCCATGTGCATTGGAAAAGAATGTGTATTCCCTTTTTTTTTTGCTATAGAGCCCTGTATAGATCTATTAGCCCTCTCTCTTCTATTTATTCCTCAAAGCCAGTATTTCCTTGGTGAGTTTTAATCTTGATCTGTCCAGAGGTGATAGGGTAGTTGAAGTCTTCAACTACTATTGTGTTGCCCACAATGTCCTTCTTAAGGTCTGTTAGCAGCTGTTGTAGGTATTTAGCTGGCCCCTCATTTAGTGCATACACGTTTAGGAGTGTGATTTCTTCCTGCTGTACATATCCCTTGATTAATAAAATCCGATAGAGGGTTGATAACAAGGATATACAATGCACTAGTTGAACTCCACAAGAAGAAAACTGCCAACCCGATCAAAAAATGGGGTGATGAAATGAACAGAAACTTTCCCAAAGAAGAAATCCGAATGGCTCAGAAGCACATGAGAAAATGTTCAACATCACTAATCATCAGGGAGATGCAGATCAAAACAACCATGAGATATTATCTCACACCACAGAGACTGGCCCACATCCCAAAAAACAAAAACAACCGGTGTTGGCGTGGATGCGGGAGAAAGGGACTCTTCTTCACTGCTGGTGGGAATGCCGACTGGTTCAGCCCTTTTGAAAAACAATATGGATGATTCTCAAAAAATTAGAAATTGAGCTTCCATTTGACCCAGCAATACCACTCCTGGGAATATATCCCGGACAGGCAAAAAATTATAGTAGAGAAGGCATCTGTATTTCTATGTTCATTGCAGCACTGTTTACAATAGCCAGAATCTGGAAAAAACCAGAATGCCCCAAAATAGATGACTGGTTAAAGAAACTCTGGTACATCTACACAATGGAATACTATGTAGCTGTCAGAAAGCATGAAGTCATGGAATTTGCATATAAATGGATCAACATGAAAAGTATCATGTTTAGTGAAATGAGTCAGAAAGAAAGAGATAGACATAGAAAGATTGTACTCATATGTGGAATATAATGTAACTGAGAAGTAAAATTTGGCAATGATGCAACTTCTGGCAGATATCTCTCTGGACTTAGTTACTAAAATACTAAAATACAGAAACCCAAAACCATGAGGTCGCTAATTGTGTTCATTCGACCTCATACCTCTTTATTCTCAGCAACGGAAAACAAATTATCTAGTGCTTCCTTTTCAGCAGGTCCGACTTTAGGGGAGAGACTCTCCAAACAATAATAGTGAGTTTTGTTGAAATATTGAATGCAATCAAAGTGAAAGTAAAGTTAAATTTATTAGTTACACAGGCGGGGGGGCTCAGGGGTAATAGGGGCGTGGGGGGGCTAGGGGTGTGGGGGTGCAGGGTGGAGCTATACTGTGATTCTTGGTGGTGGAATATGTGCACTGGTGAAGGGATGGGTGTTCGAGCATTGTATAACTGAGACTTAAACCTGAAAACTTTGTAACTTTCCACATGGTGACTCAATAAAAAAATTTTTTAAAATAAATAAATAAAATTAAAAAAATAAAAGTTAGGTCTGTGGGAGCCACACCCACAAACCACTTCTGGCTCAGCTATACAAGCTCATTTAATGGTCTTATTTCAGAGACCTATAGATAAAACTCGAAAGAGATCAAAAGCCACAGTTAATCTTGAACCTGCACATGGTTGAACAGACTGGGGTAAATCAGAGGGAGGCAGGTTGGCCTGTGCCTGCTCAGGAAGATCCCCCAGAAACTGCTTGCTTCCACAATCCAAAATCGCCACCATACCCCCAGCCTGACTTCACTGTCTCAGAACAGACCTCACTAAAATATAATCTGCTGAAAATTTGGGTATGACTGAAATCTCCAGGCTTTCATGGAGTTGGGGTGGGCTACCTACCCCCACTTCCCAATATACATGGAAGCACTGGCAGTCACCCCACAAACGAACTCCAGCACCACCCTGTAAATTCTATTACTGGCTTTGCTTTAGAGACCATAAATCTCGAAAGAGATCAAAATCCAGACACAGCAATGAGTCACGAAGAGACCACAGCACCAGAAATCTCTCTGGGCCCCAAACAAGCCAATTTCACCGGGGCACCCCAGATGGAGCAGGTGCAGTCTCCCTGCCTACTCCAGATGGAATCCTGGCAACCAAGAGTTTCCACAGACAAGGCCAAGGTATGCAGATTCCAGGATTAAATCTCCATGCCACATGGTGGCAGAGGTGCCAGACTGTCCCTCCCCAGCTCCCCACCCACTCATCAACCTGTCTGTCATGCCCACAATGTGCCTCCAAGTGTCATTTTAGTGCACCAGCAGCCCTGGTCCAGAGACATAGCAGCAAGTCTCAGAAGACACCACAGAGCTGGAGGTCTCTCCAGGCCCCATACCAAGCCAATTTCACCAGAGCACCCCAGATGAAGCAGGTGCAGTATACTCACCTGTTCCAGGTGGAATCTCGGGGACCGAGAGCTTCCACGAGTAAGGCCCAGGTATGCGGGTTCCAGGACTAAATCTTTATGCTACCTGGTGGCAGTGGGGCCGGGCTGTCCCTCCCCAGCTCCCCGCTCATCAGCCTGGCTGTCATACCCACAATGTGCCTTCAGGTGCCATCTTAGCGCACCAACAGCCATGGTCCAGAGACGGCCAATTGAATCCCAAAATGGATTAGAGCCCTATAGAAATGTCTCTGAAACTGAACCATTTACAATCTAGGATTTCAGAAGTGCACAGCCATGGCACCCAAGATATTCAAAATGAGCAATGGACAATAAATGATCTAACATCTGCCCCTGGCAGGCAGGCTTGAATGGAGGTTTGTAAATTCAAGCAAAATATAATGCCCAAAAGTAGAGAGAGAGAATATTAGGGAAATTGCCTGCCATGGAGGCAGGGTGAGAACTGGGATGGGGAGGGATACACTGAGGACACTGGTGGTGGAAAGTGTGCACTGGTGGAGGGATGGGTGTTCAATCATTATACAGCTAAATCTTGAACATGAAAGCTTTGTAACTGTATCTCATGGTGACTCAATAAAAAAAATGTAATATGGAGTTCATGCCCGATTCAATCAGCTTAATCAATGGCTGAATAAACAGCAGTACTCCTACATTTAAAAAAAAAACATTTTTTCGGGTCAAAATTTCCTTAGGAAGAAATGCCTCCAGACCCCACACCAGGCAGAGTCTAGAGTAACTTTGGGGGTGGGAGCCCCTCTCCCCCGACCTGCCCAGCAGAAACTGGCAGCTGAAAACCTCTAAAACTCAATTGCTGCCATTCTCACCAATGATCTCCACAGGCTCAGACAAGCATCATCCATGAGTGAATCTGCTGAGAAACTCAGGTGTGTGAGTTTTGTGACTAAAATCTCCAGACTCACCCAGAGTCTGGAATGGCCACCTCCCCCACCCCCATCACCCTGTTTTTCTGGTAGCCTGGCAATCACAGCCATAAACTACCTCTGATGCCATATAAACTCATTAATGACCACGATCCAGAGGCTCACAAAGAAATCTTGGAAGAGAGCCACAAGCTGCAGAAATGCATCTGAACCCCAAAGTCACCATCCAGTTAAAAATTTAACTTCAGCTGTATCAACTTATTTAAAATTTTAGAATTCCTGGAGCAACATTTCATACTCTATGCTACTGATGACTCAAGAGTAGCACAACACATTTCCTTGGTTGTAAAGTAGAAGGTAACCGATCTCAATCAAAATAATAATAATAATATTTTCGCACAGGCTCAACCTGCAACAACATTTTAGTAATCTCTTATACAAGGGCTTAATGGCTCTGAGGTGAGTTACAACAATCTCCACACACTTTCCTCTAATAAAACTTTTAGAAGATTATTCAT
Source organism: Sorex araneus (assembly GCF_027595985.1). Classification (NCBI taxonomy): domain Eukaryota; kingdom Metazoa; phylum Chordata; class Mammalia; order Eulipotyphla; family Soricidae; genus Sorex; species Sorex araneus. The sequence goes on from NC_073302.1 coordinate 223,353,183, forward strand.
AACATCATCATCATCATCCCATTGATCATCGAATTTCTCGAGTGGTCTCAGTAACATCTCCATTCATCCTAGCCCTGAGATTTTAGCAGCCTCTCTTTACTCATCCTTCCCAATGATGCCACATTGGAGGCTCTTTCAGGGTCTGGGGAATGAGACCCAGCATTGTTACCGGTTTTGACATATGAATACGCGATGGGGAGTTTGCGAGGCTCTCCCATGTGGGCAGGAAACTCTTGGTAGCTTGCCAGGTTCTCCCAGAGGGAGAAGTAGGCTATAAGATATTGCATACTTTTGGGAGCTTGGTTTTAAGTCTCTGGATGCTGGCCATTTTGGGATTACACGGCACAGGGGCAGCCCTTGGGTGTGACCTATTAGGTACTGGAAATTGGGTAATCTGGGTGGAAGAGGCCCAGTTCTGATCCAAGCAGGCTTGAAGGTCTCAGCCCAAGATCCCACACACTTGGGTACCTTTATGCATGAGGCTCATCTGAACGTGTGGAGAGGGGCCTTGAGCATGGCTGTGGCTAAGGCTCCGGAGGTCTTTGACTGTGGGAGCTCTGCTTGGGGCGGGCATGAAAGCTGGAGTCCATCCCTTTCCAGGGGCCCTGGGGAAGACAAACAAGCAATACAAAATAAATTATTTTGGGACAGTTTTTGGAGATGGTGGGAGTATTTGAAATAATGGTGGTGGGATTGGTGTTGCAATATTGAATGTAATAAATTAATCTAAACAACTTTTTAAAAATAATATTTAAAAAATTTCTTAGGAAGAAAATCAACTAAAGTTCAGTTGGCTATATAGATTAAGTAAAAGCAGATAAGAAAATTTTAACAAATTAAAGTGATTCAGAAGACTTATATGACTGTGTATTAAAATATTAATTGGGGATAGAGTGATAGGGTGCTTGCCTTGTCAGCAGTTGTTATGGATTTGATTATGGGCACCTCATGTTCTCCCCTAAACTCTGCAAGGGATAACCCTTGAGTTCAGAGATAGGAAACAAGCTCTGAGAACCTCTGGCCCCCAACCAACCAACCAAACAAAAATATATCATAGTAATATTTAATTTATTTATTTTGTTGTGGTGATACCAAAGGTGCACATGCAGATTGTGGCACTGATTGTCGTATTTGCTCTGGTACCACGTATCACACTCTGGATCACTCTATGGGTGGTGTCAGGAAACAAACTCTGATCCTCCGAGATACAAAGCAGGTATTCACTACTGTGTCACATTCTGAATCCCATTAAATATAGTACTGTACTACATTTTTTTTTAAGTTTGAAAAACTACCAGTAATGCTCAGCCCTGCAGTTTGAATCAACAGTTTCGTGCTCAGGACCCACAGGGAATCAGCCACGAGCTTCTTAAATGCAGGTCATCACCCTATCTGGGGTCATGAAACTAATGTGGGAGTCATGATAAGGTTGTCAATAATAAAAGATTTTCTGGTGTGCCACATCAAAAATTATTTCAAAATCACCCATGAAATGAATCTGAGACTTCCTATCAGTGCCTCCTCTGTTGCATTTCTCATAGGGAAAGGTCCCAAGTAGAAAAAGCTGAAGAAGGTTTGCACTGTGTTGTAACTAAGTAATGTCCAGAATCATGAGACTTAAACATACTGCACTGCATATAAGAATTATATATATGTTCACCCAATACCCATCAGATAAGGGGTTGATATCAAGGGTATATAAGGCACTGATTGAACTCTACAAGAAGAAAACATCCAACCCCATCAGAAAATGGGGCGAAGAAATGAGCAGAAACTTTTCCAAGGAAGAGATACGAATGGCCAAAAGGCACATGTAAAAGTGCTCTACATTACTAATCATCAGGGAGATGCAGATCAAAACGGCCATGAGATACCACCTCACACCACAGAAACTGGCACACATCCAAAAGAACAAAAGCAACCGCTGTTGGAGAGGATGTGGGGAGAAAGGGACCTTTCTACACTGCTGGTGGGAATGCCGACTGGTTCAGCCCTTCTGGAAAACAATATGGACGCTTCTCAAAAAATTAAAAATTGAGGTCCCATTTAACCCAGCAATACCACTACTGGGAATATACCCCAAAGAAGCAAAAAAGTATAGTCAAAATGACATCTGCACTTATATGTTCATCGCAGCACTGTTTACAATAGCCAGAATCTGGAAAAAACCCGAGTGCCCAAGAACAGATGACTGGTTAAAGAAACTCTGGTACATCTATACAATGGAATACTATGCAGCTGTTAGAAAAAATGAAGTCATGAACTTTGCATATAAGTGGATCAACATGGAAAGTATCATGCTAAGTGAAATGAGCCAGGAAGAGAGGGACAGACATAGAAAGATTGCATTCATCTGTGGAATATAGAACAACAGAGTAGGAGACTACTATCCAAGAATAGTAGTATATAATACCAGGAGGTTGTCTCCATAGCTTGGAAGCTGGCCTCACATGCTGGGGGAAAGGCAGCTCAGTTAGAGAAGGGAATACCAAGTAAAATGTGGTTGGAGATCCCGCCCGGGAAGGGACATGCGTGCTGAAAGCAGACTAGAGACTGAACACAATGGCCACTCAATACCCTTATTGCAAACTACAACACCCAATTGGAGAGAGAGAGATCAAAAGGGTGGGGTGAAGGGGGAGAATGGATTGGGAGGGGAAGGATACTGGGATCATTGGTGGTGGAGAATGGGCACTGGTGAAAAGATGTGTTTGTGAACATTGTATGAGGGAAAAACAAGTTCTAAAATGTGTGAATCTGTATCTGTACCCTCATGGTGATTCACTAATTAAAGAATAAAATAAATTTTAAAAAATAAAAATAAAAAAAAGAATTACATATCTGGTAGATGAGTTTATTAAGAAATAGTGTTGAAAAATTAGCTGAATTTTCAAATAACTTAATTTTTACTTAGAGCTTCCCATTTAAAATGGTATAACATCGTTTTAAAATAAGTTCTAGGACCTGAAGAAATAGTACAGAGAGTAGGGCACTTCCCTTAAACTGACTCAGGTTTGATCCTGAGCACCCCTTATAACCCCTGTGTGATCTCTGAGCATAATAGAGACAGGAATAAGACTCAAGTACTACCAGGTGTGGCCCGAAAAACAAACAAAAAGTAACTTCTAAATAGAGTCTAACATAAATGTAAAACTGATGTCATAAAGTTTGCGGACAAGTATCTCTACTATGATGCTTTAAACAAAAGCAACTGTGGAAATGAAAAAGTAAAAATTGATTCACTCAGCTACAAAAATAAATAAAATTATTTTATCGGGCTGAAGCGATAGCACAGTGGTAGGGCATTCGCCTTTCACGCAGCTGACCCGTGTTCAATTCCTCCGCCCCTCTCCGAGAGCTCGGCAAGCTACCAAGAGTATCGAGCCTGCATGGCAGAGCCTGGCAAGCTACCTGGGGCGTATTGGATATGCCAAAAACAGTAACAATAAGTCTCACAATTTGAGACGTTACTGGTGCCCGCTCGAACAAATCAATGAGCAACGGAATGACAGTGACAGTGACAGATTTTATATTATTGATTATTTCATTTATTAATGTTAAAATATCATTACTATATCATAATACCATTACTAAATAAATACCGTTACTAAAATATGATTACTATATAATATAGTGTATATTGTATAAAATAGTAATATATAATATATAAGTATATATTATATATAAATATCATTACTATATAATTAAATGGCAGAAATACTAAAGTTATATTTACTCCAAAAGATAATATATTCATGTTCTTATTATACACATAATTCTCAGTTAAAATACTAAAATATCTCTTCTCTTTCTCTCTCTCTCTCTCTCTGCCCTCTCTCAGGATTTTTGGAGAGGAGGAGACTGAGGCTCAGAAAATCTAACACATGTACAAGGCCACATAATTAATAAGTGCAGATTCTAATCAAACTGGTTCTGGAATCAATGTTACTTCCTCTAGTGAAAGGAAGTAACCAAATGCTGATAACAAAATATCGACACTATTTTTTTCTGACTTTCAGAACTCTAGGTAGTCTGTATTAACTTCCTTAGACAAAATGAGGTGGCCATATATCCAAAACAGATCCTCTGCTGGTGGCCATGCTCTAACAAAGAAGAATATCCCATAATGAATCCAAGTCCTCATTGAAAGCCAAAGGATCCCAAGTCTTGGCAACCAGGACTGCAACCTCGCCCTAATATAGAGACCCTACAGATACCACAAAGATCCTGCTAGAGTTCTAATTGATGATTTGTAATCTATCTTTTAAAAAAAGAAATTATGCCCTGAATTCTGTCTTTCCTAGAGCAATTTATTCTCATGAGCTATTCCTTTAAGCATGTTGTTTTTAAAGGTTCTGGGATTGGTACTGAACCACTGGCACAAAAATGTTGAAGCATCTACTCTAAACAACGGATAAATAAATATCATAAGCCACTATTTCTCCAGAAATGGAGCAGTTGATATATTTCTTGGGAGATAAAATTGCTCAAAAACTGTCATGTTGGCATATCCATTGTGTTCCCTATTCCTCTTCCTGCACTCTGCTGATGACTGTACGTTATCTGAAAATTCTCTCTTCTCTCAAGTAAGCTTTTCCATATCCCAGCATAGGAAGCAAAACAGCCAAACAACCAACTTTCTCAAATGTTTGTTATACTTCCTACCAACTTTCAAACAAGTCACCTCTTGAAATTAGAATTCCAGTCTCTGCATATGGGCTCTGTTTTTCCTATATTTGGGTTTCTCATACCATGTACCAATTACTCTAGCTTATCCCATAATAAACTGCAAATGTGATAATTTTATTCTTTTGACCTTGTATCTCTGTTGAATCTGCAATATTTCAGACAACCAAAAGGTAAATACTAGATAATTTGGGGAAGATATGAACATGTGACTTCAGGATTACTCAAACCACTCTATATGGTCCCAAAGACATAGGCTGTCTGAGTTTTGTTAGCTTCTCTATTCTAAACCATGATTTCCTTCTCCATTCTTTCGGTACTTCTGGTGGATAAAAAGTCCATCTCCTTCCCAGAAGAAAAGTTCTATAGTTAAGAGCAAATCTCTCCAAACTAGATAAATTACTTTCAGGGAGATTTCAGTTCTAGCTTTTTGAGTCCCCAGAAGCCTGGCCATAATTTAGCATGATACTGAATGGTCTTATAAGTTCTCACAATCCTGTCTCATTACTTCAACTTTTGCCCCCAGATTATGAGAAATCATCTGTGTGCTTATATTTGAAATGGGATCCAAAGAAGCCACATGGCCACACCGAATTCTAAATTGAGAACCTTGTGGGTAGAGTAATAGTCACTTTCCTTTGATTCATATTCACTCTTCCTGTCTTCCCCTTCCCCCTGTTCCTTCGTTTACTTTATTTAGTGTGTGTGCAGATATTTGTTGCAACCCTCGCCTTAGAAAAGAAGCACTATAGGAGCAAGAATGATCTAATGCATTTTCAATTTCTCCTAGGCTCTTGTCACCAATGTCTGGAATAAAGTCACATTCATAGAGAATGTTCTGCACACAATTTAATCACCACTGTGCTAATTTTATGTATAATACCTAGATATTTCAATATCTCAGGTCATAAGAAAATATTCATGGCCATCCTACAATTTTTTTAAATAATCTAATACTGAACACAATCACCTTGGAAGATAAAAGAATCAAAAGGGAGGAAGGATGAATTCTTGGAGTCTTTCTTTGGATCTTCTCCTATCCAAATACTAAACAGACCCAACCTTTGCTTAGCTTCCCAGATCAGACAAGATCAGGCACATTCAGGGTGAGATGGCCATAGACTTTCTTTGGATCTTCTGCAAATAATTGTACTAGAATATGGCATTTCCCTCCCAGTAATGCATCCCATATCCCATTACTATCATACAACCTGGTTTCCTTTATCTAGATGATCATGCCCTTCTTGAAAAGATCCTTCTTATAATCTGTCTTGCTTCTTGGGGGTTCATCCAAGAATTTTTCCCTGGTTCGACTTTTCTGTCTCTCTGCTTACAATGAGATCTCTCTGCTCTTCTGAAGTCCTATATGACTTTATTAATGTCTTCAACATATCCTAAATGTTAGAATTTTGCTCTGTATGTTCTTTATCAATATTTTATAGGCATAGTAAAAACTTTATCAAACCAGAGTAAAAAGAGAATCCAAATTAGTGTGAAAATCTTAGGAATAATTTTGTGGGGTTTTTGTGTTTGGGGAACACACCCATCTGTGCTCAGGACTTATTCCTAGCTCTTTTCTCAAGGACCACTCCTGGCATGCATAAAAAACCATACGGGATACCAGAGATCAAACCCAGGTCAGCCATACGCAAGGCAATGCTCTACACACTGTACTACCTCTTAGGTCCCCTTCTAGAAATAACTTTATCCCATAAACATCTGACTATCCAGTGCCAAGTTCTTGCTTCTGTTTACTAGTATCAGATAAGATATCCACAAACCAGGAGAAAGGAACTAAATGCTTTGCCTACCAGTGACTTGATTAAAAAGAAAAACAAAATAATTCTAGCTTTAAACACATTTAAATTACTCATCATTAAACTACTGAGTATATTGTCAGTCCATAGAAAATTTTAACCAATGGGTTCTGATTGATCAATCAAAGTCATTCAAAGACACCTCTTGGTTTTGTTCTACTTAAATTACACCACTGGTCTGTCAGAAACTCAACTCATTCTGCTGTCTGGATTGCATCCTACTACTTAAATAAAAACTTTAAAAAGATCAACCATTAAATAGGATGCAAAAATGAAATATAATTGCCCATTCCTCATTATTTTTTTATAAAAGTAGTTAAGTATGGGATGAGCAGTAAATTATACTTTTATTCTCCACATAAGTAAATCTTATAGGATGGGGTTGATGTCATTCAGCAGAAGAGCAGAAAAATCTAAATTTGTTATATGTACCCCTCAAAAAAAGAACAGAAATAAGGGAGAGAGAGGCATTAAAATGCCTGCAAGTATTAGAAAGAAGAGATTTTTTTTAATTAAGATGAGAAACAAATAGCATCTTTTATTTTTCTTGCTGCTGGCAGTGACCTCACTGGTTTTCATGAAACATAATTTATGTAATATGGTCTATTGCTAAGGTTGCTCAATCACAGGAGAACAAGCATGAGTCTGACTGTTAAATTCCAGGGCAGCAAAAACTGATTAATAAGCATGAAAAAAACAATTTTGTATTAATCTCCCACAAATATAACCAAACCTAAGTTCTACAAATTAACTTAATGACGCATTTTACAGGAAAATGTGTTTTAGTCCCAAAATTCTCTCTGAGAATTTAAATCACATTAGAACTCTGACATAATTTCCCCTTGAACAAGATAAACTCTGTGAAAGTAACTACAAAATTGTTAATATATTGTTTGACAAGTTAAACTACATTGACACCATGAAAGTTCTCATTTCTAAGATGTTTTTACTACTTGAATAATTTTACAGAATAGATGGTTTTGAAAGTGTACCATGTAAAACATAATGACCACCAAAAAGTAAAAAAAAAAAAAATTAAAATGACAAGACTTTTCAACTTTAGAAGACCAAATTTGCGACCCCATGAAATGGAAACTAATATGATCATGTCTAAAATGATCTTATTTAGTGAGTTTTGTCCTGGGAACAAGGCCTAATTCAGACATATTTGAGCTCATCAAATATGTAAATTGTTTTTCTAGCACTTCGGGGTTACCACAAAACCTAAATTGTTTTTAGCCAACCAAGCACTTTCTCCTTTTGGTCTAAAAAGTCAATTGTATTTTTTTCCAAGAAAATCTAACTCAGATGTTTCGGATTCACTTACACTTAAATAATTAAAATGCAATTTTGTGAGAACTGATTGGTGTGCAAGAAAGCTCTTAAACCTCTTGTCTAAGCCTCCTTAAACCTATTTTCTGAAAAACTGGAACTTTTTCTTTGCCAAAGAATAGACCAAATGTGCACATTTGAGTTGGAAGTCTGACTTTAGTGCAAATCTAAAGCCACCATTTGTAGAATGATAAATTGTGATTAGCATCTCCTGTGCTCTACGCTTGCAGAAGTTTTGCTGGAAACCTCTTTCTGAACACAAATAAATTCATAGCGCAAGATGCTGAGAGGAGAGAAACATGAACCAGAGAAATTATCAAGGACATAGTCAGAAATTTCTGAGGCTCCAGCTGCCTGTCATTAAAGACAATCTTTCTCCAGGGGCCGAAGTGAATTGATAGTATAGTGGCAGGGTGTTACATATGGCATATATAGCTCCTTAGCACAACCTGGAGTAATTCCTGAGTGCAAAGCCAGAGGTAAGCCCTGAGTAGCACTGGGTGTGACCCCAGAACAAACAAAACAAAACAAATTAAAGATAAACTTGCTCTAGTTGATTACCAGACACCACAATGCTCAGTGAGTTTCATAACCTTGGATCTATCAAACCCCAGAAGTGCACATTCATATTCTATAGTTCTGCAATAAGTTTGACCATTTTTGCTTGCTTCATTTGGGTAAAGGAAGGAATTTACTTCTATTAAAATATTCTAAAAGTTAATATTAATTAAATGAATTTATTTATTCATTATTAAATAATTAAAAGTTGACTTACCGTTATTTAAATGATTGATTATTAACAACGATGTCCTGGATAATTTAATAAGTGTTCCTACACCCTTTCTCTGATTGTGCCCCCCTTCCAACTCTTTCTTCTCAGATGCCTCCCTTTGTTATGAGTAGTCTCCCTTGTCTTGTGTCATGCCCATCTTGTTACGTCATTTTCACCTTGGCTTTCTTAGAACATCCCAGGGGCTAGATGGAGCCTGTTGAAAAATAGCCATCTAGATGATAAACCTAGAGCAAATCCCTGTTATTTGCTCACATTTTTGCTTGACACCACAAAACCAGCCAGTTTTTAACAATCTAATTCTATTTCAGTCACCTCCCACTAATAAGTAGGGTTCTGAATGTCTCCTCTCTCCACCACTGAATCAGACACTCTCTTTGGGAGAGTTCAGTGGATGTGACGAGAATCTGGCACAGTGAAAGCACATCATAAATAGTAGGTAATATTACTTTTCAAACTTTCATAGAACACACAAACACGCAACAGAGTAAAGTTGTCACCACTTCTTAAACTGAAACCATTACTGTATCAAGTTATTGCATCTAAGTGCAACATAATAACCCCAGATCATATCTATTTCCTGAGCTGCATTAGCAGGTACTAAGAATGCCTCCTCTTGACCTTTAGGCTATGGAATTCAAAAGGTATCCTGTGGTCCTTAGCAAATTCTCACCTCCATCCAGATTTACAGCTGGTTTAAGTGAAATTCAAACCTCCAGTTGCTGGGATTGAATATTCTTGGTTTCTATGTGGAAGGGGTGTCATAACATGCTGTGTCATGATTCAAACTTACGTATTAACAAAATCTCTGTTCAAAATATTCAAGTTAATCTTCATGTGCATTTCCTATCTTCAAAGAAAATCAATCTCTATTTCTGTGAAAGATTTATTTCTGGCCTGCAGGTGACTATCCTAACCTCAAGAGACTTTGGACATTTTGTCCTTAATCTAAGAGAGGACTATGAATGGGGAAACTGACAATAAAAAACAAAGTTAATTAGAATTTTACCAGCTGGTTCAACTAGAGAACTATTGAGTACCCACTGTGCCAGCTACTGTGTGATCTCATCAGAAAGAGCATTAGAACCTGTTCAATGCCTGTCTTCAAGTTTATTTATTTATGCTTGGCTTGGGGGCCACACTCAGTTGTGGTCAGGGTTTTCTCCTACCTCTATGATCAGAAATCACTTTTGGCAGTCCTTGAGCAACCATATGGGTACCAGATTTCAATCTGGGTCAGCAAGTGCCTTACCCACTATACTATGCCACCAGATTCTTGTCTTCAAATTTAATGGGCTTGAGAAATGAAGAGATTATATAGAAATACAAACAATTTTATGAAGCATAATATGAAAAAAGACCAAGAGAGATCCACAAAGAGGTTTAAAGATAATTGAGGAATATGGAGGAGATGATCATTAAAACACAGAAGCAAGATTTAACAGGTAACTGTGATGCATGATACCGACAGTGATAAATTTGCTTCCTAAATCAATTTCTAAGGGTTCAAGTAGTATCTTTGTCTCACTCTCTCAGTGCTGTAGGATAATAAATACTGATAAATACTGAATTAATGCAGTAATTAATAGAGTATTTAAATTTAATTCATACTTGGAAGATGGGCTGGAGCGATAGCACAGCGGTTGGGCTTTCGCCTTTTACGAGGCCAACCGAAGTTCGATTCCTCCGCCCCTCTCGGAGAGCCCGTCAAGCTACCGAGAGTATCAAGCCTGGGCGGCAGAGCCTTGCAAGCTACCCGTGCATATTGGATATGCCAAAAACAGTAATAAGCCTCTCAATGAAAGACGTTACTGGTGCCTGCTCGAACAAATTGATGAGCAATGGGATGACAGTGACAGTGACTTGGAAGATGTCAATAAATGGTAACCCAGCTTTTTTTAGTCAATGACCACTATACTCCTAATTAATTTTGGGGAGAAGATTGTTTCATCTATCTTCCTCATTTACTAGGTAGGAAAACTAAAGTTCAGAGGGGTGACTAATGGGACTGACCTAGCTTACTGGGATGGAGAGAGTCAGAGCCAAGACTGAAATTCAAGTGTTTGGATTGTCAGTAATATTTCCACTCATTGCAACAGCTATCACTTTTTATTATTTGAATTCAAAAGTATTTTGCTAAATAATCTCTAGTTCAAATTTTCATGATTTTCTCTTGCGAAATGGAGCTTAACTCTATCAGTCCCTTTGTGCTCACAGCTGAAGCTTGATTTCTCCATATCAAAATACAAATCTAGGACAAGTCTTTGTAACCAATGGTGGGTCCTGCTGGTTGGGAGAAGTTGGCATTCAGTTCAGGAGAACTGTAGATTCCCCCTGACCACCCCCACCCCTACCCCCACTACACCTATTTCCAAGTGTTACAAGTGTTACCACAGCAAGAATGTCCAGATAGACTAGAGGGTGAGCAAAGGTGAAGCTCTGGGTCACAGAAAAGATTGTTTTATGTTATTATGGGGGTAGGGGGTGTTTGTGTGTGTGTGTGTGTGTGTTTCAAGGTATATCTACATTTCCAAAGAAAATGAAACTTCTGGTAGATTTCCTCAAAGGCAACTACTGAGATATTTATCAAAGCTATTGCTCCAAGGGTTGCTTTAGATAAATAAGGGCACTGGAAAGCCATGTAATCTAAACTTTTTCCTCTGGCCCACATCAGTGTTTTAGCTGCCAGTAAGTACATGTGCTTTTTGCTTCCAAAAATATAAAGTGATTATACTCTTGCTACCCAAGTCCACTCTTGGCCACTCTACAGACCATCACAAGGACACGATGAGAGATTCACTTTGTGGTATTGTTTTTGGAAAGTTCTTGTACAAAAAAATCTTGAGGGCATGTTGTCATGGAGGGCTGGTTGTTTTGGGCAGTCAGTGGCCGCTTAATGGAGCCCTCAAAATGGCTTTACCATCAGAGACACATGACATCCACTAGTCAAGAGCACATTAGCTTACTGATCTAAATAGAGTTCTTTCTCATTGTTCTATATATTTGACCTTTCTCTAGGCTCGACATGAAGATAAGAAAGGAAATCATGGAAAATTGGGCAACTGTTGCTGAGAAAAAATATTCCAGTCACCATTATAAAGAACTTGAAAATGACATATTTCTTCTCAAATTTCAGTAAATGTAAGATATGGAATGCTATTTTAGACCATACATCTGCACTATTTGCAGAGCTTTATTACCGCCTTCCCACTCAAGGTGACCCCAGTTTACCTAGTTTTCCCCTGTTTGGGTACTGGAAGTTTCTTCAAGGCCTACATACTAATAATATCTTCAATGAACAGAAAAAGAAGATAACAGAAGGAAGGGCTATCAGGTCATCTTCTATTTCTGTAGGCATCATTTAAAATTCTTTAAAGAAAGCAAATACCTTTTCAAAGTTGTGAAAATTAAATAATACGTATAACAGTGGGTATTGCAATAGTCTATTGTAAGAGTTTAAAAATCTTGCATTTGATATGTCTCATGCAACAAATTCTTTTTTTTTTTTTTGGCTTTTTTGGGTCACACTCGGTGATGCGCAGGGGTTACTCCTGGCTCATGCATTCAGGAATTACTCCTGGTGGTGCTTAGGGGACCATATGGGATGCTGGGAATCAAACCCAGGTTGCTCTACCTGCTGTGTATCGCTTCAGCCCCTCATGCAACAAATTCTTGAATAGCTTAGCATTCGTAATGTTTGTGATCATTATGTCTGCATATCCAAAGATAATTTTCTTCTAAACAAAAAATACTGTTAAAATGCAATCTTGACCAGCATTTATTATTTTGTAGAAATTAGTTTGGTACTTGGGACAACTACATTAAATTCTGTACTGCACCTTGACTATAAGTTACAACCCTGAGCAAGACCATGGAAATATGCACTAAATGCTTGTTGAAGGTGTGATTGAATGAATAAAATGATGAACCAGAAAAGAGAAACAGTTTTGCTATCTTTTAAAAATACATATGAGAAATTTTGAGAGGGGAAATGATATCATAAGTAATATAAAGTCTATTCTTTGAAACAACACTTTATCTTTCATAGGAAGCAAACCCAGTTGTGCCTATAGGCTCAGGTACACTCTGTCATGATGATGCCAGTCTGACTGTGTGGTGCTTTGGTGTTACATGGTGGTCACTGGGGTAATGCCTACTGCTGCTCATGAAGCTATGTGGTACTGGGCACAAGTGTAGGGTTTTGCAAATTTTGCATCCAACTAGTTCCACTTGAGCTAGCTCCCCAGTTCTTAAAATATATTCATAAGGAGATATTATAAATTTGGGGAGTAGTTATAAACAGTGGAAAAATTGAGGAGAAACACAGGCCAAGAGGTAAGATGGTTGTCTTGCATGCTGCCAGCCCTGGTTCAAATCCCCAGTACCATCTATGGTACCCTAAACACTAACAGGTATACCCCAAATACTAAGTCCCAAAATATATAAAACAAAACATGTAAACACCAGCTCCAAATAAAAATGAAATTTATCTCTAAACCATCAAAAGCAATAATATACAATATTTTGAAATTATTTCTATCTTTAAAGCATCAGAATTATCTTCATTGTTTTTATTTCCATTAAAGAAATTTTCTCCTTATTAAATGAAGTGAAATTCATTAGTTATACAGTGGGGGGGTAGGTGGTGGGGGCAGGGGGTATACTGGGGTTTTTGGTAGTGGCATATGGGCACTGGTGAAGGGATGGGTGTTTGAATATTGCATAACTGAGACATAAACCTGAGAACTTTGTAACTTTCCACATGGTGATTTAATAAAAAGTTAAAAAAAATAAAGTAAAATAAAAAAAATTTTCTCCTTATTGTGAAAATTCAAATAACATTCTAAGTAAAGAAACTAAGCAATAAAAACACTTCTTAATCTCACTCATTAATGGTTACAACTATGAACAGTTCTCTTTACACATTGACTTTTCTATGAACATTTCTACAAAAATATATATACTTGCTCAATATGAATGTAGTTCCTATATTGTATAACTTTCCATGTCTAACCACATATCTAATAAATTCCTATTAATGGTGGCAGGATATTTGGTTATATTCTTTACTATAGTCAAAATATTGAAACAATCTAAATGTTAATTAATGTGTACTATTTAACCATAAAAATGGAGAACATACCATTTGTGACAACACAAATAAACCTTAAGAACACTATGCAAAGATAAGAGATATATTGGTAAGTTGCTATATAATCTCATTTACGGGTGAAATCTTTTTTTCAAAAGTTCAAGATTTTTTTAAAAAATAACAAAATTAAATGGTAACTGACAAAGAATAGGGATAGAGATGGTTAATGGATTTTAAAATTATAAGTATAAACTTACAAACTTATGAAAAAGATCATAGCAAGATGGTTAATGGATTTTAAAATTATAAATATAAACTTACAAACTTATGAAAAAGATCATAGCAGGCCGGATAATAAATATAAACTGTAGTATTATAGTATAATTTAGTGTGATAAAATCTACAAAGGCAATCAAATCATATTATACAAACATTTTAAAGTAAACCATTCACTTTCAATTTACTTAATATTATATATCAAGTATATATCAGCTTCTCAGCTTATGTAATAATATTTCCAGTATTATCTACTCTTTAAGTGCCCAAACTTCCTATTTCATCTATTTTATTATTATGAAAAGATTACTAAATGAAAAAACTGAGACAGTATTGAATTTAGAAGAATATTTCACAGAGAAAGTTTATTTGCCAAACTCAACAGTTTTTAAAATAAATCACTCAATTTTATAACTAAAATTTCCTGAGTCCAGAAATAAAACCTTTTTAATAAGAATAATTCAAGAAAGAACAATAACTAAACTCATTATTATTTATTATGAAACAAAATATAATCTGCTTCTTCAAAGGAATCAGACATTCATTGACAGTCAAGATTATCTACAGATTGTCTATAGAATCCACTCAGTTGGAGATGAGTAAAATAGACTGACCACAGTGACATGATTCTAACACCAGGAATTGTACTCTTATTTTCCAATAAGGAAACAGAAGTTGAGAGAAATTAAGAGATTGACTACTTTCTCAGCAAGTATCCTAAATTTAAGCCCAGTTCTACCTGATTCCAAGTTTACTTTATTCCCCCTCTGCATGCTGGATTCCAGGCCTTGTTCACATTATGGTCCCCTGGTCCTTGTCAGGAGTAGTCCATGAGCACTGAGCCAGAGTAAGCCTTGAGTAATACCAGGTATGCCCCCCCTGCCCAAAATATGTGAAGGAGCTGGTTAGGGGTATGAAGGGTATCTGGAGTCATTAGTGGAAGGGTGGGGTCATAAGGGGGTAGAATTGGAGGTATGAACATTGTATGCCTGAAATCCAATTGAAAACAACTTTGTAAATCAGTGTCTAATTTTCTTTAAATAAAGTTAAAAAATAAACATATGCATGTTCTCTGGCTCTTTTAGAGCTCAAATGAAAGAAGCAAAAATATCTTTAAAATTTTTAAAAGCTACATACCAACATGGAATGTTCTTCTATCATCAAATTTTTAGAATAAGACTTAACAGTTTTTGTCTCTGTGGGGGTCACATTCATCAGTGCTCAGAGTTTACTCCTGGTGGTATGCCTTGCAAACGCTACTGGTGGGATTCAGGGGAACATATCGGTAGCTAAGTTTGAATTCTGGTTGGTGACGTGCAAGGTAAGCACCTTACCTACTGTATTATCTTTTGGTTCCTAACATATACCTATTTTTTTTCTTATAGGCTCAGTTTTAATCCCAGGGTCCTGTAGTTCTCCATTTTTGAAACACCCCAATTGAACTTATAATATGTATCCCCATATTGATTATTTGTCCTCAAATAAATCTTCTTGCATTCTTACTGAGGGTAGAGTGTGAGGTGTGGGAGAAGCTCAGCACGATCACTTATAAATCACATAACCTTAGTTAATTTTAATCTCAAGATTTTGCATAGATTTGTGAGGCTTAAAGAAGTTAATGCATGCTGTGTCTAGAACCTTGACTGCCTGGCACAGATAAAATACTACATTAATGTTGGCTCATTGTACTGCAATTCAGCTGAACTGCTCCCTAGTCAGTTCTGGGTAGTCTATAAGGGGGTAAGTACCTGACCCCTCAGTAAGGCACTGAGAACTCTCCTGGGAATTGGGAACCAGGGAGGTTGGGTCAAAATGGCGGTTCTCAGGATTCTATCTCACAGTTTCAGATCTTAGATACACATCTTAAAAGAACTCGTGTAATCAATGATACTTGCAAATGCACTCCATCTATAGATTTAAGGCCTCCTGTCACTGCATGGCTATGTAACACATGTGAATTTCAAGCACATTTTTCAAGTGAGAAACTGCAAGAGACACATAAAAACTGTCTAATCAATTGACTTTATTACAACACCCAATCCAGAGGATGAATAAAAAGCTTGGCTCTTGGTTGACAGGAGCTGATTTTCTTTTCACATCAAGAGGCCAAAAGGATATTGCTTGATTGAAAGATAGCCCAGATCAGCCTTTACCTACTGTGTTGGGACCAGTTTCTATCTTTAAAAATGGTTTTGTGGCTAAATACATTTGGAAAATAATACATAAAGTGCTACAAAACTTCTCAGAATCATTACCATGTAACTGTTGTGGATTAGAAGTCTCTTGGAGAGGGAGATGATAAACTGAGTTTCTCACTATACCATACTTTGTTGACAATGTCAAAGACATAGATGATGTTTTGGGAGCAGTTACACTGACATTGTAAATACAAGTCCCCATTAAGGGCAAAAAGGACAAGTCTGTTTGCTGCTCAAAAATATACATAGATAGCATGGTTAACTCAAAGGAAATTAGGGAACTATTGGGCTGCAAAGTGAGAGTATAATTGAGAGCACAAGCAAAGAGCAGATAGAAGAAAAATCATAGAGCATGAACAGAAGGTGAGGAGAGGGTGAAAAAGCATATTACATTTCTATGGCAAGTATAACAAGCTATCACAAACTGGATGACTTAAGATAACTCAAACATATTATCTTACAATTCTGAAAACTGGAAGTCTAAAGGACGCTTTAAGGGACTAAAATCAAACCATTTTCAGGGCTGGTCCTTACTGAGGGCTTTAGGGGCAATCTGTTCCTTTCCTTAACTTCTACATACTTATTTGGTCCAGGGCCCCATAACTCCGATGTCTGATTTTTTTTCACCTAAATCTCCTTCTATATCTTAGCTCCTATAACATTCTCTTTCATAGAACTGTGTGATTTTTATCTTGTTGGCTCATCTGGATCATCTTGGACCCTCATCTCAAGATTCTTTTTGTTTTTTTTAATTTTATTTTATTGAATTACCATGAGATACAGTTACAGACTTTCATGTTTGAGTTACATTCATGCAATGTTCAAACACTCATCCCTCCACAAGTGCACACCAGTGCACTCACCCCACCACCAACTTTCCCAGTGTAACCCCCTTTCCCACCCACCCACCCCCCGCCTCCCTGGCAGACAATTTCCCACATTTTCTCTCTTTACTTTAGGGCATTATGGTTTGCAACACAGATACCGAGAGGCTATCACTTTTGGTCCTTTATCTACTTTCAGCACACATCTCCCATCCCAACCGATCCTTCCAACCATAATTTTCTTAGTGATCCCTTCTCTATTCTAGCTGCCTTCTCCCCCACTCATGAAGCAGGCTTCCAACTATAGAACAATCTTCCTGGCCCTTGTGTCTTACTGTCCTTGGGTGCCAGTCTCATGTTATTTTAAACTCCACAAATGGGTGCAGTCCTTCTATGTCTGTCCCTCTCTTTCTGATTCATTTCACTTAGCATGATACTCTCCATATCTATCCACGTATAAGCAAGGAGTCATCTCAAGATTCTTAATCAAGTTACAAATCCCCTTTTCCATGCAGGGTTCATATTCCTAGGACCTGGCATCATTTGGGGGAGGCCATTCATTATCAGCCACCCATAAGGAAAGGACAGAGGTACAAGAAAGATAGGGAATGGATTGCTGAGTCATGGTAAGTCAGCAAGGTGTGGTGTCTGACAAGCAGTAACCAAATTTCTTGTCTGCCAATTCCGACAACTATCTGCTCTGCCTTTGTAATAGAATGGTGGCTGCTCCTCACACAAACATGAAAGTACAGAATTCAAAATAATTCATCCATGCCTTACAGATGAGGCCAAAAGTTTGATCAGATAGTTGTAACGCTGTAGCACTGTTGTCCTATTCTTTGTTGATTTTGCTCGAGCGGGCACCAGTAACATCTTCATCATGAGACTTGTTATTACTGTTTTTGGCATATCAAACAGGCCACGGGTAACTTGCGAGGCTCTGCCATGTGGGTGGGATACTCTTGGTAGCTTGCTGGGCTCTCTGAAAGGAGCGGAGCAATAGAACCCAGGTTGGCCACATGCAAGGCAAATGCCCTACCTGCTGTACCCGCTCCAGCCCTAGCAGATAGTTAAATTTTCTAAACTTTATTAATACATTATAATACATTATATCAAATATCGACATATTGATATGCCAAAAATAGTAACAACAAGTCTTACAATGGAGACATTACTGGTGCCTGCTTGAGCAAATCAATGAGCAACGGGATGACAGTAAATAAAATGTAAATATAGCAAATAAAATGACAAAATACACATATAGGAAAAAAGAAAGCTCAATACAAAGAAGTTAAAATATGAGTGGGTTTTTTGTTTCTTTTTTCATGTAAGTCATTCCTTTGTTTAGGTAAAGAATTTTAGATCAACTATTTTATTTTGCTAAGGAAAAACCGAAGAAGAAAGCACATTCACATGCACACAGAAACTGCAGAGTGGAATTTGAACCACTAAGTGTTGAATGATCTGGATAAAGTTATTCAGTTATTTTATTACATACAGAAATAATATAAGGTATGAGATACCCCAAATCTGCTGGTCTGCGGGCTTTATCAATGTGTTGTCAGAAACTCAAGGGTGCCTGTACTTGACCAGTCACTTGGTTATTTCCACACCCTTCCCTAGCATCAGTGAGCTGAATAAGATAATGTTTTGATTGGAGAACATGGCTCTCAGCCAGTAACAAGACTCGTTTTCCACAAGCTCTATCCTTGCCCAGAAAGGAGGCGGTTCCAAGTTCGTTATAAAGATCTTCCCACAAGGAATTTTGTATGGATATAAACATAAGCTAGACTTAGATGTAGTAGCATGCCTTGCCCCTCACTCCCCTTAAAATTGTTTAAAAATAATCTAAAAATCAAATTAAAATACAAAGTATAGTTCATCTAACTGCCAGTGTGAGAAGACCTAAGTGTCAATTTTCACTTTGCTTACTTCCCAAAGAGAAACAAAAAAAATTTTTTTTTGTCATGTGTGCAAATAAAACCCCAAACTTAGTTAAGACTGGGATTTCACTGTTTTTATTTTTATAGTGCCAGTGTGTTGCCTATAGAAAGAAAACTAAAGAAACTGGAAATAGAAACAACTTGACATTCATTGGAAGATAGAACTGGAGATAAAGGGGGGAAATTGTAACAAAGTTTCAAGTTATGTTCTGAGAGACTCAGAGCTTATGAGCATGTTGATTGGGGCTAATACCAGGAGCTTAAAAAATCACCTATTTCGTAGATAAAAGGAGAAAGAAAACTAAGGTGAAGCTGCAAAATCTTTCTTTCTCTTTGTATTTTATGAAACCACCAAAAGAGAAGGCCGTCTTCAGAGGCCAGTGCAAATATTTTTGCAAAGCTCAACTGCCAAATGTCCTTTGATGCCTGCCAATTTTCATAATTGAAAGATACCTTTTTAAATGAACTTGCTAGTTTTCTGTTGGGCAAGAGACGCTTTCCCACTCCTAAACGCTTCTCTACCTTTCACAAGCCCCAGTTCTTTCAAGGCCTTCATTAAAGAGCAGCAATGTCAGAAGACATAGCCCTAAGGATGGAATACTCAGTGATGTCACTTGAGATTTATTTAAGACTTCTTATTCCACACAATTATATACAAAATGCAAATCAATCGTGTCGGATCAGTGTCAGACTGTCAGTTCACAGAAGAGAACCTGTGTGATCTGCTTCTAATAAAATCAAATCTCATCTTAAACCATCTTTAAATCAAATCTCATCATAAGAAAGAATCAAATACTTATTTAAAAAAAGGCTACAGAAAATGTGAATTGGAAGAATAACCGAATAAATAAGTAAAGCAAACATTAAGGTTTATAAGAAAATGATTTTCTAGAAGGAAAGGCTGCAGAAAGACACCAAAAGTGTGTTTTCATTGCACTCCATCAAGACATTTAATAAAACTGCCATTTCTCACACTCTACTAGCTACTTTAGAATTGTTTTCCCAGTGACTAGGCAGGAAACTTACATTTGAACCCACCGATCTTTTGAGTTGCAAATTCAATTTTAAACTTTTTATTTAAAAGGCCTCAAGAATATCTATCACTCCAGGCAGAGGGATGATAATAACATTAAGCTTTATGAATTATTACTTTCCAATCAAGGGTGACAGACTTGCTTATACGAACAGGGTGAGACTTTTCATAAGTAGTAGAGTTCCATCCAAGTTCTTCTGATTCTATTTTGCCAAAGAAAGGAAAAGGATATTACATTTTAAAATAAAATTCTTCCAAATAAAATCCTACCAAAGTTTAATGTCTGAGAGTTCTTGTGGTGCCTTTATGTTGTAAATGCTGAGGTTTTATATTACTCATATAAGCGTTAGTCTCCAATAGAGCTGGCAAACAAAATCCAAGAATGCTGAAACAGCTGTAGGACTCCATCTGAGTCATTTGGACCCAAACAGGCAGGGGACATGAAACAGAAGTGTCTCTCAGACCGGGGCAACTTTTTGCTTTTTCATTTCCACTTTCAGACAAAAAAACAATGGCCACTAATCTGAAAACTCAGTGAGGCATACAAGTTGGATATTAAAGCAGGTACTTACTAATATTTTTAAAGGGTTACTTCAAAGGAAGACTCCCTGGTTCTTAGAACCAAGTCCAATTTGATAGAGGCTTTTGTTCTATTATCATTACAAATAATGAATCTCTCAGATATGCAAATAGCTGGTGCTGGTCAAGAAGACATGTACTTTAAATCAGAAAGCCAAACAACGGGTGGTGGTTACAATTCCTCTGTATTAAATTGCACTAGTGCATAAGCTCTTTAATTTAATATCTTGCTGGACTGACTTGCCTTTTGCTAAGCAAATCAAAGGGGTAAAGAATTATTACTTAAATAGTTTAAGACAAATTGTTTCTTAAAATCCTTTTAAAAGAATCCAGAAGTTTTTCATCAACTATCAATAATGGACACATTAATTACAAATAAGGCCTTTAAGTGATATGCTAATTATAAATAATGTTTTTCTGTAAATTTCTGATGAGCCCCTGAGGCAATTGCTCTCTTTTCTTAACTTTTTCAGTGTCTGAGAAGGCAGCAGATTCTTTAGCTTTAAATAGAGTTTACTAGAGCACATGACTCACAAACTCAGCTTGCTGCAATTTCATTAGTTACAAATAGCATTTTCTCTTTATCTTTTCAAAGTTTTATTGCTATTTTATAAGATAGAATGTTTTAGGGGTGTTCATTCATCAAAGACCATTAATTCAATGTAAAAATTCAATGCGAAATTCAATGTGAAATGAAATTCGATGTGAAGTTCAAAGCTGAATTTCTTCAGCAAATTACTTAATCTCTCCGACTCAGTTTATTCCTTTAGGAAAACAATAGTACATATTATGTAAATGCATAAATCATGTAAATTGTATATTGAACAAAGAAGGTACTTGCAAATGTGATTATTTAAACTAGTAATGATCATAGAGATAGAATATGGTACTATAGTTGTTATTTTATATCAATTTACAATTTTCCAGATTTTAGGGTCATAAATCTTTTGTCATTTTTGTTGTTTGGTCCTGGCACAATACCCAGCAGGGTCAGGACTTAATCCTGGCTCTGTGCTCAGATATTAGTCCTGGCAGGGCTGGAGGGAACATATGGGATGCCAGGGATTGAACTAAGTCAGCTACATGCAAGTCAAGTACCCTACTCAATGTACTATTGCTCCAGCTCTGAGTGTCATGAATCTTTAATGATTAGAGTAACTTTGACAAGATTCCAAGAAGATAATATGCCTAAACTAGTCCAAAGGATGAGGAGAAATAAGCTTTCATTTAACTATCCAAATAATCCATTACTGTATCTATTAAGATAGATCTATTAATGTCAAGATGCTGAATATCAATTAGGTCAGTCATATAAATGTGAAAATCTTACATACAGAATAAAAATAATCACTGAGATTAAATCACACCCCAACCTGTATTTATATAAACCTTCTCTTTCTCACTCAGTAATCTAAATACCTTGAAAATAAAAGTTAATGTATTAACATTAGTATGATAACTTTAAGAGGCTTATGTTCTCTCATATCTATTTTCTGAAAATCTTGATTTTCCACTGAGTCAGTTTTGCAGCCACCCTCATACTCAAGGATGTCTTTCAACAGAGAAAAGAAAGCTTATGATTGTATATCTACGAGTCAAAGGTTGAATGACTACTCTTTACCTCCCAGTACACTCAAATTGGTTCTTTTTTTTTCCATTTGACTCATATGACTTTTATTGAACTCTTTTTATGTGTCAGTAACTGTACTATATTCTACATAGAGTACTAACAACGTGAGTGTTTTCCTCCATTAATAATTCATGTATGAGTTGCAGATCTTTCACTATTTGTAGCTCTAAATCTAAGACTTGTAGCTCTGACTTCAACTGTGTGTGTGTGTGTGTGTGTGTGTGTGTGTATGTGTGTGTGGTGGTGGTGATGGGGGAGAGCAGGGTGCATTGTGGGGAAGGCGGGAAGGACAGAGGGAGAGGGGTTGCCTTATGCTAGCTCTGTGCTCATGAATCACTCCTGGAAGTGCTTGGGAGAGCATAGGTGGAATTGGGAGTTCAAACCCAATATGATCAGCCTTAAACAAGGCCAAGAGCCTTACCCAGTGTACCATCTCTCTAGCCATTTAGCCTTCAACTCTCACCTAGAGAGATCACAAATGCCTTAACACAGATATCTGTGTTACACATTTCTTTGCACAGGAAGAATTAAATTATGTAAACTTCTTTGATAATAAAGATATCCATCTGTTTTGTCAAGGCTTTATATCTTATAAGTGATTTCATTCAAGTGAAATTCAAGCCAGAGTAGGTGATCAAGGGGAAGATAAACATCGACTCCATTTAGACAAACAGAAATCATTTTGAAAATGTGACATACCTTTTTCTTTTCTAAAAAATTCAATTTTTCCTGCCTGGAAGGATTTTACTTGCTGGAAGGATCTTGGGGTTGTGCTCTAATCCCCCATTCCTCAATGACTGAGCTCTTTTACATGGTAAAGTACAGAATGCTCATGGAACTATAGCTAGCACATATTAAGCATCTAACAGTATCAAGTATCTACTAAATTGCCATTTTAAATTATATCACCATAATTGCTACTTATCATTAAATTTTTAATTGAATCACTGTGAGTTACAAACTTTTGTGATTAAGTTTCCATCATACAATGATCAAGCCCCCATCACTCCACCATCTGCTCATTTTCTACCGCCAATGTTCCCGGTAGCCCTCTCACCTCCCCACCACATCTCTCTCTCTCTCTCTCTCTCTCTCTCTCTCCTTTTTGGCACTATGGTTTGCAGTACAGATATTTTTGGTCTACTTTTTGTCTACTTTCAGCATGCATCTCTCAACTCGAGAGATCCCTTCAACTATCAGTTACTTAGTGGTCCCTTCTTCATCCAAAATATCTTTTCCCCCAACACATGAGGCCATTTCCAAACTGTGGATCAATCCTCCTGGCCATTATATCTACTGTCCTTTGGTGATAGTCTCATATTATGTTATTTTATATTCCAAAGATGAATGAAGTTATTCTATGAATGTTCTTCTCTTTCTGACTATTTTACGTACAATGATGCTCTCCATGTCCATCCACTTATATGTAAATTTCAGGACTTCATCTTTCCTAACAACTGCATAGTATTCCATTCTGTAGATTTACCAAAGTTTCTTTAACCATTCATCTGTTCTCGGGCATTTGGTTTATCCAAATTCTTATTATTGTGAACAGTGCTGCAATGAACACACAAGTGCAGATATCATTTCTATTGTTTTATTTATTTATTTTTGCATAGCCAGGATATATTTTCAATAGTGGTATTGCTGGGTCATATGGAACCTCAATTTATAGTACTTAGAGAAATGTTCATACTGTTTTCCGAAAAGGCTGGGCCAGTCGGCATTCCCACCAACAGTGAAAAAGAATTCCTTTCTCCCCACATCCAGAGCAATACTGGTTGTTCTTGTCCCTTTTGATGCGTTGTGGTCATCAAATCTTGGTCACAACTTTCTAAAATTTCCTTGGTAGAATACAAAGTAGTAGTAGCTACTACTACTACTGCTACAACTACTACTTCAATTAGTACTAGTACTACTTAGAGGCGCGGAGGAACTTCAGGTGACTAATGCGTGCATCTAGAGCCATCCAGTGTCTGTTAATGATCTGTAATGCAATGGAAGTTCCTCAAATCTACCAAGATGTTCTGACGAACTGTGGGCACAGCTTGTACTTGTCGGTGGCAAGTGATTACGGGGTGCCCTGTTCTGCTGGCAGGAAGCATCTCTGACTCGATGCCCCTGCATGTCTGCAGGCCTGGGGTATCTTCTCCCTATTCCTCCTGCTGTCTTCCTGGACACCCAGAGGGACCCATTGTCTGTGCATTTGTACCCATTTGGGGGTGCTCCCTTTCTCCAGATCAACTTTGAGAACAAAGTAAAGCCAGAGACTTAAATATATATATATATGTATGTATATGGGCTTGAGCAATAGCACAGTGGGTAGGGCATTTGCCTCACATGCAGCCAACCTGGGTTCGATTCCTCCACCCCTCTCAGAGAGCTCCGCAAGCTACCAAGAGATTATCACCTGCACGGCAGAGCCTGGCAAGATCACCATGGTGTATTCGATATGCCAAAAACAGTAACAAGTCTCACACTGGAGGCGTTACTGGTGCCTGCTCGAGCAAATCGATGAGCAACGGGATGACAGTGATACCCCACCTAATCCACCCCATGTCTATTGTGGCCTTAAAAGCAAAATCCTACTATTGTATTAAAAATTAGAAGTCATTCAGTCACTGGAGATAGCAGAAAGAAATTCTTTAAACATTCATTCCTAGAGAATTATAACTATTTATTTAAGGATATCCTAGAAAACTAATACTTGAAAAGCTGTCTCTATTTCACCTGACTCCTAGCTCACAAACTATAAATAGTCCTTCTCCTTGGGGACTTTTATTGAAAATAATCAGAAGCAAATAATGACTATAATAGTTGTCTGAGATGGTGGGAAAACAGTTGGTGCAAAAAGAAAATTAACCAAAAATACTATAAAGAAGAATTTGAGATGTGCAATTGGATACTTTGTAGCACTGTAGTACTGTCATTCCTTCTCTGGAGTGGGCACCAGTAATGCCTCCATTGTGAGACTTGTTACTGTTTTTGGCATATCGAATATGCCACAGGTAGCTTGCCAGGCTCTGGCATGTGGGCAGGATACTCTCGGTAGCTTGTTGGGTTCTCCGAGAGGATACTTTGTAAAACTCAAAACTGTTCCTCTAGATTCCTAGGAATCTAGAGTGTCACATTCATTTATCCAACTGTGCACAACTACACAAAAATTGTGCACACGCTCAGGTATGATCAGAGGGGTTCCTAAGTTCCCACATCTTACTAAACTTGAACTTCTGTAGAAGCAGGAAGTTAAAGCTAAAGCACTGTTGTCGAGTTACTAGCTAAGTGTTGAAGGTGTGTTCTAACTTGTATATAGAATCCCACAACAAAGATTGAGAAATTTATTTGTTACAAGCATTTAGAAAACTCTTTCTGGTAATTAGCTGACCAGAACAGCGACTTTAGTGACAATATACAACTACAGACTTCAGAATTTTTCTGAAGAGTCAATTACCACCACTATCTCCAAGCCTTAGAAGGTGTCCAGAGTGGTCACACCATACTGTTTTAAACACTAAATTTCCAATTAAAAATTATAAGATATAAAAATATTAACAATAGGGGTGGTGGGAGGGATACTGGGAACATTGGTGGTGGAAAATGGGAACTGGTGGAGGGATGGGTACTCGATCATTGTATGACGAAACATAAGCACAAAAGTTTGTAAGTCTGTAACTATCTCACGGTGATTCATTAAAAATAAAAAATCTATATATTAACAATAACTCATGCACAAGAGAAATGATCCCTGAAGAAACCCAATCATTAAATTCACTAAACATAAACTAAGTTACCTTCTTTTGAGGTATAGAACAGCAAGTGGTGCTCAAGGCTTACTTCTGGTTCTGTGCTCAGGTATCATTTCTGGCAGTTCTCAGGGGACTATAGTTTAGAGGATCAAACCCAGGTTGGCCACATGTAAGGCAAGTGGTTACCCACTACACTATTTCTCCAGCCCAAATGTCTATTTTAACTATGAACAAAAATCTAAAAACTTTTATCTGAAGAATTAAATGTAATTATTAGAATGTTTTTATAAAAATAGTATTTATCAATTAAATACTAAATTAAATAACTAAATAGGTAATCACTAGAATGAAAAATTCACTAAGAGATTCAATAATGGTTGAACAGGAAGAAGAAATAATAGGTAAATTTTAAGATAAATCAATTGAGATTATATACTGAGTAAGAAAAATAAAATCAAGAAAAATAAACCAATTCAGAGACTATTAAAATTTTCAAAACATAAAATTGAGTCACTAATGTAAATAAAAAGTGAGAAAAATATTTAAAGAGTAAAGACTAAAAACTTTACAAATTAGAACAAAAACATTATTCTGCACATTCAGTGAGTTCCATAAGCTCCAAATAGAGTACATAAAGAGAATAATATAATGATAAACAAATAGATGAAAAGAATCTTGATGATTGGTAGGGAAACAGATAAAATAGATCCTCTAATTTTGTTAGACTAGTAGCTGATTTTTTTTATCTGCAATCTTGGATGCCAAAAGCAATGAAACTATAAATGCAAAGTAAAAGATTGCTACCAAAAATTCCACAGACAACAAAATTTTTTTTCCATAAAAAATGAAGAAACTTAGATATTCCTAAGAAAACTCATATGACCAATAAGTAGAAGACCACCGCAAGAAATAGTGAAAAAACATACTCATGTAAAATTTTTAAACATTAACTAAATAAAAATAAATTGACAAGCATTTAAATTCAAAGGTAATATTAGCATAATGAACAAAATCATGATCCAATTTTGTGCTGTCTACAGAAGGCACATTTTATATTCAAAGTCACAAAAGATTTTATGTGAAAAGATAGAAAAAAGGGTATACCACACCAAAGTACAAGCAAAAATGGTACCAATACCAAATGGAGTTTAGAGGGAAATTATTATTTTTAATTTAATTTTATTTTTATAAAGTAGCACTGTAGCACTGTCATCATCGATTTGCTCAAGCAGGCACCAGTAATGTCTCCATTGTGATACCTGTTATTACTGTTTTGGGCATATCAAATATGCCACAAGGAGCTTGCCAGGCTCTGCTGTGCAGCAGGATATTCTCGGTAGCTTGCTGGGCTCTCCGAGAAGGATGGAGAAATCGAACCTAGGTCAGTCACGTGCAAAGAAGACACCCTACCCGCTGTGCTATCACAAAGTAGTTCACAATAATTGATTACATTTGATATTTGAACACCAATCCCGCCATTATTACATCTTCCCACCACCATATTTCAGATGTTTCCAGCCCAAACCCCAACCTCTATCCCAAAGCAGAACCAAAATATTTTATTTTGTATTGTTTGTTATGAATAATCCACTGAAAATGATCCAAAAAAGTTTCCTTAGAGGAAAGTGTGTGAATATTGTTGTATTTCACCCAGGGGCTATTAAGCCCTTCTACAAGAAATTACCATCATGTAGATATGCACAAATAGTTAGACAGATATATATAAACAGATGTTATATATATGCATATATATATATATGTGTGTGTGTGTGTGTGTGTGTGTGTACAAATATATTTCCCCCTAAGATTGGTTGCCTTCTACTTTAAACCTCATCGAATATGGTTGCACTACTCTTGGAATGTTACTGGTGTGAGGTATGAGATGTATTTGCAGCCACTCAGTCCAGGAGTAGATTCACTCATGGGTGAGGCTCAGCTCCGGTATGTGGAGAGCATCTGTGAGCACTGTGGACATTGAGTTCTGGAGGCTTTTAGCTGCCAGAGTTGGCTACTAGGGGTGGAGGGAAATTATTAATAGAAAAAAAGAAATGCAGTTAAAAAAACAAGTAAATCATATTAATCGTTTAGCAACATATATGAAACTAAAATAGGGCTTAAAATACATGATCCCAAAATATAATTAAGAAATAGACAATTTAACAAAAAAAGTTGAAGGTTTCAAAATCCAATGATCAATAATATATGAAAGAATAAGATGAAACAAACAAGAAAACAAAAATTTTGAACAATGTAAGCAAACTAAATCCAGCATAAATCTATGGACATTTCACAAATGAAAGCAGTAACATATACTTTCTTCTCAAAGACACAAGGAATGCTTTATTTACTAAGATACCCATGTGTTAAGCCATAAGTCTTAATATGCTTATAAGAATTAAAATAACCCAAATAAACATTACTGATTTATTATAAATCAATAGCCAAAAACAGTAAGAAGAACTCACAGACATGTACAAGATAGCCAATATATTCTCAAGTACAAAGAAGTTTTTTTATTAATTAATTTATTTTTCAATTAGTGAATCACCGTGAGGGTACAGTTACAGATTTACACATTTTTGTGCTTGTTTTTCCCTCATACAATGTTCAAGAACCCATCCCTCCACCAGTGCCCATTCTCCACCACCAATGAACCCAGTATCCCTCCCACACCCCAATCCCATTCCCCAAGTACTAAAGAAGTTTGAGGGGGAGAAAATCACAGAAAAGACTGAAAATACCTGAATATAAATGAAAACCAAAAGATTATAGCAAAACTCATGTAATGCCACAGAAGCAGCACTGAGGACAATTTTATAGCTGGAACTATTTCAATTTTAAGGCATAAACACCTCAAGTTACTTTTAAAATTTTTTAAGTCCAAAATAACAACCAAAAGGAAACAAATAATAGACATAAATGAAAATAAGTACAAAATCAATGAAACCCGAAGATTGATCCTTTGAAAATATCAACAAAAATAGAAAATATTCAGCAGCAATTATCAAGAAAAAAATTAGAAAACTTCAGTAATTGAAACCAGGAACGACTTAGGGACATTGTTGGTGAACTTATGAAAATACAATTAAAAAAGTTATTCATATAAAAATAAAAAGTGTTAAAGGGACTATTTTAATAAATTATATAATACATATATACAGTCAAACTTGCAGGCACAACAGTTACTAAAACTGACTCAAGAAAAAAATCAGAACATCCAAATAAACTAACACAATAAACTATACCAATAAAGAGATTGAATTAGTTGAATTCAAATGAATCCCCCACCAAAAAGAAAATGACCAGGATAACCTGGCTTCTAAATCTGATAGTAAATTTTAACAAATGTTCAAAGATGAACTAATATCAATCTTCACAAAATTTGCCAAAATAATATAAGGGAATATTTTCCAACCAAATCTATGATTTAATCCAAAAATAAAGTCAAATTTTCAAATTAAAAACAGGCAGAGCCTTTTGGCCATTTGTATTTCTTCCTTGAGAAAGTTTCTGTTCAATTCATTGCCCCATTTTCTTATGGGGTTGGATGTTTTCTTCTTGTAGAGTTCAACCAGTGCCTTATATATCCTTGATATATAAGGATATCAACCATTATCAGATGGGTATGGGTGAATATCCTTTCCCACTCTGTATATTGTCTTTGTATTTTGGTCACTGTACTTCTGAGGTGCAGAAGTTTTTTGGTTTAAGATAGTGCCATTTGTTTATCTCTGTTTCTACTTGGGTCAGTGGCATGTCATCTTTGAAGATACCTTTAGCTTCAATATCGTGGAGAATGCTCTTTATCACTGATCATCAGGGAGATGCACATCAAAACAACTATGAGATACCACCTCACACCACAGAGACTTGCACATATCCAAAAGAAAGAAAGCAACCAGTGTTGACATGGATGTGGGGAGAAAGGGACTCTCCTACACTGCTGGTGGGAATGCCAACTAGTTCAGCCCTTTTGGAAAACAGTATTGACACTTCTCAAAAAATTAGAAATTGATTTCCCATTTGACCCAGCAATACCACTTCTGGGAATATATACCGGAGAGGCAAAATGTATAGTCGAAGTGACATCTGCACTCAAATATTCATTGCAGCACTGTTTACAATAACCAGAATCTGGAAAAAAAACCCGAGAGCCTGAAAACAGATGACTGGTTAAAGAAACTTTGGTACCTCTTCACAATGGAATACTATGCAGTTGTTAGAAAAGATGAAGTTATGAAATTTGCATATTAGTTGATCAACATGGAAAATATCATGCTAAGTGAAATGAGTCAGAAAAAGATAGACATAGAAAGATTGCGTTCATCTGTGGAATATAAAGTAACAGAACGGGAGACGAATACTCAAGAATAGTAGAGATGAGTACCAGGAGGTTTGCTCCACGTCTTGGAAGCAGGTCTCACATGCTGGGGAAAAAGGTAGCTCAGATAGAAAAAGGACCACCAAGTAAAGTGTGGTTGTAGGACCCGCTCAGGATGGGAGATGTGTGCTGAAAGTAGACTGTAGATCAAACACGATGGCCACTCAATACCTCTATTGCAAACCAGAACACCCAAAAGGAGAGAGAACAAAAGGGAATGCCCTGCAACAGAGGTGGGGTGGGATGGTGGTGGGCAGATGGCGGGGAGTGGGAGGGATACTGGGATCATTGGTGGTGGAGAATGGGCACTGGTGGAGGGATGCGTACTTGAGCATTTTATGACTGAAACAAAAGCACGAAAGTTTGTAAGTCTGTAACTGTACCTCACAGTGATTCACTAATAGAATATTAAAAAAATATTTTAAAGGCAGAGAATTTGAGCAGACATTTCTATAAAGAATATATACAAATAGCTAGCAAGCACATGTAAACATGCTCAACATCCCTTGTAATTATACAAATAAAAATTAAAATTTAACAAGATATAAGTCCATGCCAAATAGGATGCCTGTCATCAGAAAAGTGGTAAGTATATATGGCAACAATAATTGATGACTGGAATGCTCATTTAATGCTAGTAGGAAAATAAAATATTCACTTTGGAAAATTATTGAGCAGTTTTTCTAAAAGTTAAACAAAAATGTTTTAATGTGAATCAGAAATTCAATGTTGAGGTATATATCCAAGAGAATTTAAAACATATGTTCATAAAAATGTGAATTTTCATAAAAGCATTAATTATAGCAAAAATGAAAATAATACAAATAAAATCTTAAAAGCTTGCAATAAACAAAATGTGGAATACTTCAACAATGGAATGTTACTTAGTGTGAAAAAGAATAATAAGGATGAAACTTGAAAGCATACTAAGTAAAAGAAATCAGGCACAAAGGCCATGTAAGTAGGATTTCATTTACATTATATATCCAAAATAGTGGGCTGGAGTGATAGCACAGCGGGTAGGGCATTTGCCTTGCACGCAGCCACCCCGGGTTTGATTTCCAGCATCGTATATGGTCCCCTGAGCACTGTCAGGAGTGATTCCTGAGTGCAGAGCCAGGGGTAACCCCTGTGCTCGCCAGGTGTGACCCAAAAAGAAAACAAAATTATCCAAAATAGGCCAATCCATGGGCATAGAATACTATAGTGGCTACAGGGACTGAGGTAGGGGAAATTGAGAATGAGTGCTTGCTAATGGCTATGAGGTTTATTTTGAAGTTGATGGTGATATTATTGAATTATACAGTGGCAATCATGATACATTTTGAATGTATGTGAATCAGTGTCAATTTTTATTTAAATAGCTTGCTTTTGGAGAGCCACACCGGTCCATGTTCAGGACTTACTCTTGGCTCCACACTCAGGGATGACTTCTGGTGGATCAGATGTGGTGCCTGGGATCGAACCTGGGTCGGCCACATACAAGGCAAGTGCCTTACTTGCTGTACTATCTCCGTGACTTTCATGTTTAATTTTTAAGAAAAGCCTAGAATTTCATTAAAAATACAACAATTATAATAGCTTTCTCCTAAGACAAAAAGTTCGGAGTGGTCATCAAGTTCAAGAAAGGAACTATTTTGAAAAAAGAAAATCTGAAATAAAAGGGCATTCATATTTTTTAAGGTGAGCAGCAGAGGGAGCCCTTGATAGCAAAGAAAAATTTTAAAAATATAGAATTAAAGTATTCAGATTGCATAAAATCTGGAGAAATTCCAACTAGACATCATTTTTAAGACTCCATTTTACTACCCCTAGAACTACTATTAACATTTTAGTTTTTCAAATCTTTTTCCAATCTTTTTTCAATATGTAATTATGTATGTATCACTGTCACTGTCACTGTCATCCCATTGCTCATCAATTTGTTCAAGCAGGCACCAGTAACGTCTCCATTGTGAGATTTGTTGTTACTGTTTTTGGCATATAGAATACACCACGAGTAGCTTGCTAGGCTCCATCATGGAGGCGAAACATATATAACAAAACCCACCTTACACAAAAAGTAGAAGCATGTTGTATATGTAGCCTTGCATTCTTTTTATTTTTAATATTTTTATATTTTTAAAGCATATAATATTTTTGAAATTGGAATTTTCAGTGCCTGTGAGTTCCATGGTAAATTAAATCTATCAGAATTATTCCTTATTTATAAGCAGCACCTTGATAATCAGTCTTAATTTAAATCTTTATATTTCTTAAAAATAGTCCTAAGAATAGATTCCTAGAAAAGAAATTATTAGGTCAAATATTACCCATAGCTTTAAGTTTTGGGTTATATACTGCCACTTTCCCAACCAGAAAAAGAAGAAATTTCTTTATGCTGCTAGAGCAATGAATGGTCATTTTTTAAAATTCTAAACTGCTCTCCAAACATGTAATTTTGTTTTGTCTGTATAAAACAAAAATTTGCCCACTTGATATCCCAAAATTAGTTTCTTCCATTATTTCAAAATAAACCGTCGAGTAAGAGAGATAGTACAGGGGTTAAGGCACTTGCCTTGCATGCTGCTGATCCCCGTTCTCTCCTGGCACAACATAGAGTCCTGCCAAGAGTGATTTCTCAGCACAAAACCAGGAGTAAGCCTTGAACATCCAAGTATGACTCAGAGACAACAAAAATGAAACAAAACACATACATACAAAAAATTGTAAGCTTGAATTTTTCATGAGTTATCTAATTTTTATAAGATTATTTAAAAAATTATAAAATTAGTCAACTAAGTTAACTAATTTTTTGTTTTAAAAATATAATTTAAGAAATTGCCTTTTTATGAACATTGATCATTTATTTCATTTACAAATACTTGTTTTCAGAATACTGATTTGTAGAAGATTTTTTTTAAATGTAGGAGTACATTTTTTTATTTAGCCATTGATTATGCTGATTGAATTGGGCATGAACTCCACATTACTTTTTTTAACTTTATTTTTATTTTTTTTAGTTGAATATCTGTGAGATAGACCATTACAAAACTTCGTAATTTGGTTTCAGTCATACAATGATCCAGCACCCATCGCTCTACCAGTCTACATTTCCCACCACCAATGTCCCCTGTTTCCCTAACACCATTCCTCAACAACACCCTCCCTTCCCGCTCAGCCTCCCTCTATGGGAGGTACTTTCCTTCTTGTTCTATCTCTCCTTTTCCTTGTTGTGCAATGCAGGTGCTAAGAGGTCATGGTGTTTGTCCAGGACATTCAGTATTTTTATCAGGATGGGAAGGCTGGAGTAGCTTTTCAATTGGGTGGCCGCTTTGAGGTGTGGGTGTGACTGTGGAGACTTCCGGAAGTACAGAGAGGTGGGGGAGGTAGCCCATCCGGACCCCGTGATGGCCTGGAGATTTCAGACACAAAACCCAAATACCTGAGTTTTCAGCAGATTGCATCTTGGTGAGGTCCATCCTGAGACAGTGGGGTACGGTGGTGATTTTGCATTGTGGAACCAAGTGGCTGCTGGGAGCTCTGCTTGGGTGGGCCCCCGACCAATGTGCCTCCTCCAATTTACCCCAGTGTGCTCAGCCATGCACAGGTCTGAACTTAACTGCGGCTTTTGATCTCTTTCGAGATTTATTTATGGGTCTCTGAAGCAAGGCTGGTAGTAGTGCTTACATGGTAGTGCTGGAGTTGGTATGTGGGGGCGACTGCCAGTGCTTCCATGTGTATTGGGAAGTGGGGGGAGGTAGCCCATCCCAACTCCAAGAAAGCCTAGAGGTTTCAGTCACAAAACCTGCATACCCAGATTTTCAGCAGATTGTATCTTGGTGAGGTCCATCCTGAGACGGTGGAGTTAAGCCAGGGCTATGGCGGTGATTTTGGATTGTGAAAGCAAGCAGCTGCTGGGAGCTCTGCTTGGACAGGCACAGGCCAACCTGTCCCCTTCCGATTTACCCCAGTCTGTTCAGCCATGCATGGGTCTGAGATTAACAGTGGCTTTGATCTGTTTCAAGATTTATCTATGAGTCTCTGAAATAAGGCCAAGAAATAAGCACAGTGGTAGGGCATTCGCCTTTCACCCAGCTGACCCATGTTCGATTCCTCCACCCCTCTCGGAGAGCCCTAAAAGCTGCCAAGAGTATCGTGCCCACACGGCAGAGCCTGGCAAGCTACCCATGGCATATTGGATATGCCAAAAACAGTAACAATAAGTCTCACAATGAAAGACGTTACTGGTGCCTGCTCGAACAAATCGATGAGCAATAGGATGACAGTGAAATAAGCTTGTATAGCTGAGCCAGAGATAGTTTGTGGGTGTGGCTCCCATATACCTAACTTTTGATCATTTAATTTCTTGGTAAACTTGGTCTAGAGTTGTTGGGGTCTGGCCAAAAGCACAGCAGCAATTTTGGGTTATCAAGAAGCCTGAAGGCACCATCAGGCTGCTGAAGCCCTCACCTCACAGGTACAGGTTGGCCTGCTGGTGGTACCATACTCCCGTATAGAAGATTTTAAGGCTAACCTTTGTCTCATATTTTGTTATTTTTATATTATTCTTTGTTTTATGCCCTATGTGATGGGTTTTTATTGTATCTTTAACCTTTATTTTGGTGGGGTTGCTGGCTATACTTAGGTCTTACTCCTGGCTGTAGGCTCAGGGATTATGATTGGTTCTCAAGGAACCATATGCGATGCTGGAGATCAACTAGGGTTAACTACATGCAAGGCAAGCACCTTTACTCCTGTGCTATCTCTCATATCCTCTTTTAGCTTTTATGTTAAAAACTGTCTTGTATTTTTGACAGATCTTCCTCTACCTTTTCTTTTGAAGAAAGGTGCTTCTGGGGCCAATGCAATTATAAAGCATGTAGGGCATTTGCCTTGCATGTGGGCATGCCCAGATTTGATCCTTGACATCCCATATTGTCCCCCGGACACCACTTGGTCCTCTGAGCAGCACCAGGAGTAATTCCTGAGTGTAGAACCAGGAGTAACCCCTGAGAATTGCCCTTGTGACCCAATAAAGTTAAAAAAAAAAGCGCTCCCATGAAGTTGAAGTTGATGAATATTTTCTATAATGTCTTTAATTCCTTACATGTATACATGTCACTGTATCACTGTATCACTGTCATCCTATTGTTCATCAATTTGCTTGAGTGGCACCAGGAATGTCTCCATTCATCCCAGCCCTGAGATTTTAGCAGCCTCTCCTTACTCATCTTTCCCAATGATTGGAAGCTCTTTCAGGGTCAAGGGAATGAAACCTGTTATTGTTACTGTACTTGGCATATCGAATACACCACAGGGAGCTTGCCAGACTCTTTTGTGTGGGCAGGATACTCTTGGTAGCTTGCTGGGCTCTCCAAGAGGAACGGAGAAGGTATATCAGAGAACACAAGCAAGTATGTTAAAACCAAATGCATGTGTGCTGCTTTAGGCACATCAGTGGGCTAGACTATAAAAGGTTCCGGGAGCTTTGTTTATATAGTGTCTGGAGCTTGCCATTGATGAGATTACATGGCGCTGGGGGCAGTTTCTGGGTGTGACTGTCAAGCTACTGGAAAATGGGGGGTCTGGGTGAAGGAGGCCCAGTCCCCATCCAAGCAGGTTTGGTGATCTCAGCCCTAGTTCCCGCATACCTGGGTTCCTCTGCCGGTTCCTTCATGCGTGAGGCTTGTCTGAGTGTGTGGAGAGTGGTCTTGAGCATGGCTGTAGCTGGGTTCTGGAAGTTTTCAGCTGCCGGGGCTCTGCTTAGGGTGAGAAGGGAAATTCAACCCATCCCACTCCAAGGGGCCCCGGTAAAGAAAGCCTGGTTCGGGGTTTGACTGATAATCAACAAGTACCCACAAGGGAAAGTTGAAAAAAACTTTGAAGAGAGAGTTCAAGAGGGTGTGAAACCGTTAAGAGTCTAATAATAGTAATAGTAGTAGTAGTAGTAGTAGTAATAATAATAATAATAATACATAACAACTAGTAATTGTTTTAAGTCTTAAGTACTGCTGGGTATGGTACCAAAATCCCCTAATATTAATACAGATTTTTAAAAACAGCTCACTTTACTTAGAAGTGAGTGACTTTTAAAAATATGTATTAATAATATATGCGTGTTTGAAATTGGAACACTATAAGATAGAGAACTTTTGCTCCTACTATGAAGAACACTACCTTCTTCTCAAGGAGTTTTTTAAATATGGTTATTTCTGTTAAGATACTTTGTATAATTTAAGTATTAAATGGATAGTCATAATTGTGATCAAGAACATGAACATGTATATATATATATTTAATAAATAAATCTAGGCAATATTAAGAAACATTATATAGGTAGCTCCTGTGTTTAGAAAATGAAGGAGAATCTTTTACTGTTTCCATTAATTTGAACTGATTGGGAACCTGGTATTCGCTTTTCTAGTTTTATATTGGGCCTAACAATTAAAGGAAAACTTTCATCCAGTGATTTGGAATATTGAAAGGTCTGGGATGGGATTGCACAGGGAGAAACATAATCTAAGAGGAGGATATGGCTGAAATATGGGTGACTGGAAAGATTTGACTCTAGGGCAAATCTCAGAAGCCTCTTGAGAGAATAATGAAGATAGTCCCAGGTGGTTTTGGTTTTTAATTAATGTTTTTAATTGAATCACTGTGAAATACGTAGTTACAAAATTGTTCATGATTGGGTTTCAGTCAGGCAATGTTCCAACACCAGTTCCTTCACCAGTGTACATTTCCCACCACCAATGTCCCCAGTTTCCCTCCTGCCATGGACCCGCATCCCAACTCCAGCCTCGATGGAGGCACTTCTCTCTCTCTTTCTCTCCCTCCCTCCCTTTCTCTCCTCTCTTCTCCCTCTCTCCTCTCTCTCTCTCTCTCTCTCCTCTCCTTTTGGAATCCATTATGATTGGCAATACAGGTACTGAAAAATTAAAATGTTTGTCCCTTTACCTACTTTTAGCATACTGTTCTTGAATGCTGATTTCCAACTATCATTTTCATAGTCCTGCTCAACATTTGGAAGCTTGCCACAGGTGTAGAGCAGAGGAAGGGCAGTTAGAATAGAGAAGGGACCAAGTACGTAGTCTTTTGTTGTGGGTTCCAGGGATTTTCAGAGATGAGAAATTCCCTGGACAGGGAGGAAGTTTCAGGAGCTGCCCTTGTCGCAAACTGTCTTTCTCTGGGCCGACCCAACAGATATGTCTCAATTTTGTTCTGTTTGCTTTCATATTATTAACTAAACTCTCAGGCCCTAAACATTTTTCTCAAACTGATTTCTAGTTTTTCAGTTGTTTGGCTTGCTTTGCTTTCCTCTCTGTAAGAGAGCTTTTGTAGTTGTTAATATTTTGTAATCAGGTATGATGCTAACCTATTATTTCTAATTACTGATATACTAGGTTTTCTTAAAAGGTTAGAAAAAAATTATCTCTGTGCACCCATGAGCTTAGGATCTTACTTCTTTTCATAAGAACTACTTTTTATGTAAGAAAATAAGTATATAAAATGTGCAAGTGAAATGAAACACAACCAACTCTGAAACAAAATGATTGTGTTCCTCCAGGTGCATCTTAAAGAATAAAGATTTGCCATAAAGGATTTTTTCAAATTTAATAAAAATTTAAACCCCAAAAGACATCCTGATTCAAAAATCCTTTTGGTGTTAAGTAGACTCAGAAACTATGTTTAATTTAGAAATCAGAATTATTTGATTATAATTGAAATGTGGTAGAATTTATCTATTTAGGACACATTTCTAAAGATTTTGACAAGCACAGGCAATCAAGTTTCCACAGTTAAGAAAGACTAACAACCTGAGCAGCCCTTGTGTCCCTTTGTCATCTAGCTCCCTCCTCTTAGCCTTCTTTCCCCTATACTTGCATCTTTTTAGGAGTCATGCTCAGCAACGCAGTGGCCCAGCTGTGTGTTGCCAGGCCCTGCTTTATCCTGGGAGTCACCATTTCTGCTCTGGCATTCCCAGAGTGGAATGCACGGCCTTACGTTGGCCAGGAATGCACTTCTACCACTTAAGCTATCTCCTTGGCCCCTCAGTTATTTAATTTTTCCTTTTCCACTGAAACTAAAGCTAGCCACTAGCATCAGTGTCCTCTGATGCTCATTTAAAAGTTGTCTGTTCTGCTAACAACAGACCAATCTTGTCAACAAATCTGACCTCAAACTCCAGACACTGGCAAATTCCTCCCCTGAAACTTGGTCTGGCTTCCTCTGGGCCTGTAGACCTATACAGGGGCAGTCCTGACCTGGAAGCATAATTGCATAGCCTGCCCTACACCTGGTGCTGCATCCCAACCAGTGCTTACATGTCTTTCACATCTTGAATAGGACATATACATGGCAGAGGTGAAACTAGTTCTGAGGAAAATCCTCTGAAACTCCTCCTCTTTGTTATCTATTTGCTGAATGGCCTTTCATGTAGTCTGCTGCTGGTGAGAGTGGCTTTGACCCCGTCAAGATAAGCAGGTAAAAGGGTATGCATAATAACCTTACAGTACATGTACCACAAACCATAATGACCAAAAGTAAAGAAAGACAGAGAGAGAGAGAGAGAGAGAGAGAGAGAGAGAGAGAGGAAAAGTGCTTGCTGTAGAGGTAAACTGAGGCTTGAGGACTTGGAAGGAGTGAAAATGGGGTCATTGGAGGTTAGAAATGTACACTGGTGAAGGGATGGATGTTGGAACATTGTATGACTGAAACCCAATCATGGCCAACTTTGTAACTGTGTGTCTCAGCTCACAGGATGGTTTAACTAAAAGAAAAGAAAGGAAAGCAAGATAAGCAGCATGGGGAGATAGGAGCCTGAAAACCAGTTCCACAAAATGATGCTTCTCTAGAAACATGTCTGGAACAGTCAGAGAGGTTTCTCTTCTGTGTTGCCTTCTTGCAGGTCTATTTAGTTCCGGGGTCTTTCTCTTCTGGCTCCATCTCCCTGGCGTGGGCTGCTGTTCTGTGCTTGAGCAGTGCTGGGAAGGAGCCTGTCTGTGGTGTTATGTTACCCCTTGGAGTGTTGTATGTGAATACAGGACATAAAATGGGACAAATGACCTAACTTGATCCACCCTTGAGGCATGCCCCATTAAAAAGATACACCAGGCAACTTGGGTCTGCCTGGGGACTGTTGGTAATCTAAGTGACTGCAGCAATCAGGAAAGCTTGGAGTCTCTCTCCATGCAGACATCTGTCTGACTTACTGCAGTGCCCCTCTATAATGTTTTATATCTGTCAAGGCCTCTCAACATGCACGGGTAATAACTCGTCCTGGAAAAAGTGTGTAGCGTATATTATTTCTTGCCCTGGAGAAAAATGAAGTACAAAATATACATACAATGATAGAATAGAACATTTGGATAGACTTAGAATCACACACCCTGATACACAAACTTCATAGCCCATCCAAGACCAGAGCTGACCATTTCAGGCTACTTAACCTCAAAGCACAAAATATCTGAACTCTATGCCACCCAAGAGTGTTGTATTCACTCATCAGGGTTTCTTTTTTCATAGTGTACCTGGTGCTCTGCTTAATTTCTGTATATATGTCTATATACAGAGAGAGAGAGTTGGCATTGACTGAGAAACACTACAATCAGAAAGGGGAATGAGATATTTTTAATCGTATGAGGAAAAGTAATATGAAGAACTTTTTGTTTGCTAACTTAGTCATTTATTGGGAAAGGCTCTATCACTTCACCTAGCCCAGTCTGTCTGAGATCAGTACCATGAGGAAGCCTGCTTTCAAAAACAGGATCTTCACATAGTTTCATTGCATCTCCAGTTCTGCTTTTCAGCTCTGTGCGCTTGCTCACTGACAGTGTCACCACAGGCTCCTGTGAATCTGTGGCCTGAGAAGCAACTGCAGCCTTGAAATCAGAGGCAAAAGTTTTGAACAGCAGCCTTTCTTCAAGTACTGCATTTCACTCTGGGTTTTCATAGTGGCATCAATAGAAGAAGTTTGGTTTATGTGCAATGGAATTCTATTGTTGTCTTGGCCATCCCCTAATTTCCCAACCACCTCCTGTGTGCAAAGTACCAACCTGGTAAAGCCAAGTTGCCAGAGTAATGATCAAGAATTGCATTCCAGGGGAGTTTTGCAGTGCCCTCCCGCCCCCCCTCCCCCACTGCATGCTGTCTTTGGTTCTGATGCCAGATATCCATGTGCAGGACTTAGGGCAAATGGATCTGTGGCTGCTGATGACAGCTGAGTGGGAAATGGTGATCAAAGAGTTCAATGTCACACTTGCTTCACATTGGCTCTCTTATCCCTCTCCTCCAAGCTATCAAATTTCCCCCATATAAACCTATGTGAATTAAGAAAGCTACTTTATTTTCAGGGGGAAACTACACTGGTGGTGCTCAGAACTTACTCCTAGCTCTGTTCTCAAGGATACTCCTAGCACTCGGGGAGCTATCTCCAGTGCTGGGGATTGAAATGGGATCAACTATTTGCAAGCAATGCCTTACCCATGTATTGTCTCTGACCCCATGAGAGTACATTTAGGTTGTGTATTTGTTTTGTTTGGGGGGGGTCATACCTGGTGGTGCTCAGAGGTTATTCCTGGCTCTGTGCTCAATAACCACTCTTAGCATGCTTAGAAGACCATCTGGGATGCCAGAGATCAAACCCAGGTCAGCTGCATGCAAATCAAGCACCTTATCCTCCAGTCCACTGAGAGAGCTATGCCTTAAGAGAAAAAAAGAGAGGACAATAAGACTTTCACTGAAATAACATTTGTTCCTATAGCTGGCACTGTGTTAACTGAGTACTGTGTATTCTTTATCTGATTTAATTCTCACATGAGACCTGTTATTTCACTTTATAGGTAGAAAAACTGAAACATAAAGGTTAAAAAAACTTGTTCCTAGAGGCACATACTCTAAAAGAAAAAAATCCAAATTCAAGCTAGAACTGTTTCCAAAACCTCTGCTGTGAACTACTTCTTTTGTACAGTTTCATGTCTATAGGCTCCATAGACTATTGCAATACCTAAACAGTGGCATGAGTGAAAGAACATAGGGTTTGAACTGGGAGAAGAAGAGTGCCCAACAGAGTAGAGGGAAAAGACTTGGGTGTATCCTCTTGGCTGATGGCAATCTCATTCAGATGCAGTGGCTTTTAGAGATGTAGGGACTGCAAAGTCAGTTCAAAACAAGTGCTGATCCAAGCAGGCCATCACCGGTGGCACTACCCACTCTGTGCTGGCAACAAGGAGCAAAGGGTTGGGGCGAATGTGTGGCAGCTTTTCCAGCACATAGAGGAAGGGAAGGTTGACTTTTAATGGGAAATATGAGGAAAGTAGTTCTAAAATGTATTTTTTTCTGAATAAATAGAAACTAGTGACATAGTAGCATACTCTTCATGGCTAGGAGACCAACTGAGAGTTACTGCCAACCTTAGAAGCGTGTCTTTTACTTTGTTCCCCTAAAAACGGTTCATACCCAAGTCACTCAAGGGAAGTTGGTGATAAACATATCTCTAAGAGAGGATCTCTTCTACACACACACACACACACACACACACACACACACACACACACACACACACACACACACACACACACACACCCCTCTTCCCTCCCAACCCCTCCAACCGAAGACCATTCCAGTGCAGGCACTCTCAGACCAGCAGACTCTAACCCAGTCTGCTGGACGGGGCTAACTGTTGATTGTCCTGTGATGCTGTTGTAACTCTCCAGGCATTTGTCTTCTAGGGAGGAGGGTGCTTCTGAGGAGCAAGCCTGATTCTTTAGACCTGGTGTGTTTCCAAAGCCGGGAGTCAATGGCAGGGCAACTGACAATGAAAAGTGGCAGCCCTCCCTGGCTAGCTGAGATGTTCTGTTTGTCTGACCCTGTTTCTCATGGCTCCCTCTTAATTACAGGGCCATGAACTTGCCCCTGTGTGTCTTCCACTGCTGGGTTGACTAACTCCAGCTTGAACCCCTTTTATTAAAGGGACTTCATGACTTGCCCTGTTTTGTTTCTTTTCTTGTTTGCCTTTGTTCCCTCCAGTTTCCTTTCTTTTTTCTTCTCTCCTTCCTTCCCTCCATGTGGTTGGAGCTGAGGACTGTAACTCTTAGAGACATTGCGAGTCGAGAAATTCCTATTTTCTGAGGATACAAGTACCTGCTTCCAAGTTACAGACTCAGCTCCGAGGAAACAGCCCAGGCCATTCTGAAATTCTGAGCTGAACCATGGCTCCATTTGATCCTTAAAGGCTGCACTTTTCTTTGAGTAGTTAAGTCAGTTCCCTAAGGTGTATGAACCAGAATCTCATGATAAAGGGGTTGGAGGAGAAAAAGGAAAATATAGGAGTTGTTCCCACTCACTGCACCTAAGTCCTTGTCATTCGTTTAAGACAAATTAACATTTCTCTATAATTATGAAGTAGTTTGTGTGTTCATGCATACACACATATGTGGTACCAGAGAATGAACTTGGGGCCTCATACATATGTATATGAGGTATGAACACCACCTCTGAGCTACATCCCCAGCCCAAAGCCCAGCATTTTATTTAAGCACTTTTCCCTGTCTGCAGAGCTGGTCTGTGCTATGAACTGAGAGTTGAACTGAAACCCACTGTGAACTCCCACCTGTGTTCTTGTACGTAACTGCTCCTATTGCCTCATCTGCTTAAAGTGCCATGTAAGACTATGAAAACAACCCAAATGTCCACTGACAGATGAAGAAATTGTAGTAAATATTCACAATGAAATATTATGCATCTGTAAGAAAAGGTAAATCTTGCCATTCACTGTAATGTGGATTTTAAGTGAAATAAGTCACAAGGAGAAGTTCTGGGTAATCTCATTCATTTGTGGCAAGTAGAGAAACAAAGCAAGTATCTGGACTGGAGTGATAGCACAGTGGGTAGGACATTTGCCTTGCACTCGGGCAACCCAGGTTTGATTCCTCCGTCTCTATCGGAGAGCCTGGCAAGCTACCGAGAGTATTCCAGCTGCCTGGCAGAACTGGCAAGCTCCTGGTGGCATATTTGATATATGTAACTGTAACAAGTCTCACAACGGAGACGTTACTGGTGCCTGCTCAAGCAAATCGATGAACAATGGGACAACAGAGTTACAGTACTGAGTGATAACAAGTGCCTATAGCCTTCGGTCACAAAATTGGCTTTACCAAACACTAGGGTTGGGGTGGGGGGTTGGGGATGGGAATATGATGAATTTGAATAGAACTGACATTTGGTCATTGGTAGAGGTGATATTGGCAGTGGTGACGTGTGACAACTATGTACATCGAGATGTTAACATTAATTCTACTGACAAATTACCTGAATTTTAATAATAAAAAATGATTTTTTAAATACGAAGGAACAGACAAGAGGATTCAATACAGGGTATATGTGGGTAATCTTCAGCCAGTTCCAGTGGCTTGCAGAATCATTTCACAAAACCAAATTTGAAATTTTCGACTTAAAAAACAAGTGACAGGGAAATTTGCTCTATTATTCCTACTGAGGACCAAACTGTGGCTCTGGATGAAACAAGATCAGGCTTGGAGTCAGGAAACCAACTGTTATGTCTAGTTTTTTGTTAACCAGTTCTGTGGCATTGGGTGTTTCTGAGCTACAGCTTCATGATCTATAAAATGAAGATACTAATTGCACTATTAAATCTGATAGCACTGGTGAGGTTTGCAACACAGCATAAAATATGTGAAGGATTGCTTTATAAACTGTGCTTTCTGTTGAAGATGAGAAAGAAAATGCCATGTCATCACAACCAAGCTGATTACAGTGTGACAATATCTTCAATACTTGATTTATGACAAACTTTTAAGACTTACAGTGAGTTATTTAGATTTCACTTCTGTACATTGAAGTTTGATTTCTTTCAAGAGTCCTCAGTTTTCCTCAATAATGTAGCCTCTTACATGTGAGAGATCCTTCTTCCTATTTTGAACATCAGGTATAAGGAAGATAAGGTTCTATGCCAATAAATGTCTACTAAAGTACCACTTCTATTTTTGAATTAAAAGAGATTCCTCTTTTCTATTCTATTTGGTGTTTGCCTGGATACACAGTTGACAGCAGTGTATGCGCATATAGCTGAGATGGGACAGAGATCAGGCCCTTTGTTATGGGGGTCATCCCAGAAAGCAGAAGTCACTGGAATTACACTCAGGCATGTGAAGTAGTGCCAGAATATGAACATCTCACTCTACCAGCCTCAAGTCAGCAAGGCAGATGCTCTAGTGCTGACCAATCTCTGGGACCTCACATTTACTTTTGTTATAGCTTTGCACACAAGCCTGGCTGTCTTCCCCAGGGCTCCTCAGATGGGATGGGCTTCAGCTTCCCTCCCTGCCCTGAGCAGAGCTCCCGGTGGCCGAAGACCACCGGAACCCAGCCACAGCCATGCTCAAGGCCCCTTTCCACACATTCGGACAGGCCTCACATATGAAAGTACTGGCAGAGGAACCCAGGTGTGTGTAATCCCATCGATGGCCAACATCTAGAGACTTAAAAGCAAGCTCCCAGAAGCGATATCTTATAACCTTCTTCTCCCTCTGGGAGAAACTAGCAAGCTACTGAGAGCTTCCTGCCCACATGGGACAGCCTCGCAAGCTTCCCATGGTGTATCTGTATGCCAAAGCCAGTAACCAGTTGAATCTCATTCCCCTGATCC
The DNA here is from genome assembly GCF_027595985.1 of Sorex araneus. NCBI lineage: Eukaryota > Metazoa > Chordata > Mammalia > Eulipotyphla > Soricidae > Sorex > Sorex araneus. The sequence goes on from NC_073302.1 coordinate 223,398,157, forward strand.
TGGAGGAGCCTCCAATGCGGCATCATTGGGATGGCCAAGAAGAGAAAGGCTTCTAAGATCTCGGGGATAGGACAAAAGTAGAGGTTACTGAGACTGCTCGAGCCACTCGATGATGAACAGGATTTCGTGATGGTGATTGTGATAGCTTGGCACATCTTTATTCTGATGAGAAGCATTCATCAGAAAATACCCACAAGATTGCACGTCCTCCTCTCCTGGAAGGGAGTTGAACATTGACACTCGCCATAACCATGCCACCGGATCCCACATCAGGCTGTTTCATTTGGGGTGCCCTGGAAGGAGGTATGTGAGGCCCCTCCCTGCTCAAGGGATACAGCCCCAGCAGCCAAAATGCTCCAGAACCCAGCCACCACCATGCCCATGGCCGCACTCCACATGCTTGGAATGAGCATCACCCATGAGCAAATCTATTCCTGGACCTTGCAGTTCTGATACTTCAAAGCACACACCCTACCCATACTCCAGTACTACTGCATGAATTTTGATAGGTTTCAAAGTAGAAAGCAACCAATCTTAGAAATAAATATACATTTTTTACAGATATATACTACACTTGATCTTAGCCAAAAGGCCGAGAACCGATATTTTATATATATATATATATATATATATATATATATATATATATATAAGCACACAAGGTTCAACCTTTAACAACATGTTAGTGATCTCTTATAAAGGGCTTAATGACCCCTGCATAAAATACAACAACCTCCACATTCTTTTCTATAAGAATATAGCATTTTCAGCAGTTTTTCATAACAAACAATACAAAATATATTATTTCTATTCTGCTTTGGACAGGGATTGGAGTTCAGGATGGAAGCATCCAAAATATGGTGGTGGGAAGGTGTAATGGTGTTGGGGTTGGTGTTTGAATATGAAATGTAATGAAATATTGTGAGCTACTTTATAAAATAAAGAAAAGGAAATAAAATATAGACACGCTCAAAAGTGAGAATCATTGAAAATGACCATTGGTCTTCCGATTTTTAAAATAGTTTGATGAAGCTGGTGATCTGAAGTCAGCCATCATGCTCTGAATGCAGTAACAGTCGTCACCAAGAAAGTCTCCTGATAGTGTAGAATAGATGTGATGTCATTTTTCTATTCATCATTCTCTAGCAGAACGCAATTTCTGGTGTTGGGCTTGTCCTTGCCTAATAGAGTGTGTTTGGTTTCTGACATGCTGGGAGGGTCCCTGGACAAAGCTAAAAGGCAAAATTGGCTGCTGGAGTCAAAGAGCTGTGTTATCAGTGAAGTCAGTAGGAGACTTAGTGGCACTAGAACATACCGCCCATTCCACTTCTTCAGCCTGATAACCCAGGGCAATGAAGGAAGAGTGGAGCTTTTGGTGGTTTTTAGCATTTTTACAGTTTCATCTGAGAAAACTCAGAAGTACTTGTCCAAGTTATCTAGTCCCTACCACTGTTTGTTTTGAAACTCCCACATTAAACTAGAGGCTTCCTTAACACAGCAGATAATTCTGCTTTTGCCTTAGAGAACACAAAACCTTGAGAAGAAAGGATCTTTGGAGAGACTGGGTTGACTAAAATATCCTTGTGCAATACCAGTGAACAATTAAAGTAGACCTTAGCTTTACCAAGCAGTACTGCCCCTTCCTAGTTACATGCTAACAGAGAGGGAACACACTTAGAAATGTTTTATGCCTTATTAAGAAAATTATTCAAGCCCAGAAGATATGAGGGTTAAGTGCCTTGCTTTCATAAACATAGTTCAAACAGGGGAGAGGGAGATTTTAGATATCAAGTGGAAACATGTAGTAAAAAGTGCTGAATTAGCTCATTCCAGTCCATTGAATTGTTCAGCAATTATAGTCATCCCCAGTGCCCTAGAAAATTCAAGTACATGATGAAACCCCAATGTCAGGCTATCAACCTCCATGTTACAAAATACATGACACTTTCTGCTTGAAGAGCATGCTCAGCTATCAAATGAGGCTGTGCTGAAGAGGGGCGATAATTTTATATCATCGGTGATTATTTGCTTAAATTTTATCTTGAAACTGAAATTGCAAAGTTAATTTTATTTGATCACATAGGAGAATACTCTTCACGCGAAGTAAGTGGAACCCCTGGTACAGTGTAGAATTTATTAATATTTCTGTCCCACAGGAACAGTTAACTCTGATCCCAGTGCACTCACTCTCATCCTAGAAGAGTTCTTTAAAGTGACATTTCCCCCTTTTTGTAAACTCAAACCCAGTCCCTTCTCACCCCCGCCCTCTGTCTCTCAGTCTCTTTGTTTCTGTCTTTCTCTCTGTTCTCTCCTCTTTCTCACTTTTCCTCTTGTTCTCTCTTCTTTCCCCCTTTCTGTTTGTATCAACTTTTCTGAAGTTTCTAAACTCTTTCCTCCCTCCAGTTTTCTTTTCCAAATTTTGAAAATGTGAATTATGACTATAAAACATCTCTCCCACCTTTAGCAGCCCAGTGACCCCTGGATCTGTTCTTCACTTGATCAGTTCACTTGACTCACTTGGTGCCTCAGTTAGCTTTTAGTCAAACATTAGCAGAAGTGTTTATCCTTGCGTAATCTTCAGTTGTTACTTCACTTAACACCCATCCTCATTAAAAAAAAAAACTACCATGTTTAGCAAATCCTTGGCACACACAACAGTTTGGTTTCTTTTTTCTCTTCCCCTCCTCACAGTTGACCTAAATTGGGTTAAATTTATCTGAGTAAAGTCTTTCCAATAGATTAAATTTACTCATATGGCCTGATCTCTTCTCAAGGAAATACAAACTTGTTTTCCAAGACAACTCAACTAAATTCTACCCAGAGGCTTCCCTTTGCATCCCCAGCCCACCTTACATCAAAGACCATGACTGTAAATTGTATGATTTTTGTTTCTAAGGACTCTGGCTGCTCTCTATGAGTGATGTAAGATGGGAAGCATCCTCCAACTCACATTTGGATGCTGGTGGTGTGGCCCCCTGAGAAAACCCCTCTGAAAATGGACTTTGAAGGCCTGCCCAATGGAAAGTTAAAAGCTGAACATATCACATCATAATTCAGACACAACTTGGTGACTTTTGACCTTCCTCCTCAGCTGCCACCAACTCAAAAGTAAATAAATAGAACCCTGGCTGTGCCATGGTGCTCCGGAGTGCCTTTCCCTACTTCTTTTATGTGGCCCCCATCTCTGTCCTGCTGAAGGACTTGTGTAAAACTGTCAGAAGAGCAGGAGTAAATACTTTCAGTGGAACAACAGGACGTGGCTCCAAACTAAAAAGCATATCATTAAGAGAATAGAATGCAGGGGATTGGAAGAAGATGAGGAAAGACCATCAAAAGCTGCCATAAACAGGCCTCCAGTCCAGCCCTCCCCACATATATGGACTATGAGTTGAAGAAAACCTATTGCAGGTCAGGGACTCGAGGTTTCAGAGCCAAGATGATTGTCCCCTTGAAAGTTTCATGCTTTTTTGAAAGACAGGATGGAAAGAATGTATCTATCTACAGAGGAGAAGGAGAAAGACAACTTTTTCAACTCTCGAATCCCTTTGTTGATCTTCCAGTTTTATTGGAAGATCTTCAAACTTGATCTTCCAAACCTCGATCTCTCAGTTTTATTGTCTCTTGGCTGATTCTTTGTTTCCTGGTGATTAGCAATCAAGATTCTTTCCAAAAATCCTAAGACTGAGAATTCTAAATGTGGGGATATACCTGTACTATGTCTCACACAAATCATGCAAAGGAGAATAGGATGGGTCCATGGGACAGCAGAAAGAGGAGAGATAACAGTGACCAAGGTTCCGTCCAAGTGCTACAATCGAATAAGTGGCAAAAGATGCATTTTTCCTCTCTCAGCTAGGGAGAGAGTTCCTGGACTGCATCCACATAGAGTTCATGGTTGGATTGCTAGGAAAGCTGTAGCAAGGGGCTGAATTATGTGCTATTAACTCAAGCTTTGGTTGGCCTGGGGGTCAGCAGCTCTGTCTGAGCTCATGTTGCAAGTGCACACTAGTGGTCCATGGCTGGTGTTGGTCTTACTAGGAGTCTGCTCTAAGATCTAAAAAGTGCACAGGAGATCCACATCTCCACATCAACCATTACCAGTTCTCTGCTCCCATTCATGGCGCACTCTGGTATGGTTTCACCTGGGCTTCCCAAAGTAACTGTTTTGCTATACAAATTATGAACCCATTCTACAGCTTTTTTGAACCACCTGAGCATGCTCAAAGCATGAGGCTGCACCTAAAGATTTTGAGAACTTGAGGGGAAAGGTATTTCTCTCTCTCTCTCTCTCTCTCTCTCTCTCTCTCTCTCTCTCTCTCTCTCTCTCTCTCTCTCTCTCTCTCTCTCTCTCTCTCTCTCTCTCTCTCTCTCTCTCTCTCTCTCTCTCTCTCTCTCTCTCTCTCTCTCTCTCTCTCTCTCTCTCTCTCTCTCTCTCTCTCTCTCTCTCTCTCCTCTTTCTCTCCGGGGATGAAGGGTGCGGTGTCCGCCATATTAAGACGACCACAGATGGGATTTACGACAAAAACTGCAGCAAAAGGACACGAGGGTGCTCTTGGGAAGGTGGGAGGCACTGGCCCCTCCCACCGCCGAGATGTGATCCCGGGGGCTGCACGAGTGTGAATCCAGACCCAGCAAAACCTCTTTCGGCATGGGCAACTCTTCGCAGAATATCTCCAGCCTGAGAACTAAGCCTCGGCCCCGTGCCCGCCCTGGAGGGGAAAGGTATTTCTCTCTCTCTCTCTCTCTCTCTCTCTCTCTCTCTCTCTCTCTCTCTCTCTCTCTCTCTCTCTCTCTCTCTCTCACCTCTTTCTCTCTGGGGATGAAGGGCGCGGTGTCCGCCATATTATGACGACCACAGATTGGATTTTCAAGCCTGCAATGATCCAATATCTGGAAGAAATCTCCCTGGACTTAGTTGTTAAAGTCCTGAAATTCAAAACCGCGTGGCCGCACAAGCGACCGTGCGACCTCATTTGTCTTCACAGTAGGTCTGAATCTAGTGGAGTACTCCTAACAACAATAGTGAGGTTTGTGTTGAAATATTGAATTTAACCAAAGTAAACAGAAAGTAAAATGAAACTTATCAGTTACAAGGTGGGGGCTGGGGGGGCGGGATGGGAGGTGTGTGTGTGGGTTTTTTTTTTTTTTGGTGGTGGTATATGGGTGCTGGTGAAGGGATGGTTGTTTCAGCATTGTATAACTGAGACCTAAGCCTGAAAGCATTGTAATCTTCCACATGGTGATTTAATAAAATAAAATTTTTATTTAAAAAAAAAAGATTTTGAGAACTTAATCTAAGTAACAGCTCTCTGTGCAAGGAACCTTGCCCAAGGCCCTCAGGCTCACCTCCAGGCACTATTATAAAGCACCTCCCTCCCTTTGCTATGCCTACTGCTGAACCACCTCACAATTGGCACGTGGGAATTTTTTACCTCTTGTCACTGTCACTGTCATCCCGTTGCTCATTGATTTGTTCGAGCGGGCACCAGTAACATCTCTCATTGAAAGACTTATTGTTACTGTTTTTGGCATATCCAAACACACAGGCAGCTTGCCAGGCTCTGCCGTGTGGGGCTCCATTCTCTCATACTTATATTAATTTTGTATTGAAGTACTATAGTTTACAGTAGTATTGATGTTTGACATTATTGTTTTGTGCTCACACCACTAGTGTGCCACCTCATTACCAAAGTGTTATGATCCCTCGATCCTTTTCCCATCATCCCCAGTTCCCTTCTTCCTTCCCTCTATCTTGGCAGTGTCTGTACAGTTCCTAGCTCTGTTGGCCGTGTTTCAAGATTTGCTTTCATTAGGAATTGTCTGTACCCTTGATTTCTTTCCTTACTCTCCACACCCAAGTCAAATCTCTGGCCGTTGTCTATTTGTCTTTATTCTTATGGCACAAAGGTATGTTTCCAGTTTCCTCTACAGTCTTGCATCTCCCTCTTCAGTATTCATTTTCTGCCCATCCTCACTTACCAATGCACTTGTTTAGTTCTTGTGAAGCTTTGTGTGCCTTGACAGATCTTTTGAGGACTCCTCTTAACAAATATAAAATGGAAACCATTTTTAGGAAAATATACCATTTAATTTGAGGTGCTAGTCAATGGGGTCAAAAATATAAATCCATTGTCTTTCCATTAGGCAATTCTCTCTCTGTGTTTATGTCTCTCTGTCTCCGTCTCCAAATGCAAGCACATACACATAGAAGATGTACTGTGTCCACTCCTTTCCCTGTACAAAAGTACACCTAAACATGCGCATATTCACTGAGCAACATTGAATTTTCAGGACCCCTCAAAAGCAGCCTCAATCTGCTGGGATTTGCCTAGGACCCAGCACAAGTCCATGAGAAATCAAACAAATGGGCTGTACTAAGATATTTCCACCAGATCATAAAAGGAAATCTTGGGGCACATTCTCAAAAGACATGTGAATTCAAGCTGCAAACACTGCCTGGCTGGCAACTTTCCACCACAGTCAAGGTTGACTGTTTATTCTGTCAACCCTGTTTATCCTTTCTGCTCTGGTTTCTCAGCAGAACAACTCATCACACTACACCCAGATTGTGCAGATACATAGAAACTATCCAGAATGACTGTAGAGAGAACAATCCTGCTGATTCATTCACTAAGTCATTTGTTAGCAAGTTGGACTGAGTTTCACTTTCCACAAAATTTCAACACTTAAGGGATTAAAACTGTCAGCTGTTCTCATCTTTAAACAAAATATCCTGGAAAACAGGGAATCTAAAATCGGTTTCTCTACTCACATTCCCTTCAGTAAGAAGTCTGACTGAAGTTATCAGTTAATTAAATAACTTGTAAATCCAAACTATGCAAAACAGACATGTAAAATACTAAGCACAGAGTCAGCACTTGATAAACATTTGCTGATGAGAACTGGTTTCTCAAACTTTAAATAATTCAAAAAGTCTCAACTATGGCTCCAAATGATTACTTGCAAAAGGCTACCTAAAAAACAAGCAGGGGACTCAGCAGTGAAGAATCCTGGATGGTGGGCACCACACACTGGAGAATGCTCCGGACCCCAAACTGAGCCAATAACAAAAGGGTGCTCCAGATGGAGCCGGTGCAGTCTCCCGCCTTCTCCAGATGGAATCCTGGTGACACTGAGCTTCTACTAACATGGCTCTGGTTTGTGTGGACCAGGACTATTTCTCCAAACTTCACAGCCAACCTTTCCTGATATACAAAAAAAAAAAAAAAAAAAAAAAACTGCTCAGGAAGGGCTCCTCTGCTACTGAATGGCCATGATCCCAGAGGCACACAAACCAATCTCGGAACACAGCGACACAGCAGCTGCTGCAGAAATGCTCCTAGACTGTGAACTAAGCTACAGTCCCATGCCGGCCTGGGAGGGGAAGGGTTTTTGTTCCTTGGCCTTTTTCCCTTTGTTGCAGCATGAGTGACCACCACCTTTCAGAGCCAATTGGACAGGGAGGTAGGAGCTTACAGTAATGGGGCGCTTGGGAAATCTCACAATGGGGGATGGGGGCAGAACCGGCCCTGCTCCCCGCCCAAAAGAGACCCTGAGCGGCCGATCACAAATGGCTCCACTGCTCCTGAACAGCCATGATCCCAGAGGCGCACAAACCAATCTCAGAACACAGTGGCTGCTGGCAGGAATACCTCTGGACTTAATTCTAAAACACCAGAATTCCAAATCATTATCAGCAATAGAAAACAAATGATCTAATGATGCCTTTTCAGCAGGTCTGATTGTTGGGGGAAATTTCCAAATAATAATAGTGGGTTTTCTGTTGAAAATTGAATGTAATCAAAGTAAAGAGCGAGTAAAGTGAAAATCATCTGCCACACAGGCACGGTGGGGGCTGGGATGGGGGCATACTGGGGTTCTTTGTGGTGGAACATACACACTGGTGAAGGGATGGGTGTTTGATCATTGTATGACTAATACTTAAACCTGAAAGCTTTGTAACTGTTCTCACGGTGATTCAATAAGAAGCAGGGCAGGAGGTAGCAGATAGGCTGGGGCATCAGTAAGACCTGGTTCGAAGTCAAATTGCATACCATGTTTGCTTTGCAAATAGTGTGTTCTCACTAAGTTTCATGCTCTCATCTCTACAATAGGGATCATGAGTGATTCTCCAGCCCAGCAGTTTGCTATGGAGACGAAATTTAGGAAATGTAAGTAAAGCACATGACCAACTCTCCTTCTAGCTCATAAAATGCACTTAATAAATGAAAAACTATTGGGCTCTCTTGTCTTACAAATAATGTCTTTTTAAATTGGGACTTGTAAAACTTAAGAAACAATGAAGACTTCTTTAGAGAAACATCTGACTCCTGAACCAGGTAACAGAACATCTTGGAAATCCAGACCACTTTAAGCTGACTTGTTAAAGTGCCAAGGGTTGGGATCCTACCCAGATGACACTCAATAAACATTTATTGATACTGATCATGGTTATTTCAGATTTAAAATAAAATGTCTGGAAAAGTTACAGAATCACTGTGGTTATTCCTGAAATATTACAACATCAAAGTAACTATTCAAAACACCACCACCACCAAAAAAAAAAAAAAAAAAAAACCCTGGGTACCTATTTTTCTTAAAAGGCTGAAGTGACCCTAAACACAATTATTGCATGGAAAACATAGGTTTATAAATTTAAATACCAGAATTGACAAACTTTTTTTTAGAAATGGGGAAACTCATCAACTTCATCTGGGAAGTTTCTTCTCCTCTCACCATTTGATTCTCCTGGGTAAAGTCACCACATTAGGGTGGTATCTGTATACCCCAAGCGAGGCCACCATTTAGCCAGCAGGTTTCCAAATTAGAAATAAGCACGGGCTGATTACAAAATTTTAAGTCAAACTCAAACTGATATCACAGAGAAGAGCTCCACAAATAGCTAGAGAAGACCAAGGAAGGCTATAGTTAGAAAAATTTATAGCAAGGAATAGTCATAATATAACAATGTTCACAGCAAGAAGGTTGTGAACAGAGTTCACTATGGTTTTGTATTAATGCACCAAATAGATAATTTGCTTTAATCATCTTTTAATTTTAGTCTAGAAAGTACTATTATCTTAATAGTATCTTCACATGGGGCAAAATGAAAAGACAGGATCTATAGAATTCAATAAGGCGTTGATTAAATCATGCTGTTCTCTCTTCTAGGTATGCAGCAACAGAAAGTCAGGCAATAAAGATATCACCTCTATTCCTTGAAAATGTCTCAGATCTTAGGAGTACACTTTTAAAATGAACCAGCTGTTCCTCACCAAATGTCAAACAAATGGATTTCTGGTACATTTAAAGCCCACTGCTGTGTGGCTGTGTAATGTAGCAATACACACACTTACACACAGGCACACATTAGTAGAAAGAAAAGGGGATTGGCAGGGTATGGTTTTGTCTCTTGTTTGCTTTTCACAGTCTTTTGCACTTTGCCTGTGTTAAGCAGAACCTTATAAATTAACCCTTTGCCAGAAAAAGGGTGCAAGTCTTCAAATTAGAATTTTGGCCAAATGCAGGTGTGTAGCTGAAGACTTTATGGAAATTTGGTCTTTTGTTTATTTATTTTATTTTTAAAAATCTTTCTTGAGGCCTAGAGCTTAGCTAGTCTTTCTATTTTGACTTCTGAGAAACACACCTTAAGGCCTCTTTGGCCTCCTGGTTCATGTTCTACAGTGCAATTGTGATAGACAGATGCCTACATCTCACAGCTACAGCATTCATCAAGTATTAGATTTATTTTTCTCTGGTGTTGAATTTAAGTGCTTGTACTAAATTTATAAGCCAAGTTTCTTGTTTAGTTTTTTAAAGATTATATTCTTGATTAATCTTCTCAATAGAGTCATTGTGTCTCTATTTTCTTCTTTTTTCCTGATCAATCGATACTCTCTAATTTTATGGTGAGTTGATATGATCCCATGGAATGGTTATTCATATGGAATGTTAAGCTCAACTGCATTTTAAAATCCAAAAATTATTTTGAAGTTCAGAGAAAACTGCCTTTTCTATTTGCAGTATCCTGCAATACCTCATATAAGACACAATGAGAGTTTTTAACCACTTGATTATTTTCTAGCATTATAAAATTGAGAAAATCTTTGAAGTTGTAAAAACATTTAATCATATACTAAAAGCAAAGCCAATAGTAGAATCAAAAAACAAGTTTTCTTTCATTGGGCTTTCATTCATTAATTTCACTTGTGACAAACTGACATCAAAATACAAATGTTCCTCACAGCCAAAAGTAATTATTATTATTCCTTTCTGGGATTATTAGTTTCATGAAACTAATTCCATTAGGATTATGAAGTTTATACATTGAGGTCTCCTTTCAAAAACCCAGACAAATCTTAAACACACACACACACAGACACACACACACACACACCAGCTAGAGAAAGAGATCTTGGCTACCTATGTTTTGTTTTGCTTGTTTTATTTTTGTTTTTATAAACTTGGCTTTGTAGCAGCAGAGGTAACTCAATCTACCCTGAAATTCTGATCATTCTAGTTCAGACATGACATGACTTGGGATGGCAACTCATAGAGCAACTGTGACAACTTGTGAGACATCTACAATAGGTTGAAGTAGATACCTAACAATTTAGCTGTTGAAGAAAGCAGTAGAACTAAAATGAAAACTAATTTTGAGAGAGGAAAAAAGAACAAGAGAATTAATGAGAGGGAGCTTTCAAAAGAAAGGTAAAAGAAAGGAGTATAGAGGCAAGAGAAAAGAAGCTGACTTGTAAAGCAGCTGTATCTGAAAAATTGAGGCTATAAAATATGGACTTGTCCCAAGTGCCTTCTCCTCCCTGGCCAGATTGTGCAGTTCACAAGTTCTTGGAAATGCTTTCACTTTTAAATGATCTTTTAAATGCAGGTGCCCATCAGTTCAAAGGTGGAGAGTGACTATTTAATAGAATATCAACTCAGTGTCTTTATGGGATACACTGCTCCAGTGACAAAAAAAACTTGATCAGCACAAGGACCATTTTTATGTTGTTTCCAGCCAACCCTCTGAGCCAAATTCTCGTCTGAGTCTGGTAACCTTGGCCTCTTTTCGATTCCTCCCCACAAAACATAATCACTGGAACACAAGTCTAGAAATCACGCTTTGCACAACCCAATGGGTTGTTCAGTCTCAATGTCCAATCTAAGGGCCAACATGGGCATTTCACCAAAACATCCATTTTGACCTTTGGGTATTTGGGTGTTGCCACTGTGCAGAAAGGCTTGAAAGCATACCCTATATGAGTAGGTAAAACGTGGTGCTATTACTACAGACTGAAAATAAGGGTAAGTTTAACTTTATGGAGTAAAGCAAATGTTTAAAGTAGCCTGGAGTGAAATTCAAATGTTTAACCAGCCAAGCTGCCTCTGAAGCTTGCTTTGGGGCTGGGGGAGGAAATGGTGGTTTCTCTTTGAGGTGTGGCTGCTCCGAGTCCAGGAGCAGTTAAGTTGCAGGGGGACATCTATTTGTCCGCTCTCCTAAACGCAGGTGGGCAAAGCCATTGCTTCTTTCCTGAAGAGATATATAAAAAATAAAAAAACAAGGATGAGTTGGCATTTTTCAGGGTTATAGATTCAAATATTTGTGCAGAAATAACACTGTAATGAAATGAAGTTATCTGTAGCAGGAAGAGATATGTTGAACATTAGGCAAGATGAGTGAGGGAGAGGAGAAAAGGTGGATTTTTAAAGTTTTGCTTTGATATAAAGAAATTGAAGTCTAAGAAACAAAAGAGAAAATATGATCAGTTGGATATATTTCTCCAATAGATTATTTGTCTATTTTCATTGCCATTAATGACCCTAGAAAGTACACTACCATATCGTCCCTTTATTTTCTCTTCTAACGACCAATCGATAGACAATTTTGTCAATCCCTATCTATAATACATATCAGAAGGCAACCTTTAAACCTTTAACTCCTTTCTCTACTTAAATGGACTTCCTAGTCACCAGAAATACAAAAGGGGAACTTCTATAAATACTCCCTTAGTTTCTAGAACATTACCTCCCTGCTACTAATCTGTATAATTAATGTGATGGAGCAAGAAAAATTGCTCTTACTTCACCTCCAGATGCCCCTTCATTTAACCGCTCCACTATACTTACAATAAGAATACTAAAAAGCATTGTTGATGCCAGTACCGCTGGTATCATAGAGCTAGATCTTGCATTTTAAGTTTCATTGTAGTCAGAAGATCTTGAAAGCTAGACAATGATTAGGGTACTTGCTTTGCAAGCAGAAACCTGAGTTCAACCCCCAGCACCCCATGTCATCCTCTGAACCCACCAGGAGTACATTCTGAACACCTCTGGGTATGACCCTCAAGCAAAACAAAATTTAAAAAAAGTAAAAAGAAACTAGAAATACTTATGTAATTATTTTGTTTAATCCAACATATTTAAGTAGCATCATTTCCACAGAGAGTTGTTAAAAAATTGAGATACTTGACGTTCTTCAAATATTCTGATCTACTTCATTCTCAAAAAACTGAATAAACATTCTTCTCAAGTGTGCATGGGATATTCTCCAAGATAGGCCATATGCTGAGCCACAAAATGTACCTCCATAAAATTAAGATGATATTGTATCAACGATTTTCTCAGACCATGATGTTCTGAAAATAGAAACAAATTGCACACAAAAACAAAAAATCAAATCAAACACCTGGAAATTAAATAGCTCACTACTGAACAATGAGTGGCTTAGAAAGAAAATCAAAGAGGAAATCAAAAGATTCCTGTAAACAAAGGAAAATGAGGACACAAGTTACCAAAACTTATAGGAAATGGCAAAAGCTGAGTTAAGAGGAAAGCTTATAGCTCTACAAGCATTCCTCAGGAAAGAAGAGCGAGCCCAAATAAGTAACCTAAGCTCACAGCTTAAGAGCTTTGAGAATTGCCAACACAAGGAGCCAAATATGAGTAGTAGGAAGGAAATAATAAGACTCAGAGCAGAAATTAACAAGATGGAAACCCAAAATACAATCTGAAAGATCAATGAAACCAAGAGCTGGTTCTTTGAGAAAATAAACAAGATTTATAAACTTCTAGTAAGACTCACAAAAAAAGGGAGAGAGCAAACTGTAATAAACGGAATCAGAAATGAAAAGGGGGACATTACAACAGAAACTACAGAAATCCAAAGGATCCTCAGAAATTACTTTGAGAATTTTTATGCCACGAAACATGAAAACCTCGAGGAAATGGATAAAATCCTAGATTTTATCTATTTTATAGCCTCTCAAGGCTGAACCAAGAAGACCTGGAATACCTGAACAGACATATTACCATCAAGGAAATTGAAACGGTAATAAAAAGTCTCCCCAAGCGCAAAAGTCCTGGCCCAGATGGATTCACCAGTGAATTCTTTCAAATCTTTAAAAAGAATCTACTCCTAATACTCTTTAAGCTTTTCCAGGAAATTAAAGTATCAAAAACACTTCCAAACAGTTTCTATGAAGCAAATATCACCCTCATACCAAAAGCAGACAGAGATACCACAAAGAAAAAGAATTACAGACTGACATCCCTGATGAACACAGACGCAAAGATCCTCAACAAAATCCTACCAAACAGAATCCAACGACTCATCAAAAAGATCACATACCATGACCAAGTAGGATTCATGCCAGGCATGCAAGGATGGTTAAACATTCACAAGCCAACCAACATAATTCATCACATCAATAAAAGAAATAATAAAAACCATATGATCATATCAATAGTTGCAGAGAAAGCATTTGACAAGATCCAACACCTGTTTGATGAAAACTCTCAGCAAAATGGGCTTTGAGGATCTTTCCTCAATATAGTCAAAGCCATCTACCACAAGCCCACGGCAGGCATCATTCTCAATAGGGAAAAACTGAAAGCCTTCCCTCTAAGATCTGGCATAAGACAAGGTTGTCTGCTTTCGCCACTCCTATTCAGTATAGTACTGGGAGTACTGGCCATAGCATTTAGACAAGAAAAAGATATCAAGGGCACACATATTGGAAAGAAGAGGTCAAGTTATCACTATTTGCAGATGATATGATACTATACTTAGAAAACCCTAAAGACTCTACATAAAAGTTCCTAGAAACAATAGGTCTATATTGTAAAGTGGCAGCCTACAAAATCAACACCCCAAAATCCATGGCTTTCTTATATACAGCACTGTTCACAATAGCCAAAATCTGAAAACAACCTGAGTGCCTGAGAACAAATGACTGGTTAAAGAAACTTTGGTATATCTACACAATGGAATATTATGCAGCTGTTAGGAGACATGAAGTCATGAAATTTTCTTATAAGTGTATAGATATGGACAGTATCATGCTAAGTGTAATGAGTCAGAAAGAGAGGGGACAGATATAGAAGGACTACATCATTCGTGGAGTATAAAATAACATAACACGAGACTGACATCCAAGAACAGTAGACACAAGGTCCAGGAAGATTGCTCCATAGTTGGAAGCCTGCCTCATGAGTGGGGGAAGAAGGCAGCTGGAAGAGAGAAGGGATCACTAAGAAAATGATGGTTGGAGGAATCGGTCGGAATGCTGAAAGTAGATAAAGGACCAAATGTGATAACCTCTCAGTATCTGTATTGTAAACCATAATGCCCAAAAGTAGAGAAAGAGTATGGGGAATTTTGTTGCCATGTAGGCAGAAGGAAGGTGGGAAGGGGGGGGTATACTGGGGATATTGGTGGTGGGGAATATGCTCTGGCGGATGGATTGGCATTTGATCATTGTGTGACTGTAACTCAAAAATGAAAGCTTGTAACTATCTCACAGTGATTCAATAAAAATATAAAAAATAAAATAAATAAAATAAAAATTTTGATCTAGGAAAGATTTTAAAAAATTCTAATCTGATGTGTATACTATTCTTATGGTGCATCTTAATGTCTGGTGCACTAATACCTCAGGTTCCGGATTAGTGCAGTTCTTAGCTGCCCTGATTTCTCTTCTTGTTTTCTCTTTAGCTTGTTCCATTAAAATATTTGTTTTCACAACATCACTAGAATAAATCTCTCCAAGTTTTCAATATATATCTCAGTTGTACTAGCTAGAGATCAATTCTCAGTTTATAGCTTGACCGGACTCTTAGCAACATTTTTTATCACACAGCTTTACCAATAACTCTTTTCTTGAGATTAAACAGTCTCAACACATGTCACATTCATGTCTAAAAGTGTATCTCTTGATTTCTATCAGTCAGCCTTCTCTTGTATCTGCCCTATCTCACAATATGGCAATTCCTTGCTCCAAGGCCTCATAGCAAAGAATTTAGGGAATCTTTAGTTCTTGCTCATTCATATTCTATATTCAGTCCCTTAGCAACCTTTTCAACTATATCTTAAAATATATATTCAAATCTGTTTCTTTCAACTATATCTTAACATATGTATTCAAAATCTATTTATTTATACCTATTCTGTTCCTCACAATAGCTTTCAGAAAATATTAGGTGGCCAATAATAAATGAATAATATTTCTTGAATAGGAACAGACAAGTTAATCTTCTTTTTTTACTTTTCAGGCACTGTGATTTACAGTACTGTTATTCATAGGCCTTCATGCATGCACTGTTCCAATACCACACCCTCCACCAATTATGCACATCTGAAGCTAGTGTTACAAACATTACAATAACAAATAACAGATATGTGGAAGAGAAATGAACTAGTGTCAACCAGAGATGTTCTTAGACAAAGAAGGAGAGAAAGTATAGTAACTTCTGATCACTTGGAATATAAGCAGGTGTAATACTCTTGTTCAGTCACTCTTTTGTTCTACTCCACATTTATCCAGAAACACCAAATGAGACCAATTATTCCTTTCTCCCAAATCTTTCAAGAATCACCATTCAGGGTTAAAAAGATAGTAAAAGTAAAGGCATTTGCCTTACACGCAGCCAATCCCAGTTAGATTCTTGTCACTGCATATGATTCCCAGAGCATTGCCAAGAATGACTCCCGAATACAGAGCCAGGAGCACCCCTCAGTACTGTCCCAGAAACCCTTCATTCTCATTTTCTCTAACCTAGATGAATTTAATTGTAAAGGCCATCCTGCCATCCTAGATGTTACCTTTTCTTTTAACTCTATGTACACAAGAAAGGAGAAAAACCTTTGCAGTTTTCTACTTTAATGATCAGAAATCTACTTTGGCCTCAAAATATTTTTCTGGTAATTAAATCTAAAATTCTCTTTTTAAAAATTTTTTAAATTTTATTGAATCACTGTGAGATAGTTACAAGCTTTCATGTTTGTGTTACAATCTCACAATTATCAAACACCCATCTCTCCACCAGTGCACATTCCCCACCACCAATATCCTGGGTATATCGCCCTTTTCCACTCTCCCCCTGTCTCTAAGGCAGACAATATTCCCCATACTTACTCTCTACTTTTGGGCATTATAGCTTGCAACAAAAACACTGAGAGGTCATCGTGTTTGGTCCATTATCTACTTTCAGCATGCATCTCCCATACCAACTGTTTCCTCCAGCCATTATTTTCTTAGTGATCCCTTCTCTATTCCATCTGCCTTCTCCCCTCTGCTCATGAAGCAATCTTCAATCTATGGGGCAATCCCCCTGGCCCTTGTATCTACCGTCCTTGGGTGTCAGCCTCATGTGATGCTAACCTACACTCCACAAATGAGTACAGTCCCTCTATGTCTGTCCCTCTCTTTCTGACTCATTTCACTTAGCATGATACTCTCCATGTTTATCCATTTGTAAGCAAATTTCATGACTTCATCTCTCCTGACAGCTGCATAGTATTCCATTGTGTAGATGTACCAATGTTTCTTTAACCAGTCGTCTGTTTTAGGGCACTCGGGTTGCTTCCAGATTGTGGCTATTGTGAACAGTGCTGCAATGAATATATAGGTACAGATGTCATTTCTACTGTGCTCTTTTGCATCCTCAGGATATATTCCCAGAAGTGATATTGCGGAGTCATATGGAAGCTTAATTTCTAGTTTTTGAAAGACTGTCCATATTGTTTTCCAGAAAGGCTGGACCAGTCGGCATTCCCACCAACAGTGAAGGAGCATCCCCTTTTCCCCACATCCACGCCAGCACTGGTTGCTTTTGTTCTTTTGAATGTGTACCAGTCTCTGTGGTGTGAGATGATATCTCATTGTTGTTTTGTAAATCTAAAATTATTAATTGTAATACAAATCCCAAATTAGGATATTTATAGATTTCACATAAAATTAATCCATTTTGCTTGGGGGCCACATCTGTGTTAAGAGCTTAATCCTAGCTCTCTGTTCAGGGAATTCCTGTTGGGGTTTAGAGTAGAGTATCATAATGAGTGCAAAAATTGAACTCGGGTCATTCATGTGGAAAGCAAGTTCCTTGCCTGCTGTACTATCTCTCTGGCCCAAAATTTTAAGTTTTTGAATACATAAAATTTTCAATAGACAAAATGTTCAATAAGTTGGGAAACAGCACAGCAGCTGTGTCATATGACCAATATTTAAACAAGACAGTAGGGTACAAAAGAGCAATAGAGATGTAAAGAAATTCAAATTGTCCTTGATAGCCAGTCACCATCTGAGTATAAATTCATGAGTAATATCAAGTAAGAACCACAGAGCCAAGAAAAGTCAACCCACATAAATGTGCAGGACAAAATAGGCATTTCATGTCACTGAGCTTTGGAGTGCATGATTTCATAGCCACAGAGCTTAAACAGAAATTGGTACCTGGAACTGGAGTGCTACCATAACAAAATATAAAACATGTGACACTGGCTAGAGATCAGAAGCCAGTGGCCTTGGGAAGACTTGCATTGAACTATGAAAAGATGAGGATAATGTTATTTGAGGCTGAAAGAAAGAAGACTTGTGTTATGTGGCAGTGTAAAGTTTGGCAATATGTCACCTGTGATATTGTGGAAAATAGAAAATATTCATAATGCGTGAGAGTACTTGGCTAGAGATTTCCAGGCAAAAGAGTGGACATGTAGTGGCTTCTTTTAGCTATATATAATAAAACAAGATTAAAAATAGGTGAGTTAGCAGGAACTTCCCTCGTCCCAATTATTCAACATGTCCTCGTGTAAGAACTCCAAGGAGTGTTTTGACGGCCTCGCTTATGCCAGACATTGCCGTTGGATAGGGGAGAAAGTAAGGACAAAGAAAGAAGCATGCACATTAGAAGGACAGAGAAGAAAAGGGAAAGCACACTCTGTGGTTTGTCCTTAGAGTGTTAGTGCAGAGATCAATTGACTGTGCATAAATTGTTGGTATCTTAAGTGATACCAACTTATCTTTTAGGTGTCTTCTCTTTTAGGTGCAACCCAAACTTCAATCTTTGGTTTCACATGACTCCCTGTCACTCCTGGGTATGGACCTCATAAAAAAAATCTAAATCCTTCTGAGAAAAAATAAAGATCTCTCTGGTATGTGGGGCTTAAAGATACACAGTAAGATACTAACACAGGGCAAAAACAACACAATGGGAGACCTAATGCACACAACAGCAGAGTTGGTGGTGAGGTGTGTTGAATGGGAAGAGAATTTTGTGTCCTTGGCAGAGGGAGGCAGGTAAGCTAGAGATAGAATTGTGTTGGTGGTGGAATTATGTTCATGAGAAACCATTATTAACATATCATATTCAGTAATAAAATAATCTTCCTTCTAAAACTCTAAACATTAACCATGGCAAGCTTCAGGGAGCAATGGAAACCCCAAAATGTGGCCGTCTGAACAAGATTTCTTTTCTTTTCTTAATACACACCACAGAAAATGAAAACTGAAAAATGGTCCAATTTTATCTTGATTTGATATTCTTCCCCTGTCCTTTGACCAAGAATATCCCCAAAGTCTGAGCAATGTTCCCTAAAACAAATGGATGGGATAAAATAGGCAGGTTTGCAAAATTTCCATAGTTACACAAAAGGTATATACGAAAGACTGAGTATTTGTTTTTAGCTCAAATTTGTGTGTGTGTACCTAAAATATCCCATAAAATAACTTCATATAAATAAAGGATAACTTCTTAGTACATTCCAATAATTGTATTCTTTTACATATTAAAATATTGGAACATATAATGCCAACTTGACAAGGTAAGATCTTCATAGCATTTGCATGTAATAGAGACCACTTTTTTTTTTGTGTTTTAAAATTCCGCTTCTGTTCTTTATTTTTTTTTTGAGGGTACAGTTACAGATTTATACACTTTTGTGCTTATACTTCCCTCATACAAAGTTCGGGAACCCATGCCTTCACCAGTGCCCATTCTCCACCACCAGTAAACCCAGCCTCCCTCCCATCCTCCCCAATCCCATCTCCCCCCACCCCACCCTGCCACTGTGGCAGGGCATTCCCTTCTGTTCTCTCTCTCTAATTAGCTGTTGTGGTTTGCAATAAAGGTGTTGAGTGGCCGCTGTGCTCAGTCTCTAGCCCTCATTCAGCCCGCATAGAGACCACTTTTATGAAAACTTAAAAAATAATAAAAATTAGAAAGCTATCTAAATTATATATTTTTTGAAAATGTACTGGAATTATAAATAAAATTTTCTTACACTTCAATATGAGTTTTGAAGTATATTAATGAGTCCCTTTAGTTAAGTTTTTATTATTTTAAGAAAAATCACTCAATCTCTTCAGAACAATAAGATGCTAAGATAAAAATTTCCTAGATATCTAAGTAATTTTCACCAGTCTATCTGTTTACCAGGGCTAACGGGGACTTAAATTACTATGTTATACAGAACAGACAGTATTACAAACTGTAAACAGTTTTTCCCGAAAGATAAAATATAAGTAATGTCCCTGTCACTTTGGATGTATCCTTAATTTTTTTCTGTCTAGGGGGGAAGAAGAGTGGGTGCCTCTTACCCAGTGCTCAGGAGGACTGTGGCACCCAGCATCAATGCTTGACCAGCTGATCCGTGTTTCGTGCAAAGACCCAAGGATGCCATGCTGCCTGGACATGGGAATGTCAGGGATTACCTGAGCCATACTAGCAGTGATGTGCCCATCCATGGTCACTCTCAGGGAGTGGTGCTTGGGGGAGAGCTGTTCCCAGCTATACCTGGGGATCACATGTGAGGCATGTACCCGAACCACTGTACTATACCTCAGTCCCCCAATTCAGTCTTACTTTTAAAACTATAATGTAGCATCTATTATTTTTTTTTCTTTTTTTTTTATAATTTATTTATTTTTAATTAGAGAATCACCGTGAGGGTACAGTTACAGATTTATACACTTTTGTGCTTATACTTCCCTCATACAAAGTTCGGGGACCCATCCCTTCACCAGTGCCCATTCTCCACCACCCGTAAACCCGGCGTCCCTCCCACCCTCCCCACTCCCATCTCCCCCCCCACCCCACCCTGCCACTGTGGCAGGGCATTCCCCTCTGTTCTCTCTCTCTAATTAGCTGTTGTGGTTTGCAATAAAGGTGTTGAGTGGCCGCTGTGCTCAGTCTCTAGCCCTCATTCAGCCCGCAACTCCCTTCCCCCACATGGCCTTCAACTACAATGTAGTTGGTGATCGCTTCTCTGAGTTGACCTTTCCCCGGAACGTGAGGCCAGCCTCGAAGCCATGGAGTCAACCTCCTGGTACTTATTTCTACGGTTCTTGGGTATTAGTCTCCCACTCTGATAATCTATATACCATAGATGAGTGCAGTCTTTCTATGTCTGTCTCTCTCTTTCTGACTCATTTCACTCAGCATGAAACTTTTCATGCCCATCCACTTAACTACAAAATTCTTGACTTCCTTTTTTCTAACAGCTGCATAGTATTCCATTGTATAGATGTACCAAAGTTTCCTCAACCAGTCATCCGTTTTGGGGCATTCGGGTTTTTTCCAGATTCTGGCTATTGTAAACAGTGCTGCGATGAACATACATGTGCAGATGTTTCGATTGTACTTTTTTGATTCTCTGGGATATATTCCCAGCAGTGGTATTGCTGGGTCAAATGGGAGCTCAACCTCTAGTTTTCTGAGAATCGTCCATACTGTTTTCCAAAAGGGCTGAACTAGCCGGCATTCCCACCAGCAGTGTAGAAGGGTCCCTTTCTCCCCACATCCTCTCCAACAGCGGTTGCTTTTGTTCTTTTGGATGTGTGCCAGTCTCTGTGGTGTGAGGTGGTATCTCATGGTTGTTTTGATCTGCATCTCTCTGATGATTAGTGATGCAGAGCACTTTTTCATGTGCCTTTTGGCCATTCGTATTTCTTCCTTGGTAAAGTTTCTGTTCATTTCTTCGCCCCATTTTTTGATGGGGTTGGATGTTTTCTTCTGGTAGAGTTCAACCAGTGCTTTATATACCATTGATATCAACCCCTTATCTGATGGGTATTGTGTAAATATCCTTTCCCATTCTGTGGATAGTCTTTGGATTCTGGTCACTGTATCTCTTGTGGTGCAGAAGCTTTTTAGTTTAATGTAGTCCCATTTGTTGATCTCTGTTTTTACTAGATTTTAAATCAGGAAAATACATTATTTTTAAAAATACGTACAACTTTCTTCCCCTTTGCAGCAATTATCTTTCATTTTTTCTAATTTTTATTTTAATTTTATAAAGTTGTTCACAATAATTTATCACATCCAATATTCTAACACCAATCCCACCATCATTACACCTTCCCACCACCAATACTTCAAAATTTCCCCCCACCACCCAAGCCTATCTCAATAGCAGGCCCTCCCTAAATAATTTATTTTGTATTGCTTATTCTGAATAACCCACTAAAAACAATAAAAGTTTCTTTAGAAGAAAGTGTGTGTAGATTGTTGTATCTCAGCCTGAAGCCATTAAGCCCTTGTATAAGAGATTTACTAACATGCTGTTACAGGGTGAGTCTCATGTGCTAATATATGTTTAATCAAGATTAATTTTCTTTTTTATTTCATTTTGTTATATTGAATCACCATAAAAAAATACAAAGCTTTTAGCTTTACGTCTCAGTCATATAATGATTGAACCCCCATCCCTTTACCAGTACACCTGTTCCACTACTAAGAACCCCAGTATACCCCCCTCCCACTCAGCCCCCACCTAAGTAGCTAATAATCTTCATTTTATTCTCTCTATACATTGAATACATTCAATATTTCAATAGAGAACTCACTATTATTGTTTGGAAGTTTTCCCCAACAATCAGGCCTGCTAAAAAGGCATCATTTAATAATTTCTATTCATTGCTGAGAACGAAGATTCTATGAGCTCGCACGGTTTTGGATTTCTGATATTTTAGCTCAGTTCACAGTCTAGACGCATTTCTGTAAGAAGCCGCTCTGGGTGCCAAAATGGGTTAGAAGACCTCTTGGATCATAGTCTTTAGGAGCAGAGGGTCTATTTCATGAGCAGCAGCTCCGGATCTTATCTGGACCGAGGGCGTGCTGGTAACGGCCCCTTCCCATGATCGCCTATATTGCAAAGTTCATACCTCTGGGTGGAAGTCTTAAGGGATGGCTCTCGCCACGTGGATGATGCCACTGCCGCCATTTTCCACGCAGAAAAACAGGGTGGAGAGGGAAAATCCCTCCCTGAGCGGCACATAGTCGTAGTACAGCTCACAGGCTAGATGTATTTCTGTAAGAAGCCACTCTGGGTGCCAAAATGGGCTAGAAGATCTCCTGGAACATAGTCTTTAGGAGTAGAGAAAGATTAATTTTCTTCTACATTACACCCCATCCAATGTGGTGTGCTACTTCTGGTATATCAGTGGTGTAGAATATGAGATGTTGCTCCAGAAATTCTAAAATTTTAAATCGGTTGATACCGCTGGAGTTAAGTTTTTTACTGGATGGTGACTTCGGGTCTGGAAACTTCCCTGCAGCTTGTTGCTCCCTTCCGAGATTATCTGTGAGCCTCTGGATCATGGCCATAATCTGTCCCTGTGATCTGTCCTTCTACCAAATCAGACTGTAAACTCATTAGAGGAAAAAAATAAAAGCCAAGATTTTCCCCTGAAGCCCAAGCAATCATAGAGACAGAACCACTATACACTGATGAATGATTAAAGACTGGAACAGAAATATCTATCATTTGTCTAGTTTCCCTATCATTAAATTGAATCTATATTTGAAAAGATAACAAATCTTGGTTTTCTAAGGAAGAAAATTTGGCATTGCCACATCATGTGTATTTAGTTCCTAAAACAAATGCTAATGAATGAAGCAGTTCTGAGCTTTCTAGTGCTGCTGTCGGCTCATCCGCTAAGCAATTTGCTAATCCCCAGAGGAGGCACTCACCACAAGGCAAGGTAATTATCTTCATTTCCATTGTTCTTGGAATTTTCTTTGAGTGACATTTCGATTATAGTCCTCTTGCCTCTGATTGCAGGGGTCACTTGCATCTATGAGAGCTCACTCTTAATCTTGCCCAAGAAACACAACATTATATTCCAGTTGGTGGTTGAATGGACCAGATGGGGTACACATGACCAAGTCATTGAAGGGTTATGAACTCTAAAAACCTATATAATTGATAGAGAAAACTTGGAGATTGAAACACTTAGAAAGATGATCACAGGAATTCAGTTTTTATATGAACTCTTAAGGGATATAACTTGCTAGTGGTTTCTTTGCCATTGGCATACAGTGAACCACTCTAGAAGGCACTTCTACAGTAAAGACAAATGCTTTTCATTTCCAAGTGACCTCAAAAGACCCTGGGGATAAGACCCTGGGGATGAGATCATCATCAGGTGTTTAAAGGAATAAAAAACATTCAACTTAGAGCAAATAACATTCAAATGACAAAGCAATGACAATGACAATAACTACTCATTATTGCTTTCTTTCTAGAAGTCTAGTGCTTCACATAACAACATAATATCCCTGTGGGATAGAAATCACCTTTTTAATTATACATTTAAGAAGACTGAATCTTAGGTAGGTAATTTGCCTCATGTACCACAGCTTATACATGAGAAAGAGCTGTAAATTAAAAGCTCAAATTTCTCTCAAAATATTTTCATTTTTCTAAAGGAGAAACTATAAAGACACCTAAAACGATAAAGGTATGCTATGGCTTCCAGAAAATGCTTTATTTTATATTTATTTCTTCATTAGTTCCCTCATCTATCTCCTGGATCCTGACTTCAGGTTCTCAAGTCTATCTAGTGTCATTTAAAACCCATTGGATTCCACCTTGAGGAATCTTTAAAGTAAGATTCCACAAAGAGTTAGTGATTTGTCTGGATTTCCCCCAGGAAGTTTCCTACTCTCAGCCACACTGGATTAAAGACCTCTGATGGATTTCAAAGCACCAAGAGTTCACTCCTATCATAAAACACACTAAGTTTTAGTGTTTACCACCTAACAGAGCTTCTGAATAGAACCTTAATGGAATGAGTCCAATCACATTTGCATCTCAATATTTACCTCTGTGTCTGGTAGGCTATTGATGCTCAAATATATTTTTAATAAGCTGCATTAACACCTACTTCCAGTTTTCCACAATAGATGCCACCTTCTTAAGGCAAAATTTTTTAATTTAAATATATATATATATATATATATATAATTACTCTAGGAATATAATGCCTACCTAAGACTGGCCTAAAGTGAACAATGGAGAATATATTCCTGGACTCATAGTACCAGGTTCATACATCAAGAATCAAGTAACAGAACAGCAGTTCAAACAGAATTTTGTTTGTGTAGAAAGAGGTTCTCGGAATCATAGTGCATATGCAGACCTGGAGCTGAGAATGAAGATTCTAACAAAATAGCCTGTATCCGGAACCCAAGTATCACATAAATAATATTGATTTTATGGCTAACCATTGCAAAAGTAATTCCTCATAACAAATCAATTATTGACTAGATAAATCCTTGCAGAAAGAAGTTTGCTTATTTCCAGACATGGAAAAAATGAGGCTTAGTTCAGTATCTACTTTCCTACAGAAGCTGTTTAGCTTTCAAACTTTACAAATTTCAAAATTATAAATACTACAAAATTATGGAAAGACAAAACAACATACTATTAATAGGAAATATACCTGAGCCAGTTCTCTAATACAAATGTTGAAACAATAAAAGAGTAAATTTAAATAATTAAATGTTAAAGAAATCAAAACATGAAAGACTAGAGCAGCAAAAGATAATCTAAAAAGACACAACCAAGCAAACAAACAAAAAAAATAGAGAAACAATGGTGTATTTCCACAACTCAGATGTTTATTACCTCAGGACTGAGTTCTAACCATCTGTTAGGCATTGGTCTGAGCAAGTGATTTGACTCATTCAACTCTGATGACAGCCATGAAGCAGATACTTTTATTTTCAGCTCATTTTTCTGGAAAGGAAGCTAACACTAAGAAATGTTATATTATACGTTTGCAGCCATACATTTAGTGGTAGATTTGATCTTGAAATCAGGCCAGCAGTACCAGGGTTTATCTGTGTTTTGACCTCAACCTTATACTGACTCTCTGTGAATGGAAACAACGGAATAATCACTCATAAAAATTCACTTATTTTTTTGTAAAATATGACTCAGTTTTTAAAAATGAAAATAATAATGAGACAAATGAAGCAAATGCTATTTTCCATTAAATCTAGGTGGTGGGAATTGCAGATGTTAATATTTTTTATAAATATTTAAATATTCTAAAAACATTAAATTTTTAAGCTTTTGAGACACTTATAGAAAATACGTTAGCACTGTTGGCACTGTAGTCCCATTGTTCATAAATTTGCTTGAGCAGGTGCCAGTAATGTCTTCATTGTGAGACTTCTTGTTACTGGTTTTGACATATCCAATACGCCATGGGTAGCTTGCCAAGCTCTGCCTTGCGGATGGAATACTCTCACTAGCTTGCTTGGCTCTCGAGAGGGACAAAGGAATCGAACCTGGGTCAGCCACATGCAAGGCAAACGCCCTACCCTCTTTTAAAAATTATATGCTTTTTAAAATTAGTAAAATGTAAGGAAACACTTCAGAAGTTATCAGACTCCATTAAAAAGGAAAGCATAAGGAAAGTAGGTATGTCAAAAAGTAAAGCATTAGACAAGGGCACAAAGTGCATATTCAAAAGAAATAATTACTGATAGTGTCCCAAAGTTAAGTAAATAGGTAACTATAGAAATCTACGGAAGGGGGGAATAGGAGGGTGACAGGAGGGATGCTGAGAACAATGGTGATGGAGAAAGGGCACTGGTGGAAGAATGGGTACTCAATCATTGTATGACTGAAACGTAATCATGAAAGTTTGTAAGTCTGTAACTGTACCTCACAGTGATGATGAAGAAGAAGGAAGAGGAAGACGGAAGAGGAAGAAAGAAGAGGAAGAAAGAAGCAGAAGAAGGAAGAGGAAGACAGAAGCAGAAGAAGAAAGAGGAAGAAGGAAGGAGGAAGAAGGAAAGAAGAGGAGGAAGAGGAAGAAGAAGAGGAAGAAGAGAAGAAGAAGAGGGAGAAGAGGCAGAGGAAGAGGAAGAAGAAGAGAAAGAAAAGGAAGAGAAAAAGAGGAAGAGGAGGAGGAGGAAGAGGAAGAAGAAGAGAAAGAAGGAGAGGAAGAGGAGGAGGAGGAGGAAGAAGAAGGAGGAGGAGGAGGAGGAAGAAGAAGAAGAAGGAGGAGGAGGAGGAGGAAGAAGAAGAAGAAGAAGGAGGAGGAGGAGGAGGAAGAAGAAGAAGAAGAAGGAGGAGGAGGAGGAGGGGGAGAAGGAGGAGGAGGAGTTGGAGAAGAAGAAGGAAAGAACCTGCTCCAGATGGAACTCCAATGACTATGAAGCAAGGCCAGGTATGTGGGTTCCAGGACTAAGACTCCAGGCCATAAGGTGTAGGCAGAGGAGTTGGGATGTTTCTCCCCAGCTCCCTGCCTACTCAGCATCATGACTGTCACACCTACAGTCTGCCTCTGAGTGCCATCTCAGTGCACCAATGGCCCTGGTCCAGAGACTCCCAATTGAATCCCAAAATGGATTAGCACCCTACAGAGATGTCTATAGACCCCAACTATTAACAATCTTAGAATTCTAGAATCATGCAACCTTGCAACCTCTCATGATATTCAAAATGAGCAATGGAAAATAAATTATCTAGCGTCTGCCCCTGGCAGGCAGGCTTGAATGGTGGTGGGAAAATTTGAGCAAACTATAATTCCCCGAAGTAGAGAGAATGTTGGGGAAATTGTCTGCCATAGAGGCAGGGTGAGGTTGGGATGGGGGTAGGAAAGATACTGGGGACATTCGTGGTGGAAAATGTGCACTGGTGAGGGATGGGTATTCAATCATTGTATGACTGAATCTCAAACATAAAATCTCTGTAACTGTATCTCATGGTGATTCAATAAAAACTAAATAAATAAAAAATAAAATAAATTTCTAAATGCAAAAATCATACACACTAAGACACATCACTTGAAAGTCATAAAACTCAATGATAAATTTAAAATGTTGAAGGCTTCTGGGGGGAAATTTTGTAGCATACAAAGACTTTTTGATCTAAAATAATGTTAAATAATTTTACTAAGGGAAAAAATATGTAACATACAAAGACATCCTGACAAGGTTATCATCAGACTTTTCAGCAGAAACACCATGATCTAGGAAAAAGTAGAATATTCATAATTATTTATTAAGTCAAAGGAGAAGGAATATACATGGGAAAAAGAAAAATCTAAAAACACTAAATAACCAAATAGTAAAACATATGGTGGCAATAATAATTCCCATATATCAATAATCACTTCAAATTGAAAGAACTGAATTTATGATTTAAAAAGACACAAAAGTATCTACGGGTCTTTAACAATTCATCTAAATTATGCAAATAAGAAACTCACATTAGGCATTAAAATACAGATTCATAGTAAACATTTGGAGTAAGTTATTTAAAGTAGTAATAGAGAAAAGACCAGTTGCTGCCATATTAGATGAAGAAGTTACAGTATATACAATTCAACAAATTACTCAGCTGTTTCAAAAAAAATAAAGTGTGCCTTTTGAGAAAACCCAGATGAAACTTAAAGGGTTTATGCTACTGAAATATGTTGGAACTGAAATCCACTTACAGGACGATTTCTGCCTGACCAAATGAATGGACATGCATGACAAAAGTAACTCTTTTGTCATGAATAGCATGGCAGTACCGGAAGAAAAGGAGGAAAAGGTACAACGAATGGACAGAGGAGGTCATTTTGATAAGTTTGAGCATTGAAACTTTGGTGATGGACACAGTAAGAATTATACATATATATTTCAGTATTTCTCAAACTGTATAGTATTGTAAATAAATAATAGATCAATAAAACTGGATTTTTTCAATGTTAAAGGTTTTATTTTATACAGAAATTTTAGCTGGGATGTAAAAGAAAAAGGAAAGAAACTCCCCAGCCAGGGAGAAACTTAGTATAGGATTAAATACAAATGTTAATAGTTTTAAATGGGAAAGGGATAAAAGATGTGCTAACAAATGCAGCACACTCCTTTTTCAGGATCCACGTTTTGTTTAGAGTTCACTCTCTCACAGAAACCATGGGAAAGCACTGGGAAGCATCAATCTGTGGCACTTGCTGAAAGTGGGTTGAAGAACTCTCCTAGGAATTGCCTTGGCTGTGTCTTGGGGCGTCAAGAAACACTTGTTCTTTCTATAGGAGGAGTGCTTTAGCCACAGAAAGGGCCAGTCATCTCAGGGAAATGGAACTTCAGGGGCCAGTATTAGTCAAAGGCCAGGGGTCATGCTTTCAGTCAATTTCCAAGAATCACAAATCATGAATCACGAAATCCCCGTTAATCGTCGATTTCTCGAGCAGGCTCAGTAACCTCTCCATTTGTCCTTTCCCTGAGATCTTAGAAGTCTCTCTCAGCTCGGCCCTTTCAACGATGTTGCACTGGAGGCTCTTTCAGGGTCAGGGGAATGAGATCCAGCTTGTTACTGGATTTAGCATATGAATACACCATGGGAAGCTTGCAAGGCTGTCCCATGTGGGCAGGAAACTCTCAGAAGCTTGCCAGTTTCTCCCAGAAGGAGAAGTAGGCTACAAGATATCCCAAGCCCGCAAAGCAGCTGCGCGCTTCTGAGAGCTTCCTTTTAAGTCTCTGCTTGCTGACCATTGGTGGAATTACACACACCTGGGTTCCTCTGCTGGTACCTTCATGCGTGAGGCCTGTCCGAATGCGTGGAGAGCTACGAGCATGGCTGTAGCTAGGTTCTGGTGGTCTTTGGCCGCCAGGAGCTCTGCTCGGGGTAGGGAGGGAAGCTGGGGCCCATCCCTTCCGAGGGGCCCTGGGGAAGACAGCCAGGTGTGCGAGCAAGAGACTCTCTGCATCGCTCTCTTCTGAGAGCTTGCTTTTAAGTCTCTGGGTGCTGACCGTTGATGGAATTACACGCACCTGGGTTCCTTTGCTAGTACCTTCATGCGTGAGGCCTGTCTTACTAGCCTGCCTCACTGCTTTCAACCACCATGGTTCCTGATTGAGACCTGAACTTATAGCATTACAGACATCCTGCTCTAACCTAAGCTTCAAGTTAGCTTGCAAAACTTTTAAGACCAGAGTCTGCAACTGACAGGTGAAATATAGCCCTCAATTTCCAAGTAAGAACAGCCAGCAGAATTGATGTCAGCAGACAATGACTGCAGATCCCTTTCTCAACTTAAACAACTGCAGAACCTACGGAATCCTGTACCATTGACACATAATGGCAAAAATCTCAGTAATTTTTATTCCCCTGAGTTCCCACACCATAAGATGGTTTCATGGATCACTACTCTATGCTGGATCTTGAACTCCATTCCTCAAGAGTGGTTATAACTACTAATTCTATACAACAGCAATGACAAAAATCCAAGCATCAAAGTCCAATACCAAATGTCAATACCTTGACAAAATCTTCTACTTTAACATGGTACTGTGGTATCAGGACTGGAAAGGAAGGTCATTTAGCCTATGCATAGTAAAACAGTCTACAGATTTGAGGAGCCAAAACTCACCCAACTCATAGATCAAGACAAATCCATGGGGAAAGTTCCTAATAGAATAGAGTAAACTTACCACAAAAAGGAAAACTCCAAAGCAAGTCATAATCATGATCACAGAAATTAGGAGAATGATGGATAAACAAATCACTGTAATCACTGTAATCACTATCATCTCGATTTACTTGAGCAGGCACCAGTAACATCTCCATTGTGAGACTTGTTGTTACTGTTTTTGGCATGTCGAATACGCCATGGGTAGTTTGCAGGCTCTGCTGTGTGGGTGGGATACTCGAGGTAGCTTGCCAGGCTCACTGAGAGGGCCAGAGGAATCAAACCCAGGTCGGCCAGCATGCAAGGCAAATGCCCTACCCGCTGTGCTATCGCTCCAAAACAAAAGTAGAACTTAAATAAAAACAGAAAAAATATGACAAATGCCCAAACAAAACTCACAATGCTAAATAATTAAGTAGCTGAATTAAACTACCATAGACTTGACAAAGCTGAGAACCATAACAACAGGCTGGATGACAGTGGAAAGTAGTGGAAAATATCCAAATAGACCAGCAAAAAAGCAAAAAGAACCTTTTTATGAAGATAACCTCATGGGATATCAAAAGGATGAACATTTACAGCTCAAGGGCTCCAGAAGGAAAAGAGAGAGAAGAGGGTAGAAATAATGCTTGAAAAAATAGTTCAGAGTTTCTATGAACTGAAGGAGAGAAATTAGCAGTGAAATTCAAGGAGATAAAAGCTTAAAAGCAAAACACATCTAAGCACACACCAAAACACATTATCATTTAAATTTAAAAAAAATCAAAGACAAAGTGAAAATATTAAAAGCAGAATAAAAAGTGAAGAGTTACAGCCAAAGAAAGCCTTATAAGAAAGAATATCAGTGGATTTCTCCACATAAATCTTTCAAGCCAGGAAGAAATGGCATAATATTTTCAAAGTGATGAATGGAGTCTCTCCAACCAAGAATACTGTGCTCTTTTGTGTTATCATGCATATTCTATAAAAAGATAAAGAGCTTTACAGATACAAAGCAGTTGAAGTAATTCACCGCCACTAATTGACCTTGCAAGAAATATTAAAGGAATTTCTATAAAATTAAAAGAAACTACACTTGGAAGTGCAAGATACCAAAAACATAAAGCATGTGAGAGAAGAATGTAATGATTATAACTCTTTAGAAAAGTCTGAATATCAACTTATTTTAACAGATCATAAATTAAGGATCCTACATGCAGAGCTTATGGTAACCTCAAAAAATAAGAACAGTAGAAATCAAGTAGTAAAAACATAGATATTAAAGAACAAGCAAGATACCAAAAACATAAAACATGCAAGAGAAGAATGCAATCATTAGAACTCTTAAGAAAAGTCTGAATATCAACTTATTTTAACATCATAAATTTAGGATCCTACATGTAGAGATTATGGTTACCCTCAAAAAATAAGAACAGTAGAAATCAAGTAGTAAAAACATAAATATTAAAGAACAAGCATAGAGAATAAGAGAAGTACAAATAACAGAAGCAAAATGCAAAAAGAAAAATCCAGAAAATCACTTAAGAAACCAAATTTTCAATTCTGACCCACTGATCCAAGGACAAAATCTCATATTTATGGACAGTTGCTTTTCTGTAAAATAACTGAGAACATGAAATGGAGTAAAGATAGCCTCTTCAACAAGTGGTGCTGGGAAAACTGGATGACCCCATCCGAAAACCTTAAGCTGGATCCATATCTCACACATTACACAAAAGTCAATTTACAATAGATCAAAGACCTTGAGATCTGACTCAAGATCCAAGGTACACTGGGCAAAAAATAGGTAAAATGTTCCAAGCTTTTAACTTCAAAAGCATCTTCAATGATATGATACCACTGGCGAATGCAACAGAACCAAATATAAACAAACAAATGAGGCATCAAATTAAAGAATTTCTGCATGGCAGAAGAAACATGGGCTAAAACTAAAATATTCTTTACTGAATGGTAAAAAATATTCCTATTTAACACATTAGATAAGGGGTTGATACCCAGGATATGTAAAATACTTTACAAAGATCAATCAAAAAAGAATCTAAGCCCCCCCTCAAAAAATAAGGAGAGGAAATAAAAGACATTTCTCAAAGGAAGACGGGTAGATAGATAGTAAGAATAGAAAAAAAATGCTCAGCATCACTTATCATCAGGGAAATCCAACCAATGAAAATGAGATACCATCTCACACCAGTGAGAATGGCTCATATCTAAATAGTGGGAACAATCTATTGGTGGGGATGTAGTGAAAAGGAACTCTCATCCACTGCAAGTGGGAATGTTGTCTGGTTCAGCCTCGATGGAAAATAGTATAAACAGTTCTCAGTAAACTTATTATTGCAACATTTGGTACAATAGCTAATATACGAAATCAACCTAGGTGTCCAATGACAAAATTAATGTATTGTGAAGATGTGGCTTATACACAACAATAGAATTTTATGCAGCTACAAGGAACGATGAAATCATGCAATTTTCCTCAAGCTAATTGGAACTGAAAGATATAATATTGATTAAAGTAATCCAGAAGAAGGACAAACACAGAATAATCTCACTTATCTGTGGTATAAAGAATAACTGGATGAGGAAATGTAGTACAGGAAAGATGTCCAGATTACACTTGACCCCAGAATATAGTAAGGAAAAGTGTGTGTTTGTGTGTGCATGTTTACTGCAACATATCAATAAAGGAAAAGTACAATACAATATTATCATTTCAATAGATTCAAATAAAATTTTTGACAAGATTTAGAATCAATTTATGACTTTTAGAAAATGTTTAATGAAAGGGCTATATGATTTACAAAGTTATTGGTAGATGAGTTAAATTTATGATTTTTTAAAATAACAACAGAGTGGGGATGGAAGGACAATGCCTAAACATAGTGAAGGTCAAGTATGACAAACACACATCTGATATTATGCTCACCAGTAAAATCTAAAGTTTCTCTTCTATGTTCAGGCACAAGACAAGGTTGCCAACTCTCACCACTTTTATTATTCAACATAGTCTTAGAAATTCTGACATAGTCGTTATACAAAATAAAATATAAAAAAATATCGCAATTGGAATATAAAAAATTAGATCATTACAATTTGTAGGTTCCATGAAAATATGCATAGAAATTTAAAGACCACTAAAAACTATTAATTAATAAACTAAGATGGCAAAGTGACAGACCAAAAAATTAACATGCACACACAAAAATTAAACTGATCCATTTCTATATGCAAGCAATAAACAAGAAGAGAAAGAAGTAAAGAAAACAACACCACTTACATTTTCATGAAAAAGAATTATGTGGCTGAGAACAGACTTAGCAAAGGAGGTGAAAGATTTGTAAGTACCCGCTAAAATCAGGAGCAAACATCAGGAAGAAAAGTTATTCTTGGGTACAGATTTGGAGAATAAATATCATGAAAATGTCCATCATATTCAAATCAATGTACAAATGCAATGAAATCCTATTCAAAATTCCAATAGCATTATTTAAACACATAGAATAAACATTAGCAAAATTCATTGCTAACTACAAACAATCCCAAAGAACAAAAGCAATATTGAAAAACAAGAAGAATAGTGGAATATTGTGCTCCTTGACTGAAAATATGCTACAAAGTTATGATAATTAAATCAGTATGGTATTGTAATAAAAATAGATTCCTTGATCAATGTAATAGGATTAAGATCCAGAAAATTTGCATGTATGTGAGCAGTTAATTTATGACAAATTACACATAAATTAGAGGACAGAACGGAAAAGGAAAATCTCTTCAACAAGTGTTGGGAAACAGACTAGTCACATGCAAAATAATTGAACTAGACCACCATCTCACACAAATATTACTTCAAACAGGACTAAAATCTTTGAGGCAAGAACTGAAAGCATTCAAAAATATAGAACTCAGGCAATTTACCTCACAATGTTGTCTTTTAGGGACTTGACTGCAACTCTTAGGGTAAAACCAAAAATAAACAAATGGAATTACATCAAACTACAAAGCTCCTGCAGGAAGAAGAAAAAGTAACTATAATCCAAGAGTGAAAAAGAACGCATAACCTTAACAAATAAATAACAAGTTCATAAAAAAAATTGGGCAGACATTCTGCATAGACTCATCTCAAAAGAAGACAACACATGTCCAAGAGGCCTCTTTAAAAAAGTGTCTTCGTTTTTATCCAGGGAATACAAATCAAAACGTCAAGAGGGCTGGAGAAATAGCAAAAGGGTTTAAGGCACTTGCCTTGCACATAGTCAACCAGTTTGGTTCTGCAACAACACATGATTTCATGAGTATGACCAAGTGCACCCTGAGCTCCCATGCACGGTTGATTGTGGCCTGGGAGGCTGTGGAGACCGTGTGCACTGGAGGGTGACCCGGTTTACTCCTGGCACAGGCAATCTGGCTGGAGCAGAACTGTGCCCTCAGACTCTCACACTGAACTGCCAGCCCATCTGGCTAAGAATCACTGAGATCAGTCACTGGGAGGGGATCCTGGGCACTACTCCTCCAAATAAACAAAACCATGACTAACATGAGATATTCCTTCATACCTATAAAACTGGCCTATATGAAAAAAAAGCAAGAAGTCTTGATGATAATGTGGAAAATAGAAACCCAAGACACTAATGCTGATAATATAAACTGGTCCAAATTTCCCCTGGAAAACAGCATGGGGGTGTCTCCCAGTGTTCAAAATAGTTTTACCAGCAGAATGTACTGACCCTGCGCCAGGCTGTCTTCACCAGGGTACCTCAGAGGGGGATGGGTTGAGTTTCCCTCCCCTCCCCAAGCAAAACCCTGACAGCCAAAAACCTCCAGAACCCAACCACCACCATGCTCAAGGCCACTCTCCACACTCTTTGACGAGCCTCACAAAGAGGGAACCAGCAGAAAAACCCAGATATGCGGATCCAATGACTGAGATCCCCAAGCCTGCTAAGATTGGGACTGGGCTTCCTCCCCCAAGCTTCCCAGTTTTCCAGTAGCTTGGCAGTCACACCCACAAACACAAAAACCCACCCCGGGGCCATGTAATCTCATCAACAGCCAAGACCTAGAGCCTATAAACTAAAGCTCCTGGAAGAGAACACCACAGAATTTCCTGGAGCGTGACCACACGACCTCTTATACTCTAGCCCACTTATGTAGCAAAGTAGCACACATCTGTTTGGTTTTAACATATTTGCTTGTATTCTCTTATATGTAGGCTTAAATGGCTCCAGAATTAAATACAACAACCTTCACACTCTTCTCTCTTATTGTGGTGAGAAGGTGCTCAGTGGTGGGATTGGTGTTTGAATATTATCTATAATGAACTACTGTGAACTACTTTTATGAAAATAAAATATATAAACATTGTAAAAAAATAAAATAAAGTAGTTTTACCATGTTATCTAGCAACTCCTGGGCATCTATTTGAAGCATAAAAAACACTTACTTAGGAATATATGTCTCCATATATCCATTGCGGCACCTGTTTATAAGAACCAAGATATGAAAACAACCCAAATTTAAAAATAAAGATTTTGAATAAACACTTCACAGAAAAGCAGAAAATAAACTCATAAAAAGATGCTTAACATAAATTGATTAGAAAAATACAAATTAAAGCCAACTTTAACCTACTAAAGTTATTTAAATTAAAAACAAACTGATATTACTAAAAAATTATGAGGATACAAAATAATTAGAATTCTTATACTTTGTTGGTAGAACTAAAACAATGTTATAATCTCTTAAGAAAACAGTTTATTTATTTCATGTAAAGTTAAATCTCTACTTACTATACAAATCATTCATCTCACTCTCAGGATTCTACACTAGCAAAACCTAGGTTCACACAAAACTGCATGCAAATATTTATGACCGATTAATTCCTAATGAAAACATTAGAATTGGAAATAAAAGAAATAATCTGCTGATCTAGCAAACAACATGATTACCCTGGGATACGTTTTGCTAAATGAAATAGATCTGACCCAAAATATGACATGCTTTGTGATTGTCAGAAAACAACATAGGATAGAGAATAAATTAGCACTTGCTAAGGATTGGAGAAGAATGAACTACAAACATTTAATATGAAAACATCTTTTGAAGTGGTGGAACTCTTTGTATATTGATCATGGTGACAAATAACACAACTCTATGCACTTATCAAACCTACACATAACACAAAGATATTATGTGAATTTAAAAGTGAAATCAAAATGGGGCCAGGTAAATGGTATAGGAGTTAAGGTGCTTACCTTGAATGTTGTGACCAGGTTTCATTCTGGCATTATATATGGTTCCTCAAATATCTCCAGGAGTAAGCACAGAGCCAGGAGTAAGCCCAGAGCACAGTGGGTGTGGCCACAAACAATATAAGACAAAATATTGAAACAAAAAAGAAAACAGGAAGGAAAAAGAAGGAATAAAAGAAGAAAGAACTGAAGTAAAACAGTCCATTGAGATATCCTGGTTATTGTATAGAAGGTGTCCTACACCCAGGACAAACCACTGCATAGACCAAACTCTTTAATGCCTCAGGGAAGCCTTGCTTATTGTATAGTCTCCGGGTGGCCAGGGGAGCCCTAGTGCCTCTCCCCATCGATGCCCAGGTTCAGTGGGTCTCGGGCCACTCGCCCAGCTGGGGCGGCCCAAGCCATGGGGCAGATGGAGGAGGAAATGAGGGCCAAGCCAGTTGGTTGATCAATTGCCGTTTATTCCATTCTCCTGTTACAATCTCTCT
Source organism: Sorex araneus (assembly GCF_027595985.1). Lineage (NCBI taxonomy): Eukaryota > Metazoa > Chordata > Mammalia > Eulipotyphla > Soricidae > Sorex > Sorex araneus. The sequence continues at coordinate 223,434,862 of NC_073302.1, forward strand.
GAGCTCCCCATTCTAGCTGCACACTGCCCCTCATTCCTGCCTCTTTCTGTCTCTTCCGCTTATCTCTCTGCACTCCATCTTGCTCCCTGCTCTGTCTCCTGACAACTCGCTTGTCCCTCAACTCCCAGCACTCTGGGTCAATGCTATACCCAGTCAGGTAGCAAACCAACATAAGAAAGTCCTTCCTGATTGCTCATCAGGCTTAAGGGAAGAAACACCACATAGGGGTGTTCCTTTTCTCCTTAGTCCAATAACTTAATTAACATCTTAATCTTAGTTATTTTTGTATGGACACAGTAAGACATACATTGAGGTTTGTAGTCAGCTCTCCTGGGAACATCTTGCCACAGACTCAGACTACAGTGCAAAGGCCAGATTAATCTTTCCTAACCCTAGCAGAATCCAAATCTATTTATTACTCTTTAGATCATGACATAATTTGTCCATGACCATGCTCTTAACTTATAGTTAAGCATTATGGTACTTTGGCCCGGCCCATCTCGATGCCAGGGTAGCACATAGCTCACTGCTTGCCCTGGGTCCATCCAGTCCCTCGTCAGGACCCTGCTTCTGGGAGTGCTAGGAAGTTAGGGCAACTGAGGCTTAAGTCGAGAGAACAGATGCCCAGGAGGTAAATATCATTAGGAATCCATTAACTCCCAAGTTACAAAAGCATAGCATTAACTGGCTTCTTGTGCCCATACAAAAAGGACATTGCTCTGAATTAACTATGCAAAGGACTTAAGGAGAAGAGAAAAACAATATTTACAAGTTAACAGAGCACAAAAAAAGAAGTTACAAATAAACACAGAGGAATGGGAGCACTGTGATGGAAGTAACCCAATAAACCTAAGCTTCTTGTGCAAAGGTAGAAAGGACAAACCCATGTTATCCTACAGTTTATTAAGAATCAAATCATATGTATCCTGACATCCTTTACCCCTGCCTAAGACCTTCATAACAGAGCAACACTGCAAAGTATTTGTTCAAATGTGACTACTCTATTCCCCTTTAACAAAACAAGGGATTGGAGAGTCTATAAAGTGCTATTTCAGCTGTTTTAAGCAGCATATCATGATTTTCTAAAAGTCTGGCTTCAAGACTCTGGATCCCTTCTTAATAACATTTAATGCTACCATTATGTAATTGAATCCACTTTTCCAGTGTAGTGGGAATATCACTAAACTGTAATTCATTTTACTGTCTTCAAACTTGGACCCTCAGGTCCAGCAAACCAGGAACTCAAATCAGAAAGTAAGTCTAATCTTCTTGCCTCCCAGGCCCTTCTCGGTCAGGCTGCGTATTTTGACAATGATGCATTATCCATTACATTATCACCGAGATTCCAGGAGGCTGTGGGGTTGAAGAGAGATCCAGAGGATTCCTCGTCTGTTAGTGCTTCAGCTTCCTGATGCTGAATTATAACCCTCAGTTTACTGAATTTCAATCTGACGGTAAAGCATTTTTAAAAACTCAATCATATCAGGAGATGGTGCATTTTTACTGGTTAACCTTCTACATTAAGTCCCTGGCATCTTGCCACCTGAGGCACAAGTAGCCACTTTATTATAGAAACCACATGTTCATTAGCAAGGCTGGCACCAACTCAACCTCCACTGTCCGAAGTTAATGTTATATTCCATAATAGTCTAGACAAGGGGACAGTGAAGGACACAGTTTGGTCATGAGAACAGTCTTGTTTGGTGAAATTCGAGTCTTCAACTGTTAGAAATATGATCCGGTTTCTATCTTGACATATGTCTGCACTGATGTTTCAGAGGACATGTTTTGAAAGAAAATACCATTATTTCAGTGTTATCTTTGCAAAATTGTATTTGATTCTTTCCACCACTTGCAGAGACAACCAGAGCTCGACCGCTTCATACGATGCTAATCACTTCATCCCTGGAGATTGATGCAAGAGTGTTTCATTTAATATAAAAGGGTGACTCAGAATCATTGCTTTCAATTAAGAAAGGCCGAGAGAGTTCTGAGAACAGTGTTCTCTTTTTTTAGAAGTAGAGAGGAGGAGTGATAGGAGAGGGAGAGAGGAAGGAAAGATGAGAAAACATAAGCAGAAAAATGACTTATGCACTCAAAATGAAACTATTAATTTCACACACCATTTTTTATAAAATTTAATTCAGTTTACACAAATTATCCACCTCTCAGGTATTGATCTTTATTTATAGTTATTTACATTTGTCCATTCTTTTGCTCTCCCCAGAAAGAAGGTTAATCATAATTTTTAAAATTCTCTTTTCTTCTCCTTCCTTATTCTCATGTGTAGTTGTCACATTTTGGTCAGATGACTTGAATTTTCCTGACTGCTGAAGTAAACTTACAATTTTACATGGTGTTCAAAAATCTGCCAGAAGTATTTTTCTAAACCCTTTAGTTACATCACTTTATAAAAGGAGATTCTTACATCATTACAAACATTTCAGTCTGGCTATATTGTTTGTATGTGACAATCAGAAATTCACAAATTTAGAAGTCTACAATGTAAAAAGTGGATTAAAAGCTTTATTCTTTATTCTTTAAAATTAAAATCTTTATTAAAATATGTATTCATTATTATCAATAGCAAACATAAAAGGGTTTAATCCACTTTTTACATTGTAGTGACAGTGATTGACAATAATGGTGTTGATTATCAGATTTCTCCCTCACACTAAAAGGATCCAAGTAATATTCTATTTCCTTAATACGTATCTTTATCTATTATAATAAAATATTTTCAGAAATCTGAGAATTACCTAACATCATCAGTTTTTCTTCAAAACAGTCATACTACAACCAAAAGTAAATATTATCCTTCGATCAATGCCAAGTATGAGTTAATAAACTAAACTACAAAGCAGACTGTCCTACCGGGTTTAATGATAAATACTTAGACTTCCTGAGGAGATGATTGCAAATACTCTGGTCCCAATAAGCAAAAACACAAATTATAAGCAGAAAAAAGTTTGAATGAGTTTGATATTTAGGTATTTGCGAGAATTTTTAAGCATATGAAAAATAATGTCAGAAAATATATAGATTGGTTTGGGAGTCATTCCTCCCAGTGCTGGGAATTACTTCTGTCCCTGCACTCAGGAATCAGCATACTGTCTTATACTTCTTCATAGTGTATTTTTGTACTTGAATTGGAGGGGCACCATCTTCCTAGCACTAAAAGGCCTTAGAATACTCCTGTATCTCAGGTCTGTCTAGAATCTTGGCTGAAACCTAAGAAGAAAGGCCTAGGTCTACTTACTGAGTAACCTTCCTTATTTTGGCTCATCTCTATTTTGAGTTTTCCCAGAACTCCCCACTCTAACAAATCAAGTTGCAATGTCCTTGGTTCACTTTTGTTTTCTACTTCACTCAAATTCAATTTAAAATTATCTGAAGATCAGAAGACAAAGAGTAGACATGAAATGATCTCTCTGATATGTTGGACTTACAGATACACAACAAAGTGGCAACAAAGGATCATAAGCAACATAATGAGAAAATTGATCCACACAACTGAGTTGGAGGTAGGGGGTTGAAAGAGAAGGGTCTTCCGTCTTTGGGAGAGAGATGCGAGTACATAGTGATGGGTGTGATGTTGGAATTATGTGCATGAGAAACAATTATTAGCAGCATTTAAATATCAATTTAAAAATTTTAAAAAATAATCTGAAGATAGGGAGCCAGATTCCTTTCCTGTGTAAGCAAACAGTTAATACTGACAATGTTCTAAATGTTTTGCATGTCTAGTGGAACCACTCTGCCCATGCTCATTTTCCATATGACCTTTTACAAGTAGCTAAGAAAGACATTTATTGTTTCCTTGCATTTAGTAAGATTAAAAACACAGTGCCTGCAACTGAAAAGGCAGTCAGAAGAGAAACGCCTAGAGCCACAGGCACAGCCTTTTCTCCAAAAGAGCCAAGTATCCCACCAGTCACAAGAGAGTGGTTGACTTCGAGGATAGTATCTATGAGATATGCAATGAATTGGATATTTCTAAATTATAACTTGAATAATTTGTTAGCCTCCACTCAGGTTTATAAACATACTTTAATACATTTATCAAAATAATGTAATTATTAAAATTTATTCAAGCAATATGTAATTAACAGATAAAATAATTCTTTCAATACATTCTTTTAATAAAATTTTTCCTTTGGAGTGGACATCAGCTTATCACATCTCATTATATACAAATCATTCATGCATGATTTGTATATATAACCATATATAGAAATATATATGATTATATACAAATATAATCGTATATATTTTAATATAATCATATATAATACAAACGAATATAATCATATATTTTTATATAATCATATATGTTTATATATTCAATTATATAATATTAATAACATATTATAATTATATAATATGATCGCATTTTGATTATTGTTATATTATAATCATGATATTATAATCATTTTGATTATATGATGTATACATATAGAGTATGCATGTCCGCCTGAACGGCAGAGCCTGGCAAGCTACCTGTGGTGTATTCGATATGCCAAAAACAGTAACAAGTCTCACAATGGAGACGTTACTGGTGCCTGCTCGAGCAAATTGATGAGCAATGGGATGACAATGACAGTTATACAGAGATGTGCATGATATATATATATATATACATAAAACTTTACATTACATGGATTCTGTATGAGATATGTGATATATATATCTTTCTAATTAATAGGAGAAAATCTTTGATAAATATGCCTGACCTGATTTTGCACATAAATTAACTGTGGTAGCTCATTTCTAAACTATCCTATTTTTCCTTTACATGCATGCTGCTCCTCTCATCAGATGGTGAAATATAGCCCTGGGACATGACTGAATGGAACAGGCACTCTGTGCCACCTTGCAGGAACAAGACTGTAAATTTAATATCAGCACTGCTCCCCACTTCCTTGCCTAATGTGATCCTAGCAGCAATGTTGTTCAGGATCTCTGGCACCCAACAAAGTGATCTCTGTCACACCACAGTGATGCATGTGCAAGCACCAAACTGAAATATCTGAACCCCAGAGAACGTTGGAACTATTTGTGTGTGCACCACAACAAAAGAGAGACAGAGAGATACAGAGACAGAGAGATACAGAGACAGAGAGACAGAGAGAAAGCAGGTAAGCCACCTAATTAAGTGTGTGTAACTCCTGGATAGGGAACAAGGATGGCAGAGGAAAGGGAAAGGAAAAAAAAAACCAAAAAAAATTAAGTTAAAAATAGAAGTGATGGACTATATTCCCCCTCTCCTTGAATCTTGGCTGACCTTATTGCTGCTTTGATCAATAAAATGTGGAAGAATGTTTTGGAACTTCCGAGCCTAAGCAGTAAGAAGGCCTGGCAGCTTCTGCTTCCTGTCCATGAGTTGTCATGTTAGAAGTTCAGGACACTCTACTGGAGAACATTTCATGGGGACAGGCTCTGAAAGCTGAACTACCACATGGTGTGGTGGTGGGAAGTGGGGGGTATATGACAATCTGAGACCTACAACATCCACAGCCACCCACACTTTGGCTCCCCTCATCTTGTGAAATGACATAGAAATGCCAAATAAGAAAGAATCACCCAGTAAAGCATTGTTTCCCAATGTGGGCGAAAAAAGTTCCCCATGAATGAGGGCTGGAATGATCCAGGGAGGTGGCAATAGCCTCAGGAGCAATTTGGGGATGCACTCTATTTGCGGATGCACTCTATTTGTTCACTGAAAGAAGGTAGATTTCCAGGGGAGTAATGGCAATTGTTTTTTAAAGATTACAGTAGGCCAATTAATTTGGAAACCTCAGCAGAAGAGGAACGTGATGTTTAATATTAAAATGACTGTAGTTTCATCCATTTTCTTGGTGGTGTTGATCTGCTTTGGGGATATACCATGCAGTACACAAGGACTGTTTCTGGCTCTGTGTTCAGCAGTGACCTCTGACAGTGCCTGAAGGATCATATGTGGTGCCAGGATCATATGAACCAGAGTCAGACACATGTAAGGAGCACACCTAAACTCCTGTACTCTCTTCAACCCCTATAATAGTTGTAGTACTATAAACCACAAGTCTTCTGGCCTGTTATGCAATAACCAATAAAAAGTCGTATTCTTTCAAGTAGCATTTTTTGAGAAAAGAAAAAAATGGACATCTTGACATATTTAATAGAATACAGCTTAAAAAGATAAGCATTTGTTGTTTGAGGGTATTTTGTTTGAATAAACTCTCATGCAATAACATTTGAATGTGTTAAGTAGAAACATCTAAATTAAAATGCAGACACTATGAAGTATGAGGGAAAGCATTTGGCATAGTATGTTTAGAACCTTAGCAACTGCCAAAAATATTTTGAAGAAGTTCTTATATGCTCAGTTTAAGTCTTCTATCCCTGAAGAGTGGCCAGCATTTTCAGAGACATTCTTGGGTCAGGCCATTAGCTCGATGGGACTGAATAAGCCCTAACTAACCAGTATTCAAACAACTATCAACTCATAGCTATGTCTGCTTCATCTATAAGCCAAACCACTATCCTTTTCTCTATTATTTGAAACATATCCAAGAAAACATATCATTTTACCTATAAAAACATTTTCTAGGTTCCTGTTGCTTTTACCTATAAATCGTTCTAATAGCTACTTTTTAATTTTTTATTAAAATAATTTTTTGGTTTTGAGTCATACCCAACTGTAATTAGGGTTTACTCCTGACTCTGTACTCAGAGATCTCTCCTGGGAATGCTGGCAGTGAGGATGTGGTACCAAGGATCAAATGAGGGGCAGCTATGTGAAAGACAATATCTTACTCTGTGAGCAACTTCTCTAGTCCAGCGTTCATTTTTAAAAAGAAAATCATAATAAAATGAAAACAATTTTTTCTTTAAAAAATTATATAAAAGCTTTATTTTCATATTATATTGGTAAAATTATACAGGACAGATCACTTGGTATTTTTTTTATTAAATCACAGTGAGATACAGTTACAAAACTTCCATGTTTGACTTTCAGTCATACAATGATCGAACACGCATCCCTCCACCAGTGCATATTTTCCACCACCAATGTCCCCAGTGTACCCCTCCCTTTTACAACCCTGCCTCTATGGCAGACAATTTCCCCCATTCTCTCTACTTTTGGGCATTACGGTTTGCAATATAGATACTGAGAGGCTATCACATTTGGTCCTTTATCTGCTTTCAGCACACATCTCCCATCCTGAACAATTCCTCCAACCATCATTGGCTTAGTGATCCCTTCTCTATTCCAGCTGCCTTCTCCCCCAGCTCATGAGGCAGGCTTCCAACTATGGAGAATATTCCTGGCACTTGTGTCTACTATCCTTCAGTGTAATCTCATATTATGTTATTTTATATTCCACAAATGAGTGCAGTCATTCTATATCTGTCCTTCTGTTTCTGACTCATTTCACTTAGCATGATACTCTCCATGACCATACACTTAAAAGCAAATTTCATGACTTCATCTCTCATAACAGCTGCATAGTATTCCATTGATTCCATTGTGAATATACCACAGTTTCTTTAACCAGCCGTCTGTTCTCGGGCACTTGGGTTGTTTCCAGATTCTGGCTATTTTGAACAGTGCTGCAATGAACAAACATACAGGTGCAGATGTCATTTCAACTGTGCTTTTTTGCAGCCTCAGGATATATTCCCAGAAGTGGTATTGTGGGGTCAGAGGGAAGCTCAATTTCTAGTTTTCGAAGGAATGCCCATATTTTTTTCCAAAAGTCTGGACCAGTTGGCATTCCAACCAACAGTGAAAGAGTGTCCCTTTCTCCCAGCATCCATGCCAACACTGGTTTCTTTTGTTCTTTTGAATGTGTGCCAGTCTCTGTGGTGTGAGTTGATATCTCATTGTTGTTTTGATTTGCATCTCCCTGATGACTAGCAATATGGAGCATTTTTTCATGTGCCTTTTGGCCATTTGTATCTCTTTTGTGAGGAAGCTTTTGTTCATTTCTTCTCCCCCCATTTTTTATGGGGTTGGAGGTTTTCACTTGTACAATTCTACTAGTGTCTTATATATCCTGGATATTAATCCTTTATCATATGGGTACTAGGTAAATAATTTTTCCCATTCAGTGGGCTCTCTCTGTATTTTGGTCACTGTTTCTTTTGAGGTGCAGAAGCTTCTTAGTTTAATGTAGTCCCATTTGTTTATGTCTGTTTCCACTTGCTTGGTCAGTGCTGTTTCATCCTTAGAGATGCCTTTAGCTTCAATGTCATGAAGGGTTCTGCCTACATTTTCCTCGATGTACCTTATGGATTAAGGTCTGATATTGAGGTCTTTAATCAATGTTTATCTGTTTTGCCTGGCACTAGACAGAGGTCAGAGTTCAGTTTTTCCAGTACCACTTGTTGAAGAGGGACAATTATAATACTTAAAAATAATTAACAATGCCTCTAATCATCTTTTTCCTTAATTTTGGTTTGGCTATCCAAGGTGATAGTGGTAGTGTGAGTGTGTCTCTCTGTGTGTGTGTGTGTGTCGAGGTGGAGGGAGCTACTATGGTTTCATACAAATTATAGTAGTATTTGTTCTATTCCCTTGAAAACTGCCATTGGAATTTTAATGGGGATCACTTTGAATCAATATATGCTTTTGTAGGGGGCCAGAGTGATAGCACAGTGGGCAGGACATTTGCCCTGCACTCGGATGACCTGGGTTTAATTCCTGGCATCCCAGATAGTCCCCTGAGCACCACCAGGAGTGATTCCTGAGTGCAGAGTCAGGAGTAACCTCTGAGCATCACTGGGTGTGACCCAAAAGGCCAAAATGAAAAAATGAAAAAAGAAAACAAAAATATATAATGCTTGTGTAAGAGGGCAGTTAATGATATTAATTCTTCTAATCTAACAGTGTGAATTATTTTTTAATTTATTTTGTCTTGTAATTCTTTTAATAGTAACTGACAGTTTTAATGTTGAGTTGTTTACATCAGTTAGTAAGTTTATTCTTACATACCTAATCTTTTGTGGAGTTGCAAATGATATGGTTTTTCTTCTTTCTTTCTTTCTTTCTTTCTTTCTTTCTTTCTTTCTTTCTTTCTTTCTTTCTTTCTTTCTTTCTTTCTTTCTTTCTTTCTTTCTTTCTTTCTTTCGTAGTTTGTTGTTTACATAAAAAACTGCAACTGATTTTTATATTGACCTTTCAGTCTTTCTTTTTATTGATTCAGTTTATTGTTTCTAAATTTGTTGATGAATTTGGGGGATCTTCTATGTGTGTTATCATGTCATATGCAAATGGTGAAAGCTTAACTTTTTTTTTCAAATTTGAATCCCTTTTATACAGTTTTTATTACTTAATAGGTAGGACTTCCATTATTATTTTGATTATTTTGAAAAATAGTGATGAGATTGGATAACCTTGTCATATGCCTGAACTTAGAGGAGAAAAAGCATTTCATTTTTTGCTGTTGAGTATCTTAGCTGTATGTTTGTCATAAATATATTTGCTATGCTAAGATATATTCCTTGTGTTACCATTTGAGATTTTTTATTGTAAATGGATGTTGAACCTTGTCAAAAGCTTTCTCTGCAGCTACTGATATGCTTATACAATTTTTCTCTCTTCCTTGTGTAATTAATGTAATATGACATATTACATTAATTGACTTAACATATTCAATCATCCTAGAATCCCTAGAATAAAACCACTCTTCTATGATATACAATTCTATTAATGTATTATTAAGTTCAATAGGATTTTGTAGAAGAATTTTGCATCTAATTTTATCAAGAATATTAGTCTATAGTTTGTTTTTCTGATTTTTCTAGTTTGATTTCCAGATAATGTTGGTCTCATAGAAATTGTCAGTATTTCTGTTTCTTTAAAATTCTTGGAGGATCTTAAGAAGCATGCATAAGGTTATATCAGCAGACTTGGTAGAACTTACTAGTAAACCCATCTATACTTGGGCTTTTGGTTATAGGGAAGATTTGTATTACTCTCTTAAGTTCCTTGTTTGTAATTGGTCTTTTCAAGTTTTCAATTTACGCCTGATTCACTCTGAAAGGTTGCATGATTCTAAAAATGCTTTCATTTCTTGAACAAATTGTAGAAAAATTGTAATAATCATTTCTTGCAATCTTTCATATTTCTATGCTATCTGTTATAATTTCTCCCCTTTCATTTCTGATCTTATTTCTTAGGATTTTCTCTAAATATATATTACTCTTATTTCAAGTAACTAGCTAGCTCTTGGTTTAATTAATATCTACTCATAGTCTTGTCTTTTTTCTTTTATCTATTTCCATTCTAAATTTTTATTATTTTTTCTTTCTACTGACTTTGCCTTTTATTTTTTGTTATTTGTTTAGTTCCCTTGTGAGTGATACTATATGTTTGTTTGAGCCTTTTCTTGTATCCTAGTGTAAGTCTTATTGCTCTGAATTCTCTCAGAACTGATTTTACAATATCTGTGTATTCTGATACCTCATGTTTATTCTCCTTTTCTTCCAGAAATTCGTTTACCGTCTTTGATTTCCTCATAGACCCAGTATTTTATTCAAAAGCATGGTGTTTAGTCTCCAAATGTTTTAATTTTTCCCAGATTTATTTTTGTGGTAAATTTTTTCTTTCACAGTATTGTGATCTGAAAAAATGTTAGAATCTTTGCAACTTTATTGATTTTTGTTTTGTGTTCCAATATGTAATCTAGTTTAAAGAGTTTTTTATATATTAAAAGGGATAAAGTATAAAACTAATGTGTTGTTTTGAAGTCATCTGTGAATATATGTTTCTTCAGGTTTCCTGGTAGTTGTGCTATATATTTTTATGCTCTCTTCTTCTGCGTATATAACCTTGTGAATATGAGTACAAAGAATATATACCTTTGATATAGTAATCCAACAATCATTATATAATGTCTATTGCTCCTATTATCTTCTTCGGTTCAAAATCATTTTGGTCTTATATAAAAATGGATAGTTACATTTTTTCAGGCTACTGTTTAAAAATTTTATCAACCTTTGTCTTGGATCTGTTCTTATTATTGAGGTTCATGTGAGTCTTCTGGAAGAATTAGAAAGTTATACTTTATTTCCTGACCCATCTGCTTATACTGTGTCCTTTAATTTTTGAGTTCATGGTATAGATGATATTATTGATATAAAGAACCTTATTGTAAATTTTATATAGATATGGAGTAGTTTGCAGTTTTTTTAATTTATATTTTTAAATTTTATTGAATCACTGTGAGAGAGTTACAAGCTTTCATGTTTGGGCTACAATCGCACAATGGTGAAACACCCATCCCTCCACCAGTGCACAATTCCCACCACCAATATTCCTGGTATATTCCCCTTTTCCAAGCTTCCCCCTGCCTCCATGGCAGACAATATTCCCCATACTCTCTCTCTACTTCTGGGCATTATGGCTTGCAACACAGACACTGAGAGGTCATCATGTTTGGTCCATTATCTACTTTCGGCACGCATCTCCCATCCCGACTGATTCCTCCAGCCATCATTTTCTTAATGATCCTTTCTCTATTCCATCTGCATTCTCCCCTTCGCTCATGAAGCAGGCTTCTCTCTATGGTGCAATCCCCCTGGCCCTTGTTATCTACTGTCCTTGGGTGTCAGGCTCATGTGATGTTATTCTATACTCCACAAATGAGTGCAGGACTTCTATGTCTGCCCCTCTCTTTCTGACTCATTTCACTTAGCATGATACTCTCCATGTCTATGCATTTATAAGCAAATTTCATGACTTCATCTCTCCTAACAGCTGCATCGTATTACATTGTGTAGATGTACCAATGTTTCTTTAACTAGTCATCTGTTCTAGGGCACTTGGGTTGTTTCCAGATTTGGGCTATTATGAACAGTGCTGCAATGAACATATGGGTACAGATGTCATTTCTACTGTGCTTTTTTGCATCCTCAGAATATATTCCCAGAAGTGGTATTGTGAGGTCATATGGAAGCTCAATTTCTAGTTTTTGAAGGACTGTCCATAATATTTTCCAGAAAATTTGGATCAGTCAGCATTCCCACCAACAGTGAAAGAGCATCCCATTTTTCCCCACTTCCACACCAGCACCGGTTGCTTTTGTTCTTTTTAATGTGTGCCAGTCTCTGTGGTGTGAGATGATATCTCACTGTTGTTTTGATGTGCTGATGACTACCGATGCGGTGCATTTTTTAATGTGCCTTTTGGCCATTTATATTTCTTTTTTGAGGAAACTTCTGTTCATTTCTTCTCCCCATTTTTTGATGGGGTTGGAGGGTTTTCTTCTTATACAATTCTATTAGTGCCTTATATATCCTGGATATTAATCCCTTATCAGATGGGTATTGGGTAAATATCCTTTCCCATTCTGTGGGCTCTTTCTGTATTTTGATCATTGTTTCTTATGAAGTGCAGAAGCTTCTTAGTTTGATGTAGTCCCGTTTGTTTATGTTTGCTTCCCCTTGCATGCTCAGTGCTGTTTCATCCTTAAAAATGCTTTTAGCTTCAATGTCATGGAGAGTTCTGCCGACATTTTTCTCTATGTACCTTGTAGATTCATGTCTAATATTGAGGTCTTTAATCCACTTTGATCTGACTTTTGTGCCTGGCATTAAATGCTGGAGTCCATTTTTTAGCAGGTAGATATCCAGTTTACACAACACCACTTTTTGAAGTGGCTTTCCTTGTTCCACTTCGCATTTCTTGCTTCTTTGTCAAAGGATAAGTGGCCATATATTTGGGGATCTGTGACAGTATATTCAACTCTGTTCCTTTGGTCTACAGGTCTGTTTTTAGCCCAATACCATGCTGTTTTAATTACTATTGCTTTGTAGTAGAGTTTGAAGTTGGGAAAGGTGATGCCACCATCTCCTTTTTCCCAAGGATTGCTTTAGCTATTCGTGAGGATTTATTGTTCCATATGAATTTCAGGAGTGTTTTGTCTATTTCTTTGAAAAATGTCATGGGTATCCTGATAGGGACTGCATTAAAATTGTATAGTGCTTTGGGCAGTATTGCGATATTGATAATGTTAATTCTCCCTATCCATGAGGAGGGAATGTGTTTCCGTTTCTTAGTGTCCTCTTTCATTTCTTGAAGAAGTGTTTTGTAATTTTCCTTGTATAGGTCCTTCACCTCTTTGGTTAAGTTGATTCCAAGGTACTTGATCTTCTGAGGTACTATTGTGAACGGAATTGTTTTCTTAATGTAACTTTCTTCTTTTTCATTATTTGTATATAAGAAAGTCATGGACTTTTGGGTGTTGATTTTGTAGCCTGCCACTTTACTATATTGACCTGTTGTTGCTAGGTACTTTTCTTTAGAGTCTCTAGGGTTTTCTAAGTACAGTATCATATCATCTGCAAATAGTAATAACTTGACCTCTTCCTTTCCTATCTGCATGCCCTTGATATCTTTTTCTTGTCTAGCTGCTATGGCCAGGACTACCAGTACTGTATTGAATAGGAGTAGTGAAAGCAAGCAACCTTGTCTTGTGCCTAATCTTAGAGGGAAGACTTTTAGTTTTTCCCCATTGTGAATGATACTTGCTGTGGGTTTGTGGTAGATGGCTTTGACTATATTGAGGAAAGTTCCTTCGATGCTCGTTTTGCTGAGAGTTTTCATCATAAACTGGTGTTGGATCTTGTCAAATGCTTTTTCTGCATTTATGGATATGATCATATGTTTTTTATTATTTCTTTTATTGATATGATGAATTATGTTGATTGACTTGAGAATGTTAAACCATCCTTGCATCCCTGGGATGAATCCTACTTGGTCATGGTGTATGATCTTTTTGATGAGTCACTGGATTCTATTTGCTAATATTTTGTTGACGATATTTGTGTCTGTGTTCATCAGGGATATCGGTCTGTAATTCTCTTTCTTTGTGGTATCTCTGTCTGTTTGTGGTATCACGGTGATATTTGTTTCACAGAAACTGTTTGGAAGTGTATTTGATACTTTAATTTCCAGGGAAAGCTTAAAGAGGAGTGGGAGTAAATCCTCTTCACAGGTTTGGAAGAATTCATTCATGAATTCAACTGAGCCAAGACTTTTGTGCTTGGGGAAACTTTTTATTACCGTTTCAATTTCCTTGATAGTGATAGGTCTGCTCAGGTATTCCATATTTTCTTAGTTCAGCCTTGGGAGGCTATAGGCATGTAGGAATTTATCCATTTCCTCGAGGTTTTCATGTTTTGTGGCATAAAGATTCTCAAAGTAATCTCTGAGGATCCTTTGAATTCCTGTAGTTTCTGTTGTATGTCCCCCTTATCATTTCTGATTCCGTTAATTAGTTTTCTCTCTCCCTTTTTTTGTGATTCTTACTAGAGATTTATCAATCTTGTTTATTTTCTCAAAGAACCAGCTCTTGGTTTCATTGATCTTTCAGATTGTTTTTTGCTGTGGATTTGTGGTAGATGGTTTGTGGTAGATCAAAATCATCTTGTTGATTTATGCCCTGAGTTTTATTATTTCTTTACTCCTGTTCGAATTCGACTCCTTTTGTTGGTCATCCTCCAAGCTCTTAAGCTGTGAGGTTAGGTTACTTATGTGTGCTCGCTCCGCCTTCCTGAGGAATGCTTGTAGAACTATAAATTTTCCTCTTCACACAGCTTTTGCTGTGTCCCATTAGTTTAGGTAACTAGTATTCTCAGTTTTGTCCATTTCCAGGAATCTTTTGATTTCCTCTTTGATTTTCTTTCTAAGCCACTCATTGTCCAATAGTGAGCTGTTTAATTTCCAGGTGTTTGATTTAGTTTTCTGTTGTGTGTATGATTTATTTCTAATTTCAGTGCATCATGGTCTGAAAAGGTCATTGATACAACCTCTATATTCTTAGTTTTATGGAGGTATGTTTTGTGGCTCGGCGTGTGGTCTATCTTGGAGAATGTTCCCTGCACACTTGAGAAGAATATGTATTCAACTTTTTGAGGATAAAGTGTGCCTTATATATCTACAAAGTCCCTTTCTTCCATTTCTTCCCCCAGCTAAAGTATATCCTTGTTGTCCTCTGTCCAGATAAGACCCGGAGCTGCTGCACGCAAAACGGACCCTTTGCTCCTAAAGACTATGATCCGAGAGGTCTTTTAACCCATTTTGGCACCCAGAGCGGATTCTTACAGAAATGCCTCTAGACTGAGCTGTGCTACAACCTAGTGCAGCCCAGGGAGGGATTTTCCTTCTCCACCCTGTTTTTCTGCACAGAAAATGGTGGCAGCGGCATCATCCACGTGGCGAGAGCCACCTCCTAAGACTCCCAACCCAGAGGTATGAGTTTTACAGGCTATCATGAGAGGGGGGGCGTTACCGGAACACTATCCGCCCAGATAAGATCCACAGCTGTCGCACGCGAAACGGACCCTCTGGTCCTAAAGACTGTGATCCAAGAGGTCTTCTAACCCATTTTGGCACCCAGAGCGGCTTCTTACAGAAATGCGTCTAGACTGTGAACTGAGCTAAAATATCAGAAATCCAAAACCACGCTGTTGCTACCGCGGCTGCACGAGTTCATAGAATCTTCATTCTCAGCAATGAAAAGGAATTATTAAATGATGCCTTTTCAGCAGGACTGATTGTTGGGGGGAAATTCCAGGCAATAATAGTGAGTTCTCTATTGAAATATTTAATGTATTCAAAGTATAGCGAGAATAAAGTGAAGATCATTGGCTACTTAGGTGGGGCTGGGTGGGAGGGGGTATATTGGGGTTCTTGGTGGTGGAACATGTGCACTGGTGAAGGGATGGGGTTTAATCATTATATGACTAAGACTTAAAACTGAAAGCTTTCTATTTTTTTTTCATGGTGATTCAATATAATAAAAATTAAAAAAAAAATAAAAGTAAAGTATGTCCTTGCTAAGCTTGACCTATCAAGAGGTGATAAAGTGATGTTGAAGTCTCCCACTAGTATTGTTTTGTTATCTATGCCTTTCTTCGACACTATGAGTAGTTGTTTTAAGTACTTTGCTGGTCCCTCATTAGGTGCATATCTATTTAGTATTGTAAGTTCTTCCTGTTCAGATTGCTTGATCCATAAGAAGTGACCTTCAGTGTCTCATGTGACCTTTTTCAGTCTGAAATCAATGTGGTCTGTTACTAGGATGACTACCCCAGATTTTTTATGGGAGTTGTTTGCCTTCAGGATTGTTTTCTAGCCTTTGACTTTGAGCCTATGTTTGCTCTGACTGTTGAGATGTGTTTCTTGCAGACAGCAGAATGTTGGGTTCAATTTTCTAATCCATCCTGCCACTCTGTGTCTTCTAATTGTTGCATTTAGCCCATTGACATTGAGAGAGATTATTGTTATGGGGTTTTAAACCATTTTTTCTGCTGAAATTTGGTGTATTTGAGGGGCCTGTCTTGTCTTAAAGTAGCCCATTCAGTTGTTCTTGTAACCATGGTTTTGATTCTATGAAGTTCATGAGCTGTTGTTTATCTGTGAAACTGTGTGTTGTTCCTTCTGTTGAGAATGAGAGTCTAGTGAAATAAAGTATTTTTGGTGAGGCATTTATTTCATTGAGTTTTTTCACTATATTCCACCAGTATTTTCGGGCCTTGAGGGTTTCATCAGACAAGTGAGCTGTGAATCTTAAGGATGCTCTTTTAGACTAGCTCACATCCAAAAGAACAAAAGCAACTGGTGTTGGTGTGGATATGGGGAGAAAGAGACTCTCCTTCACTGCTGGTGGGACTGCCGACTGTTCAGCCCTTTTGGAAAACAATATGGACGATTCTCAAAAAATTAGAAATTGAGCTCCCATTTGACCCAGCAATACCACTCCTGGGAATATATCCTGGAGAGGCAAAAAGGTATAGTAGAAATTATATCTGCATTTGTATGTTCATTGCAGCACAGTTTACAATAGCCCAAATCTGGAAAAAAACAGAGTGCCCAAAAACAGATGAGTAGTTAAAGAAACTTCGGTAAATCTACACAATGGAACACTATGCAGCTATTAGAAAAAATGAAATCATGAAATTTGCATATAAGTGGATCAACATGGAAAGTATCATGTTAAGTGAAAGGAGTCAGAGAGAAACAGACATAGAAAGATTGCACTCATCTGTGGTATATAAATAACAGAGTGGGAGACTAATACCCAAGAGTTGTGGAGATAAGGATCAGGAGGTCTGCCCCACAGCTTGGAAACTGGCCTCACATGCTGGGGGAAAAGGCAGCTGAGATAGAGAAGGGAACACCAAGTAGAAGATGTTGGAAGAGCCCATTTGGGTTGGAAGATGCGAACTAAAAGTAGACTACAGACTGAACATGAAGGCCACTCAATACCTCTATTGCAAACCACAACACCCAAAAGGAGAGAGAACAAAAGGGAATACCCTACCGCAGAGACAGGGTGGGGTTGTGGGGGATGAGGTGGGGGTGGTGAGAGGGATACTGGGATCTTTGGTGGAGATGAATGGGCACTGGAGGAGAGATGGGTAAACGATCACCGTATGAGTGAAATGCAAACACAAAAGTTCATAAGTTTGCAACTGTACATCACAGTGATTCTCTAATTAAAAATGAAAAAAAAAGATGCTCCTTTATAGGCAATTTCTTTCTTTGATCTTGCTGCTTTCAGGATTTTGTCTCTATCTAAGGTTTTGGTCATTTTGATCAGGATGTCTTGGGATATTTTTATTTGGATTTCTTCTAGCTAGTACCCGTCAGGCCTCCTAAATGTGGTCGCATGTTTTCTTCAGCTCTGGGAACATTGTAACAGTGATGTCTTTTGTTGGAATATTTCCCCTTTTCCAGCTGCCTTCTGGAGTTTTGTCACAGAAACCTTTGTCACAGAAACCTAGCTGATCTTTGACCCGCAGATCTAAGGTGCTAGCCAGGCTTGATTTGACATTGTAGATTCCAGGCTCTGGCCCAGCCTAGTCTTTGGGATGTAAATCCGAGTGCTTTCAGCCCAAAGAAGGCTTCGGTTTTGTTTTTGTATCTTCTTTCCGGGGGGCCTAGATTAAGGGCCTGCAGATAGGAGAGAATTATGTTGCCTCAATGTTCTTCCTGTAAGATCTTTTGGTGCTTTTGGTGACGTCAATGTATTGCGCCCTTTGGAAGGACCATGATCAATAAAAGGGGTTCGGAGAGAAGGTGAGGGGGTGGAAAGTGTATAGAGGTGGAAAGTGTATAGAGGCGGGAAAGTGTATAGAGGTGGAAAGTGTATAGGGGCGGAAAGGTGTAGAGAGGACGGAGAGTGTATAGAGGGAAGACTGGAATAAACTGCAAGTGAGACCAACCATCATGGCTCCGTTCCTTCCTTCGCCTGCCATATCATCGCCATCAACCTCCCCGGGGTGGGGGAAGTGGCCGGAGGCTACCGAACTCGGGTGGCGGGAGAGACAGCTGCTGCCCTAGGCCCTGTGCCTGGCTCGGTGCGGTGAGGTGTCCCTTCTCTCGCCCGCGCCTTTTCTTTTTATTTTTATACAGTCTTTGACAGCCTCTTCTTCATCAGAGCTTTCTTCCTGTCCCTCTGGGACTCTAATAATTTTTATATTACTCCTCTTGGCTTCATCAAGATCTTCTCTTGCCATCTGATCCCAGATTGTCAGTCTCTTTTCAATTTTTTGTTGTTTTCTAGAGAGTCTCTGGACTTTATCTTCGAGCTCACTGATTCTGTCCTCAGCAGCTGTTACTCTGCTGCTGAGGCCTTCCACTGAATTTTTTAGTTCACCTACCAGGTTTTTCAGGTCTGACCTTTCCGTTTGTAATTTTGTTTACATTTTCCTCATTTCTACCTTCAAATCCTCTTGTATTTTATAGGCATTGCTTTCCATTGTTTCTTTTAGCTCCCTAGGCATCCTCAGTAGCTCCCTTCTAAATTCCTTGTCAGAGAGGTTGTCTAGCACTTCATTGATGTTGGGGTCTTCTGGGCTAGCCTCTTCAATAAGTAAGCTGGGTGGGGTTTTCTGTGTTGCTTTACCATTGTGACCTATGTGGTTTAGCCCTTCACGCTCACTGTTACTATTCCGCTTATGACGCAGTATTAATTGAGGTGGGCTTAATGAGTTACTGGCTAACGTGTTTCTGGTGGTTAAGCTAACCTAGTGAAAGTTCCAACTAAGAGGGTAACTTGTGGTTCTTATGGGATATGGAGTTGAGAGAATAACTCTCGGCCACATTAACAGCTGTGGCTCTAGGAAGCAGCCCTGACACAGGCTGGATAAGTAGAGGGTGCATGGAATAAGTAGAGGGTGCGTGGAATGTTGCAGCTTGGGGTGCTTGAGCGGTGTGCCTCAATTCCGTCCCCCACAGACCAAGTATGAAAACCGGCTGCCCTGGGGTCTGGTTAGAATCACGGCTCAAGGAAGAAGCCCTGACTCTGGCCAGATACCTGAGTGGGATGAGTAGAAGTTGCCCAGAATATTGCAGCTTGGGGTGCATGCGCGGTGTGCCTCCGTGGTTTGCAGTTTTGTTCTTTTCTTTATCTTACTCTATTTTCATATCTTTTGCTCAGTGAAGTCCCCTTTATCTCTCCTTTTTTGTTTCTTCTAAGTACTTTTTGTCTTGAGATTACCATAAAGTTTGCTTATAGGAATATAAATATATACACCTTTTCCATTTTAAAGCAAATAAATTTAAAATATATTCAAAGAGACCCCATTATTTTTTTCTTATTTCCCACATTTTTTATTTTTAAAGTATCTTAGTACTTACAAGAGGATTTTTATTTGTCTGTATGTGGTGTGGTGGATATGTGGTTTGGATGACAGCCAGCAGTGCACAGGGACTATTATTACTGGCTCTGTGCGCAGTGATCACTCCTCATGGTGCTCAGGGTACCATGAGACGAAAATGGGGTCAGAAATATGCAAGGCAAGTGCCTTACTCTCATAGGATTTTTTTCATAGAAGATTCTGTAGTGTTTCTCAAAGAATCCAATTATTAAGCATGAATTTCTTTATCTAAAAAGATAGGTAAAACATGCTAAAAAGATTATCTAAAACAGCATCTGAAAAGATATGTATATATTTATTTATTTGGTTTGGGGGCTACACCAGGCTCTGTTCAGGGCCTACTCATGGTTCTGTTCTCAGGGATTATTCCCTGACTAAATATAGTGCCAGTGATTGAACCCAGGTCAATTCTGTGCAAGGTAAATGTTCTCTGCACTGTCTTCTCTCTGTCCATATCTGAGTAGCATTTTCTAACTCCTCTGAATATGAATGATAACCTGTATAGAATACTCTGACTAGAGGTAATTTTCATTCAACAATTTGGATATATCTTATTATTCTCTTCTGGTATGTAGAGTATAAATTGAGATATCTGTTAGAAGTCCTACAGAGTTCTCTTACACGTGAATTACTGCTTTTCTCTTGCTCCCTTTAGTAGTCCAACTATATTTGAGTCTTATCATTTTAATTACAATGTATTTTGGTATTCATTTGTTTGAGCTTATTTTGTTTACAACTTTTTATATTTCTGACATATGGGTATCTTTTTCTTTACTTGGATCGGGGGATTTTTAGACTATTATTAATTCCACCAACAATTCTTGTTGTTTCTGTCTTTCCTGTCCTTCTGGGGTCCCTATAATGTAGGATAACACTGGGTTTGTCCTTTAAGCCTTGCCACAAGGAACTTAGTTTACCTTAAAGCAATGTCCTTTCTGTACGAACACAGGAAGATAGTTAATATTATGCTTTGTAACTTGGGAGTTGATTGACTCCAATAATATTTACTCCTGGGAATCTGCTTTCTCAACTCAGTTGCCCTTAGTTCCTAGCACCCCAAAAGCAGGGCCCTGATGAGGGACAAAATGAACCCAGGGCAAGCTGTGAGCTACTCTGGCATCAAAACGGGCTAGGACAAAGTGCCACAATACTCAACTATAAGTTGACAACATGGTCATAGACAAATGCTGTCATGATCTAAAAGTAATGACAATACTAGGACCCTGCTGGGATTAGGAAAATTAACCTGTCCTGAGGACTGTGGTCTGGAATATATAATGAATGTCCTCAAGAAGAACCAAACTTTAAGTTTAATATATCTCTTACTGTGCTCATGCAGAATGACATTGCTAGAAGTATCAGAAGTAAATTTACTACAACTAATTAAGTGGATTACTAGTTAAGGAAAGAAGAAAGCAACACACCCTGGAGGGGATTCTGCCCTTAAGCAGATTTCCTAGTAATCTGGAGTAATCTCCTTAGATGAGATTTTGTTAATCTCTGGAGGAGTGGTCTTACCCATCTTTGTTGATTTGTCAATGTTCAACCCACCTTTGTGTCACCATCCTATGTGATTGCTATATAAACTAAGACTGTAAGAGATGTAGGGGAGAAGACACAGAAGCAGAGCACAAGATGAAAGAATCAGAGAGTCATCAGAGCCAGAAGCAGGGGGAGAGAAAGAGCACAAAGCGAGTGAGAGTCAGAGTCAGAAGTAGGGATCAGAGTCAGAAGTAAGAAACAGAGTCAGAAGTAAGAGACAGAGGCAGAAGTGAGAGTGAGGAGGGCTCCAGAGAAAGAATCAGAAGGGCTCTGGAGAGAGAGATGGGAAGAAGAGAGATCGGAAGAGACCATAGGAGAAATGACAGAGACAGAAAGAGGTCAGAAGAGACCAGAGGAGAGACTACAGAGACAGAGTCAGAGATAGAGAGACAGATTGAAGAGAGCACAGCAGCACACACAGAAGCAGAGTACAAAGGAGGAGCCATCCCGATCCAGTCCATACACAGCAGCTCGAGAGCACCAAATGTGAGCGGCAAAAAAGAGAGCTGTGCCAGGAGCCCACGAACAATACACACATATCACACCATCCCTCACGCATGCACCTTTATATTTTTTACACTATAATGCAAATAGCTTTCTTCTATTACTTTCCAATAAATATATTGTGTTTTATTTTATTCGTTAGTGGAATTAACCAGACAAATCCCTCCACCAGCTAAGAATGGCCATCCACCACCACCCACGGAATCGAGAAAGAGCTAGCAATCTATCAATGCTGTCTGTGTCTGAGCCTGGTGACGTTTCCAGTGTTGAGTCAAGTTAAGCCCCAGACTCCATGGCAGGCCGTTTTCACTCAGGGCGCCTCAGAGAGGAGCGGGTGAGAGCCCTCTCTGCCCCAAGGGACACAGCCCCAGCAGTTGACCTCCACAACCCAACTGCCCCCATGCTCCAGGCTGCTTTCCACATGCTTGGGCCAAACTTCACGTATGAGTGAACGTATTCCTAAACAGCTCGGCTGCAAAAGCAGCCATGCGACAGATTACAAGACATTCCCTACTCATTTTCCATAATTACCACACCATATTTGATTGGAGACAAGATGGTGCTGATGGCACCTGAACCCCTCACACTCTCCTGAATCTGGCTCACCATCTCGCTTTAGACAACGTGCGGTTCAGCACACCAGGCATGGAACTCTGCACATGATCTCCGCTGAAACTCTACGCGTGATTCCTGATGGACATCACTGGCTATTTTGCAAGATTCCAACAGAATGGTGTCGGTAGAGCTCGGAGAAACCACGGCGGCAGCTGCAGCGTCGCCAACTGCCCTGGCCGGGCCAAGTCACGGTGCCGTCAGACACAGAGTTGTGGCGGCAGTATGTGCAATGGCTCATCCACTGTGGCATGCTGTCAGCCAACGACTGGGTGGCCTGGGACTTGGTGCAGATGTTCTATCTGGCACAGACCCTCCGAGATAGGGTCCTGCTCTGCCAGCTGCTCAGCAACCTCCAGGCACACTCCATCAACCTCAAGGAGATCAACCTGAGGCAGCAGATGTCCCAGGTGCTGCCCAGAGATGCAGGCAGGTGCGTGTTTGTCAGTGTGCAGATTGTTACAACATGCCAGTCAACCAAACGCTTACATTTGGTAGACTGGGAACACCTGTAAAGGTGATTAGAGGCAGCCCCAAAAGCCTCTGTCCTTCTCAGAGAGCCTGGCAGGCTTCTGAGAGTATCACAGGATGCAGAAGTGCACAGTAGAAATGATATCTGTATCTATATATTCATTGCAGCACTGTTCACAATAGCTAAAATATGGAAACAACCCGAGAGCCCTAAAACAGATGACTGGTTAAAGAAATTTTGGTACATCTACACAATGGAATACTATGCATCTGTTAGGAGAGATGAAGTCAAGAAATTTGCTTATAAATGAATAAACATGGAGAGTATCATGCTGAGTGAAATGAGTCAGAAAGAGAGGGACAGACATAGAAGTACTGCACTCATTTGTGGAGTGTAGGGTAGTATCACATGAGGCTGACATCCAAGGACAGTAGATACAAGGGCCAGGGGTATTACCCCATAGCTGGAAGACTGCTTCATGAGCGGAGGGGAGAAGGCAGATGGAATAGAGAAGGGATCACTAAGAAAATGATGGCTAGAGGAACCAGTTGGTATGGGAGATGCATGTCGAAAGTAGATAATGGACTAAACATGATGACCTCTCAGTGTCTGTGTTGCAAAAGTAGAGAGAGAGTATGGGGAATATTGTCTGCCATGGAGGCAGGGGGAGGGTGGGAAATGGGGGGATACCCGGGATATTGGTGGTGGGGAATGTGCACTGGTGGAGGGATGGGTGTTTGATCATTGTGAGGTTGTAACCCAAACATGAAAGCTTGTAACTATCTAATGGTGATTCAATAAAATTTTTAAAATTAAAAAAAAAGAGAGAGTATTCCGCTCACACAGCAGAGCCTGGCAAGCTACCCGGGGTGTACTCAATATGCCAAAAACAGACACAATGATGGTCCTCATTTTCCTGATCCTGAAAGAGCCCCCAATACACCATCGGGCTAAAGAGCACACGACACAGATGGATGGAGACATTACTGGTGCCCACTGAGCAAATTGATAAACAACGGAATGACAGTGATTATTTTATTTAAAAAATATTTTGTTCTCTTTAGATAGTTTCTTATATCTCATATTTGAGATCATTGTTTTGATAGACAGTTTCTATCATTCTAATCTCAGTCTCTATTGTTTTTAAATCTGTTATATTGAAAGGCTTGATGATATTTATTAAAATTCTTCTAATAATTTGTTTTGGTTGAAGTTTTTCTTCATTGAGTTCTTCATATCAGTGAACATTATTAGAAGCATTGCTTTGAAATTTTCATCAGATCTGAGGTTAGAAAGCTCTATTGTGCTGGGGGGTTCCTTCTTGCCCGTCTTTTCCCTTCACCAACTAGTGTGGCTAAAATTACTGAATTTATTTTATCATTTTCAGTGCTATGTAAGCATCTGTCTAAGGGATAAGTTTTAGTATTCAAGGATGTGTATTAATATGTATATATGCATATAGAAGAACATTCACATGTCAATATTTTATTATATCCACTCCTGAAAATCATTAAAAGAATTACTGCATTTTTTCTAAGACAAAATTTGGTAATCATTAATTAGCTTTGAAATTATTACTTTGAAAGTATAAATTTTCAAATAGAAACAATAAAATGGGGGGGCTGCTGGGGAGATCATATAGCAGATAGGGCATTTTCCTTGCATATGCCCTACCCAGGTTCGATCCCTAGCTCCCATATGGTCTCCTGAACACTGTCAGGATTGTAATTCATAAGTGCAGAGCCAAGAATAACCCCTGAGCATCACTGGGTGTGACCCAAAGTTGAAAAGAAAAGAAAAGAAAAGAAAAGAAAAGAAAAGAAAAGAAAAGAAAAGAAACAATAAAATGGGAGTTTTTATTCCATATAAATTTCAACAGCATTGGATCTATGAATTTTTTAATGTCATGGATATTTAACAATTCTAGGGGAAAAAGGAAAAAAGGAATATGGAAGGTTTCTCTCTTTCCAACTTCAAACTATATGATAAAGCTGTAGTAATCAAAACAATGTGGAACAGGAATAAGGACAATGGAATAGATTTGAGAGTCAATAGACAGATTTCCAAGTATATTGACAGCTAATCTTCAACAAAAGAGCAAAAAGTATAAAGTGAAATACAGAAAGTCTCTTCAATAAATGATTGAAAATTGATCAGTCACATACGAAAAAGAGAAAATAACACAGACCCCTTTCTTAAACCCATGGCAAAAGTCGAATAAAAAATGTGTTAAAGACTTCAATATCAGATCTGAATAAACTATATTGAGGAAAATGCGGGTAGAACACTTTGTGATGTCGAGACTAGAGGTATCTTCAATGATTCAATGCCGTTAACCAAGCATACAAAAAAAGATAAGCAAATGGAATTATGTCAAACTAAGAAGCTTTTGTACTACAGAAAAAATTATGACCAAAATACAAGCACTCCACAGACTGGGAGAGAATATTTCCCCCCTACTCATTTGATGGACTGGAGCGATAGCACAGCAGGTAGGGCATTTGCCTTGCACTTGGCCGACCCAGGTTCGATCCCTCCACCCCTCTCGGAGAGCCTGGCAAGCTACCGAGAGTATCCCACCCACAAAGCAGAGCCTGGCAAGCTCCCCGTGGCATATTCGATATGCCAAAAACAGTAACAGCAAGTCTTACAAGGGAGACATTACTGATGCCCGCTCGAGCAAATTGATGAGCAACAGGATGACAGTGCTATTGACAGTGCTATTGACTCATCTGATATTGGATGGGTACCCAAGATATATGAAGCACTGGTAGTATTTCATACACATACACACACACACATACACATACACACAAACAGTCTCATGAAAAATTGGGAAGACAAGATGAAGAGGAACTAAGACAGGATGTTCTCTTTATTTATTTATTTATTTATTTATTTATTGCTTTTGGGGTCACACCCATCGTTGCACAGGGGTTACTCCTGGTTTTTCACTCAGGAATTACTCCTGGCGGTGCTCAGGGGACTATATGGGATGCTGGGAATCGAACCCAGGTCGGCTGTGTTCAAGGCAAAGGACCTACCCTCTGTACTATTGCTCCAGCCCTGCAGGATGTTCTCTTTATTTAGACTTAGATAACGAAAGCTGAGCTGTAAGACCAAGGTGCTGAGAAAAGGAAAAATAACTCGAACATTTTTTGATTGAAATGTAATCATGAAAATCTGTAAGTCTGTATAAAAATAATCAAATAGAAAAAAAAGAAGAGAGAAGACAAACAGATAGCCAAAAGGTACATTATTTATCCCTGAAATGAAAATAAAAACAACAACGAAATACACTACTGAGACTGACATACATAACAAAAAACAAAAACACCCAGTGTTGGTATAGATGTGGGGAAAAGGGGGAAAAAGCCACTTAACATTCCCACCTTGCTGGAACTCACTATGGACACTTCTCAAAAAAACTAGAAAATGAGCCTCATATGACACAGCAATTCCATTTCTTGGCATCTAACTCAAGGATTCAAAAAATCTATTTAGAAAACACATTTGCACTCCTATATTCATTGTATTGTTATTCACAGTAACCAAAATCTGGAGACAGCCCAAGTACCCAAGAACAGAGCATTGGATAAAAGAAACTACAGTACATACACAAAATGAAGTATTAAGGTATAAGATAAAATCTTCCAATTTTATGCATGTGGATGAATCTGAAGACTATCATGCTGTGTGGAGTTAGTCAGAAGAAGATGGATAGATGAAGAATCACCGCCATCATAAGTGGCATATAAAGAAACATACTAAAGAAATAGCAAATCCCCAAGGCACCCTTTGTGAATGTATGACAACATGAAGCTTAGATCCACGTTTCTAATGACAGCAGCAGACGTTTAGCCAGCATAAATGCTCTGAGGAGTTTCCTGCGTGAAAAAGAACCATCTGGCCTTTTTTTCCCACTTTTCCTGAGCAATCAGAAAAACTCAAGGTGAAAAGTGCCTTATTAGGTCAACTTATCCATAGCCTTATGTGCATGAGACCATGTCCTTCTGTGCATATTACTTTATATTTTGCCTGAGTTTACATGACTCCAACATCAGCAATTCTACCTTGTCCTTAAGGGCACTGTTCCATACTTAATACATCTCACTACAAGAATTTGCTGAGAACTATTGGCATTTATTAATTTCTCACCATAACTTTTTGTCCTAGTCTCCTGATCATCTTTACTATGATTTATATATTTTCATTGTCCTTATATAGACAATAAATGCAGCTACTTACTAAAGAACCTTTTCTATGGGACAGAATCTTCAAATATTCAATAAAAATTTCATTTCATTAGATGTATTCACAGCACCTATAATCTCCCCCCAAATCAAAATGGGTGTCTAAATAGAATTGTTTTTTTTCCATTTCACAGATATTAAGATTGAGATCCAGGAGGATTAAGGCTGCACAGCTAATAAGTGGAAGTCTGCACTTGGTGACCCACAGTCGAGCTCCAAGAATCATGTTATAAACCAACCACCTCTCTCCATTAAATTAAGAGGCCTGCTTGTCTCATCTTGACACTGCATGTGCAGTTTCTCGTCATAAATAAATGACTATAGTTACTTCCATTGGAGGGAACATAAAGATGACCATCCACTTTATTCTATCATCTAATAACTAAGAGGCGATATTGTCAACTGAATCCTCTTAATCCATGCCATAAATTTAAACTCTTCTGGGCATAATTTTCAGTCTTCTTAAAAGAAATATTATTTTAATAATATAATATAAAAACAATTATATTTCTATTTTATCCCAACAATACCACCAAAAATGTGAGATTCAAACTTAAACAACCAAACTTTACAATGTGTCTGTCAAGTTGGGGACATGGGTGGAAGGTAATTGACACTGGTAGTGGGATTGGTGATGAAACACTTTATGTCTAAAACTCAACTATAAATAATTTTAAAAATCAATGTGTTTTAATTAAAAAAATTAATTTTAAAGAAAAGAAAACTATCTGACAGGCCACTCTCATTATTTCTCCAAAGCCTGTCAAGGCAGAAAAGTCCCTATATTTTCCTCATTATTTTTAAGAATGCACAAATTGACTCTATTCCAAGTCATAGTTCTCTTTATATCCTACCCCAAATTTTCCATATTAATAATAATAATAGCATCAAATCAAACTTACAATGTTCCAGGCACTCCTCCAACTGTTTTACAGGAATTGTAAACTCTATGACTCTATAAGATAGACATTATTATAACAACATACATTCTATATATATGAAAACTGTGGCACAGAGATTAAACAATTTGCCAAAAGTGACATATCTGGTCATCGGGAGACCACTACCCTCTATATTAATACTTGGGGATACAAAGAGTTCCCACTAACTCTTTACTTTCTGTGACAGAAATGGTTGTACTCACCCTTACTGCTCCACATGCTTTTCTGCATTTCCCGGAACCTTGAAGTTAGGCAGAGCCATATGTCTAGATAAACCAGTAAAATATGAGAAAAACAATGGGTGAAAATCATGTGCCTATGCATCTATGTCCTTGAGTTGATGAATGGAGCCTAAGTGACTGAACCTCTGTCTGGAGAGGAATTGCTTTCATGTGAGGCCTGGGTGGCACTAAAGTTTATGTGATAATAAATGAATATTACTGTATTAAATAAGATCATTCATTTATATCTATTATTAAAAATTATATTATTAATGTAGACATTTATCTACATTCTACCTCAGTACACTCTACATAAGTATAGTAGTTATATTACTACATAACTATGACACAACATACTAATGTAACATTATTCTAGCACATTGATCTTCCTCTTCTTCCTCTTTCTTCATTGGCCATAATCCTATATCAGAACTTTGGTTACCAGAATCCAATTATATTGGGAAAGAAGAGATTTAAAGAATTTCTAGTTCTACCAACAATCGATAGAACCATTGACTGAAAATATAATAGTTCTTTTAAATGTTGATCCATATATGGATAGTAGTATCTCCAGGAATAAATAATCTCCAACTCCTGTTAATATTCATTGTTATTAATATTTATGATATTTATAAAATTCATGAAAACCTCCAATAAGTTAACATTTCATGTTCGAAACCTCAGTATCTTTTTAGTCAACAATCATGACTTAAGCACAAACAGGCATCTATTTGAAAGCAGAAGGAAGAGTCAAGGAAGAGCAGAGCATGAACTGGAGCTTTGCTTAACTGGATTGCAGAATATGAGAAGTTCTACAGAGTCCAATGGAGAGGTGTTGCACGCAGGACAGGAAATTTGGAGCCTTTCCACAAGCCATGAAGATGGGTCACTGACTTGTTTTAAGTTGAAGAGTAGAAGAGTTGGGTTTTTTTTTTATAAAAGGAAGATTTTTTTAATAAAAAAACATGATCTGATATCTACCCATAAAAATTAATTGAGCAAGGAGACAAGAGACTGAGAGCCTAGAGAAGAAGTTTATTACTAGTCTGAAGTTGAGGGTAAGAGAATAATAAAGGAGGAAGGGCTTAGAAAGCTATTACAAAACAGAAAATTGATATGATTTTTGGTGCACAATCAGAGGGGAACAAGCAAATGAAAGGGAAGGAGCAAAGATCCCTTTGAGGTTTGAACCTGAAAGACAGACAGAATGGTGTTTCCATGAATACACAAAGAATCAGAAATAGAAGTTGGAGAGAAAACTTATATATCGAGCTTCATCATCCTATTGAGTCATCTAATGTATATTTAAATATTGCATTTCAGTAGAAAATTTGCTTTTGATATATACACATTGTATACTCAGAATTTATTTATGTTGTTTTTATCTCTTCCTGGAATTCATTCTCTCCTCTGCTCTAATAAGCTTTTTGATTAATCAGACCCTGTGACAACCCTTGTAATGCTACTAACCACCCCACATCTCTTTCCTCTCCAGAATTTGCAAAAGTTCAAATCTCAAAGAACTTAGTAAACCTCCTACTTAACCATGCATGCATCCAGATGGCAATACCCAAAAAGAAACAAAAGTGTGTGCATCTTTTCTGCCTTAAACTCATGATAGTCGTGGTATGGTTTTGTGCATATATGCAGAGAGATGGAACTATTGCTATGATGAAGAAGTGGCTATTATTTTTGTTTATATTTTGACTTTTATACCTTTTATACCCTTTAGAATACATTCCCAATATTTCACAACTATTACACACTACTTATTTTTACCTTATATAATTTATATCTTATAAATTATACCTTATAAAATCTACCTCAGTGTAAAATATACAGGAGACTGATGAAAAATGGATCATCCATCTTTTTTATGACCAAGATGCACTTTTTGACCTGTATACTCTGATAATTGATGATGAGGAATTGTCTTCAAAGAATGGATGTAATAGATAGCAAGATGAACATACAGAGAATTTTCCTTGAAGCCTCCACAATACCAGGAAGAGTTTCTATATCCCATACCCATATATCCAGTCCCTTTTCCTCTGAAATATTTTAAAAGTTTGAATTACCCAAGGGATTATCTAAAGAATATCTTGTTCAATATGAAAATTTAAGTAGATATATTTATCTTGACTCTGTTAGGCTATAAAAATGAAATGGAAAAGCGACATAGGCAATTTGAATAATTATGAAAAGCAAAGTTGCTTTGGAATATGATGCCAATTTTTCTCTGAAATAAAACTCATATTCACCACTTCTTCCCTCCTTCATATAAAAATCAGGCATATGCATTTCTAAATTCCCTCAGAAGGTGTAAGGGATGATGGAGAAAATATAATCTGGTATTCCAAATAACTATTTACAACTGAAATGTAGTGTTTGTTTATTATTTAGATTTCTTTGCCCCTTCCTCTGCCCTCTTTTCCCCAATCCAAAGGCATTTTTAGTGAAGATAAATAAATTCCCATCTTAATTTAATCATACATCTAGCATGAAAATGAACCCAATGAATAAAATTGTCAAAAGAGGTAAATGATAGGATTCCCTCTTAGCCAAGTTTTCTGTCTAAAATTAGACTGTCTTTCAGGATTTACTGCTGCTATTAAATGAACGTCCTTTTGACCATAAAGCAGTGCTTTTTTGGATGTAGAGCTCTCCGAAGTGTAAGCTAAAGTGCTCAGTGATGTACGACTTTGACGGACTCCAGGGACTTTCCCGTTTTAATACTAGTCTGCTCTTTGTTCACAAGATGAAGATGCTGCAGTGGGATGCACAGTTCAAGACCAGCTCTTGGAGAAGGATGAGCGTGAGGACGCAGAGTACCTTGTTTCTGCCATGCTAACATGATGAATTGCAGTATATTAAGAAAGTGTTGACACATGTGGGAATAAGCTCTTGACAGGCTTGCCAGTAATTAAGGCACATTGTATGTAAAATCACTACAAAATATTGCAGTCTGGTTCTTTGTTCAGTGTCTTCTGCCAAGTAGTGTTATTCATAAGCTTGATGGAAAATACTTGCATCTACAAAATCTTTGTGGTTCACTGAATGATGAGAGCAAGAAGGAAGAGAGATTGGGTTTTATAAAAGCTTTAAATATTTCTGCAGCTAGATAGGTACAGTAATGATTTCCCTATTGTTCCATATGGTTGTAGATTTTCAAAATAAATCACCTCAAATGGACAAGGACATAAGAAGACTTAGTTTGGAAAAGACAGAAAAGTTACTGCTCACTGTACTTTTTCAGATCATTTATCCTTACTGCCCCCACCTTTAAGCTTCAATGGAAAAAGGCAAAAGTAGCAGAACAGAGCAATGTTTTATGTCACATTCCTCAAACCCACCCGGCTCCTCATCTTTTGCTAATGCCAAGAAACTGCGATCCCTATTTATGATCATCACAAAGTGGATCTAGAGTTGACAATCCCAGGTCTAAACAGGCTTCAAGCTGAGTTGGCACTCTTTGTCCCTTCACATTTGATTTCCAAACATCTGCACAACCTTATTCCCTGGTATATCAGAGGACCCAGCTCACTGCCAGGTGGCATAGGGAAAGACATCTCTTCTGCTGGCCAACAAGATTTAAGACATTAGTGATTTGCAAGGTCCCCATTGTGTGTAGTCTGGCACTTCAAATCTTATTTTCTCAAACAAAAAATGTTTATTGTGTTATAAGAAATAGAATTAAAATAGAATTGGCCAGGTGTAATGAAAATTCCTGGAACTGTACTTCACTAGAAAACAAACTAACCCTCTCATTCCCTAAAAGGGATCGAACTACAGAGCTCATGTAAACAAGAGCCTTGTCCCTAGTAATTCTCACTAGAGTTATTATCCTAAATTGCATCTTAGTGAAGGCCATATATTAAGACTAGGCACCTGGCAAACACAAAGGGGAAAAAGATGCAAGTTCTGGTCAAGAAATCAAATAATCAAAAACCAGATTGAAGCTGGGAGATGGGCACTCATGTGCCTCAGTTCATCCAATCAGAGGGATTTCCTTGGCTGCTGAAATGAGCCAACACACACACACACACACACACACACACACACAAGATGAGTCTCACACAAGAGTATGAACCTGCCTTCTTCTTAGAATCACCTGGGAGCGATTAAAACTTATAGCAGAGCTGAGAGATGATTTTAAAGCTTCTCAGATGATTCTAATGTGCTGCCAGAGTGGAAGTCTTCCTGCTTGGGTCAATCACCAGTAACAGTGTTGCCCCAAAACAAACCTCTTTGATGCAAAGTGTATATTTGTCACAGACTTAGCAAACTATGTCCAGGTGTTCTTTTACTCACTATTTCCACAGTATATCCAATTGATTTATTTGCAAGAAATACGATGCAGCAATATTGCATTATAAAATTATAAAGACAAAATTACAAGAAAATATAAATTCCTAGTTTGGACTGGATAGCGGCTCAGATGTGGAACTCAGGTCCCACATATGTAAGATGTTAAAAAAAAAAGCAAACTCATTTTTCCCCCATGATAGATATAGAGAATTTGCAAGATAAAGCGTAAGCAAAACAATAAACCCAAATCTCATCAGGTAGACTTAAATGCCCCTGATATTTTGAAATGTTTGAGATATGTTTTACAATTAATAGAATAAAAATTCATTATTAAAATATTGGAATAACACATAGTTCAACAAAAACTGCTCACTATATCAAAGGAATCATTTGTTCTTTGAAGTCCTGAAAGCATTTACCCACAGACACCAGTTCTAAAGTCTACTTTTGGATATAAATTAATGAAATTTTATAATGGTTTAGTATTTGTTTCTATTTTTCCCTTTAGAATATTGATAATAATTGTCCAATAAAAGACTTTCTGACAGAGAATTTGATGCAATTAATTTCCTTATATTTTTGCTATGTCATTCTCAATAGTAGACTGGGTGATAGCACAGCAGGTAGGGCATTTGCCTTACATGTGGCTGACCTGGGTTTGATTCCTCCATCCCTCTCGGAGAGCCTGGCAAGCTACCAAGAATATCCCCCCACATGGCAGAGTCTGGCAAGCTACTCATGGCGTATTGGATACGCCAAAAACAGTAGCAACAAGTCTTACAATGGAGACATTACTGGTGCCCACTCGAGCAAATCAATGAACAACAGGACGACAGTGCTACAGCACAGCACAGTGCACTCACAATAGGAGGAAGCAGATAGCACTATGGAGAAGGTATTATAATGCATTAAGGGACAGTTTTAGAGCATTTTCCCTAACACTGTGCTAAAGCCCCCACCTTTTGCTACTGCTTTTGTTGAGAATCACTCAAGTGAAATGAGGAAAACAAGTGAGAAGTGAATGTCATATATATATAAAATGGGCCTCTTCCACCCAGATTCCCCATTTTCCAGTAGCTAGGCAGTCACACACAGAAACTGTCCCCGCCACCCCCATGTAATCCCATCAACGGCCAACATCCAGAGACTATAAAACCAAGCTCCAGGAAGCACGAGGCC
Organism: Sorex araneus; assembly: GCF_027595985.1. Taxonomy (NCBI): domain Eukaryota; kingdom Metazoa; phylum Chordata; class Mammalia; order Eulipotyphla; family Soricidae; genus Sorex; species Sorex araneus. The sequence goes on from NC_073302.1 coordinate 223,468,550, forward strand.
GCATCGTGCTAGCTTAGACATCTGATAGCCTACTTCTCCCTCTTGGAGAACCTGGCAAGCTACCAAAAGTTTACTTACTACCCACACTGGGGAGAGCCTGGCAAGCTCCCCGTGGCATATTCATATGCCAAATACAGTAACAGTGATGGGTCTCCTTCCCCTGACCCTGAAGAGCCTCTGTGCGGCACCATTGGGAAGAACGAGTAAAGAGAGGCTGCTAAAATCTCAGGGCTAGGATGAATGGAGACATTACTGAGTCTGCTCAAGCAAATCTATCATCAACGGGATGAGAGTGATACAGTGATATATATCTTCATCATCATCCCATTGATCGATTTTCTCAAGCAGTCTCAGTAACATCTCCATTCGTCTTAGCCCTGAGATTTTAGAAGCCTTTCTTTACTTGTCCTTCCCAACAGTGCCACATTGGAGGCTCCTTCAGAGTCAGGGGAATGAGACTCATCATTGTTACTATTTTTGGCACATGAATACGGGGAGTTTGCCAGGCTCTTCCATGTGGGCAGGAAACTCTTGGTAGCTTGCCAGGTTTTTCGAGGGGGAGAACTAGGCTGTAAGATGTCACAAGACTTCGCTGCTCTCTTCTGGGAGCTTGGCTTTATAGTCTCTGGATATTGGCCATTGGTGGGATTACACAGCGCCAAGAGCAGTTTCTGGGTGTGACCACCTAGCTACTGGAAAATGGGGCATCTGTGGGGAAGAGGCCCAGTCCCAACCCAAGCAGGCTTGGAGATCTCAGCCCTGGGTCCTACACACCTGTGTTCCTCTCTCTCTCCCTCTCTCTCTCTCTCTCTCTATATATATATATATATATATATAAAACATATATATTTATATATAAATTTAGTATATATATTAAAGACATGGCATCATAAAACATTGTGGAAAACCACCAAAAGGAATTCTTATTACAGATCTCCTTTTAGTGGAAAAACCTGAAACATCGCTAGGACAATATTATCATCTGGCATACCCAATGAGGAACATGAGGAGTAATGTTATTTATGTGGTTATTTAGGATGAACACTACTTACACTTGGTGTTGAGCAGATCATCCAGACGCATAACAGGTTCCTGCAATAAACAATTGGGCTTCACAATTAGATCCAATTACTTTTCACTTCCAAGAACTCAATCACCTCTGTCATGAGATGTTCATTCATTGCATCTGAATTTTTATTTTACTTTCTTGGCAATTTACAGACCTTCTTAACATTGGCCCTGAGGAAAACATGGATTGCTTCCAGACCTGTAAAAAAGACTGCAGATTCTTCTGGACAGCTCAGTGAAGATGTATGCTCAATACACAATGGTAATCCAAAAAATAAACCAAAAATAAAAACTATAGAGAGGGATTTGGAAGAATTTAAGCATCAATCAGTGTTGTTCTGTTATATAAATCATTCATGACTTATCTTTATCATCTAGGGTCATCTTTCCCCCAAAGGGGAAAAAAATTCCACGAAAGAACAATTAACAAAAAACAAAGAAAGTTTGAGGATGTTCACATATAGAGAGGTTGGAAATCTTAGACTTTGATTTTGGAAAGAAAACAATATTTCAGAGTAACGAGAGAGATGTAAATTAATGCCCATAGGTATAACAAGTCTCTGGATGTAATCCTATCAATGGCCAACAATCACAGACTTTCCCGCATGCCTGGCTGTCTTCCCTGGGGCCCCTCAGAGGGGATGGGCTCCAGCTTCCCTTCCCACCCCGAGCAGAGCTCCCGGCGGCCAAAGACCACCAGAACCTAGCTACAGCTATGCTGGAGGCCCCACTCCACATGTTCGGCCAGGCCTCATGCATGAAGGTACCGGCAGAGGAGCCCAGGTGTGTGTAATTCCATCAACAGCCAACATCCAGAGACTTTAAAGCAAGCTCCCAGAAGCGCACAGCCGCAAAGCAGCCACATGATATCTTGTAGCCTGCTTCTCCCTCTGGGAGAAACTGGCAAGCTTCTGAGAGTTTCCTGCCCACATGGGACAGCCTTGCAAGCTTACCATGTTGTATTCATATGCTAAATCCAGTAACAAGCTAGGTCTCATTCCCCTGACCCTGAAAAGCCTCCAGTGCGACATTGTTGGGAGGGCCGAGTTGAGAGAGACTTCTAAGATCTCAGGGAAAGGACAAATGGAGAGGTTACTGAACCCGCTAAAGAAATCGACAATTAATGGGATTTTGTGATTCATGATTCATGAGGTATAACAAATTAAATTTAAAATACTGCATAAATTATTCCCATTCTATGCAAACTAAACAATGTTAATCAAAGACTATATAGCCATAATTAAAACAATTCAGAATTTATAATTTTTTTAAAAGTGTGCTTGAACAGTTATAGAAATTAGGTTGAATTGAAGAGCCAGAGAGATAAATTTGAGGATCTAAAAGAGCATGCTTTTTTCTACCAGACTATCAACTAAGCCAGAGCCCCACGCCGGCTGATGACGGGAAATAACCATCTTTTTTGGTTTGTTTTCCCTTTGTCAGGCAGCGTGGTGATTACTAAACAGGCGTGATCTTGGTGGCGCGGGACGAGGGGGGAAAAAATAGAAAAGTTATGTAACAAACAGCGGGACTTAATATCTCTACATTCTCAGCAATGGAGAGCCATCAAATGCTTCCTTGACAGTGGGACTGTCTTTTCTTTTTTGGGGGGAAACCCTAGCAACAATAGTGAGTTATGTGTTGAAACATGGACTGTAACCAAGATAAAGCGTAAACGAAGTGAAACTTATCACTTACAAGGGCGGGGACTGGGGGGGCGGGAGGGGGCGGGAGGTATAATGGGGTGGTTGGTGATGGAATATGGGCACGGGTGAAGGGAAGGGTGTTTGAGTATTGTATAACTGACATAATCCTGAGAACTATGTAACCCTCCACATGGTGATTCAATAAAATTTAAATTTTAAAAAATAAAAAAAATAAAAGAGCATGCTTTGTATGCAGGAGGCCGGGTTCAATCCCCAGCACCACTTGGTCCCTAAAACACTGCTGAGAGTAGCCCTTGAGCACAGTCAGGTGTGGCCAAAAACCAAATAGACAATCGATTGCATTAAAGGTAATGATTTTGGGTGTAACGTCATAGTAAGTTTTGGGTTCTAAACTTTTAGCCAAAAAAAAATGGTTTTCTGAAAAAAAAAAAAAAGGTTTCCTCCAACTTTTATTGAGGCACCGTGTTTTACAATACCGTTTGTACTGCTGTAGAGCTTCATACACATACTACCCATTACCAAAGTATCAACTTCCCTCCACCAATGTTCCAATGGCCCTTCACAAACACCTTGGTAAGCTCAGTTCTGGAGGCCAATTTTTAGGTTCCTTTGGCCACTTGCTAGTCTCTTACTAAGATTCTTTATATCCTACATATGAGAAGAAATTATTCCATATTGTCCCCCTCTTTCTGATTCATTTTCTTTTACTAGATAAACTGTCAACCTCTAATTTACATGTATGGGCTATACTTTAGTAAATAACTCAGAGATCAAATTAAGTAGGTTCAAGTGAAATATGATCCTATATAAACAAAGGACCACCGTGTACAATGTAATTTTTCTGAGGGATTTAAACCAGTACATAAAATGAAATCTAAAAACCTTAGAACAAAAGAGAAGTTTTTCAAAAACAACACTCTCTTGGAAACACTTAATAAAGATTAGCTCTCCACTTGGAACAACTGAAGAATGGAAGCTTTGACACATTTATGATAGTAATGATGTGCAGTGTCACATAAATGGAATACACACAGCACAGTGTAAAATGTACCCTTCTCATTTTTAAATTCCACTTTTCCTATAAAAATTAGTGGAGAACAAAAATTATTTGTATTAAAAAGTATGATTGTTTAAAAGTATGACCAAGTCTTTAATTACAATATACAGGCAGCAATAATCCTTATCTTAATGTTTTAAATGAGAGCTCAAAACTCATTTTAAAAATATTATGGGCCTTTAAATTTACTATTTAATTCTGTGGAATTCAAGGAAGACAGAGGGCAAAATAAAAAGCCATATTTTAATTAATCAAATTTCTAGAAGTATCACCAATATCCCATGACCCTGTGTTCTCTAAAGTCATAGCTGGTGTGAAATTATTTTCCTATCTTAATTATCACAGACCTCTTTTACCCTACAGTATTACCCTTTGGGGGAGGATGGAACAGGTGCCAGGGAAAAAAGTTCAGGGCCCCAATGGGTTCCATTTCCCAGTACTTATTTTTCCTATCTTTAGGCAGTATACTCTTATCTTATAGCTTATATTCAATATTCTTATATATCTTGTCTAACAATTAACAGGTAGCCTACTATGTAGCACTGTTGCACTGTCGTCCCGTTGTTAGAGTGGGCACCAGTAACGTCTCCATTGTGAGCCTTGTTGTTACTGTTTTTGGCATATCGAATATACCATGGGTAGCTTGCCAGGCTCTGCTGTGTGGGCGGGATACTCTTGGTAGCTTGCTGGGCTCTCTGAGAGGGATGGAGGAATTGAATCCGGGTCAGCTGCTTGTAAGGCAAACACCCTACCCGCTGTGCTATCGTTCCAGTCCAACCTACTATGTAGGAGATATATAATTCTATAGGTAGTGTACTTGTTTTAATGCAAATTAAAGTGAATCTAACATTGGCAATTCTCATCATGGACCCTTGGACTGGTTCCTCATTCTGAGTTTCATATTTCTATCTATAAAATAAAGCAACATAAAGCCTTTGGCTGTGTGGGGTGGGAGCGGTGGTTAAAATAAATACCATGCTTAGTATACTGTAGAGTCCCTCAAAATGACATTTCAATATAATTTAATATAAATTTAATATAAAACCTGTACCCACGACATTATCTATATGTAGCTATATCAACATTATCAAACAAACTGAACAAACTTTTTGAAAGCAACTTAACAAAATGCTTCAAAAGTCTTAAAGGATGGCAGTTCAGATAGAGAAGGGATCATTATGACAATGATAACTGGAAATAATCACTCTGAACAAGCACTCTGAGCAAGTGCTGGAAGTAGATAAAAGAACAAACATTTCAGCACCTGTATTGCAAACCATATGGCCCAAAAGGAAAGAGAGAGAGTGGGGGGAGTGTCTGCCATAGAAGCAGGCTAGAGAGAAGGGTCACTGGTGGTGGGAAACGTACACTGGGACAAGTGGTGGAACATTATATGACTGAAACCCAATCATGAACAACTTTGTAATTCTGTATTTCATGGTGATTCAATTTTTAAAAAGCCTTAAAAGTATTAGAACAATTTATAGGCCAGTAGCGGTTATTGTTCTTGTCACTGTTGGCATCACACCTATGAGTGCTCAGGGGTCATCAGAGTCACATCTGACAGTCCTGGAGAGCCATGTTGAACCATGAATGCTGAGGATTGAATACACACCAGGAGCAGGCCTGTGCTCTGCAGGACCCTCATTCCTTAATTTGTAGAAGCCTAGAATTTGTACCTTCTAACTTCTAACCAAACAGAAATAACCTTGGCCAGATGGTCTACCAGACTGAAAATAACCATTGAGAGAAGTTTTCTTTTACCAAATTGTCTGCACTTCCATTGGAAAACTCTATCCAGTTGCACTATCATTGGAGAATTAAATACTATCCCTTGCATTTATTCAAAATAAGACTGCTTTTTAATATCCACCTATGTTCTGGGCATGACATTGGAGAAAAATAACATAGAGATTTTTTTGTTAAGTCCCCTAAGTCTCCCTCAGTCCCCTAACTTTTTGAAACATTGGAGATTTGAAAATATAAGTTTCTAGGACAGTTCATATATAATGCAAGAACTTAGTAGTTCTTAATTGTTCAAATTGTCCTCTCTATTGTAATTTTGCTGTTATTATTATTATATTTTCCTAACTCACTTTCTCCTCTGCACAGAGATGGCTGTAAATCTCTATTCCTCCCAATTCTATCCCTATTCAGTGTGTTCTTAGAAAATCTATGTAGCGATATATTTACTCATAATGTCTCACCTGCCTTTTCTCATGACCATAGTGGATACTATTATGTCATTAAAATCGATAAAATGGAGGCAGGGAGATGGCTCAATGGGATGGATTGTGTGTTTTGCTTGAAGGAGCCCCAGGTTCAGCCTCTAACACCACACAGTTCCCTGCAAGAGCATTGTCAAGAGTGATCCTCCAAAATTTTATTAAAGAGATCAATAGTTGTTGATATGGAGAAATGTTGATGACATATTATTTCTTGTAAAAGAAAAATTCCAAAAATATGTACAGTATTATTAAATTTGTGTAGAAATTGTTCATATGTTTATGTAAGACATATCAGAGAGAAGACTTTAAACATAGATTAGAAATATTTTTTAGGTGGCTGTCTCTGTGTGCTATAGTTCAGAGAAATTTTTACCTTCTTGTTTATTATTATCTTTTTGTGGAAAGCATATCTCCACAAAAAGACCTATGACCACTATATAAGTTATTAAACTGTGTTATATATCTGTATTGTATTGTTGGAGTTTTATACTAGCTATGTTTATTTTTATAAGCAAGATTAATGCTATTTTCACTTTGAATAAACATGTCAGTTTTTATCTATTATGATAGCATTACTGTGTGACAACCACAAAACATAAGGGCATAAAATAATAACCATTTATTTACCTCACAAATCAACTACACAGTTCTGTGGGTCTCACCTAAAGTCAGTTCATATTGGCAAAACTTATCCACGTGCCTGAGGTCAACTGTCCAGAAGCTAGCTGATTTAAGTTGACCTCGATGGAGATGGATTCTCTCCTTTCTCTATGATCTTTCATTTCCAGACTATCGACCTAGAAGCATGGTCATCGTAGAGGCAGGATTCTGAAAGACAAGATGAAAGACCTCTAGAGATCTAGATTTGAAACAGAACATTATTCTTCTACTGCCTTTGGGTATTAAGAGTAAGTGAGAAGCATACCAATTTCAAGAAATGAAAACACACTCTTTTTTTTCTGTGTTTTTTTGGTCACATCTGGTGGTATTCAGAGCTTACTTCTGCCTGCCAGAAATTACTCCAGGCAAGGATTGGGGGGAATATATGAGTTTCCAAAGACTGAACCTGGGTCAGCTGCGTGAAGGGCAAGTGCTCTACCCACTGTATTTACTCTCTGGCCCCCAAAACGGACTCTTGATCATAAGAACATAGTCTTATTATGAAGGATATAAATTTAAGGAGCCTGTGAATTTAGATCATTGATGTAATCAACTCACCATAATTAGATTACTCACAAAAGAAATATATGGACACACTGTAGAGAACCACAGAAAGCAATCAGTGTTATTGGAACATGGGAGGAAGGAGAAATCTATGACCTTCTGAGTTAGTATGAAATAATTCCACTATCCAAATTGGTTTCATAGCCATCATCAGTTGATATTAGTGATGCCACATTTTTAATACATGCTAGTATTGGGTAATATTGGGTAAGGGGAGGGAACAGAAAGTCTCAGTTGACATTAGGGCAGTGTTTAATAAAAAAACTGGGCAACCAAGGACTTTAGTTAGTACAACTTTCCCTAAAGCCTATGTTGGCTATTAGTAAAAACTAGTCTACTTAGAAATGGATAATGTCCCAAAGACTTCTAGATTGTTCCACTGTTGAAAGCTCTCCTTTTTTTCCTGTGTTCTGACTATGTAAACTATGTGTGTTTTTCCAAGATTTGGCTGAATGTGACTTTCACTTGGTAATTCCAGAAACAAACTGACAAGGATTTAGTGATTGTTGTCAAAGCATGTCATCTGTTAACTTATAAATGTTAACACTGACAGTTGACAGGTAGATAGGAACTGTTTATAAGAAGCACAGGCATAGATTTCTGAATGTATATTTACTCAGTCTTAAGTTAGAATTTCTAGAATATGTAATGTTAAATACTATTTTATGCTTCATACAGTATATAACATGTTTATAAGAATTGTATCCACTTTTAAAATCTTTGCTTTTAACCCAATCTGGGAATTTTCATGAGGTTTAGAACATATATTTAGTCAAGGGTTTAAAATTTTAAAGTATAAAAATAACTCAACAACATAAAGTAATCCTTTGGAGTTATGAATAAGATGGTAATGTAGGGAAGAGGTCCAATAAATCCAGGAAGTAAAATTAAATTTTGGAATGATGAAGGTAGTAGAGAAGGTACATTCAATAAGAAAAATAGTAATAAAGAAGAGTTGAGGGAAAAAATAGAAATAATCTAAAAGTAAACATCAATTATTAAAGTGTAATACTTCAAAATAAAAGTTTTGGCCCCAAGGCCTCTAATCATTTGCTTTACTGGATAAACTGCGTGGGTGGGAGGCACACCGTGCACGCACACCAACCTGCAACATTCTGGGCACCCTCTGCTCATCCCATCCAGGTATCTGGTCCATGTCAGGGCTTCTTCCCGTCACCACGATTCTAACCAGACCCCAGGAAAGCTGGTTTTCATCCTTTGTCTGGGGGGATGGGAATTGAGGCACACCGCAAGTGCACCCCAAGATGCAACATTCTGGGCACCCTCTACTCATCCCATCCAGGTATCCAGCCTGTCAGGGCTCCTTCCCAGAGTTATTCACCCTCCTCCATATCCCATAAGAACCACAAGTTACCCTCTTAGTTGGAACTTTCACTAGGTTAGCTTAACCACCAGAAACACGTTAGCCAGTAACTCATTAAGCCCACCTCAATTAATACTGCGTCATAAGCGGAATAGTAACAGTGAGCGTGAAGGGCTAAACCACATAGGTCACAATGGTAAAGCAACACAGAAAACCCCACCCAGCTTACTTATTGAAGAGGCTAGCCCAGAAGACCCCAACATCAATGAAGTGCTAGACAACCTCTCTGACAAGGAATTTAGAAGGGAGCTACTGAGGATGCCTAGGGAGCTAAAAGAAACAATGGAAAGCAATGCCTATAAAATACAAGAGGATTTGAAGGTAGAAATGAGGAAAATGTAAACAAAATTACAAACGGAAAGGTCAGACCTGAAAAACCTGGTAGGTGAACTAAAAAATTCAGTGGAAGGCCTCAGCAGCAGAGTAACAGCTGCTGAGGACAGAATCAGTGAGCTCGAAGATAAAGTCCAGAGACTCTCTAGAAAACAACAAAAAATTGAAAAGAGACTGACAATCTGGGATCAGATGGCAAGAGAAGATCTTGATGAAGCCAAGAGGAGTAATATAAAAATTATTAGAGTCCCAGAGGGACAGGAAGAAAGCTCTGATGAAGAAGAGACTGTCAAAGACATCACTGTTACAATGTTCCCAGAGCTGAAGAAAACATGTGACCACATTTAGGAGGCCTGAAGGGTACCAGCTAGCAGAAATCCAAATAAAAATATCCCAAGTCACATCCTGATCAAAATGACCAGAACCTTAGATAGAGACAAAATCCTGAAAGCAGCAAGATCAAAGAAAGAAATTGCTTATAAAGGAGCATCCTTAAGATTCACAGCCGACTTATCTGATGAAACCCTCACAGCCCAAAAACTTTGGTGGGATATAGTGAAAAAACTCAATGAAATAAATGCCTCACGAAAAATACTTTACTACGCTAGACTCATTCTTAACAGAAGGAGCAACACACAGTTTCACAGATAAACAACAGCTCATGAACTTCATAGGCTCAAAACCATGGTTACAAGAACAACTGAATGGGCTACTTTAAGACAAGACAGGCCCCTCAAATACACCAAATTTCAGCAGAAAAATGGACAAAACCCCATAACAATAATCTCCCTCAACGTCAATGGGTTAAACACACAAATTAAAAGACCCAGTAGCAGGATGGATTAGAAAATTGAACCCAACATTCTGCTGTCTGCAAGAAACACAGTCAGAGTAAACATAGGCTCAAAGTCAAAGGCTGGAAAATAATCCTACAGGTGAACAACTCCCATAAAAAATCAGGGGTAGCCATCCTAGTATCAGACCACATTGATTTCAGACTGAAAAAGGTGACAAGAGACAGTAAAGTTCATTTTTTATTGATAAAGGGATTTGTACTACAAAAAGAACTTACAATAATAAATATATATGCACCTAATGAGGGACCAGCAAAGTACTTACAACAACTACTCATAGACTTGAAGAAAGACCTTGAGAGCAACACAATACTAGTGGGAGACTTCAATACCACTTTATCACCTCTTGGTAGATCAACCAGACTCAACCTTAGGAAGGACATACTTCATCTAAGGGAAGAAATGGAAGAAAATGCCTTAGTAGATATATACAGGACACTTCATCCTCAAAAACTGAACATACATTCTTCTCAAGTGTGCATGGAACATTCTCTAAGAAAGTACTGCAATTCTCATTTCAGATTAATTTTTGAAGGACTCACAAACCAAAGATCAACTTTCTAACTTTAACTAATTCAGCAAGTTTGTGCTGCTTCTCTTACCATCACCGGAAAGACAGAGGATTACTTCAGTCTTGTATACTAGAACTATCACTCCCTTTCCTTTATCCCTGGCTATCAATTTCATTCTAGTTCCAGCTCTTAGCAAATAAACATTTATTTGCTACATTCCATTGCAACTAACAAGTATCTTCTGCATGGGACATTGTCATTCATTTAATTTCCATTCAACTACTCTGTAATGTGGGTAATTTTCATGATATTCCTTATCTTTATCATATGTAAACACTATCTCACTGTATAATTGTATCACTATTGTCCTGTTGTTCATCAATTTGCTTGAGTGGGCGACAATAATGTTTCCATCCATCCCTGTCGCATTCAGGGTCAGGGGAATGAGGTCTATTATTACTGTTTTTGGCATATCAAATGTGCCATGGGTAGCTTGTCAGGCTCTTCCAAGAGTGATTCTGCCTATTTATATTGCAAATATTTTCTTTCAATAATGCTTATCATAAGTTTTCTACTGATTGTAGATTATACACTGAATATACATTTATATTATAAAACACTTGAAGTATACCAATTACTGAAAACTACTTAATTTTATTCAAGATATTTTGTTTGAATGTGATCTGTTTGTGTTTATGTGAATGAGTCCTGTAAAGTAAAGACACTTGTTTTATGTAAAAAAAAATACTGCTTGGTTGGTCATTCGAGAGTGCCAGCTATCCTGATACAAACTTCAGAGAGAACCAGTTACTAGATAGTTCGATTAGTCTTTCGCCCATATATTCAAGTCAGATGACCGATTTGCACGTCAGGACCGCTACCATCGTCCACCAGAGTTTCCTCTGGCTTCACCCTGCCCAGGTTCACCATCTTTCAACTCTGCACCAGGCTGTTTTCACTCAGGACACCCCAGAAGGGGGTGGGTGAGAACCCTCCCCACCCCAAGGGACCTAGCCCGGGCAGCCAACCTCCACTACTCTACCGTTGCCATGCCCCAGACCTCTTTCCAGCAAGTTACCAAGAGTGTCCCGCCTGCACGGGCAGAGCCTAGCAAGCCACCCGTGGATATGCCAAAAACAGTAACAATAGGTCTCATTCCCCTGACCCTGAAATAGCCTTCAATCATTGGGAAAAATGAGTAAGGAGAGGCTGCTAAAATCTCAGGACTGGGAGGATAGAGATGTTACTGGTGCCGCTTGAGTAAATTGATAAACAATGGGATGACAGTGATACAGCGATACAGTACTTCAAAGAAAATATATGTGCTCAAATGGCATAAAGCAAAATAGATATTGTCAAAATAAATAAAGCACAAAATAAATACAATTTTATTTTGTTAATAACAAAAACTGGAGTATGTTTTGTCATACATGGTTAGAACAACATGTGAGATCTTATGTTAATATCTAAGGTCATCAGTCACCTCACGTATGTTAGTAAATTCTTGTACCAGCTCAACTGATGTTGTAGGCATTTCACTAACCTAGGAAAATAGGGTTGAGGTACAGACCCAGTGACATAGCACATTAAATAGCAAATTTGAAAGAAGACCAATTGATTCACCATGAGATATAGTTACAAAGCTTTCATGTTTGAATTTCAGTCATACAATGATCAAACATCCATCCCTCCACCAATACACATTTTCCACCACCATGTCCCCAGTATCCACTACCGCATCCCAGTCCTCCCCCTGCCTCTATGGCAGACAATTTGCCCCATACTCTCATCTCTACTTTTGGGCATTATGGTTTACAATATAGATACTGAAAGGCTATCACATTTGGTCCTTTGTCTACTTCCAGCACACATCTCCCATCCCAAATAATTTTTCCAACCATAATTGACTTAGTGATCCCTTCTCTATTATTCCAGCTACCTTCTCCTTTAGCTCATAAGTCAGGTCTCCAACCATGGAGCAATATTCCTGGCCCTTTTGTCTACTGTCCTTGGGTGTCAGTGTTATGTTGTGTTATTTTATACTCCACAAATGAGTTCAGTCCTTCTATATCTGGCCCTCTCTTTCTGACTCATTTCACTTAGTATAATACACTCCATGTCTATACACTTCTAAGCAAATTTCATGAGTTCATCTCTCCTAACAGATGTATAGTATTCCATTGTGTAGATGTGCCAAAGTTTCTTTAACCAGTCATCTGTTCTCGGGGCACTCTGGTCTTTTCCAGATTCTGGCTATTGTGAAAAGTGCTGCAATAAACATACAGGTGCAGATGTCATTTCTACTGTGTTTTTTTGCACCCTCAGGATATATTCCCAGAAGTGGTATTCCAGGGTCATATGAAAGCTCAATTTTCTGTTTTTGAAGGAATGTCCATGTTGTTTTCCAGAAAGACTGGACCAGTCAGCATTCCCACCAACAATGAAAGAATGTCCCTTCCCCCCCGCCCACATCCACACCAGCACTGGTTGTTCTTGTTCTTGTTCTTTTTGATGTGTGCCAGTCTCTGTAGTGTGAGATGATATCTCATTGTTGTTTTGATTTGCATCTCCCTGATGATTAGCAATGTAAAGCATTTTTTCATGTACCTTTTGGCCATTTGTATTTTTTTTTTTGAGAAAACTTCTGTTCATTTCTTCTTCCCATTTTTTGATGGGGTTGGAGGTTTTTCCTTGCACAATTCTACTAGTGTCTTGTATATCCTGGATATTAACCCCTTATCAGATGGGTATTGCGTAAGTATTCTTTCCCATTCTGTGGGCTCTTTATGTATTTTGGTCACTGTTTCTTTTGAAGTGCAGAAGCTTCTTAGTTTGATGTAGTTCCATTTGTTTATGTTTGTTTCCACTTGCTTGGTCAGTGGTGTTTCATCCTTAAAGATACTTTTAGCTTCAATGCCACAGAGGGTTCTGCCTACATTTTCCTCTGTGTACCTTATGGATTCAGGAATAAGATGAAAATATTAACCTATGAACTTCATTTATAGTTTAGATTCATTTCACCAAATCATTCCCTTGATAAATTAGATTGATTGCCCCTAAATCAAGTTGCCAGCTCTTTAACTGTTCCTTGATTCAAATAATCCTGCTGTGCTCTAGAAGAAACTCAAGTTTAAAATAGTTCCTGGTTTTGCCTATTTTCCCAGACACAGGAGAAATTAAGTGAAGAAGTCAGCACCTTCATGTGTTTTCTCATTTCAGACAGACGTGTTGAGAAATTCATGTGTCTGTCTATGTACCTGAAAAGTTGGCATGATGATCAGAGCTTTGTGAGATTGGGAGCTGTGATACAGAAATGGCCTTGTCTCTCTCCGTCTGTGCCAGCCCACCTTACCATCTCCCGAGGAGACTTTTGAGTTGACTTTCAACTGAAAATACCCCAACAGTAAATTAATACCTGGAAATATTCCTAATAAGACTTTTATTTTTTAAAAAATGTTGAATTTTTAAGTCATTTAAGAGCTTGTAGGAGAACCACAAAATATACCAGGTAGCTGCTGAGTCCAGTCTAGTTTTAGATATATTATATTATCTGCTGCATGTTCAGAAAAATGATGCATTAGTCTCCAATAAGTGAGTAAAGAGATAGGCACTAAGACACAAGGAGAAAAAGAGAGGGGGGGATTTACCAAAATGGGGAAAATTAATAGACTTCACTTTTAAAAGAATTGAGGCAATAGAGGAAAGTCATGGGAATAAAGTCCCTAAAAATAATTTCAATAATACGCAAAAAATTACAGTTGGCAGAAACCAGCTATAATTTAACACTGGAAGAAGACACTAAGGGTAGTGAGTGCAATGATAGAAAAAATGTAGAGTAATCATAAATGCATAACATGAGTGGTTCTGAGACAGACTCAGAGAATGAGATTTTATTGGCTTGTGATCCTGAATTGCAGCCTCAACATTTTAGTCTAGAAGTTTATCTAATTATAGAAGTAGATAAACATTTGAGTACTGCTACTAAAGATTAGTAAGTGGAAATGAAAACCAAAAATAGAAAGAAGATGAATGTTAAGATTGGCTGAAGTGGATTGGGAGGAGTGGTCTGAAGGCCTTTGGGCATACAAGAAGCAGAAGAAATTCACTTAGATCAAGGTCTAATGAACATCCTGGAAATCAAGATTAGAGCTGAAGAATTAACTTCAGGCTTCTAATAGGCAATGGTTTCCTCAGCTGACCATAGATAAACTTGACTTGGTTTCAGGATTCACTGTATGACTGTTATTCATCAGTTTGCTAAAGCAGGTGCCAGTAATGTCTCCATCCATCCCTATTGTGTGCTAATGTAGCCTAGTGGTGTACTGGGGGCTCTTTTAGGGTCAGAGAATGAGGATCATCATTGTTCTGTTTTTGGCATATTGAATACGCCACTGGTAGCTTGCGAGGCTCGGCCATGCAGGCGGGATACTCTTGGTAGCTTGCCGGGTGGCGTCCCTCTGAGAGGGATGGAAGCTTTTGGGGCAGACTCTAATCGCCTTCATGTGTTCCCAGTCTATCGAATGTAAGCTTTTGGTTGACTGGCATGTTGTAACGATCTGCACACTAACAAACATACACCTGCCTGTGTCTTTGGGCAGCACCTGAGACATTTTCGGCCTCAGGTTGATCTCCTTGATGATCTCACTGGCCACCATCCAGAACTCATGCCTGCTTTTCCCAAAAGGAAGCATATAAAACGTGCCAAGCTGTTTTCACTCGAGGTGCCCCAGAGGGGGGAAGATGAGAGCCCTCCTCATTCCAAGAGACCCAGCCCCAGCAGCCAACCTCCACAACCCAACTGCCGCCATGCTACAGACCACTTTCCACACACTCGGGACGAGCTTCATGCACAAGTGAAGTCCCACTGAACCCAGGTAATGCAGAACTTTGTGACCTTGGACTCTGGGTTCAACAGGACCTGGGAGCAGAGATCCTCTGCCTGCTTCCCTCAGTCTCTGGTGGCCCAGTTATGCCCATAAGCCACCTCCTGCCGGCACCAGATAATCTCCCCACATGCCATCATCCAGAACTCACGGCTGCTTCTCCCAGAAGGGAGCATAAAATGAGGCCCCCATAACCATGCCACCAGACTCTGTGCCTAGCTGTTTTCACTAGGGGCGCCCCCGAGTGGGGCAGGTGAGAGACCTCCACAACCCAACTACCACCACACTCCAGGCCAATTTCCACATGCTTGGGCCGAGCTTCACGTGTGAGTGAACATATTCCTTATATGCTTTTGCAGCCGCGTGACACATCATAAGACACTCCCTACTCATTCCCCTACTCAATTCCCACACTTTACATACTCTACAGATGATCCCTGCTGGAACTCTACACATGATTCCTGATGGACATTGCCAGCCATTTTGCAAGATTCAGACAGAATGGAGTCCACGGGTCACGGAGAAACCATGGTGGCAGTCGCAGCATTGCTGCCTGCCCCTGCTGGGTCGAGTTGCAGCGCTGTCGGACATAGAGCCGTGGCGGCAGTGCACAGTAGCTCATCCACTGTGGGGTGCTGACAGCCAACCACTGGTGACCTGGGACTCAGCAAAGGTGTTCGACCTGGCACAGACCCTCCACAATAGGGTCCTGCTCTGCCAGCTGCTCAACAACCTCCGGGTGCATTCCATCAAACTCAAGATTGCAGAATTAGCACAGACAATTGTCTGAACACTTAAAACTCCATGGTAGCTTTAATTTCTGGCTCTGCATTAAAACACAAAAAGGTCAGGGGATACAATGGATCAATTTACTTATGTAGAAGAATCACATTGATCCATCATTTATGGACCCAAATCTCCATATTTCTGTTTCCATGTAATATTCCTCTGAGATCTGTCTTCTCTCTATGAATCATATTCTATTAGTCCTGGGACTCTCAGGTTCTTGAATTTTTTTTCCTTCAGTGTATGTCCTTTTATCTGAGCAGTCTATTGTCACCAAATGTTTGCCTATTTTTTATGCCACACTATTTCAACTTGAGGCTAAGGAGATGGCCAAAGTAGTAGAGTACATGCTTGGCATATGTGATGCTATGAATAGGTCACTGGCACTGCATGCCACACTAGCATCATTAACACTGTTGTTTTGTTGACAATATCTCTTTCGCTTTATGTCATTTGAGGACATATATATTCTTTGAAGTACTACACTTTAATTATTGACATCTGTTACTTTTAGATTATTTCCATTTTTTTTATTTGTTCAGCTTATGATCTTGACTTGTATTATGTGATTTTTCACTCCATTTCCAGAATCCTCCACTTATAGTCAATATAGATATAGTCAAAATATCTATATATGTGCTATAAATTCTCTTTTAAAAAAAAGTGTTTGTAGCCCATAGTTCTCATCATCACACGATTGTCCAAAAGACAACAGTGTTTATTGTAAGGTTATATCAATACTGTGCTTATGCTATACTAAATAAAGTCATAACTTTTATATAGCAAGAACATATTAAAGCAACTTCAAACTCTTAATGTTAAATATTAAGAAGTTATATATGCTTAGAAAATAAAAAAAGAAAGTAATTCTCTTTTTAACTTCATTTCTCTTTTAAAAAGTAATTCTAACTTCATTTTGTTTGTTTTCAGAGTGGAAGGAAGCAGACACTCTAGTGGAGAGTGTGGTGTTGGAACACCATATGCATGACTCTATCATAAACAGTATTGTTCATTGTACTCTAAGATAAATATATAAAATATTAGTTCTTTTATAATGAATATTCCAACATACATAGATGAAAATTATTTTTTCTCCTCTGAAAATGCATGAGAGTGTTTTGTAATATTCCTTCGATCATTTCTTAAGACTTTTTTAAGACATTCTCAAAGTTCCCAGTGCTCCTTGAAGAGAGGCAACAACTCCACCATGACAATATCCTCTTGAATTCCAATCACCACAATAATAATGTCATGCCGCCCAAGTAGGCCTCTTCCTGAGACTGTTTTAGTTCCAAAAATTCTTTTTATGCCAAATTAATTTAAAATTATACAAAACTTTTAAAAATAATATATAGAGTGACATTCCTGACCAATTAACTAAGAGATTTACCCCCAAGTTAAAAATAATACACTATAATTTTCCCCAGTAAATTTTATAGTAAAAGAATTCTTTCAAACAAAAAAGTTTTTAGTGACATAAACTTGTAGGATAACATTGGAAATGAAGGGAAGAGAATGGAAATCACCCATTATCTATAATTTATTTGCTTATCTCATTAGTCTCCATAAATAAGACTTGAACACTAACAACTGTGGTTGAACCAGATGATTTTCAAAAATAACTGAAGTAACTGGTATGAATTTTCCACAAAATGTCTTTTATGTACTCTTGCCTCTCAAATAAGAGCACTGATAACCACAATGCTCATAATAATCAATATCATGAGTTCAGCTAACATTTATTGAGTAATTATTATATTAAGCTTTTAATAAAACACTGTGTAAATTTTATAGAACAGTTCAGTGTTTACATCTTTAATGTTCCCAAGTGTTTTATGAAGCAGTTATGTTGATTTTTCCCATTTTGTAGATGAGCTAACAGTCGCACATTCCCAGAGATATTTGTAGTGGGTCCATGCTTAATAATTTGATTCTAAAGACAAGTATGAAAATCACTCCAGGGAATCCTTAAACCTCAGTGACCATAAAAATCAAATGGATTATGATGAACCAGCATTTGGGGAGCAAAACCCAAAGAATTCTAATAGAAATGCACAACAACCACTTTACTATTTTTTCTGCACAAAAGCAGGAACTCCCTACTGCTTTCAAGTAGTTCTGCAGTCCAGGTCTTTAACTACAGCAATTTTTAGCATTTGAGGAGAGTTGAGAATCTGAATGAAAACTATGAACAAAAAGTTCTCGATTGTCTGCCATAGGGCAGGGGGAGGGGTGTGATGCGGGGGATACTGGGGGCATTGGTGGTTAAAATGTGCACTGGTGGAGTGTGGGTGTTCGATCATTGTATGACTGAAACTCAAACATAAAAGCTTCGTAACTATAACAAAAGTCCTCAAAACATAATCAAAACACACATGTTAAAAATTTATTCTCAGAGAATCCATAAACTCCAGAGTAAATCCCCTCTTTTTTGTCTCTGTCTCCTCTTTTCCCAATGTCTCTTTAAATTTATCATTCTCACCTCTGAAGTACACCAAACCTTCCTGCCTCCTCTGCAAGATTATGAGAATAATTTTTAATATAGAGATACAGAAATACTACATATTAATCCTCATGTGCATAATGAGTAAAAAAATCAGGAAGAACATACTTGAGAAGGGGCTCCTAAAGAGAAATAGCACTAACATTGTTTAAGAAATGAACAGCAAATATTTATCTATGAACATGATAGTAATGACCACTTTCCTTTGTCAAGTACTATGATATCTTAAAAACATTTTTCCAAGGGGCTGGAGAGATAGGACAGTGGGTAGAGAGCTTGCCTTGCACTTGGTCAACCTGGATTTGATCCTGACATGGTTTCAATCCCCGGCACCATATAATGTCTCCTGAGCACTGCCAGGAGGGATTTCTGAGTGCAGAGCCAGGAGTAAACCCTGAGCACTACCAGTTGTGGCCCAAAACAAGTAAACAAAAATTCTCTTGTCTTTTATACTTCACGACTCCTCATCTGTAGCACTGTCATCCCGTTGTTCATCAATTTGCTTGAACGAGCACCAGTAATGTCTCCATTGTGAGACTTGTTACTGTTTTTGTCATATTGAATACACCATGGGTAGCTTGCCAGACTCTGCTATGCAGCAAGATACTCTGGGTAGCTTGCCATGCTCTCCTAGAGGGTGAAGGAATCAAACCCGGGTCAGCGGCATGCAAGGCAAAAGCCCTACCCTCTGCGCTATCACTCCGCCTTCTCATATTTAACAAATGAGAAAATTCAAGCTGAGACTTTAGTAATTTGTCCACTATCAAGCAGGTTAGTAAAGCATAGGTCAGCCTAGGCAAAATCCATCCAAGTTTTCCTGACTAAAAGAGCAGAGTCAGAGTCCCTTTCAAGCTCAGATTTGATGGACACGGCTTCTGAGGTAAATCCTATAAGAATCTTAAATCTCCACTGCATCCTCCTGTGATGAGAGTTTGCAATATTCTAACAGATTTGGGTTACTATTATCAGTCATTTGCTTTGTCTTCCCAGGGGAAACAGCAGAAGGCACTGAAAATGCTAAGGTTCCTAGCTGCAGGGCTACCAAAGACACATCTGCATAGTTAGAAAGGTTAATGTCTTTAGGCTTGGTCTGTAGCAAGTTTCTAATATCAAAGCTCTGGGGACCAGCAGCATGAGTCACACTTCTAGATGCTGTTCCAACTAGTAGGAAACAGCCTTTCCTCTAAATAAATTTCACTTTCCGAAAAGGCTTTAAAGCACATTACAGATATGGCCATGAAACATTTGGCTACATGTAAGTCCTTCCACAGCAAAAGAAAACCTCTTCATGTACCAGTAAAGCTGAAATGAAGTCCAGGAAAGTCTTAGACAGGGGACCAAAGAGATATCTGGTGAATAAAAAAAAGAAAAGAAAAAAATAGTTCATTCTCACACTATTTCAAAGCCACAACATTATTTTCAAGGACGTTTTATAGTAAGAACTGATAGCAAAAAGAACAAAAACACTACAAAAGTGTTAACTGCAGTACTAAGCCAACAGGTAGTTTCTTGTCCTTTATCTCAAGTTCCCTTTACACCCCTCCACTGCTGCCTCAGCCCCTGGTAATGTCTTTTCCTTAAGGCTACTTTTCACATCCGTGTTTTATGGAATAAAACTGTAACCCAAGCTTGCTTCAGCAGTAACAAATGTTACAA
Source organism: Sorex araneus (assembly GCF_027595985.1). NCBI lineage: Eukaryota > Metazoa > Chordata > Mammalia > Eulipotyphla > Soricidae > Sorex > Sorex araneus. The sequence continues at coordinate 223,488,705 of NC_073302.1, forward strand.
GGAATCACTTCAACTTCAATCCAGTCTCTCTCCTTTCACTCCACAGATTCTGCCAATGTCACAGGACTTCACAAATTAACTGATCACTCTAAATACACTAATCTCTCTTTTCTTTTAAACTTGCACCATCCAATGGATATTTTTCAGCTGACTTTTCAAAAATTTAGGAAATGTGATTTAGGGTGCTGTTGATAATAGAGTTTCAGGCATATAGTATTGCAGCATCAAATCCATCACCATCAATCATCTGAATTGCTTCATCAATGTCCCCAGTTTCCCTTCTAATCTCAGCTCCTGAATCTGTATCAAACTCTGTTTTCATTTCTGTTGTTTAATTATTATACTTTTGGACATATGTAGATAATAGCACTGGTTTTTAAGACTTTGATATATACAACTACCTCACCTCTACCCCATTAAAGCATCTGAGTCCCCTGAACAATGCACCAGCCTGCCTGCTCTTTCTCCTTCCTTTCTTAGCTGTTTTCATTTCTATAATTACAGAGCCAAGGATATGCCCACATTGATGCTTTCCATTCCTTGTCATTCCACTTGTATATCACAGATAAGTGTGAGATCTGGTGTTTGTCCTTCTTCCTCTGACTTATTTCTCTTAGCATAACGTCTTCCAATTTCATCCAAGTTATAGTGAACCGCATGGTTTCATCTTTTCTTGTAATTCAGCTGAATTATTTAATTTGTAGGGCTTGGAGCCACACCTGAAAATACTTGGGTGTTACTCCTGGCTCTGCACTCAGGAATCACTACTGGTGGTGCTCAGGGGACCATATGGAAAGCCAGAGAATAGAACCCAGGTCAGCCACATGTAAAGCAAGCACCCTACTGGCTATATTATCTCTTCAGCCCCACAGCTGAATTTTTTAAAGGGGGGAGATAGCTGTTAGAAATCTCAGGTTCTTGTTGGCTAATTATTGGAGGAAACCTGTTGAATTGAGCAATTACTTTTCCTTGCCAAAAATAAGCTGTTCTGATGTGGAATAGGCCTGATTCAGCTATTTATTAACTAACCTTATAATTTTCAACTGATTACCATATTTCTTTGTGGCATTTTCTGTATTGTCTTCCACCAAATTTGACAATAAAGAATCAGATCTTCAAAAACCATAAGAGGACACAGATGAAATGCTTTACTATAATGGCTATTGGTATTGCCTTTATAACATATATTATCTGGATGCTCCCAAAACCCTAGGTAATTTAACAACAGACAATTCTAAATTCAACAGCATGGAAAAATTAGCAAGGCTGAACACTGTCTGAACATATCATAATTGAATATGTAATAGATTCAATATTAATCATAAACCCATATTCCTGTATTTATGACTATCACTTATTTGCATACAGCAAACAAATATTCATAGCTTAGAATTCAGGAACCAAAAGTCATATGTTAGTGCTTTTGCAAAGAATTATCTAAAACCAAGGCAGTGGCAACTAACTAGATCAACTCTCAGTAATATCTAGCTCAGATGCTTGATTAAACCCCTTAGCCAGAATCATAAAAGTCAGGTTCCACTGCAGAGAAAATAATTGAGTCTGGCTTATTCAAGCAGTAAGGTGTTTTTTACAGTGTCCCAAATGTCTAAGTGGCTAATGAAACAAACTTCACCTTCTGGAATAATTCCCAAAGCTCAGCAAGGCTGCAGCTGGTACAAACCATGAGAGAGAGAGAACTCAAAGCCATTGTCGCTGCCTTCTCCACTGGGATGGAGACCATCTACACTGGCAGTAAGGATGCCTTTCACTCTGGATACTAGTAGCCAGGTGCTAGAAATTTTGCTAGAACTGTCAGAGAGTAGTTTACATATTCCCCAGTCATCCATACCAGCAGGAGACATATAGCTTCATTTCTACTGACTTTCAGGCAGTTATATAAGTACCGGCCACAAATGTCTACAAAGGGATCTGGGGAATATAGTTTTTAGCTTTCTGCTTCAGGGTAGGAGGAAACCCTTGCAGAAGGATTTCGAAATGGATCTTGAGTGACAACCCTCCCTCCCATTACAGAATTCAGTGCTCGAAGACCTTTTTTTGCAAGCCCTTTTAATACCCCCCACCTACGTGCTAAGACTGCCGAGCAATATATGAAAAACAATCAGAAGTTCCCAGATTTAGTTGGTCTACCACTTTCTCTCCAGAAAGGATAAAAACATTACTCAGCCCTGCATGGAAATCTGCTTTTTCTTAGGTGAGCAAACAGAAAGCAACCCTCCATCCCCACCAAACTGGTGGGTTTCCCCGGTGGCTACGAACCCTCCCTCAATGTGCCGTAGTCTGGGGGCTTGCGTTATCACCAACTCTGGGAAACACTAAACTGGATGTTAGATTATTGAGGATTTGGTTGAACAAATGACTCACAGTTGGTTCAGCTATTTACACTAGGGCTTTTGAGGAAGAAAAGTTGGCCTAGACGAGAGAAGTTTTGATCAGTCAGCAAAATTTAAGAAAAAGTACTTTTTTCCTAGGGCTTTTGAGGATCATGGAATTGCTTTTCTTCCATAGGTGGTCTGGGTCTTAATGCTGGCATATTTGCATATTTTTTACTGTCCTCTTGTATCCTCTATTTGCAAACAATTCAGAGAAATGTGGCCTATTTTGAAGTCTCTGAGTCTAACATTTAGATGACTTACCCTGAGATTCACTTAATCTGGCTGGACAGAACTTCCAGGTGCTCTAGACTATTGCTCTTTAATGATTACCCAATCAAAACATTAATTAAAATTAATACCTAAAAGGAGTGATAGCATAGCAAGTAGAGCATTTGCCTTGCATGTGGTCGACCCGGGTTTGATTCCTCCATCCCTCTCAGAGAGCCCTGCAAGCTACCAAGAGTATCCCACCGGCACGGCAGAGCCTGGCAGGATACCTGTGGCATATTCTATATGCCTAAAAGCAGTAACAACAAGTCTCACAATTGGGATGTTACTCTTTCCTGCTCAAGCAAATCGCTGAACAACTGGAGGACAGTGCTACAGTGCTACTTACAAGGACAATTATTGATATTTGCCTGTCTTTTCTCAATAAGGACAGTTGTTCATTTTTGAATAGATTTATAATTGTCTTTGCTTTCTGTATCACCATTACAACACTGTGTCTGTTATATTTTAGTATCTTCATCCAATAATGCTGAATTTCAAGTTTCATCATGAATTGAGCAAAATTCTATTGCATGTGATTAAATGTCAGCTATAAGAGACACAGAAGTAAATGACATGATCCCCACCCTTGAGGAGTTTATAGGCTAGTTACAGGTTCTGCTAAAACATATTTACACAGTGTGTGTCAAGTTTCTGAGGATCAATCACTTCAGAATAACTCCCTTTTGAATTTTTTTTAAATCATACATGAAGAAGCTTCGTCTATAAAACAAAATCACTTCATTTTTAAAATTGGGAGTGTCTTCTGAAAGAACCACCAGTTAAAGGTACCATATGTACATCAAGTTTTGTGTGCCAGGCTCCAATGGTATACTAGAGAGGTATTTCTGTTCTGAATAAAAGAATCTGGCACTGAAGAAACCCACTGGGTCAAGGTTTGAGTGAAGATAAATGGGCTGAGAAATCTTCCAGAAAGAAACTTGATCTCAATGACAAATAACTAGACATCGATCACATTTCATTTATTTTCCAAACAAAAAGGGGCTAAAAAGAAAACTAACCTAACTTAGCTCTAGCTGTCCTTACTGTCTAAGCAGCACCTGCTTCCATTTAGCTAAGAAAAATTTTTTATTAGATTTCCCTAAAAATTTATGTGGCTTGAGATTAGTGGAAGGTGTTTTCAAAAAGTGTGTGGAGTGGGAGTGGGATTCTTCCAGAACATATTTAAAAATAGTCCTCTGGAGATTAGGGGAAATCCCTCAAGCTGTGAGCTACCTCCACCCCTGTGCTCCACCCACCACCACCTCTAGGTCAATTTCAGTTTGGTTTAAATTTAACCTGAAATTTGAAATGACATTTAATTCTATCAAAGCCAGACAAATCAGTCAAAGTAGGCTTTTATGGTTCTATACTGAAAATAAAAGGACTTAAACCTTGCATTTTATTGTATATCTGGCCAATGTAGTTACGAGGAATACTGATAACAGTCAACTATGGTTCACATCTTTCAGAAAAATAACCTGTCTCACCCAAAGAGATCAAGGAAAGTCCCATCAACGTAAGAATCCTCTCTGACAGTTCTCACACACAAAAAGCCTGACTGGGGATCAAGCACTACAAAAATAAGAGAAAGTCAACAAAATGAGAAGAGCAGAGGCTCTAAGAACTTTTCATTCATAGAGTACCCTAGCAAGGTACCAACCACCATCACTTGAATTTTGATCAAGACTAAGATAAGCAATGGAATGGAACGTCTTTACAGCAGAATTAAGCGGCAGTGTGCTCTGACTGGGGGTTGCAGGCACAGGGAAGTCTCAGGGAAGCTGCCTGGAAGAGAACGTCCTCAGTGATTGGTTAGGAGGTAGATTTGCTTTTCTGATTGGTCCTAAATTGATTTTGGGGGGCTTTGAGGCCATCCCTGGGACTGCATAGGAGACCATATATGTTGTTGGGATTCAAATTAGTGTTACAGCCATATACTAGGTAGGCGCCTTAACATTCTTTCCAATCCTTGGTTGTTCTTAAATAGAAAATGGGGACACAAAGGAAAGAAAGCTATTAATGAGGTCCTGGCCATTCACGTTGTGTTGCTAGAAACAGCAATTTGACTTCCTGTGAGTGTGGCTTCCGCAGGGAAAAGAAAAGACTTAACCCCGTGAGTGCATTTCTGAGCTGTTCATGGTAGAGCAGGGTGTGGTTTCCTTGACTGTTTGCTGCAGATGTTGGATCCAAGTGGAATTTTCATTTAGGATCCAGCTGTTGTCCATGTGTATATTTGGTCCCTCACAGGTCTAGGTGTCTATTGTGTCCTGACCAGGGCTGTATTTGACATTAGCTCCCTCTTACAGCACAAGTGTCGCCAGCAACTTGGTTCTTTGACGTGTTCAACTTCTGGTCTTCACAACTGCTTCAGGAAAATGTCTCTGACTGACCTCCTCCAGCACATCCTCTTCCTCCTCCCTCTCTGCCCTAACTCTACTCTATCTAAGGATTAGAGAATAAACCTTATATTACAAAAGGCATGTCTCATATAAATCAAACACTTAAATCATAAATGACTGTGACATTTCGGACCCTGTGACTAGCTTATTTCTAGTTCTGTGAAATAAATATGAATCCAAGGAAAACAGGGAAAAGCAGGAAGTGTAGATACTATTCAGTGAAAGAGCACTTAGAGAGCAGTAATTACACAATCCCATTCACAGAAAGAAGAAAAAAAGCACCCAGAAAATTGAAAAATAAAAACTCAGTAAGTTCACTTTCTTGACAAGCAACAAGAATTCCTTGTGAAGCAATAAGTAAAACATTGTGACATATTAGAGTCAGAGAAATAGCTGGAATGGCTAAAGCATATGCATAGGCCCTGAGTGTGTCCCCTAGGCTCTAAGCACCACAAGGCATGATCACAGTGACCCCCAGCACTGCCCAGTAGAGCTCTTCATTACCAGACAGACTCACTGAACAGTCGGGCCCACACAGCTTGGCAAAATATTGTGAGGTTATCTTCTAGGTTATCTGAGCACTTTGAGGAGCTGTCCACTTCTCCCCACCAAAAATCAACTTATTAAAAAATCTACAGAGTATTTTAAAAATGTTCCCTCAAAGCAGCACATCTAGCTTCATTGTTAATAACTGCTAGCTATGAGCACTTATAACTTCTATGATTATCATTCTTATAAAAGCTACAGGTCTACAAGATGAATACCTCTTCTATTAACTCAAACCACAGTTTAGTTCAAATCTTATGTTATCTGTTTAACTATGAAAATTGCTTAGAATAGTAGCACTGTACTGTCATAGCACTGTTGTCCCATTGTTCATCTACTTGCTCGAGCAGGCACCAGTACATCTCCATTGTGAGACTTGTTGTTACTGTTTTTGGCAAATCGAATATGCCACAGGGAGCTTGCCAGGCTCTGCTGTGCGGGACTTAGAATAGTAGCTTGTATAAAATAAGAGTTCAAAAATGTGGGAGGAAGTGATTCTAGCCTAATATATCCAGCACAAGAGTGTTAACTACTATTTAGCAAAGCATTTGTGTGTGGAGATTGCTTCCATTATGGACTTCGTTTACTTTTACAAATTGATTTCTAAGAAGTTATGTGTAACCGAGGGCTTTCTGTACAGATGAACATTGGTTAACTATATCAGTCTCTTGGGCCTAAATTCTATAGATGTTGTAAAATTCTGACCAATTTTACCAAAACCCCTGGGATGATTCACCGTGACATTAAGCTGAGTCTCTAACATGGATCTTCTAATGTCTGGGTTAAAAATAACTTTTTATTTGTAAGTTTGTTCTCTTTTCCCCAGAGAAGTCACTGTCACTGTCACTGTCATCCAGTTGTTCATTGATTTGCTCAAGTGGGCACCAGTAATGTCTCCATTGTGAGACTTGTTATTGTTTTTTGACATATTGAATACACCACAGGTAGCTTGCCAGGCTCTGCCGTACGGGCGGGATACTCTTGTTAGCTTGCTGGGCTCTCCGAGAGGGACAAAAGAATCTAATCCAGGTCAACTGTGTGCAAGGCAAACACCCTACCCACTGTGCTATCGCTCCAGCCCATCCAAATTATATTAGTTTAAGTCCCGTAAAAAAAACTAGATCTGCCACTCAACCTAGAGATTGGTAGAAATGTACAAGTACTAAATCCCAGATTAATGCAAGAGCTTTCCCTCCCACTGGTCTCCTTATATAAAGGCTATGCTTCTAATCACTACCATAGTCAATTTTGGTGCTTCATGAGAATATCACTATAGCCATATTGCTGTCCTGAACAAATACAGTGACTAGGGGAAGGAGCAATACTAAAGTGGGTAGGGCTCTTGCCTTGCATGCGACCAACCCAGGTTCAATTTTGGGCATCCCATTTGGTCCCCAAGCCTTCCAGAAGTAATCCGTGAGCACCATGAGAATGTGACTCCTGGAAAAAACAAAACAAAAACAGTAACTAGCATGATTTACTAAGTGCTATCATTTTAGAAGCTATGTAATCTAAACTCCACCTACATCTCCAGCCTCTTCATTGTTCGCCTCTATTTATAGAATTAGGTATAACTTACACAGTTCATGCTGTTTTCATACCTCTTTCTACCCGATGTAACTGGATTTTCTTTTCTTTGCTTTGGATGTGCTCACTCTTCCTATGACTTGTTCACAATTTGTTGTGCTTATAATCACATTCTACTTAAAGTAGCCCTAGTACCACTGAAATATCTTTCCACTGGTAATACCTATTCATATCTCTTAAGTGCCAACACAGAAAACTTCTCTGACCTAAAAGGATCAAGATCATTTTTGCCAATACTCATTGTTTGGATCATTCATAGGATTGATACTGTTTAGAATTACAGCTTCCAGTACATACTTCTTGATTCCAGCTTCATCACTGTGTCACTGTATCACTGTATCACTATCATTGATTTGCCCAAGTAGGCCCCAGTAATGTCTCCACCTGTCCTTGTCGCAAATTGTAGCCCGATGGTGTACTGGGGGCTCTTTCAGGATCAGGGGAATGAAGATCATTGTTGTCACTGTTTTTGGCATATCAAGTACACCACATCTCCATTGTGAAACTTGTTACTGTTTTTGGCATATTGAATACACCACAGGTAGTTTGCCAGGCTCTGTCGTACCAGCTTCATAGGGTATGTATAGAAGGCTGTATGAACAAATTATTCCTTGTGACTATAATGGACAAGCAGTCTCTTCTAACTGGGCAAATTATTATTATGTAAAAAAGTAAACTATCAGTAAGTGGAGGTCAGTGGGTAGGGTGTTTGCCTTGCATGTGTCCCTCTTGAAGAGCCCGGCAAGCTACCAAGAGTATCCCGCCAACACGGCAGAGCCTGACAAGGTACCCATGGCATATTCAATATGCCAAAAATAGTAACAACAAGTTACACAATGAAGATGCTACTGGCGCCTGCTCGAGCAAATCGGTGAACAATGGGATGACAGTGCTACAGTGCCCAATGGAAATGGCTGGAGAGGTAGTCTGGCATTTCCCTAGTGAGGGTTACAGTCAAGTCAGTAGCCAAGAGGCCCATATCCTCCCAACATAAGCAAAATAGGCAAGGAGATCATCTTCAGTAGGGAGGGAGAAAACTTTCTGGTACCTATTTATAAAAGGAGAAAGAGAGAGGCTGAGGGAGACAGGGAGAAAGGAAGAAATGGGAAGAGCAAAGGAAGAAAGGAGGGGATTTTGCTAACAAGTTGTCCTGAAGCGGCCACATTTAAAAATCTGTCCTGGAAAGGATCTGAATTAGAGATGAATTCTGAATAATTCAGCAAAAAGATTTATAATTAAAGTCTGGATCTGAAGTTGGGGTCAATTATTCTGAACTGCTGATTAGGCGTATGTCCTAAAAGGAATATTGACTAATTGAACTCTATTTTTTTCTCCCCTGAAAAATTGACTTTCAGATGACCTATTGTTAGTTTAGCTTCCTTAGTTCTATATTTTGAAATTTGTCAAAACAATGGATATTCATGGAAGAAATCTTGTGCCAGCCTACCATGAAGAATCTGGAACGGTATTATTTAAGGGCATGAAAATGACCCAAAAGGAAAATGCTTAGACATAACTGCAGATTTGTGAAGTTTATTAAAAGGTTTTTGGAGATTACAAATGTTACTCCAATCTCAGATATTGTGTAGGTCTGTCTGTACTAGAAAACTTATATAAAACACTATGCAATTATAGTGTATCTGGCACCCTCTGACCCCACCCCCCAAGAGTCTCTTTCATTTGTATAAGCTAAATAAAGTAGATAAATGTTTGTGTGGAGTTGGGAAAAGGCAGAATCTTGAATCATCTGGGTAATTGTCTGTTTTACTAAAATAAATCTCAACATAAACTTTGCTTATATTTTTCACCCAAAATTAAGAGACCTGAAAGTAATGAAGGCATACGAGAAGAAGACTTTGAGATTCCTATGTTTAGAGAGTGTTGAGTCTATTACCACAAAGAATGTTACTGTCAGGGTTGAAGAATAATTTTCACCATAAACTCCCCTTTGTTGATTGCTCATAACTATATGTACTTAAAAAAATATTTTCCTTTTGGTCTTGAATACCTCAAAGTTAGTCTCTGCTCCCCAAGGTAAATCACTTTGGAGCAATTGAACAAAAATAGCCTTCAGAAGAATCTTATTTTTCACCTCTATGAAAAGCACCTTTACCCTTAATGCTCCTCCAAGATGTCTGAGTCCAGACCCTCAAACTTGGCAAATGAATTTAGAAGCCCTGATGAAGAGAAACAGAAAGAGCCAAGCATGACCCCACTAGATGAGTGTTTTATTTAAACATGCAAAGGTTTCATCTACAGATAAACCGAGTGCTGCAATGGGAGTATTTCTATTTGCTGATGAAGTGTACCAGAAACAAAATCTCAGAGGCAAAGGCTACCAGGTAAATTGAATTCACTAGTATCCTCCAGACAATAATAATTAGTTAAGTAACACAATTGGAATAATCCATTTGCCTGGAGCACAAAATACAAAGTGAATATGAAACATGATACTCTGATTTTTAAGTCAAGCATGTCTTTCCAAAATAAAAGTGGGTGGGAATTAGTTAAATGTTAGAAGCTACTCTAATATGTTTCAGTCAACAAAACAAATTCCTTGCTGCCAGGCTTAGAGTCAAGCAGCAACTTGTAGGTCTAGCCCCTTGAAGTAATACACAGGTAGGATGACAGTTAAAAAGAGTTGCTGGGAGTTAAACCCAGCTGACTTTCTTGGACCCTTACCTTATGCTTTCAATTTCCTCTAGCCATGGGACTGCGTCTGTTTCCCATGGACTAGGCAGGCATTTTCTGGCACTTCTTTTGTGGAAAGCCTTGGTTGAGAGTTTAAAGAAGAGTTCCCCCACACCATCCCATTCTTCTGGGTCTCATCTTTGCATATTAATATCTGCCAAATCCTCATTGTCTATTTCTATACCCTTTCTTAAAAGTCGTTGGCTATATTAACTTAATTAAGATAGCTCCAAACTAAGTAAACAGTGAGTAGTTATTAGGAGAATTTGACAAATTCATAACTCTAGTGAAAGGTTTTCACTTTTCTAGACTAGACGGGAGAAAGGAGTAAAAATAAATTTGAAAAAATAAACAAACAAGCTTCATCTGCTGATCATGTATCACAGAGAATACTTTAATTCTAAATTCACATAAAATGATTCCAGTATCTCAATATATACTAGACTAATAATATTAAGTATACTACAATAATTATAATAAAATTTGAAATCAATTAAAATTTTAATTTATATATTTCAGGCCTAAATTCAGAATAATACTTCTAAATTATTCAAGTATAAAATCACTGTATCACTGTCATTCTGTTGTTCATTAATTTACTCAAGCAGGCACCAGTAACGTCTCCATTGTGAGACTTGTTGTTACTGTTTTTGGCATATCAAATATGCTACGGGTAGCTTGCCAGACACTGCTGTGCAGTTTAATATCAAAAAAGTATCAATTCAGGGCATCAGTTTTAGACCTCCTGCATGTAAAACCTGCTCCAGCCCTGTGAGACTTTACTTTAGCCCTTCAAAGTTCAAACTCTCTTCTCCCATTTACAGATTTTTTTTTAACACTAAAAAACTTTTGTATAAATACATATCCAGAATGGAATTGTCATTATAGGCAAAATGTTTCAAGATGCTAGGTACATAAATATTTTTATTACATATTTTTATTAATAAAAAGGTCATAAAATATTTTAGGTATATTGGGAAATTTTATATTTCACAAAGTTTTAATTTTAAATTGTAAATTGACTTATAAATTTTCTATATAATTATAAATTGACATATAGAAATTGACAATAGTTTTTGACTTCAATAGTTTTACTTTTCTCAAAGGGAATGCCCTGCCACAGAGGTGGGTTGGGGTGGAGGGGACAGGGTGGGGATGGCGGGAGGGATGCTGGGACCATTGGTGGTGGAAAATGGGCACTGGTGGTGGGATGGGTACTCGATCACTCTATGATTGAAACATCAGCATGAAAATTTGTAAGTCTGTAACTTTACCACACAGTGATTCACTAATAAAAAAATAGTTTTATTTTTCTCCCAAGATAAACACATATAGAATTTATGTATATTATTATTAATAATATTATTTTAATTATTTTTTTTGCTTTTTGGATCACATCCAGCCATGCGCCAGGGTAACTCCTGGCTCTGCACCCATGAATTATCCTGGCAGTGCTTGGGGGACCATATGGGATGCCGGGGATTAAACGCAGGTCGACTGCATGCAAGGCAAACCCCCTGCCCGCTGTTCTATCGCTCTGTCCCTATGTATTCTTTATGTATAAGTAAACTTAGAATTTCTCTGAATTCTCTGCATTCTTTAGTAGACATCTCACACTTTGAGAGTACATTAGAATCATCCAAAGAGCTTCTTAGTATAAATAAGTAGAACTTTTGGAAATTCATTTAAATTGATGTAGACTGAGACCCTGCTAAGACCTAGGTAACACTTTTGTTCTAAGTGATTTGGATGCTTCTAATACATAGTGGGACTGGAGCGATAGCACAGCAGGTAGGGTGTTTGCCTTGCACACAGCCACCCGGGTTCAGTTCCTCCATCCCTCTTGGAGAGCCCTGCAAGCTACTGAGAGTATCCTGCCCACATGGCAGAGCCTGGAAAGCTACCCATGGCGTATTCGATATGCCAAAAACAGTAACAAGAAGTCTCACAATGGAGACATTGCTGGTGCCCACTCAAGCAAATCAATGAACAACAGGAAGACAGTGCTACAGTGCTACAAAAAAAAAAAAAAAAAGAATTCTCTTAAAACCACAGCCTTCACTTTGGTTTAAATGGAAACTGCTGCAGACACAAGTCTATCAAGGACGGGCATGCTCGGACCAGGCTCTCAGTTTACAGTCCAAGGGAGGCAGCGGCTGTTTTCCACAGTCCCCCCTCTCCCACACACCTATCTGCCAGAAAATCACGCAGAACAGTTGGATTACTGACCCACAGACAAACACGCTTCACCAATAAACCATTTCTGTTCTTTAAAAGCCACAGGTGAAAATGCAAGCAAAAGGGCTGCAAGAGCAGATATAAAATAATAATTAGAATTAAATTTTTTTAATTGTTTAAGTTTTATATGAGTCACCATGAGGTACAGTTACAGACTTACAAACTTTTGTGCTTATGTTTTAGTCATACAATGATGGAGTACCCATCTCTCCACCAGTGCCCATTCTCCACCACCAATGATCCCAGTATCCCTCGTACCACCACCACCCCATCCCACCCACCCCACCCTGCCTCTGTGGCAGGGCATTCCCTTTCCCTCTCTATCTCCTTTGGGGTGTTGTGGTTTGCAATATAGGTATTGAGTGGCCATTATGTTCAGTCTGTAGTCTATTTTCAGTTCGCATCTCCCATCCCGAGCGGGTCCTCCAAGCACCATTTACTTGGTGTTCCCTTCTCTATCCAAGCTCCTTTTCCCCAAGCATATGGGGCAATCTTCCAAGCCGTGGAGCAATCAATCACCCACACATCTCTACTACACTAGCACGTGACAGGGACGAATGGAGATGTTACTGCCGTCCGCTCCAGCAAATCGAAGATCAACGGGATGAAAAGTGATACAAGTGATACACATCTCTACTATTCTTGGGCATAAGTCTCGCATTCTGTTACTTTATATTCCACAAATGAGTGCAATCTTTCTAGGTCTGTCCCTCTATTTCCTTTTTAAAAAATTTTTTTAGAGAATCACTGTGATGTACAGTTACAAGCTTATGAACTTTTGTGTTTGCATTTCACTCATACAGTGATCATTTACCCAACCCTCCACCAGTGCCCATTCACCTCCACCAATGTTCCCAGTATCCCTCTTACCACCCCCATCCCATCCCCCAACACCCATCCTGCCTCTGTGGCAGGGCATTCCCTTTTGTTCTCTCTCATTTTGGGTGTTGTAGTTTGTAATAGAGGTATTGAGTGGCCTTCATGTTCTGTCTATGGTCTAATTTTAGTTCGCATCTTTCAACCAGAATGAGTCCTCCCAATATTCTCTACTTGCTGTTCCCTTCTCTATCTGAGCCTACTTTTCCCCAAGCATGTGAGGCCAGTTTCCAAGCTTTGGGGCAGACCTCCCGATCTTTATCTCTACACCTCTTGGGTGTTAGTCTCCCACTCTGTTATTTTAGGATTTTTGTATTTTAGTAATTAAGTCTAGGGAGATTTAAGTTGGAAATTGAATCATTTCCCTTCCTGGGGCAGCATGGAGCAAAAGCTTAGTTCACAGTCTGGAGACATGGCTGCAAGCACTCACTGGAACCACAAGTCATATAGCTGGCTCTGGATCCTGCTTGTTCAGCAGCAAAGCGGCTGTGCAAAGCCATGGCCACACGGGTCGAATCTCGGCAGAGCTCCTGTCTCTCTCTTTCTGACTCATTTCACTTAACATGATACTTTCTATGTTGATCGACTTATATGCAAATTTCATGACTTCATCTTTTGTAACAGCTGCATAGTATTCCATTGTGTAGATGTACCAAAGTTTCTTTAACCAGTCATCTGTTCTCTGGAACTCCGGTCTTTTGCAGATTCTGGCTATTGTAAACACTGCTACAATGAACATACAAGTTAAGATGTCATTTCTACTATAATTTTTTGCATCTCTGGGATACCAGAAGTGGTACTGCTGGGTCAAATGGAAACTTATTTCTAATTTTTTGAGAAGTGTCCATACAGTTTTCCAAAAGGGTTGAACCATTTGGTATTCCCACCAGCAGTGAAAGAGGGTCCCTTTCACCTCACATCCTTGCCACACCAGTTGCTTTTCTTCTTTTGAATGTGGTCCAGACTCTGTGGTGTGAGATGATATCCCATTGTTGTTTTGATCAGCACCACCCTGATGAATAGTGGTGAAGAACATTTTTTCGTGTGCTTTTTGGCCATTCGGATTTCGTCTTTGAGAAAGTTTCTGTTCATTTCATCACCCCATTTTCTGATGGGGTTGAGTGTTTTCTTCTTGTAGAGCTCAACCAGTGCCTTGTATATTCTTGGTATCAGCCCCTTATCAGATGGGTATAGAGTGAATATCTTTCCCATTCTGTAGAATATTTTTGCATTCTGTCACAGTATCTTTTGAGGTACAGAAGCTTCTTAGTTTAAGATAGTCCCATTTGTTTATCTCTGTTTCCATTTGTTTGGTCAGTGCCGTCTCATCTTTGAAGATACCTTTAGTTTCAATGTCATGGAGGGTTTTGCTTACCTTGCTGACCTTGTCTTCAATGGACCTTATGGATTCTGGTCTGGACGTTGAGGTCTTTAATCCATTTTGATCTGAGTTTTGTCCATGGTATTAGGTAGAGGTCTGAGCCCATTTTTTAAAAATTTTATTGAATCACTGTGAGATAGTTACAAGCTTTCATGTTTGCGTTACAATCTCACAATGGGAACACCCATCACTCCACCAGTGCAGATTCCTCACCACCAATATCCCGGGTATATCCCCCCTTTCCCACCCTCCCCTTACCTCTAAGGCAGCCAATATTCCACATACTCTCTCTCTCTTTTTGGGTATTATAGCTTGCAACACAGACTCTGAGAGGTCATCATGTTTGGTCCATTATCTACTTTCGGCATGCATCTCCCATCCCAATGATGGTTCCTCTAGCCATCATTTTCTTAGTGATCCCTTCTCTATTCCATCTGACTTCTCCCCTCCACTCATGAAACTGTCTTCCAGCTATGGGGCAATCCCCCTGGCCCTTGTATCTACCGTCCTTGGGTGTCAGCCTCAAGTGATGCTACCTTACACTCCACAAATGAGTGCAGTCCCTCTATGTCTGTCCCTCTCTTTATGACTCATTTCACTTAGCATGATACTCTCCATGTTTATCCATTTGTAAGCAAATTTCATGACTTCCTCTTTTGTAACAGCTGCATAGTATTCCATTGTGTAGATGTACCAAAGTTTCTTTAACCAGCCATCTGTTTTAGGGCACTCGGGTTGTTTCCAGATTTTGGCTATTGTGCACAGTGCTGCAATGACAGATCCCCAAATATATGGCCACTTAATCTTTGACAAAGGAGCAAGAAATACAAAGTGGAACAAGGAAAGCCTCTTCAACAAGTGGTGCTGGTAAAACTGGATAGCTACCTGCAAAAAAAAATGAACTCTGACCTCTGTCTAATGCCAGGCACAAAAGTCAGATCAAGGTGGATTAAAGACCTCAATATCAGACATGAATCTATAAGGTTCATAGAAGAAAATGTAGGCAGAACTCTCCATGACATTGAAGCTAAAAGCATCTTTAAGGATGAAACAGCACTGACCATGCAAGTGGAAACAAACATAAACAAATGGGACTACATCAAACTAAGAAGCTTCTGCACTTCAAAAGAAACAGTGACCAAAATACAGAAAGAGTCCACAGAATGGGAAAGAACATTTGCCCAATACCCATCTAATAAGGGATTAAAATCCAGGATATACAAGATACTTGTAGAATTGTATAAGAAAAATCCTCCAACCCCATCAAAAAATGGGGAGAAAAAATGAACAGAAGTTTCCTCAAAAAAGAAATACAAATGGCTAAAAGATACATGAAAAAATGCTCCACATCACTAGTCATCAGGGAGATGCAAATCAAAACAACAATGAGCTGCTGCTGCCGAGATGTGATCCCGGGGGCCACACGCGTGTGCGGCCCCTCCGCAGCTGCACGAGCGTGAATCCAGACCCAGCTGAACCACTTTCGACATGGGCAGCTACTTGCAGAATGTCTCCAGCCTGAGAACTAAGCCGTGACCCCATGCCCGCCCAGGAGGGGAAAGGTATTTCTCTCTCTCGCCTCTCCCTTTCCGGGGATGAAGGGCGTGGGGACCGCCATATTATGACGACCACAGATTGGGTTAACAAGCTTGCAATGATCCAATATCCGGAAGAAATCTCCCTGGACTTAGTTGTTAAAGTACAGAAATCCAAAACCTTCATTTCTCTTCACAACAGGTCTGACTCTAGTGGGGTACTCCTAACAATAATAGTGAGGTTTGTGTTGAAATATTGAATGTAACCAAAGTAAATGGAAAGTGAAGTAAAATTTATCAGTTACAAGGCGAGGTGGGGGGATGCGGGGGTGGGCGTGCTGTGGTTTTTTTTTTTTTGGTGGTGGGATATGAGCACTGGTGAAGGGATGGTTGTTTCAGCATTGTATGACTAAGACTTAAGCCTGAAAGCATTGCAATTTTCCACATGGTGATTCAATAAAATAAAATTCTTATTAAAAAATAAAACAACAATGAGATATCATCTCACACCACAGAGACTGGCACACATTCAAAAGAACAAAAGCAACCAATGCTGACATGGATGTGGGGGAAAAGGGACGTTCCTTCACTGTTGGTGAGAATGCCGACTGGTCCAGCCTTTCTGGAAAACAATATGGACATTCCTTCAAAAACTAGAAATTGAGCTTCCATATGACCCCACAATACCACTTCTGGGACCTCAGGATGCAAAAGAGCACAGTAGAAATGACATCTGTACCTATATTCATTGCAGTACTGTTCACAATAGTCAAAATCTGGAGCCCATTTTTTTTTTTTTGCATGTAGCTGTCCAGTTTTTCCAGCACCATTTGTTTAAAAAAAATTTTCCTTGCTCCACTTCTCATCTCTTGCTTCCTTATCAAAGATTAGATGATCATATATTTGAGGGTGTGTGTCAGGATTTTCAACTCTGTTACATTGATCTGCAAATCTACCTTTGTTTCAGTACAATGCTGTTTTAGTTATTACTGCTTTGTAGTAGAGTTTAAGTTTGGGGAAGGTGATGCCTCCCATCCTCTTTTCCCCAAGAACTGCTTTAGCTATTCGTGGAGGTTTGTAGTTCCATATAAATTTCAGCAGTTTTTGGTCCATTTCTTTGAAGAATGTCATGGGTATCCTTATAGGGATCACATTGAATCTGTATAATGCTTTGGGGAGTATGGCCATGTTAACAAAGTTAATTCTCCCAATCCATGAGCAGGGGATATGTTTCCATTTTCTCGTGTCCTCTTTTATTTTGTGAAGTAGCATTTTGTACTTTTCTTTGTACAGGTCCTTTACTTCCTTGGTTAAACTTATTCTGAGGTACTTGATTTTCTGAGGTATGATTGTGATTTTCATGTTGCTTTTCTTTCTTTCATTATTTGCGCATAGAAAAGACATTGACTTGGGGTATTGATTTTATAGCCTTTGACTTTACTATACAAGTCTATAGTTTATGGAGTTTCTTGGTAGAGGCTTTACGGTTCTCTACATACAGTATCATATCATCTGCGAATAGTGAGAGCTTGATTTCCTCCTTTCCTATCTGGATGCCTTTAATATCTTTTTTCTTGCCTAACCGCTATTGCAAATACTTCCAGTACTATATTGAACAAAAGTGGTGCGAGTGGTCATCCTTGTTTTTCCCCATTGAGGATAATGCTTACCATACACTTGTGGTAGGTGACTTTGACTATACTGAAGAAAATTCCCTCGAAACCCATTTCAGCGAGATTTTTCATCATAAACAGGTGCTGGATCCTGTCAAAAGCTTTCTCTGCATCTATTGATATGATTATGGTTTTTATCTTTTCTTTTGTTGATATGATGGATTATGTTGATTGATTTCCGAATGTTAACCCATCCTTTTGTTCCTGGGATGAATTCCACTTGGTCGTTGTGTATGATCTTTTTAATGAGCTGTTGGATTCTATTTGTTAGTATTTTGTTGAGGATCTTTGCATCCGTGTTCATCAGGGATATTGGCCTGTAGATTTTGTTGTGGCGTCTTTGTTTGCTTTTGGTATTATGGAGATATGTGCCTCATAAAAACTGTTTGGGGGAGTTTCTGCTTCTTCAATTTCCTGGAAAAGCCTGAGAAGAACTGGCAATAGGTCCTCTTTAAATGTTTGGAAGAATTCACTAGTGAATTATCTGGCCCTGGGCTTTTGTTTTGGGGAAGAATTTTTTACAGTTTCAATTTCTTTGATAGTAATAAGTCTACTTAGGTATTCCAGATCTCCTTGGTTCAGTGTTGGGAGATGATAGGAATCCAGGAATTTATCCATTTTTCTAGGTTCTCTTCTTTTGTGGCATACAGACTTTCAGAGTAGTCTATTATGATGTTTTGAATTTTTTTGGTTTCTGTTGTGATGTCCCCTTTTCATTTCTGATTCAGTGTATTATGGTTCTCTCTCTCTCTCTTTTTAAATTGAATCACTGTGAGAACAGTTACAAAGCTTTCAGGCTTAAGTCTCAGTCATACAATGATCAAACACCCATCCCTTCGCCAGTGCACATGTTCCACCAGTGCACATGTTTCACCACGAAGAACCAAGTGTACCCCCATCCCAGCCCCCACACTGCCTGTGTGGCAGATGGTTTTCACTTTATTCTCTCTTTACTTGGATTACATTTAATTTTCTACAGAAAACCCACTATTATTATTTGGAATTTTCCCCCAACAATCAGACCTGACCAAAAGTCATCATTAGATAATTTGCTTTCTATTGCTGATAATGAAGAGCATTTGATGTTCTGTGGCTGCAACAGTGGTCGTGCAGTTTTGGAATTCTCATATTTTAGTAATTAAATCCAGAGGTATTTCTGCCAGTAGCCACGGCATTCGGAGATTGATTTGTGTGCCTCTGGGATCATGGCAGTTCAGGAGCGGAAGAGCTATTCGTGTACTGCTGCTCAGGGTCTCGTATGGGTGGGGAGCAGAGCCGGTTCCACCCCCTCTCACAAGATTTCCCACGCACCTCATCACTGCAAGCTCCTACCTCTGCTAGGCTCTGAAAGGTGGCGATCTCCATGCTGCCGCAAAGGGGAAAAGGCTGAGGGACAAAAACCCTTCCCCTCCTGGGGCAGCACAGGGCCGTAGCTTATTTCACAGTCCAGGAGCATTTCTGCAGCAGCTGCTGCATTCTGAGATTGGTTTGTGTGCCTCTGGGATCATGGCCATTTAGGAGCGAAGGAGCCATTTGCAGATGGCCTCTCTCTCTCTTTGTGAGTCTTGGAAGTGGTTTATTGATCTTGTTATTTTCTCGAAGAACCAACTCTTGGTTTCATTGATCTTTCAGATTGTTTGGGGGTTTCATGTCACTAATATCTGCTCTAAGTTTTATTATTTCTTTCCTTCTGCCTAGTTTGGCCTCCTTTTTTTTTTTGGTGCTTTTCTAAGATCTTAAGCTGTGAAGTCAAGTTATTCATGTGAGCCCTTTTTTTCCTTCCTGAGTAATGCTTGTAGCACTATAACTTTTCCCTTTAATACGGCTTTAGCTGCGTCCCATATGTTCTGGTAACTCATGTCTTCATTCTCATTTGTTTCCAGGTATCTTTTGATTTCTTCCTGATTTCCTTCTTGACCTACTCGTTGTTCAACATTGAGTTCTTTAATTTCCAGGTGTTTGATTTGGTTCTCCACATTTGTGTGAGATTAGCTTCTATCTTCAGTGCATCATGGTCTGATAGTTGATATAATTTCTATCTTCCTGACTCTATTGAGGTATGTTTTGTGACCCAGCACAAAACATATTTTGGAGAATGTTCCATATGCACTGGAAACAATGTGTATTCTTTCTTTTGGGTATGTAAAGCACTGTATAGGTCTATTACCCCTCTCTCTTCTATTTCTTCCTTCAAAGAAATTATTTCCTTGCTGAGTTTTAATCTTGTTGATCTATCTAGAGGTGATAAGGCAGTGTTGAAATCTCCAACTACTATTGTGTTGCTAATAATGTCCTCCTTAAAATCTATTAGCAGTTGTTTTAAGTATTTAGCTGGTCCTTAGGTGCATATACGTTTAGGAGTGTGATTTCTTCTTGCCTTTATTAATCATATCCCTTGATTAATAAAAAATGGCATTCACTGTTTCTTCTAATCTTTTTAAACCTGAAATCTATATTGTCAGATACTTGTATGGCCAGCCCAGCTTTTCTGAGAAAGTTGTTTGCTTGAAGGATTGTTTTCCATCCTTTGACTTTGAGTCTGTTTGCTCTGACTGTTCAGATGTGCTTCTTGTAGGTAACAAAATATTGGATTCAGTTTCTTAATTCATTTTTCCACTCTGTGTTTCTTAATTGGTGCATTTAGACCATTGGCATTGAGAGATATTATTGTCATAGGGTTTTGTACCATCTTTCTGTAGGGTTTTGTTGTGCTTGTAGGGGGTTTTATTATCTTACAGTAGCCCCTTTAGTCCTTCTTTTAAGTTTGGTTTTGAGTCTATGAAGTTTCTGAGCTGTTGTTTATTCATGAAATAGTGTATCTTTCCTTCGAGTTAGAGTGAAAGTTTAGCTGGATAAAGTATTCTTGGTGAGGCATTCATTTTGTTGAGTTTTTTCACTATATCCCATCATTTTCTTCAGGCTTAGAGAGTTTCTTCTGATACATCTGCTGTAAATCTAAGGTGTGCTCCTTTGTATGTGATTTCCTTCTTTGACCTTGCTGCTTGCATCTCTGTCCGTGACATCCATCATTCTATGATATGTCTTGGAGTATTTTTATTAGGGTCTCTTTTATCTAGCACCCTTGGGCTCCTTTGATCTGGATGCCTTTATTCTTCAGCTCTGGGAACTTCTCAGCGATGATATCTTTAACTGTGGCTTTTTCATTGGGCTTGCCTCCCTCTCCTTCTGGTACTCCAATGGTTTTTACATTGTTTCTCTTGAGTTCATTCCCTAAAGCTTTTTGAGGTCTTTTCCCATTGTTTGTTGTTGCCTATAGGCTTTCTGCAGCTCATCTTCAAGCATACTGATTCTGTCTTCAGCTGTAGTCATCCTACTGTTGAGGGCATCCACTGAGTTTTTATTTCATCTACCGAGTCCTTTATTTGTGACATTTCTGCTTGTAGCTTTTTTTAATTTCTTCTCTCATTTCTTCCTGTATTTTCTTGACTGTCCATTCCATTGTTTCTTTCATGTCCCCCTTTACTTTGCGCTCCACCATTTCTTTGAGTTCATTGGTCATCTTCAACATTTCATCTCTAAATTTTTTTTCAGAGAGATTATATTTGTGGGTAACCCCTGTTGAGGCTTCTACACTCTTTGCTTCATCCTCTCCTCGTGGTAGGAATTTGTGCTGTTTCTTCATGTTGTGGTGATATGGAGGTGGGACCTTCCAGTTCACTATCAGTACTCTTGCTTTGAGAAAGGATCCTGGACGAGCCTGATCGATGGTCACTTTTTCAGTATACTTTTATTGGACTAGGTCTGGCCTAATGTGTTTGGGATAGTCAGGACATCCGCTTTAGAATTAGGTAATGCAGGTTGAGCTGTGAGTCCAATGTGCTGGAAAAGGGGAAAATAACTGCATCCTAAAGGCCACACCCAGCACGTTGCCATACCTGTCTGTGGGAGGGTTCGCTTATGTCCCTGCGGCTGCCGGCTAATTCCCTCTGTTGTGATCCTGAGGTTTCCGGGGGATGCCTTTTGGCAGTGCTCCACGAGGGGGCTGGGGGTTTGCAGGGTCCGAGAATTGAAATTATTAAATGTTTAGAATCTAACAATAATAGAATTTAAAGTACATTTGTAATATGTAAATTAGCTAATTTATTGCATATATGGTAATGTGTAGATTTAAAATCAAATATCAAAATAAGTTTAAAATAATTAACACATTAAATTAAATCATGATTTTAGAGCAAAAGTGTAAAACCAGATAGGAGAAAAGAAAAAGAATACTGAAAATAACATTAATAAAATCAAATGTGTATTTGAAAATACAAATTTTTTGCAAAATAGTAAGAGAAAAAGGAGTGTGTATACAGAATAAAATAATACTTGAAATAAAAAGGGATACAAAATAGAGATACAGTAAATACTTATGAAAGTATAAGAGAAACCATGATTAAATTTGTCAGTAATTTTTATAACTAAATATAATGGACAATTTTCTGGAAAAATATTACAATTTCCCAAAACTGACTCAAGGAGAAGCAGAAAATCTCAAGAGACAAATGTCCATCAAAGGAAGTAAGTTAGTATTAAAAATAAAAACTACCCCAGAAAAACAGTACCAAAATATGAGAACCAGAAAAGGTTTACAGGAATATTTTACCAATATTAACAAAATTATATAACCTCTTTCTTATTCAGACTGTTATAGACCAGAGAGAAAAAGTTCTTCAGTTCCTTTTATGAGTCTAATAAAAAAATGTTTTAATCTAAATTGAATCAAAACAGTATGAGAAAGTGTAATTTTGGACTCTGTCATATTTTTAATGTAAATCATAAATACGAAACTTCAACGTAGTGCTAGCAAACCGAGCAAACTTTAAATAAGATGGATAGTTATATATATATAGCATATGTTAGGGTTCCCACCCTTCCAATAGAGCTGGAGCCTCTTCATCGCCATGGGGTCCATCGGGCTGCCATGCTGTTTCAGGTACTGCATCCCCCCCATGACGCCGGGGATCCGACCTTGGATACTGCTGGGGGCCCAGGGCCGTAGGAGCCTTTGGGGTATGGGCCACTCTGCGGGGGCTGTGAGTGAGAGTAAAGAGAGGCTGCTAAAATCTCAGGGCTAGAACGAATGGAGACATTACTGGCGCCCGCTCGAGCAAATCGATAAACAATGGGATGACAGTGATACAGAGATGCAGTATATATCCATGTAAATACTATATTAAAGATACAAAAGTGCATAATTTCATACATTTTTAGCAAATAACAAGTAGAAAATTGTTTCTATCATCAAAAAAAGCTATATAACAGAAAAAGCATTTATACCTCATGAAAAATGGTAGAAGCGTCTGCTATCAAGTCAGAAATACAATGAAGATGCCTATTGTTAACACCAGTTCAACTTATTACTATAGATCACCAATCCAATGAGATAGGAATAGAAACAAGAAGAAAGTGAAGAGGGTTTTGAAATGTCACGAGTTGTAGAACATATTATTTCTAGAGATGATCAAAAATAATTTACAGAGACAATGTGAGAAGTCAGCATAATTGCTAAATATAAGATCAATTAGTAATTAAAAGAAACAGCAATGAAATTCCCCAGCACATTAAACAACTAATTGAAAAAGTAAAAACCAATTAAAATATCCATTACATAACACATACTGTTTCTTTTTCATCTTTAAATTTTCTGGGAACAAATATAACTAATAAATAAGCATTTAGGTAAATGTAAATATATGTGTTCATTTGCTAGAAAACTGTCAGATAATAGTGATGCCACCACTCTGGACACGACAATTGAATACTCTGTGTAGAGTCTAAAACCACTTTTCAAGGTGGGTGAGATCATGTTCCAACAGGCATGGCACTGGGAGAGGGAGCTAGAAACTGAGGTCTGTTTGTGTGCTTTATGTTTGTGTGCTTACAGAAAATAAATTTTGGCTTGCTCCTCAAGCTCGCATTCCCCCCTTGAAGATGTGTTTTGTTGGCCTGTTTCTGTGTTCTTTTGCCTGCCTATTTCCACTCTGGAGAAGCCTGTGTTCTCTCTTGAACAAGTTTTCTCTCCCCGCAGATTTTTTCTAAATATATTTCGATAAAAAACTTTCTTACTTAACAAAAAATAAATAAAAAGCAGAAAGAAAATAAATTTTCAGGGCAGAGTGGAAGTTGAGTACTTTTTCCCTAAAAAGGAGCCAGTAGGCATAAGTTTGAGAACCTTTGGGATCTTCAGTGGTGCTTGGAAAAAAAAAAAGCACTATTTTTTTAATCTTAACATCATTTTATTCATGCATACATATAATATGTCATTATAATTACTATGATAAAATATAAGAAATGAAATACTAATCCTATAAGTAGAATATATAATAACATTTTATCTATAGAGTAATAGTAAGTCTACTATAACTAGTAGTGCAGAAGTCTCATCACAGAGTTTAATTTTCACAACTCTTTAAGGTAAGCTGTTAGACAAGATGAAGTCATGAAATTTGCATGTAAGTGGATCAATATGGATAGTATCATGTTGAGTGAAATGAGTCAGAAAGAAAGAGACAGACATAGACACATCGCACTCATCTGTGAAATACAAAGTAGCAGAATGGAAGACTAACACCCAAGAGCAGTAGAGATAAGAACCAGAAGGTCTGCCCCACAGCTTGGAAACTGGCCTCACATGCTGGGGTAAAAGGCAGCTGAGATAAGAAGGGAACACCTAGTAGAGAATGTTGGGAGGACCCACTCGGGTTGAAAGCTGTGTGCCAAAAGTAGACTATAGACCGAACATGATGGCCACTCAATACCTCTATTGCAAACTACAACATCCAACAGAAGAGAGAACAAAAGGGAATACCCTGCCGCAGAGGCAGGGTGGGGTGGTGGGTGTTGAGGTGGGTGTGAGTGGAATATTGGTGGAAGAGAATGGGCACTGGTAGAGGGATGTAAACGAAATGCAAACATGAAAGTTCATAAGTTTATAACTAATAAAAATTTTTAAAAAAATTAAAAAGTAAAATTTAATCTAAAAAAAGAACAACAGAAAAAGGTAAGTTTTATTCCTACTTTATATATGTGTAGGTTGTACCTGTAAGAGATTAAATAAACCTCAGAGAGCAAGAGAGTAGAGATCATAGAATCTGCACTCAAGTAGAACCCTAGAATCCAAACTCAATTTGCCTCTGAAATAACTGGGCAAACTTCCTCTGCTTCATTACCAGTTCACAAACCTGACAGTTGTTTGAGCATTAAAGTGCTACCATCTTCATTAAGAGAACCTAATTAAGAGGAAGAGCACTGAGGGACAGATTCCTTGCATCTCCTTTTAACCATTGACCCTTCCTAGAGGAAAGATCAGCAGAAGCAAATTAAGGCCATTAGTAAAGATCCAGGTACTATTTTTCATCTAGATCTCCCCAAACCACAAAACAAGATTCCTAAGCAGTACATTCATTTCCTCCCTCAGTCCCAGTAGCATGATTCTCAAACACATAAAGAAACTAACACATAAGGAAGAAAGATCTTAAAAGTCATTTGTTACTTTTCTCTGGTTAGTGAGAAACTTCTAAAGTGGACTGAAATGAAGACCATAGTTTTTTAGCTGTCCAGAAAATGTGCTGATGAAAAAGAAATGAAATAGCTATAGTGTGATGTGAGTTTGGCTCAGTTATAAAGCCAGGAAAATTTCAAGCAAACACAGGCTGGGAAAATTGAGACAAACTACTCTTAAGTAGGGCAAAATGTCATCTCTCTGTTTTCAAAGTTGATGGCATAGTCACTTTTCAGCCTTTTATAGTTTTACCTCAGTTTTAAAGAAGGAAAAAGTGAAAACACTAAAATACTGAACAGAGCTTCGCATTAAAAATAAACACACTTTCTTTTATTGTTTGGAAAATTCTAATGAGCTCCAGACTATTTATGGAATTTTGTCCTTTTTTTTAAAAGAAGAAAATTTTAGTACATTTGCCAAGGTTAGATTAATTAGTATTTACTTAATATTGGAATTATAAAATTTAATGAAAATATGCTAAAATATTTGGAAAAACTACGCATCTTAGACCTGCTGTATGATGTGTTCATGCCAACATCTGCTGCTTATCTGTCTGGAATGTGAGGCTGTTAGCAATATTAACCTAATGGGACTCTTGCCTCAGTCTACATGAAGGTTCTTTGGCTATTGGGCTGAGGATGCCAGTATAGATGTGTTGAAACTGTGTATCTGGGGCTAAGAACCCCCATATTTACTTGGCATTAGCATTCATTCATTGTTTAAGATTCAACCTCAAGTACAACTCTTTTGTCTTTTTTCACATAATACATTTTTATTGTTTTATTGATGTAAAATTTATTTATCAAGAATGTAAATGTTTATATTCAAAAGGTGCAATGTCACCCCACCATATGCACCACCTAATTGCTAATAACCTTTTACCACAGTCCATAAGACCCTTTCCATCCACTCCCCATCCGTTTCTATTTAACATCAATTCTGTTGTTAGAGTCTAAGGTTTTCATTGACCTTATCTATTCCCTTGTTTCACTTCTTCAGATACTTAAGTTATGAGAAATAACCCAGAATATCTCTTTCTCTTTCTGGGTTATTTTGCTCAGCATGATACCCTCTAGTTCCATTTGAGTTGTAGCAATAAAGCAAAATTTTCCTTTTCCTCATACCTGGGTATATATACAACTTCATTATCTACTCTTGTGTTTGGGGGCACTTGGTTACTTCCAGATGTTGGCTATTAAAATTAGCAAAACAAAATTATTCTTTTGTGTTCTTAAGATAGATAAGAGTAGAAATTGAACAGACCATGTGGCAGTTCTATTTTTAATTTCCTTGAGAAATATTCATAATGTTCTTCATAAAGACTCATCCATTTTCTTTCCTACCAACCATGAATAAAGTTTTCTTTATCTTCCATATAATCGCCTGCACTTACTTTGTTTCATTTTGCAGTTTTCTTTCTTTTTATTGGGGCTGGAAGTCTCACTAGCATAAGATGATGATATCTTACTGTCATATTCTATTTTTAATTCTTGCCCTCTACCATCAAATATAACAAAAATACATCCCTTGCTCTTTACTTAAACCCAGTTAACTATCATCTTACACTTAGAATATTGAATCAATCTTCATGCTATAGACTATTTTTCACAAAGTGATGAACACAATCCTTTTAAGCCCTCAGTCAGCTAGTGTCACTCCACAGATCAAACCCTTCATTGGAAGCCCATATCACTTGAGATAAAATTCAGAGACTATCCCACAGTTTGCAAGGCTCTAATATTGACATCTGAGAGCCCAATTCTGAAATTTTCTGTAAGTACATTTTATCCATGATCATCAAAATGCTGCCCAGTAAACATTCCTATTTCATTCAGTCTTCTCTTACTCATAGCTCTCTCTCAGAGCTCCCAAAAGCTCCTTTTTCTATTCTCCCTTGATTACCTCGATTCTCTCAACTCTGTTTCCCTTATTTTCTACCATCCACTGGAGGAAAACTAAGTAGAGAGCTATATTTTCTGTCCGCCCATTTACTCTTGGTCCTACTCTGACTCTTCAATGCAAATATCAACCCAACAGTGAATATTCAGATTGTGTCTTATATGACACATCACTCTTTCCTTGTCCTCACTTGCCCTTCAGTCCCGCACAATTCCCATTCTGTTCTTTGGCCTTTGGCTATTCTCCTTTGCTCCTTTGCTACTGTGTTTCTCTTGCCTACTCTCATCCCTAAATTTGGATTCTTTAACTTCATCTCCAATCATGTTCTCTTCATTTGCTCTCACCAGTCACAAAAGTTAACTTTGATATTCTTTAAATATATCAAGTTAGAAAGTCTTCTCCTCCTGTGCACCTGAATATCCTTGCGCTGAGACTCCATGATTTTGTCCAAATATCACATGTTAATGACATCCTCCCTGATGACCCTAATATACAAATGCAACATGCATCTCCCTCAAATATCACATACCAATTTATTTATATCTGTGGCATAACTTCTAATACATCACTACATTTGCTTATTCATCCCTTTAGCCAGAATATAGTCACTTTGCTGAGGTGATATTTTTTATTGCCAATATATTGCACACATTAATAAGCATTTATCAAATCATCAAAATATTTCAGAGTTGGCTCTTGTCATATAAAAAACACAAATACAATATACAAAAAAATTCAGACATTTAGGACTCCAAATTAGTGACCAAAATATATAATGACAAAATAATGGTATTAAGTTTACAGCAAATTGCTTAGAGCTGATTTTGCCAACATACAAAGCTGTTTTCATAATTATGCTGAAAAAAGATTGTCATTCTTGGAAAGGAGTACTGATCAAATCATTAAATGAGTTAGTACCCTAGGTTACTAAATGGGTGGAAAGAATTACCACATATAATGTCAAATAGTGCAGTTACTGACTCTCAAAAGTTATCATCCCCACAGGCAGTTTTCTCTTCAATCCTTTAGGTTTTAAAAAACATTGCTTATTTTACAGAAGTGTAGTTCAAAAATCATTATAAGATAACACAAGCAGCAGGACCATTTCATGCAAAACTAATGACTCTGAGACATGCAAGTCACAACTCCTCTGTATAAATCCATTTCAGAGCAGAGGTCAAAACCATTAAACTAATGCTAAACTGGAGTCCCCAGGTCCTGAGTACCCCATGACTCTAGGGGATTGGGGTTTGTAAGAAAAATGCTAAACACAGAGACATGCATAAACACTCTAAAAAGTTCTTCTATACAAATGTCTTTTGTCTGAAATTAAAACTCTGGAAAATAGAACTTGAAGTTCAAATCTTTGAATGAAAAAAATTATAAAGCATTCAAGAATTAATTTTAGAAAAGAAAGAAAAGTCTCTCAGGATATAATATGAAGACACTGTCTCTTGATCTTAACAAATTTGTTTAAAATGTTGATTACAAAGATTTCATTCCTTTAAGACGTTTTCTTTAAAACCCAAGTTTAGAATTTCTAGGAACTTTTGTGTTAAGTATAATGATAGTCCACTTTTTATCCTTCACAAAGAAATGTCTTTGTTGAGGGCTGAGTTAGAGGTTAGTGACCTGGCCAGTCAAGGTTAACATTTTGCCACAAAAGAGGGAATGAACACTCTATTTGCTAAATTCCATTTTAAATATAGGTGCAAAGAAACATCCTTCACAAACTGTAGCTTGATTTTCATTAAATCTTTTCTATTCTCCTTCACATCACAACAGTACATTTCGTAGGCATCCTTATAGATAATAATATATAATATTATTATAATATAGACAATAATATATGATAAATATAACTGAATTCTAGACAATGGAATGTGAGCAGAAGAAATGTATAGTTTCCCAGGTCTGGGCCTGTAAAAAAAAAAAAACCCAAGTAATGTCAGTTTGATGCACATGGGTATGACGACTATGGTAGCCACACAACAAAGGTGGCAAAACCACATATGAAAGGAACCTGAGAAAGAGCCCTGAATGATTGTCTTTTGAAAGAAAATAAATTTTATGTATTACAAAATGGTAAAAACAAACCCTTATTAAGTCATTTGCTTACAGTAACTAGTACCATCTTAACAAACATCCTGTCAGTTCAGAACATGACTTAAAGAATAACTAAATTTCTAATGAGGTAAGCAACTACATACCAACTCTAATAACCATTGTCTCCAGTTTGAAGTCCAATAGGCTTGTAACACTGTAAATAGCCCAATACAAGGGTCTGCATGACACGCTAATTAAAAAGCAAATTATTTGATCAAATAAAAAACTCAAATACAGTGAGATTGTAGGAATTATTCCTTGGCAAAAGAAAATCTCAGAAGATTTTAATATCTAAAGCTTTTAATGATCTAAACAATTGAGACTTCCATAAGTCAGAAAAAAAAACCAAAGATTTTGTTTGCTGTTACTGCTGCTGAATAAAAATACAATAAAAATACATATATAAATATATATAGGGCCTGTTTTACTCCAGTCTTTCTATCAGTCCTTCTACTTCAACCCTGAAGCAGAGAGAGTTGGTGTTGAGAAGTTTAAAAAGCTCAGAGGAATAGGAAAGAAACTTTGAGCATGGGTTAGACTTGGGTATAGGAAGCGAGAAGTTTTGAAGTAAAGATAAATTGAAGTTATAATTTTTCCAGGCAGGACTTTTAATAACTAAAAGTATCTGGATGATAAAAATGAGGGTTAAAAATTGAAACAAGCAAATATAGAAAAAAACAGGAACACTATAAATATAAATCTAATTATCATATTAAAATCAAATGTGCTAAAAACCCTAATTTAAAAGCAATTATTTGACCAAATAAAGAAATCCAAATACATTGAAGTTATAGGAATTATTCCTTGGCAAAAGAAAAAAACAAAACACTCAGAAATTAGAAAGTGACATTAGGTTTGAAAGGTATTAAAAATGACAAAAACATGTTATAAGCAATTTCACGTTAATAAATTCAACAGCACAGGTAATATGACAAATTTCAGGAAACAAAAATTACCAAACATTTCTAAACAAACAGATAAATAACCCAGGGCCAGAGATGGGGTTAAAGTGGTAGAGGCCTATGTGAGGCCCAGATATTTGGCACCACATATAGCCCCAGCAACATGGGTCTGGCCCAGGGTGGTTGCTGAGCACCACTAAGTGTGACCACACAACAGCAGCAACAAGACATATAGTCCAGATAGTCTGATAGCTATATCAGCTGCTGGATTGATGGTTCAACACTTTCCCACCCAAACTCCTGACCTTTATGATTTCACTGATGAAATCTATAAACATTAAGAATAATAATATTGGCTCTCTTTGAAGATACCATTGGCTACAATGTCATGGAGGGTTTTGCCGACCTTGTCTTCAATGTACCTTAGGGATTCTGGTTTGATGTAGAGGTCTTTAATCCATTTTGATCTGACTTTTGTACATGGTGATAGGTGGAAGCCCATTTTTTTTTTTTGCATGTAGCTGTCCAGTTTTGCCAGCACAATTTGTTAAACATGCTTTCCTTGCTCCACTTCACATTTCTTGCTCCCTTATCAAAGATTAGATGATCATATATTTGTGGGGATGTGTCCTCCCGGAGGGAAGGAAAACCAAGGAAGAAGGATATTTCTCCCCTCAGCCGGCGTGGGGCAAAAGCTTAGTTCACAGTCTGGAGACATGGCTGCAAGTACTTGCTGGGACCCGAAGTAATATAGCTGGCTCTGGATCCTGGTCGTTCAGCAGCAAAGAGGCTTTGCAAAGGCACGGCCACCCAGGTCGAATCTCGGCGGAGCGCGAGCCGGTACCGGCCCCGGCTCGAGACTGCCCAAGTGTCCCGCTGTTTCAAGTTCAAAACACATTTTTTCCCCCACGCCACCAAGTTCATGCCTGTTTAAAAGTTCCATAATATGGCGGATGCTATGCCGCTTCCTCCCGAAGGGAAGAAAAACCAAGGAAGGATATTTCCCCCCTTAGCCAGCGTGGGGCAAAAGCTTAGTTCACAGTCTGGAGATATGGCTGCAAGCACTTGCTGGGACCCTAAGTAATATAGCTGGCTCTGGATCCTGGTCGTTCAACTGCTCTAATTTTTATTATTTCTTTCTTTTGGTTTGGTTGGGGTTCCTTTTTATGGTCCTTTCCTAAGACCTTGAGCTGTGAAGTCAAGCTATCTATGTAGGCCCTTTTTCCTTCCTAAGGAATGCTTTCAGAGCTATAAATTTTCCCCTTAGCACAGCTTTAGCTGTGTCCCATAGGCTTTGGTAGCTCGCTTCTTCATTCTCATTCATTTCGAGGTATCTCTTGATTTCTTCCTTGATTTCCTTCCTGACCCATTCATTGTTCAACACTGAGCTGTTTAATTTCCAGGTGTTTGCTTTGATTCTCCGTATCTGTTTTTAATTTGCTTCTATCTTCAGTGCATCATAGTCTGAGAAGATAGTTGATACAATTCCTATTTTTCTGATTCTGTTGAGGTATGTTTTGTGTCCCAGTACATGGTCTATTTTGGAAAATGTTCTGTGTGCACAGAAAAGAATGTGTATTCTTTCTTTTGGGGGTGTAAAGCCCTGTATAGGTCTATTAGCCCTCTCTCTTCTATTTCTTCCTTCAGAGTGAGTGTTTCCTTGCTGAGTTTTATTCTTATTGATCTATCCAGAGCTGATAAGGTGATATCCAGCAGTGTTGAAGTCTCTGACTACTACTGTGCTGCTAGCAATATCCTCTTTAAAGTCTGTTAGGAGGTGTTTTAAGTATTTAGCTGGTCACTCATTAGGTGTGTATACATTTAACAGTGTGATTTCTTCCTGTTGTGCATATCCCTTGATCTATAGAAAGTGACCTTTGCTGTCCCTTCTAATATTTTTCAACCTGAAATCTATGTTGTCAGATACTAGTATGGCCACTCCAGTTTTTTTGAGGAAGCTGTTTGCTTGCAGGATTGTTTTCCACCCTTTGACTTTGAGTCTGTGTTTGCTCTGACTGTTCTGGTGTGTTTCTTGCAGGCAGCAGAATGTTGGGTTTGGTTTCCGAATCCATTTTTCACTCTGTGTCTTTTAATTGGTGCATTTAGGTCATTGACATTGAGAGAGATTATTGTCATTGGTTTTGTGTCATCTTTCTGTGGGGTTTGTTGTTCTTGTAGGGTTTTTCCTTGTATTACAATAGGCCCTTTAGTCCTTCTTTTAAGTTTGGGTTTGAGTCTATGAAGTTCCTGAGCTGTTATTTATCAGTGAAGTAGTGTATGGTTCCTTGAGTTTGAGTGAGAGTTTAGCCAGATAAAGTATTCTTGGTGAGGTGTTCATTTCGTTGAGTTTTTTCACTATGTTTCACCATTGTCTTCGGGCTTGGAGGGTTTCTTCTGATAGGTCTGCTGTAAATCTACGGGGTGCTCCTTTGTATGTGATTTCCTTCTTTGACCTTGCTGCTTGCAGAATTGTGTCTCCATCCACAGCATCCATCATTCTATGATATGCCTTGGAGTCTTTTTATTTGGGTCTCTTTTTGCTGGTACTTTTCAGGCTCCTTGGATCTGGATGTCTGCCTTCTCCAGCTCCGGAATTTCTTAGCAATGATGTCTTTAACTGTGTTTTATTCACTGGGGTTATTTCCCTGTGCTTCTGGTACTCCACTGATTCTAATGTTGTTCCTTTGAAGTCATCCACAAGGCCTGATTAGCTCTATAGCCATCTTGAGGTCTTTTGTCATTATTTGTTGTTGTCTGTAAGCTTTCTGCAGCTCATCTTCAAGCTCACTGATTCTGTCTTCGGCTGTAGTCATTCTACTGTTGAGGGCACCTACTGAGATTTTTAATTCATCTACTGATTCCTTTATTTGTGTGACTTCTTTTCGTAAATTTGAGATTTCTCCCTGCATTTTTTTAGTGAACCATTCCAATGCTTCATTCATATCCTCCCTTAATTTATTGGATATCTGTTCCATGGTTGCTTTGAGTATATCGAACCTTTTCAAGATTTCTTCTCTGAATTCTTTGTCTGAGAGGTTGTATATGTGGGTAACCCCTGTTGAGGCTTCTGGGATCTTTTTTTCATCTTCTTCGTGGAAGGGATTTTCGCTGTTTCTTCATATTGTTATGGAAGTATAGAGTTGGAACCTTATAGTTGTCTATCCCTATTTCCTTTTGCTGCAGAAGGGATTCTGATGAGCTAAATTGATGATGATAGCCTTGTTCCTATTCTAGGATATTTCCTTACTCTCAGGTGCTCCTTCTATTTTATGTGGGGCCTCTCATGAAGGCTTAAGGCTATGCTCTCTTTACCAAGGGTCTGTGCAGCTTCAAATAACTCTCGCCAGAAGCCACGCCCCCTTTTAAAGCCATGCCCCCTAAGATACAGGCCAAGCCCCCAGTAAACTTTTAGGATGTGGTCCAAGCACGCTCACACACCTGGCCGTGGAAAGGCGGGCCTTGGGTAGCGGGCAGGGATGCTGGGTGCCAGGGCGGGGTGATCGGCGGGTGGGTCCAGTATCAAGAAGGGCCACTCGGGCGGGCGCGGGGTGTGCTCACACACCTGGCCGGGGAGAGAAATCAATTTTATTTCTATATATTAGTAATTAATACGTAGAAAAAGTTAGTAATATAAAGTAGCATCAAAACCACAAAATACTTAGGATATATACATATGTAGCAAGATGTAACATATATTCACAAAAACTTAAGAAATATTTCTTTTAAAAAGTAATGCCCACACAACTGGAGAGATAGATCATATGCAGGAATTGAAAGACTCAATGTTCTTAGGATATTGAGTTCATCTGTAAAATCAATGTAATTCCAATCAGTTTCCCAGAAGACTTAATTTTGTAGCAGTTGACTATAGAAGATTGGAAAGATAGTTCATTGGGCAGGGTGATGAACTTTTATGTGATTAACCTGGGTTCAATCCCTAGCACTCCAGTTGGTCCCTAAGCACCATCAAGAGTGATCCCTGACCACAGAGCCAGGCTTGAGTCCTGAGCATTTCCAAGTGTAGCCCAAAAACCAAAGGGGAAAAGAATTTTTTAAGAATCAAATTATTGATTCTAAAAGTCATGGGAAATTAGTTTTTTTAATGAACACCATTAGAAAATGAATATTACATGTTTCAAAATTTAGGCTACAGTTATAAAAATATTGTGACACTGGAACCAAGACAGACATAAATATCAATAGAATGAAATAGAAAAACCACAGACATGGTCATACATATATGAACAGCTGATTTTTCAAGAAGGTACATAGTTAATGCAATATTTTTTCAAGAAATGGTGCTAAAGCATTGGCTATCCATATGCAACACTGAGACAAAACAAAACAAAAACTTTGATCCATAACTCAACCCAGATACAAATAAGACTAATTAAAAATAAATAAGTCTTAAATATACAGCAAACACCTACATAAAAGTAGAAGAAATTATTGTATTGTTTTACAGTATTAGAGACTTCTCAGATGAAACATCAAAAGAATGGTCTATAAATGGATAAGAGAAATAGCACAGCATATAAGGACTGGTTGGCCTTGCATACTGCTGACCCAGCACTGAATATAATCCCCAGCATGGAATATAACCCCCTGAGCATCTCCAGGAGTGATTCCCTCAGCACAAAGTAGAGAATAGCAAGCCTGAACACCACCATGTCTGGCCCCAAAACAAAACTAATGATGCATGAAACAAGAATATAAATTGTACTTCATCAAAATTAAAATCTTCTTAATTTAATTGTGCATCTTAAACTTTTACAATGTTATATGTGAAATATACTTTCATCATCATCATCATCATCATCATCGTCGTTGTCGTGATCATTGATCATTGTGAGCGGCCTCAGTAATGTCTCCATTCGTCCTAGCCCTGAGATTTTAGAAGCCCCTCTTTACTCATCCTTTCCAATGGTGCCGCACTGGAGGCTCTTTCAGGGTCAGGGAAATGAGACCCATCATTGTTACTGGTTTTGGCATATGAATACACCATGGGGAGTTTGCAAGGCTCTCCCATGTGGGCAGGAAACTCTCGGTAGCTTGTCAGGTTCTCCCAGAGGGAGAACTAGGCCATACGCTTAGTTCTTTATGTGTGAGGCTCATCCGAACATGTGGAGAGGGTCCTTGAGCATGGCTGTGACTAGGCTCCGGAGGTCTTTGGCCACAGGAGCTCTGCTCAGGACGGGGAGGGAAACTGAAGCCCACCCCCTCCCAGGGGCCCAGGGAAGACATCCAGGCGCTTGGGCAAGAGACTCTCAGCATCGCTCTTTTCCGGGAGCTTGGTTTTAAGTCTCTGGATGTTGGTTGTTGGTGGGATTACACAGCACCAGGGGCAGTCTGGGGCACCAGTCAAAGACCTCTGGAGCCTAGTCACAGCCATGCTCAAGGCCCCTCTCCACGTTCGGACGAGACACATGCACGAAGATACCGGCAGAGGAACGCAGGTGTGTGGGACCTGGGGCTAAGACCTCCAAGCCTGCTTGGATCATGACTGGGCCTGTTCCGTCCAGATCCCCCATTTTCCAGTAGCTAGGCAGTCACACCCAGAAATATATTTTATTTAAAAATAATAGAAATTAAGCTACCATATAACCCAGCAATGTCACATCTGGGAATATGGACTAGGGGCCCAAAAACACAAAACAGAAAAGCCATCTGTATTTCTATGTTCATAGCAGCACTATTAGAGCAGCCACAATCTGGAAACAACCCAAGTGCCTGCCCGGAGAATGTAAAGAAACTATATTATATCTACACAGTGGAATATTACACATCCACCAGGAGAAAGGAAATCATAAAATTTGCTTATACATGGATAGTCATAGAGAGTATTAGCTGAGTGAAATGAGTCAGGGGGAGATGAACAGACATATAATAATTGCACTTATTAGTGGTATATTTAAAAAAACAGTATGAAACCAATACCCCAAGACAGTAGATACAAGGGCCAGGAGGATGGTCCATGGTTGTAAGCATGTCACAAGTTGGAGTGGGAGGAGGGAGTGGGAAGTTAGGACAGAGAAGGAATCCCTATGAAAATGATAGTTGAAAATGATCACTCTGAACAAGTATTAAGTGCTGAAAGGAGGCAAAATGATATACATTATAACCTTCCAGCACCTGCATTGCAAATCATAATGCCTAAAAGGAAAGAAAAGTTTTTGAGGAATGCCCATATTGTTCTCCAAAATGGTTGGACCAGCCGTCATTCCCACCACCGATGAAGAAGAATCCCTTTCTCCCTGCACCCATGCCAGCAGTGGTTGCTCTAGTTCTTTTTGATGTGTACCAGTCTCTGTGGTGTGAGATAATATCTCATTGTTTTGTTTTGCATCTCCCTGATGGCTGATGATTAGCAATGTAGAGCATTTTTTTCATTTGTCTTTTGGCCATTTGCATTTTTGCTTTGAGGAAGTTTCTGTTCATTTCTTCTTGCCATTTTTGATGGAGTTGGAGTTTTTTTTCTTGTAAAATTCCACTAGTACCTTACATATCTTGGATATTAACCCCTTATCAGATGGATATTGGGAAAATAATTTTTCATGACCCAGCAATATCACTTTGGAGAATATACACAGAGAACATGAAAAAAAGAAAAGCAGAAATGCCACCTACACTTCTATGTATATTGCAGCACTACTCACAATAGCCAGAATCTGGAAGTTACCCAAGTGCCTGAGAACAGACAATTGGATAAAGAAACTATGGTATATCTACAAAATGAAATATTATACAGCTGTTAGGAAAAATGAAATTATGAAATTCACTTATAAATGGATGGAAATTGAGAGTATTATGCTGAGAGAAATGAGTCAGAAGGAGAGGGACAGACATAGAATGATTGAACTCATTTGTGGAATATAGAGAAAAACATAATATGAGACTAATTTCCAAGGGCAGTAGAAACAAGGGCCTACTTGTTTGAAGGATTGGTTCACTGTTGGA
The DNA here is from genome assembly GCF_027595985.1 of Sorex araneus. Lineage (NCBI taxonomy): Eukaryota > Metazoa > Chordata > Mammalia > Eulipotyphla > Soricidae > Sorex > Sorex araneus. Next base: position 223,525,665 of record NC_073302.1, read on the forward strand.
AGTCTGCCTCAAGTGCTGGGGGAGAAGGGAGAGTTAGGATAGAAAAGGGTCCACTATGACAAAGATGATAATCAGAAATGATCACTGTGGATAAGACTTGCATGCTCAAAGTAGGTAAAAGAATAAACAGAATAACCTCTCGGTATCTGTATTGTAAACCTTAATGCCCAAAAGGTAAGAGAGAATGAGCGAAAGAGAGACAGAGAGAGAGAGGGAGAGAGAGAGAGGGAGGGAGGGAGAAGAAATGTGTCTGCCCCTGAGGCAGGGAAGTATGTTGGAATATTGTATGACTTAAACCAAATCATGAAAAATTTTGTAACTGTGTATATTATGGTGTCACTGTCATTGTCACTGTCATCCCATTATTCATTGATTTGCTCGAGTGGGCACCAGTAACATCTCTATTTGAGACTTGTTGTTACTGTTTTTTGGCATATCAAATATGCCACGGGTAGCTTGCCAGGCTCTGCCATGCAGGTGGGATACTCTCAGTAGCTTGTTGGGCTCTCAGAGAAGGACAGTCCATCTCATGATGACTCAATAAAAAAGTTTAAAACTGAAAAAAGAATTTATCCAGTTATTGTACCTTTTGGTAGGTGAGTTTAGTCCATTTTTATGTAGTGATTCATGACATAGTAAGAATTATTACTGCCATTTTACTTTAATAAAATCACTTTTTTGAGTTTGAAAAATAAATAAAAATAATAGTTTTTTAATCTTAATTTTAAAAACATTGTTAAAAATATAAAGAGCATAAAGAAATTTCAGGATATAGCATACAGACAAAATATGATGACAAAGAAAAGCCTGTCATCATTTTTTTAAGTTGAGGTAATATCAGTGTACATGACTATATATATGTTAGGGGAACAATTTCACATTTCTTAAAATATGTTACCACACCCACCACCAAAATACCAATATCCTACCATCATAGCTTAATGGTATCCTGTCTTCTCTCCTATTCTGATAACCTCAATAATGTGGTCAGAGGCCAAGGAATTTTTTAATTTTGCTTTGTCTGTTCCTGGCTTTTCTTATCTATATCCCATATGAGTGAGATCATCTGGTATTTGACTTTCTCCTACTGACTTTTTCTGCTTAAAACATCACTCTCTGGATCCACAAGCAATGTTTTAAAAATGCATGATCCCATCTTTGTCAATAGCTGAGTAATATTCCATTGCATATACTTGCCATAAATTCTTCCTCCACTCATCTGTTGTTGGTTAGCTGAGTTATTTCTAGGTTTTGTTATTGTAAACAGCACTGCTAAATGTACTATACATGTATCTTTTTTAATTTGCTTGATAAATATTTAGGAATGGAATTTCTAAATCCTATCATAGAATACTTTTAATATTCTGAGAACTATCCATCTTATTTTTCATAAAAAGGAAACAATTTACATCCCCCAACAATGTATAAGGATTTAAGGCAGATTGTCTTTAAAGAAATAGTTGACTATCAGTTATTATTAGCTTAAATGCAAGCCATATGAAAACTAGAGCCTAGTAAAATAAAATGTGCAAGAGCTAAAAGAAAATAACTACCTAAAAAAGTCTCAACCAGTAAAACCATGATTCAAATATGATCATAAATACATTCTCAGGCAACAAAAATTGAGAAAATTTTGCATTACCTAATTTCTATATAATGAAAGAAAAAATTTAAAGATGCATTTTTGTGGTTTACAGTCTTTTTCACCTTTAACCTGCACACGAACATTTTAGTTACAATTTAAAAATCACTATGTTAAGCAGCAATACCTTTTTCAGAGATTGGCAGGAACTTTGTGCAGACTGATACCATTCTTCAGTCAACTGAAAGCAACTGGTGTATTTCAAATAGAAATAAGTTGTCCTGAGATATTTGAAAGCAAATAAACAGGAATGGATAATTCTAAACAAATGCTGAGCATAAAATAGGAACAGTAGTAATCAAGGAACTAATATATATGTCACAATAGTTGTTTTAAAAGGTATCTATTATATGTATATAATGTTATCTATTATATGTATATATGTATAATAATAGATATATGTATATATTATACATATAAGAAAACATAGTAGCACTGTAGCACTGTCATCCCGTTGAACATAGATTTGCTCCAGGGGGCACCAGTAACTTCTCTATTGTGGGACTTGTTGTTACTGTTTTGTGCATATCAAATATAACATGGGTAGCTTGCCAGGAAACATGAGGAAAAATGTCCAAAGTCATTGGAACTAGAGATTTTGTTTATAGATTTAACCTTATCTGGGCAAGGTGGGAGAAGCAGGGGGCGCAACGCTGGTCTAGTGATGCAGGCTCTGTGGTGATGGGTGTTGTTGAAATGGTGTATGCATAAAAAACATAATTAACAGTCTTGTAAATCTAGGTGATTTCATCAAAATGGTGCAAAAATTCAGAATGTCAAGTGAGACATACAATATAAATAAGTATTAAATAATTATTAGGTAAAAACTAAAAGAAAAGAAATATATAACTTCCATATGACCAAGTGATTTCACTCCTTGTATCAACCCCCAGAACACAAAAGACCTCATTTTAAAAGATATCTGTGCTTCTATGTTAGATGTATCATTGTATACAATAACTAAGTGGAAACAGCCCAGGTGCCCAACAACAGCTAAGTGGCTGTGTATGTGCACAATGGAATATAATACAGCTAAAACAAAAAGTGAAATCTTGCCTTTTTCTGAAACATTGATTAAGTTATAAGGTGTCGGCTGAAGCAAAGTCAGAAGGAAGAATAAATACCAGATGATTTCATTTATATGTGGTATATAAAGAAAGAAAGCCAGGGAATGGACAATAGTAAATGAAAACAAACCCTCAGACTCTGACAACAAATGAGGTTACCGAAAGATGAAGAGAGGGAAGGGACAGACTAAAAATGATGTTTTAGTCTGTACAGCAAAAGCATAAATATTAATATTAATGTAAAACATTTTGCTCTAATAATATTAAAAAGCAATGAAAAATAGGTCATAGAATAGTCTTAATAAAACATGATCTGAAAAATTCATAAATACACTGTGTTCTTGGAAAGTGCATTAATATGAAATAACAGTTCTCAAATATGTTAATGTATAAATATACTGCAATTTAAATTGGTATCCCAAACGTTTTGGGGACAATTATTTTTTATTGTATCTGAACGCAACTCTTACCATTCAAAATATGGGGAAGCCCCAGACTGCCACCCTGGTCAGCAGCGCGCTGTTCCCTGCACCACTGTGGCTTTGTTCCCCTCCCCAGATGTGTGACCCCCCCATTTTGTCCCCCACTATAGTGAGGCAGGGAGCATGCCTCTGCAGTAGTGGGCGTGGCCTCTGCTGGGGGTGGCTGCAGTTATTTTCCCCATTCCCTGTAATCTGGAGTCACATCTCAATTTTCATCACCGAAGTCTATGAGTAGCTATCTCAAACACATAAGCCATTAGTCTACTAGTCTATTCCAATTTCACCAAAATACTAATGAACACAAGAAGCTGTAGAAACCCAATATAAATGATCACATTCTCTGAAAGCTTCACTAGAGGCCTCACGTAGGGCACAGAGGAACACCTGAGAGGAAGGACATGTTCTAGAAGGGGAAAAGAAAAAGGTGACCACCACCAACCGAGCTAATCCAGACTCCTGTCTCATAATAAGAGGGAATAGTGATAGTGAACTGGAAGGTCACACCTCCATACAACCTCAGCATGAAGAAACAGAACAAATCCCCACCAAAAGGAGAAAACGATGAAAAGAGTCCAGAAACCTCAATAGGCATTACCCACAAAAGTGAGTTCTCCGACAAATAATTCAGAGATGAAATGCTTAAGATGTTCAATGAACTCAAAGAAATGGTGGAATGGGCATCCAGTAAGTTAAAGGAGGACATGAAAGAAACAGTGGAATGAAAAGCCAAGAAAATACAGGAAAATATAAGAGCAGAAATGAAAAAACTACAAAAAGTGTCATGAATAGAGGATTCGATAGATAAAATAAAAAACTCATTGGGTGCCCTCAACAGTAGAATAGCTACAGCAGAAGACAGAATCAGTGAGCTTGAAGATAAGCAGCAGGAAACTTACACACAACAACAAACAATGGGAAGAGACTTCAAAATAGCTATAAGGCAAATCAGAGTCCTAGGGGATGATTCCAAAAGGAACAACAGTAGAATCATCTGAGTACCAGAAGGACAGAAAAGCAAGCAAAATGAAAAAGCCACAGTTAAATATATAATCACTGAGAAGTTCCCAGAACTGGAGTATGCAGGCATCCAGATCCAAGAGCACAAAGGGTAACAGCTAAAAGAGATCCTAATAAAAAGACTCCAAGATATATCATAGTCAGAATGATGAATGTCACGGATAGGGACACAATACTGCAAGTAGCAAGGTCAAAGAAGGAAATCACATACAAAGGAGCATCCCTTAGATTTACAGCAGACCTATCAGAGGAAACCCTACAAGCCCAAAGACAATGGTGGGATATAGTGAAAAAACTCAACAAACTAAACGCCTCACTAAGAATACTTTATCCAACTAAACTCACTCAAACTCGAAGGAACGATACGCTATTTGGATAAACAGCTCAGAAAATTCATAGACTCAAAACCAAACTTAAAAGGACTAAAGGGGCTATTGTAAGACAAAAAAAACCCTACAAGCACAAAAAAAAACCCTTACAGAAAGATGCACAAAACCCCATAACAATAATCTCTCTCAATGTTAATGGTCTAAATGCACCAATTAAGAGACAGAGTGGCAAAACGGATTCAGAGACTGAACCCAAAGTTCTGCTGCCTACAAGAAACACATCTAAACAGTCAGAGCAAACACAGGCTCAAAGTCAAAAGATGGAAAACAATCCTGCAAGTGAACAACTCCGTCAAAAAAGTCGGGGTGGCCATACTAGTATCTGAAAACAGATCTCAGGTTCAAAAGTTTAAAAGAAACAGCGAAGCCCTTTTTTTTAATTAATCAAGGGATATGTACAGCAGGAAAAATTCACAATCCTAAACTTATACACACCCAACGAGGGACCAGCTAAAAACTTACACTGCTAACAGACTTAAAGGAGGACATTGCAAACAATGGTACTTGGAGACTTCAACACCACCTTATCACTTCTCAATAGATCAAGAGATTTAAAACCCAGCAAGGAAATACTGACTTTGAGGAAGAAATAGATGAGAGAGGGCTAATAGATCTATACAGGACTTTTCATACCAAAAAAAGAAAAAATAATACACATTCTTTTCCAGTGCACATGGAACATTTTCCAGAATAGAACATGTGCTGGGCCAAAAAATGTACCTCAACAGAATCAGGAAAATAGACATTGTATCAGCTATCTTTTCAGACCACAATGTACTGAAGATAGAATTAATCATGTACATACACAGAAAACCAAATCAAACACCTGGAAATTAAACAACTCAATGTTGAACAACGAGTGGGTCAGCAAGGAAATAAAGGAAAAAATCAGAACATACCTGGAAACAAATGAGAATGAAGACACGAGCTACCAGAACCTGTGGGGCACAGCTAAGGTTATATTAAAGAGAAAATTTATACCTCTGCAAGCATTTCTCAGGAAGGAAGAAAGGGCCTACATAGATAACTTGATTTCACAGCTCAAGGCCTTAGAAAAGGACCAAAATAAGTAGCCCAAACCAGGCAGAAGGAAAGAGATAATAAAACTTAGTGCAGAAATCAACAACATTAAAACCCAAAAAACAATCCTAAAGGTCAATGAAACCAAAAGCTGGTTCTTTGAGAAAATAAACAAGATCAAAAAACCACTACCAAAACTCACAAAGAAAGAGAGAGAGAGAACCCTAATAAACTGAATCAGAAATGAAAAGGGAGACATAACAACAGAAACCAAAGAAATTCAAAACATCATCAGAGACTACTTTGAAAGTCAGCATGCCACAAAACAAGAAAACCTAGAAGAAATGGATAAATTCCTGGATTCCAATAATTTCCCACGGGTGAATCAAGATATGGAATATCTGAATAGTCCTCTTAATATCAAGGAAATTGAAACTGTAATCAAAACTCTTCTCAAAAACAAAAGTCCAGGCCCAGATGGATTCACTAGCAAATTTTTTCCAAACATTTAAAGAGGACCAATTATTGGCAGTTCTTCTCAAGCATTTTCAGGAAATTGAAGGAACAGAAATTCTCCCAAACACTTTTTATAAAGCTCATATCTCCCAAATACCAAAAGCAAACAAAGATGCCAAAAAAAGAAAACTACATCCCTGATGAACAGGGATGTGAAGATTCTCAACAATATATTAGCAAATAGAATTCAACAACTCATCAAAAAGATCAAACACCATGACCAAGTGGGATTCATCCCTGGGATGAAAGAATGGTTTAACATTCAGAAAACAATCAACATAATCCATCATATCAACAAAAAAAGATAAAAGCCATACAAACATATCAATTGATGCAGAGAAAGCATTTGGCAAAATCCAGCACCCTCTTATGATGAAAACTCTAACTAAACTGGGTCTATAAGGGACTTTTCTCAAAGCCAACTACAACAAGCCTATGGCAAGTATTATCCTCAATGCAGAAAAATAAGAGCCTTCCCACTAAGATCAGGGAGAAGACAAGGATGCCCACTGTCACCACGACTGTTCAATACAGTACTAGAAGTACTTGCAATAGCATTTAGGCAAAAAAAGATATTAAGAGCATTTAGGTAGGAAAGGAAGAAATCAAACTCTCACTATTCACACATGATATGATACTAGTTTTTAGAGAACCCTAAAACCTCTACTAAGAAACTCCTAAAAACAGTAGCCTTGTATATTAAAGTCACAGGCTATAAAATCAACAGCCAAAAATCCATGTATTTCCTATATGCAAATAATGAGAGAGAAGAAAGTGACATGTAAAAAACAATCTCGTTCAAAATCATGCCTCAGAAAATCAAGTACCTTAGGAAAAGTTTAACTAAGGAGGAAAAGGAATTGTACAAAGAAAACTACAAAATGCTACTTCACAAAATAAAAGAGGACATGAGGAAATGGAAACATATCCCCTGCTCATAGATTTGGAAAATGAACATTGTCAAAATGGCAATACTCCCCAAAGCATTGTACAAATTCAATGTGATTCATATAAGGATACCCATGACATTCTGCTAAGAAATGGAGCAAGCATTCCAGAAATTCATATGGAACAATAAGCCCCCATAAAGAGCTAAAGCAATTCTTGGGAAAACAATGGGAGGCATCACCTTCCCCAACCTCAACCTCTACTACAAAGTGGTAATAATTAAAACAGCATGGTATCGAAAAAAAGGCTGAGCCACAGACCAATGGAACAGGGTTGAATATCCTGACACACACCCTCAAATATATGATCATCTAACCTTTGATAAGGGAGCAAGAGATGTGAAGTGGAACAAGGAAAGCCTCTTTCACAAATGATGCTGGCAAAACTGGACAGCTACCTGCAAAAAAATGGGCTCAGATCTATACCTAACACCATATACAAAAGTCAGGTCAAAGTGAATTAAAGATCTCAACATCAGACCAGAATCCATGAGGTACATGGAAGACAAGGTTGGCAAAATCCTACACGACATTGAAACTAAAGGTATCTTCAAAGATGACTTGCCACTGACCAACAAGTGAAAACAGAGATAAACAAATGGGACTATCTTAAACTAAGAAGCTTCTGCATCCCAAAAGATACAGTGACAAAAATACAAAGACAGTCTACAGAATGGGAGAGGATATTCACCCAATACCCATCTGGTAAGGGGTTGATATCGAGGATATAGAAGGCACTGGTTGAACTCTACAAGAAAAAAACATCCAACTCCATCAGAAAATGGGGTCATGAAATGAACAGAAAATTTATCAAAGAAGGAATCTGAATGACTAAAAGGCACATGATAAAATGCTCCTCATCACTAATCATTAGGGAGATGTAGATCAAAACAACAATGAGATATCATTTCACACCACAGATACTGGCCCACATTCAAAAAAATAAAAGCAACCGATGTTGGCCCAAATGTGGGGAGAAAGGGACTCTCCTTCACTGGTGGTTGGAATGACAAATGGTTCAGCCCTTTTGGAAAGCAGTATGGATTATTTGTAAAAATTTAGAAATTGAGCACCCATTTGGCCCAGCAATACCACTCCTGGGAATATATCCCGGAGAGGCAAAAAAGTATAGTTGAAATGACATCTGCATTTGTATGTTCATTGCAGCACAGTTTACAATAGCCAAAATCTGTAAAAAACCTGAGTACCCAAGAACAGATGACTTATTAAAGAAACTTTGATACATCTACACAATGGAATACTATGCAGCTGTTACAAAAGATGAAGTCATGAATTTTCATATAAGTGGTTCAACATGGAAAGTATCATGTTATGTGAAATGAGTCAGAAAGAGAGGGACAGACATAGAAATATTGCACTCATCTTTGGAATATAAAGTAACAGAGTGGGAGACTAACACCCAAGAGAAGTAGAGTTAAGTACCAGGAGGTCTGCTCCACAACTTGGAAACCGGAATCACATGCTGGAGGAAAAGGCAACTGAGATAGAGAAGGGAACACCAAGTAGAGGATTTTGGGAGGACCCATTCAGGTTGAAAGATGCGTGCCAAAAGTAGACTATAGACCAAATATGATAGCCACTCAATGCCTCTATTTCAAGCCACAACACCCCAAAGGAGAAAGAGAACAAAAGGGAATGTCCTGCGGCAGTGGCAGGGTGGTGTGGTGGGAGATGTGGTGAGGGTAGTAGGAGAGATACTGGGAACATTGGTGGGAACAGATGGGTATTGGGTGAATATCCTTTCCCATTCTGTAGACTGTCTTTGTATTTTGGTCACTGTATCTTTTGAGATGCAGAAGCTCCTTAGTTTAAGTTTGTTTATCTCTGTTTTCACTTGTTGGTCAGTGGCGAGTCACCTTTGAAGATACCTTTAGTTTCAATGTCGTGTAGGATTTTGCCAACCTTGTCTTCCATGTACCTCATGGATTCTGGTCTGATGTTGAGATCTTTAATTCACTTTGACCTGACTTTTGTATATGGTGTTAGGTATAGATCTGAGCCCATTTTTTTGCAGGTAGCTGTCCAGTTTTGCCAGCATCATTTGTGAAAGAGGCTTTCCTTGTTCCACTTCACATCTCTTGCTCCCTTATCAAAGGTTAGATGATCATATATTTGAGGGTGTGTGTCAAGATATTCAACCCTGTTCCATTGGTCTGTGGCTCGGCCTTTGTTTCGATGCCATGCTGTTTTAATTATTACCACTTTGTAGTAGAGATTGAGGTTGTGGAGGGTGATTTCCCCCCCATATTCTTTTTCCCAAGAGTTGTTTTAGCTATTCGTGAAGGTTTATTGTTCCATATGAATTGCAGATTTGTTTGCTTGATTTCTTTGGAAAATATGATGGGTATCCTTATATGGATCGCATTGAACGTCTACAATGTTTTGGAGAGTATTGCCATTTTGACAATGTTCATTCTCCCAATCTATGAGCAGGGGATATGTTTCCATTTCCTCATGTCCTCTTTTATTTTGTGAAGTAGCATTTTGTAGTTATTGTTTTATAAGTCCTTTACCTCCTTAGTCAAGCTGATTCTGAGGTACTTGATTTTCTGAGGCACGATTGTGAATGGGATTGCTTTTTTCATGTCACTTTCTTCCCTCTCATTATTTGCTTATAGGAAATCCATGGACTTTTGGCTTTTATATAGCTTGCAACTTTACTATACAAGGCTATTGTTTTTAGGAGTTTCTTAGTAGAGGTTTTAGGGTTCTCTAAAACTAGTATCATATCATGTGTGAATAGTGAGAGTTTGATTTCTTCCTTTCCTACCTGAATGCCCTTAATATCTTTTTTTTTTGCCTAATCGCTGTTGCAAGTATTTACAGTACTATATTGAACAGAAGTGGAGAGAGTGGGCATCCTTGTCTCATCCCTGGTCTTAGAGGGAAGGCTCTTAGTTTGTCCCCACTGAGGATGATGCTTGCTGTAGGCTTGTAGTAGATGGCTTTAACTATATTGAGGAAAGTCCCTCCTAGAACCAGTTTGGTCAGAGTTTTCATCATAAAAGGGTGTGGATATTGTCAAATGCTTTCTCTGCATCTATTGATATGTTTGTATGGTTCTTATCTTTTCTTTTGTTGATATGATGGATTATGTTGATTGATTTCCAAATGTTGACTTGCATCTGCGGGATGAATCCCACTTGGTCTTTTTGTATTGTATATGATCTTTTTGATGAGTTGTTAAATTGTATATGATCTTTTTGATGAGTTGTTAAATACTATTTGCTAATATATTGTTGAGAATCTTCACATCCCTGTTCATCAGGGATATTGGCCTATAATTTTTTTTTTTGGAATCTTTGTTTGCTTTTGGTATTAGGGATATATGAACCTCATAGAAACTTTTTAGGAGGGAATTGTATTTCTTCAATTACCTGGAAAATCTTGAGAAGAACTGGCAGTAGGTCCTCTTTAAATTTTTGGAGGAATTCGCTAGTGAATCGATCTGGACCTAGGCTTTTGTTTTTGAGAAGATTTTTGATTGCAGCTTCAATTTCCTTGATATTAAGAGGACTATTCATGTATTTCAGGTCTTTTTGATTCAGCCATGGAAGATTATAGGAATCCAGGAATTTATCCATTTCTTCTAGGTTCTCTTGTTTTGTGGCATACAGATTTTCAAAGTAGTCTCTGATGATGTTTTGAATCTCTTTGGTTTCTGTTGTTGTATCTCCCTTTTCATTTCTGATTCAGTTTATTAGGATTCTCTCTTTCTTTGTGAGTCTTGGTAGTGGTTTATCGATTTTGTTTATTTTCTCAAAGAACTAGCTCTAGTTTTATTGATCTTTCGGATTGTCATTTGGATTTCCATGTTGTTGATTTCTGCACGAAGTTTTGTTATCTCTTTCCTTCTGCCTGGTTTGGGCTCCTTTTGTTGATTATTATCTAAAACTGTAGCTGTGAAGTCAAGTTATCTATGTAGGCCCTTTATTCCTTCCTGAGAAATGCTTGCAGAACTATAAATTTTCCCCTTCACATGGCTTTAGCTGTGTCACACAGGTTCTGGTAGCTCGTGTCTTCATTCTCATTTGTTTCCAGGTATGTTTTGATTTCTTCCTTAATTTTCTTCCTGACCCACTCATTGTTCAACATTGAGTTGTTCAAGATTGAGTTCCAGGTGTTTGATTTGGTTTTCTGTGTATGTACATGATTAATTCTATCTTCAGTGCATCATGGCCTGAAAAAAATAGCTGATACAATGTCTATCTTCCTGATTCTGTTGAGGTATGTTGTATGGCCCAAAACATGGTCTATTATGGAAAATGATCCATGTGCATGGGAAAAGAATGTGTTTTATTTTTTGGGGTGATATAAAGTCATGTATAGATCTATTAGCTCCCTCTCATCTATTTCTTCCTTCAAAGCCAGTATTTCCTTGCTGGGTTTTAATCTTCTTTATTTATCCAGAGATGATAGGGCAGTGTTGAAGTCTCCAAGTACTATCGTGTTGCTCTCAATGTCCTCCTTAAGGTCTGTTAGCAGTTGTTTTAGGTATTTAGCTGATCCCTCATTGGGTGCATACACGTTTAGGGGTGTGATTTCTTCCTGCTGTACATATCCCTTGATTAATAAAAAATGGCCTTCGCTAACCCTTCCAATATTTTTCAACCTGAAATCGATGTTGTCCGATCCTAGTAAGGCCACCCCAGTTTTTTTTGAGGGAGTTGTATGCTTGCAGGATTGTTTTCCATCTTTTGACATTGAGTCTGTGTTTGTTCTGGCTATTCAGATGTGTTTCTTGCAGGCAGCAGAATGTTGGGTTCAGTCTCTCAATCCATTTTGCCACTCTGTGTCTTAATTGGTGAATTTAGACCATTGATATTGAGCGAGATTATTGTTATGGGATTTTTGTTCATCTTTCTGTAAGGGTTTGTGCTTGTAGGGGGTCTTCTTGTCTTATAATAGCCCCTTTAGTCCTTCTTTTAGGTTCGGTTTTGAGTCTATGAAGTTCATAAGTTGTTGTTTATCCATAAAATAGTGTATTGTTCCTTTGAGTTTGAATGAGAGTTTAGCAGGATAAACTATTCTTGGTGGAGCATTCATTTCATTGAGTTTTTTTCACTATATCCCACCACTGCCTTTTGGCTTGGAGGGTTTCCTCTGATAGATCTGCTGTGATTTAAGGGGTGCTCCTTTGTATGTGATTTTCTTCTTTGACCTTGCTACTTGCAGTATTGTGTCTCTATCCATGACGTCTATCATTCTAACTATGGAGAGTTTTTTTTGTTATGGTCTCTTTTAGCTGGCGCCTTTGGGCTCCTTGAATCTGGATGCCTGTATCCTCCAGCTCTTGGAACTTTTCAGCAATGATTTCTTTGACTGTGGCTTTTTCATCGGGGTTGCTTCTCTGTCCTTCTTGTTCTACTGTTGTTCCTCTTGAAATCATCCCCTAGGACTCTGATTCACCCTAGAGCTATTTTGAAGTCTCTTCCCATTGTTTGTTATTGCCTGTAGGCTTTCTGCTGCTCATCTTCAAGCTCACTGACTCTGTCTTCTGCTGTAGCCATTCTATTGTTTTTTGATTTTTGGTTTTTTTGCCATTCTATTGTTAAGGGCACCCACTGAGTTTTTATTTCATCTACAGAATCCTTAATTTGAGACACTTCATTTTGTAGCCTTTTAATTTCTGCTCTCATTTCTTCCTGTATTTTCTCAGCTGTCTGTTCCATTGTTTCTTTCAGGTCCTCCTTGGATACCTGTTCCATCTTTACATTGAGTTCATTGAACATCTTCAGCATTTTATCTCTGAATTCTTTATCAGAGATCTCAGGTTTGTGGGAAACACCTATTGAGACTTCTGGACTCCTTTCATAATCCTCTCCTTGTGCTGGGGATTTGCGATGTTTCTTCATGTTGTGGTGGTGGTATAAAGGAGTGACCTTCAGGTTCACTATCCCTATTCCCTCTTGTTGCAAAAAAGGATTCTGGATGAGCTTGGTCAATGGTGGTCACCTTTTTATTTTCCGCTTCTAGAACATGTCCTTCCTCTAATCCTTAGGTAAGGCCTCAAGTGATGCTTTCGGAGAATGTGCTCTTTTACATTGGGCTTATACAGCTGCTTGTATTCATTGGTATTTTGGTGAAATTGGAATAGACTAGCGGCCTATTGGCCTACTTGTTTTTGGATAGCTAGGAGGTTACTCACGGACATATGTAATGAAGACTGGGATGTAACACATTGCTGTGTTTGAGGAAAATAATCTCAGCCCCCAAAGAGACCACGCTCACTTCAGCAGAGGCCATGCCTCTAAAAGGCCATGCCCCCTGCCACACTGTAGCTGGGTCCAAGACACTGGGTCCAAGATTCAGGAAAGGTGGGTCGGGGCAGGTCACACACCTGGGTCAGAAGAGAAAATGGCTAAGATGCTGGGGAATGGCATGCCGCCGGCCAGGGCAGCAGTCCGAGGCGGGGAGTGGACTGGAACGGTCTCAATAATAGATACTTTAATATAAATAAATTTTAATATAAAAACTTAACAGGCAAATTATGAATTATTTAATAGTTGTTAATAAAAATTCTATATAGATACCCAGAAGAAAACTTAAATAAAATTCTCATAAGAAATACAAAAATAGCTTCCAGACAGATTAAATTCCTAAATAACAAAATTAAAAGCCTGTAAGAAAATATGAGGCTTTACAATCTTCAGGCATCTAGAATCCATAACTTCTTAGTTATATCTAGGCACTCAGAAACTAAAGCCAGACATATTTTACTAAATAAAAACAAAAGTCTTCTGTATCACTATAAACGAAAATAGTAGACAAATAATAAATATGCAAAAATATTTGAAACAAAGGTGATAAAAATTTTTTAATAAAATGCAAAAATCTCCTATAAACAGACAAAATACAAGTAAAATTAAATCACATGGCAAAGCAATTCACAGATTAACAAATCCAGTAGGAACAAATGAGATGTACAAATTCACAAACAATATTCATGAATATGCAAATTGCAGGGACAACATGGTTATCATTTTGAATACATCAGACTTAATGAAAACTTGAGAATCACAACATCTATTGCAGACTGGAATATAACAAAATGAATATGCTCAAATATTGCTGATGGAAATGTGAAGTGTTAATAGCCTTTGAAGAAAGCAATCTGGTATCATTTACTATAATTAAAACATACTCACATTTAAACCCACCCAGCAATAACATTTCTGGTTTCCATATAAATAGATGTATTTATTTATAAAGACTTAAGTTTTTAAAAAAGAGATATTGATTGCAGCATTGTTAGGAGTGGAAGAATTTTTTTAAAAAACTAGAAACAAAAAGTAATAGCAATTGGAAAATGGCTTTCAAAAAATTCCAGTCATTAAAAATAATAAACTGGAGCTCTACCAGATGACTTGGAGGATTTTCAAATGAGATATTGTTGAGTGAGCAAAACAAGTTTCAGAAAAGCATGTAATGTATGGTCTTACTCTCATAAAACAAATCCTGTATATAAACTCCAGGTATGTACAAGTATATGTCATATGATGAATATATGGGGATAGATAGTTCTTTAAAAAGATAGATTCAATAGTGTTTTAAAAGATAAGATAGATAGAAAAGTGAATGTGAAAGTAAGGACACTAGGGAAAGCAAACTGAAAAGAAATTGTGGTAAAAAGGTATTTCATGATTTTAAAAGTAAGCATTTGACAAAATTATATACATACATACATATATAACATGTGGGTATTATATATTATATACATACATATATAATATATGGATATTCTTATATTTTCTCATACTACCAAAAAATTATGCTGCCTTATAGGTAATCACAAAACTGGATAAAACACAGAAACTCGTGATTGGTTTTTAGATATCACATAACTTGAGAGAACAAGTGTTATAGAAAACTGCCTATATTTGCTAGGAAAGCATTCTCAGGTTTCCTTCCTAATCATGGAAAAGATGATACATTAACGTGCCTATTACCCCTACTTTCTGAAAATGGCCAAGCAACCAGATGCATGAAACTCACATACAGGAGAAATGAAGTCATGGGTAGGAGTATCAATCAGTCTAGAAATTATTATAATTATGTAACCTACAAGTTCCAACAAGTTTTCCCAGGTCCACCATGTACCTAATAAAAACTTTTCCAAGGACTACTGAACAATAATTCCAAATTCATATATCATGACTTCGAGCTTACTCCAAAAAATACAGAATGTTCCTGATGAGATTGTTTATGAATGCAACTGATACATGCTAAAAATTACTTTGGAATACTAATAAAAAAGTTTTATTCACAAAAGGAAAGTGAAACAGAAGACGATCTGTTCCAGATACAGAAATGAAGTTCTCCAAGATCTTAAAGAGGGATATCTCTGCTCTCCTTGAGATTAGCAGAGGGAGGACAGTAAGACTTTGCAGAGCATACATATATGTAAATATATATGATATAAATATATGTACATATACACATATATGCCCAGCAAGCCCATCACCACCAGTTCATCTTCCTTGAGAACAATCAGGGATCCCTTTGATTTTCTTTAACATTGAGAGTAAACAAATCTGTTTCAGGAAAGAGGTTTAAGCATTCAGGACAAGTTCAACATAAAGTCAAACAAAAATTATGTAAGCCAGCCATACTTAAAGATGGTATGTTATTTCTTTTCTTTGGTTTTGGGTGGTGTCAGGGCTGATACCTGGCTCTGCACTCAGGGATCACTCCTCGCAGTGTTCCAGGATGCTGGGGATGGAACCTGATTAGCTTGCAAGGCAAGCGCCCTAGCCACTGCACACTCTAGTCCCCTGAGATGTCATTTCTTGTCTTGCTTTTGTGTGGTTCTGTTTCCATTCTTATCTTCAGTCTTTTATATGGCAATAGAGTGTGATTTTGAAAATGAAATAAGATCATGACTCATTGGAGGCTTTTTTTCACATTTTGCATAAAATATGAAGCCTTCATAGGAAAATAGGAAATCTATTTTTCATCTTAGTAGGAAAACTATAAGCCTTCATTTTCCAGGAATAATCTTGGTTTTTATATTGCTGACGTGCTTTTCCCAGTATTTTTGTTCTTCATATCTCACTTAAGTCTTTGATCAAACATGATCTCCTCACAGAGGTCTTCCTTGATCCCTCTATTGAAAAATTAATCTCTCTTTGCTCTGCTTTACATTTCATCAAATACCTAGCCATTGATTAACATTATATTAAATTTTCTAGTTCTCAATTTATTTCTGTCTGATGGAATTGTGCTCTATAAGGCCAACATTTTGTGCTCTTCGCTAACACCTCCAGCACTAAGAACAGTGCCTGGCACCTGGTAGGGCTCAGACATTACCTGATAGTAAACAGGTGAATAAATAGTGGCTGAATTTATTAACAGATCAATGGATTAATGAAAGTCTTTGTCTCTGCATGGCAAATATGCATTTATTTCAAGTCTGTCCTGAACATTATTTGGGGTAGCAGTTTATAGAACTGATTGTGAGAACCACTTTTACATTGTCAATTCAAATTGACAATTTATCTCTAATGCCTTTAACAGTACCTTCTGGGCATTTTGAGTGCTACCTATGGACAATGTCTCAAAGACAATCCCTGAGTATGGGATGAACCAAAGTTCTTAGTATGGCAGCTTCCCTCGGTCCCACAGGGCAGGGACAAGGGTGTTGTGCTTCTCTCCTGCACTGTGCCTTTGTGTGAGAGCAGAGATGAGAACAGAACTGGGTATAAACAAGTTCGTGCATTTTATAAAGATTAAAATGTTCTGGAGAAGCACGCACTCATGTGCACACACACAGGAAGACAAGAGACATCAAATCCCAACGCATTTTATTTCTGTCAGAACATTCAGTAAAGCATTCCCATCCAAGGGGCAAGATAACTGACCTTTCTGCAGTTTAGGATACAGGTCTGTATTTACATAACTAGTCAGTGGCAGTGCCCAGACTTTTTGATCCAAATCTGTCATCTTAAAAAAAAATAGTGGGGTTTCTTCAACCAGTCATCTGTTCTAGGGCACTCGGGTTTTTTCCAGATTCTGGCTATTGTAAACAGTGCTGCAGTGAACATATAAGTGCATATGTCACTTTGACTATACTTTTTGGCTTTTCTGGGATATATTCCCAGCAGTGGTACAATGGAATACTATGCAGCTGTTAGAAAAAATGAGGTCATGACGTTTGCATATAAGTGGATCAACATGGAAAGTATCATGCTAAGTGAAATGAGTCAGAAAGAGAGAGACAGACATAGAAAGATTGCACTCATCTGTGGAATATAGAATAATAGACTATAATACTAACGCCCAAGAATAGTAGAAATAAGTACCAGGAGAATATTTCCATGGCTTGGAGGCTGGTCTCTCATTCTGGGTAACTCAGGGAAGGGACCACCAAGTAAAATGTGGTTGGAGGATATGTGGGGGAAGGGTGAGGCGGGTGGAATACAGACTAGAGACTGAACACAATGGCCACTCAACACCTCTATTGCAAACCACAACACCTAATCAGAGAGAGAGAGAACAAGAGGGAATTCCCTGCCACAGTGGCAGGGTGGGGTGGGGGGAGATGGGTCTGGGGAGGGGGGGAGGGATGTTGGGTTTACGGGTGGTGGAGAATGGGCACTGGTGAAGGGATGGGTTATTGAACTTTGTATGGGGGAAGCATGAGCACAAAGATGTATGGATCTGTAACTGTACCCTCACGATGACTCTCTAATTAAAAATAAACTAATAATAATAAAAAAAAATAGTGGGGGGTGTAGGATGGGGAATGCTAGTATTTAAAGGAAAACGAACATTTCTTTGAAAATATAAAGAAGCTCATCCTCAGAGAACTCACAGGACTGGATAAATGATCTGAAGACATATTCTTGACTCTATAGTAAATAATTGTCAACAATGGCTCCCCAGAAACCAAGACTCCAACCGAGCCTATCAACCAGCTCAGTTTTCCCAAGCTTTGAAAATACACTATAGACTCATGTGCTCCAACCACGCTGTAGCCCCCGGCTTCTCTCTCTGCCAGGAACTAGAGTCAGGGTCTGTCCTTCATACTGTTTTTGCTGACAAATAGTTGCGCTTGAATAATTTCACTGGAGGGAAAAGTTGGCCTTCAGTGCAACTCTCAGTGAAATTAGAGTTACCACTCAAATTACTCAAAAAGAAGAATTTCTGTTTTCAGGCCTGAGAATCTAACAGTAAGGTTTCTCTGGGAGAAAATCCAACCCCCACAGGAAGTTACTGAGCAGCTCCCGAAGTTTCTGTTTCTTCCCTCTGTCTCAAATCAAGTACTTGGGATCCCAGCCAGCAGCCACACAGCACCCAAAATGGTAAACCTCGAACTCTATCTGACATTTCTTGACTTTCAGCAACTGGAGGGGACTGTTCTACTGTGAAAAAAGACACAAAGAAGAAAGAATTTTCTAGAGAAAGCTAGAAAAACATAAGGCTAGTTATTAACATGCCATAACGATGGGTATGCAAACACTTGGTGCTTAGAGTTCTCCCTGCCCCGACCTTTGTATTTCCAAGGCTTCATTCTGCCTCTCATTTCATTCAGTGTAGGTTCATGCATCTGGAAAATGAGCTCATTAGGAAACATTAGGTGGGCATCTCCATGATATCCTTCAGGTCCCAGCATAGGCTTCAGGGAGCATTTCTAGAAAAAAAATTAAACTCAGTATGACTGTGAGCAAGGTACCAATCTCTGTAGAAAACCTACTCTCTTATGTGTGTTTCCAAGACCTGGCATCCTGCCTTTGATCAAAAGGGTTCCTGCTGAGACCCTGGGGAACTCCAAACTCTGTTTGCTGGACTTAGTGTGAGAATAAGAGTTGAAGCTTCTCCTACAGCATTACTCATTGATGAGAGCAGAGAGGAGAAGGTCATGTCTCAAAAGCTCACCATGGGGCTAGTAGACCTCAGACCAGTACTTGAGCAGGATGACTCTACCAGGATAATAACATTTGGAATATTGAACATTTGAATTTGCATGAAAACTTACAGTTTTTGAAAACTCATTTTGTGCATTAGCATCAAGTTATCCAGTTCAACAAAAGAATAACCTATAATTCCCTCTTTATAGTCCCCAAATTGTGCCTAACACTGGAGATATACTTAGAAAGAGATTTTTTAAGGTAAATTGCTGAAAATGAGAAAGAAAAGTGGAAGTCAGTGAATAAGAAAGTTGGGGACAAGAATTTGAGGTTTTCACCTTAAACATATTTGGGGAGGGATCAGAACTCCAACAGTCAGCTCTTGAGAACTCCAGCATTATCTAAGACCCTACAAGGCTATTAAAGCAAACCTTCCCAAATAAATACTTTTTTTCAGGGATAAATTGATTACAATACATGCATTTCCCCTAAGTTTATTCATTTTCCCTAATTTACTAGGTAACCCTTCCATCACCCTACTTTAATAAACACTTGAAAATATGCATGCCAGTGAATTATTGTTCTTTCCTGTCTGTGAGATCAAAAAATTTGCCCATTTTCCCAATTGCCATGTTTTCTGTGAATACATCTACTTCCCTTCCATTCATTAAGTTCTATTCATCTTTCCTCTCCTTCCATATTTCAGAGGTTTTTCATTTCTTCTTGTTCTCTAACTCAGGAAGTGTCAAGGATTAATGACAGGTCTCCCAATTTCATTCATTGACAGATAAGTGTATATCTAAATCAGATTATAAATGAATACCCAATTGTTTGCTTTGGTGGAACATTATCTCATTTTAATCTTGTCAGCCTCCCACTAAGATAAGCACTTTTGTCCTCATTCTAGAGGAAGAAATGACTGACAGGGAATGTTTAAGTGACTCACTTATAGCTAGAAAGCAATGAAGCAAGGATGTAGAACAGATGTTATGACACTTGCTTTGCACATTGCCAACCCTGATTCAATCCTTGGCATTTTAATATGGTCCACTCCCCTCCCCACCTCCATCACCACCAGGAGTGATTCCTGAGCACAGAGTCAGGAGTAAGCCCCAAGTACAGCTCAGTATGGCCAAATTCCCCTGCCCTCCAAAATGAAGTTACAAAGCAGCTTCAATTCTAACTCTCCTGACGCCATATTCAGTTACCCTGGGACCACAGGGGTCAGCCTTGATATCACCCCACAAATCAAACTATGTCAGGGTGGAATGTCATGTCATTTCCCAGGCATGCAACATGTTTGCCACTCAAAGTGTGGTCCAGAGTATCATCTGGAGCCTGAAAGAAATGTGGATTCTCAGACCAACCCCAGACCTATAAAATCTGATTTTTTTTTTTTACTGAGACAACTATGTATACTTCAAACATTGACAAAACTGCCCAACTTACTTAAAAACCACAGAAGGCCTTCTCTTCTCAGAGGCACTGCCATTTCTTATCTCCATTCAGGCAGGATGGATGTTCTCTTTGCTTTATGAGCAAATTAAGCAAAATCAAAAAGAAAGTCACCTCATACGCTCTATCAGTCATCAAAAACAGGTTTTCTACATCAGATGCTCCAAGGTTATTTTCAACATTTATTAGTTCATAAAATTGGGTGTTTGTGCTTTCTTCCCTCCTCTTTTTCCTCTAGGATACCAGTGAACTTTGATAGTTATTGTTCTAGGGCAGAGTTGGCAATGACATCAGAAATCTCTCCTCCAGCTAGTAAAAAGCCCACAAAACAAAGAGATTTGTTTAGCAGAGTTCAAACCCTGACTCTGTAACAGTCCAGCTGTGGGAAAGTTCGGGACAGTAACTTCACTGCTAAATGGCACTGCCTTTCTCTACAACATCTATCTTTATAAGTAATATAAAAATTTAATATGAAAAATATAAATATGCACTATATTATAGTGTAAAATAATTATATAATCTAAAATATAATGGAATAACACAAAACCATTATTATAAGCTTCACATAGTACGGGGAGTTTTTATGGCAATGAATGTTTTATAAAAGAATTAAACCCTTAATAAAGAAATAGATAAAAAAAATACACAGAAACTATGGAGAAGGGCTTGAGTGGAAGAGATAAAATGTAGTGGAGGAATAATTACTAAAGCCTTCTCTTTTCTATAATTAAGTAATAGGGTAAGATGATGGAGGAAACTATGCCATTAGTCTTTAAAGTCAAAAAGACATTTAAATTATAAATTGAGTCTGGGGCTGAAAAAAAAAGTGAACTATTCAAATTATGCAAAAGTACCATGAATACTATAAATGCTATTGAACCTGAGTATTAGTGGTGAACAGCAGCACTGTTTTTCTAGTTATATTTAGTGATATATTCTTTTACTACTCTTACTCTTCTATTTTGAAATCCAGTGCTGAAATAGTAATAAAACTATTTTTAATTGACACAATTAACATTGGAAAATAGGGGTGAGGTTGGTTTTGTGTTTTAAGGATTTATGAGCATCAATGCCTGAGGTCTAGAGGGTGACTGAAATAAGGTTGAAAGTCAAGTATTCAAAAATGATAAGTGTTGACAAGTGCAGATACATTACATGAATTGGTTCTCATCTATGACATAGTTACTGCTCTTCAGAAATTCATTACGTATACAAGACCATCCAAATGACATTTTCCAAAACACCAGTTCTCAAAATACATTTTTTAAAACACCAGACCCATAAAATGCTTTGGAATAAAGAAAAAAGAGTCTGTGAGAAAATCAGTTTGTAGAGCTGTTTTCTGACAATGAGGATTAAAATAGTCATTAGAGCATTTAATAGAGATCCAGGGCCCTAGCCACACTATTATTCACAACTAATAAGAACAGCAAACTAATCATTTTGCTCAGTCCAAATACATAACCCAAAAGGAAAGACCAAGCTGGTGTTCATATATAAACGGGGAAGAATCGCTGCAAAGCCGCTAGTCAACAGGAAGTAACTAGAAATTTATCTCCATCCTCATTAACTACAGAAAGCTCACTCTTCCTTTCAGAGTAGTATATTTTCCCATACATGTTCTCCAGCACACGGTTTTCTCTTCCTTCATTATATTTAACTTTTGCAATTACTGGCTTTAGTTTTCACATGTTAACTATCTCTCCAACTGAAAATATAAGCTCTAAGACAGAGGAATTGTGTTACTCATTTTCACAGCTGACCTAATCACATGCTTGACATCATAGGCATAAAGATTTCTTAATTTAAGTGAATGGGTAAAGGTCTGATTTCTGGAGTCTAAAGGTTACTAAAATTCATCAAAGGATAGATTTACAAGAACACATAGGAAAATGCCTCATGCTAATGTCCAAGTTTATATTAAAAGGTACCATCTTTTCTCTTCTATTTTTCTCTGTAAACCCACTAATTTTATGTCTGTACGGGGCTTACATTCAATTCCCAGAACTTAGTCACTTCATGTCTGAACATTTGCATCCTTTGATCACCACTTCCCCAGTCCCCCTACTCTGTGCGTCTAGCAGCCACTATTCTCTCCGGTTCTGTAAGCCCAACAATTTCAGATTTCTCAGACCTAGATATTATACATGATTATCAAGATTGAACCATCTAGGGTAGGAGGGTGTGTTCTCCACCTGCTCATTGTCCTAGGAGCCGATCCAAGTGAGCCTGAACACAAGTCATCATGCCATATGGCTCTCAGATGTGAAAGAGCTGAGCTTCATGGAGCTCTCAGGGAGAACTATTTCTCATACACCAACACAACCACATGGAATTGAACAGAGGTTTTGGTTCAACGTATTTTATCTTTTAAAATAGAAATTTCATTTGTTTTTCAGAATCTTTCCTTAATTTTCTTGAGGGCAAAGGACTTCTATCCAAAAACCAAATGACATTATAAAGTGAAGGTTTAAAAAAATTATATAACGGACAACACTTGTCTGCTATTTACTTAGAGGCCAGCACTTTGTTAAATGCTTTACATACATCATTATTGTGTTTAATATCCTCAAATTTTTATAATTCGTATTTCGTCACACTTCTCATTTTATAGATGAGACAAGGAAGGCATGAAACTTACAAAATCAAGCAATGGTGAAAATAAGGCAACCATCTACAGCTCTGCCGGGCTCTCTGTATATTCCCAAAGATCCAAAATACAACTTGAAGTGACAAAGGACATGAAAAGACTGGGACTCAAGCAAGGTCCCCTCCTCTCCTGATCCTCCTCCCAGTGACCACTGGAGAAAGACTTTGTTCTATTGATTTAGCTCATCTCAGATGCATATACCCTAGTCCAAACAGACAGCTCTAACTGCATTAGTCATTTTGGACACTTCAACCATTACTTAATACTCTACACTAGTCCCAGTACCAGGGAAAATGGCAGAAAGTCAAAGTTAGAGCTACATGAATGAAATAATCAACTTGAACATGCCTGCACCTGCGAAGAAAAATCCAGAGTTTGGAACATCTAACTGTCTAAGTCTTTTCTAATTTTTGTCATTTAAAACGCTTACCAAATATCTTACTTTAAGCGCATAGTATCTTTGTTGGTGATCAACTTTTAAAAAGTCATCCTCTAATTAGAGTAACCCCCAATCAAAAATGAGTCACTGACCTTTTCCTCAGTGTTTTATTTAAGTAAGCCAGAATAAACACATGAATTGTTACTATGGAAACCAAAGGTACTAAAGGGACCCAGTCTCTCATTAAAAAATTGACACACCAGCAGGGGAAAAAAAATGATGGATGTTGTGGTTATTTTAGGGAAAATCATGTCCTAAATGTTGAGGTCAAGTTAGCCACCCCTCTTTCTACACACACACACACACACACTCACTCACACACACACTCACACACACACTCACACACACACAAGTTTCCAATGCAAATGGTTTGAATTAATGCCATGGATATTTATAACAACAGTCTGGATGGGGAACGTATTTGCTATTCATGAAGTAAAATATCCCCTAGGACTAAAAGAGCCCAAAGAAAATATTTTAAAATAATAAATAAAAAGTCTTTCAGGGTGGGAAGCAGTTATATTCATATTCAGCAGCATGACTGCTGAGTTGAGTCCTCAAACTCCAAGACCACTGGAACCCCTGGAAGAGATCAGTAGGACACATGTGCCCCAGCCGATATGTCAGAAGGAGAGCCAGTGTTTTCTTAAGTTTGCACCTCAGGTAATAAATATAAGAAAAGAAACCAAGAGTGATCCAGTATAGAGCTAAAAAAATGGACAGACGCTGTCTCCTTTTAAAACAACTGTTTTAGCTGAGTTCTGAAAGGGTAAATATGGTGGAGGTTAAAAAAAGTGAACTTTTTTAGCATGTCATTGAAAATGCCATTCTCCAAACAGAACTAAATGAAGGACTGTTGCTTGGATGATGCCAACGGAAGCACTAGCAGATGCCTTTCATTCAGGGACACTGTATGAGGGAAGCCTGTGTGTGTGTTTTGTGTGTGTGTGTGTGTGTGTGTGTGTATGTGTGTGCGCGCACAGTGGATCAGAGAGCCAGACAGAGGAGGACCTGAGAAGTCTTGATCTGGGTCAAGATTGCAGGGGTAGCAGGTATGGGCTCCCCCTCCTGCCTGGTAACCACTCACAGGTCCGGCCCTAGGTGACCCAGGTTCATGCTTATCCCATCTATCTTTTGAGTATTGATGTACTATGGACAAAACTTTAGTTGACATGTCTCCAAAGAATATACACATGGCCCACAGACACATGAAAAAGGTTCAGCATCACTTATTATTAAGGAAATGCAAATCAAAACCACAAGGAGATATCAATGTATGCTCATAAGAATGGCCTATATCAAAATGACTGGAAACAACAAATGTTGGCAAGGAAAAAAAGGAACTCTGGTACATTGCTGGTGGGAATGTAAATTAGTGCAGCCTCTATGGAAAATGGCATGAAGATTCCTTAAAAATAAAAATATTTTTAAAATAAAAATATTCCATATGATCCAACAATGCCATTCCTAGGCATGTCTCCAAATAATATAAAAACACTAGTTTAAATGTGTTTAAAAAGTAAATCCCCATGCCCATGAGAGCATCATTCACAGCAGCCAAAACATGGAATCAACTTAAATGTGCATCAGTAAATGATTGAATAAAAAAGCTGTGGGATATATATGTATATATATATATATTCAATGAAATCTCCAGAATTAAAAAAAATAAAGATGAAATAATGGTTTGGGGCACAAAATGGATGAACCTGCAGTAATTGTGCTAAGTGTAATAAGTAAAGAAGTGGAAAATAATTACCAGATGTTTTTGTTTTTATGTGAAATATACATACCTAAAGCAAGCAAACTAGCAGGAAAAAACAGAGCAAATTCCTAGACCTAGTGAGAACTCTGGTAATTAACAGAGGAACAGGGGTGGGAGGAACAAGCAGAGGGGTCTTCCACAGAGAGTGAGAGCAGAATGTCTTTCTCTTCTGCCTCCCGAGTCACTTCGGGGCTTTGTCAGGGTGGGTTAGAAAAGGGTGCCTATGGGCTAGACAGGAGGAAAACAACACACCAGGAGAGGCCACTGTCAAGGTCCAGGATTTTCTCTGTCTCACACAAATCAGTTCAAACAGGACCTACTGGACACCACTTCAATCCCCAAATTAAAAGCCAAGGTTGAAGTTGTAGCTTCAGATCCCTAGTTTCCACCTTGTCAGCCCTGTCTCCTGGCCACCAAGCTTAAATTTCCTTCTGTGTGAACTGGGTATAGGAAGGAGAGGATTTCAAAGGTGTCTACAAGAATTAAATGCAGTAATACACATCCATTAGAAATTGGAAACAGCTATTATTTTTCTCCAAATTCTTGGCCCTTTGGCTCATTACTGTAGAAATTGTTTTCTCCTCTGCAACATGGGAGATAGAAAGGATGATATCTTGCGGTGGCTATAAAGATTTAATGCTGCTGTGTAGCAAGAGCTCAGGCCAGAGTGCACAGAATCAGCTATTATTATTGCAACCACTACAACTCTTACAGTTTTGTTATAGTTTCTTCCACTTCCCCTTTCTCCCATTCTTCCTCCTCTGACTACTGATAATGGCTGCAACCACCGCTCAAACTTCTCCTAGAGACTGGACAGCTAACATTGTCATAATGGGATCTGGAAGCAGCCTCCACCGCGTGAGGGGATCCTTAGGCTGTGTTTAAACATTCAAATCAGTTTACTATATGCTGTGCTTTTAAAAATGTATTTAAGTTATTCAAACTTTTCATTTTCTGCATATGATGCCAAATAACCTGTTGAATTGATTTTCTCTCTCTCTTTTTTAGCTTAGTTGTTTGGGTATACTGTAGACAGAACCCGAGACAACAGAAGAGTTAGTGTACTTTGATTGTTTATAAAGGAGCAGCATAAAAATAATCTTTAAAGCTCAGGGAATGTTAATATTTAGATCCATCTAAGGGAAAATAATAACAGTTTGTGATTTCCTCCCTCCTCATTCCCAGGGCAAACATTTTTAAGGGAGGATTTTATTTTGTAACATAAATTGTTTTCTATATAACCCCAATGACATGAGTGATTAATAGTGAGCTATAGAAAGAGATGCCCATAATTAGCATCTTGGGTACATTCAGATATAAACATATATTTTGTTTATGAAACATGTAGCTTGAAAAAACTCACATCTTGCTAGACGTCACAATAGGGTCAAGGCTATGGAAAAGGCCATTCGAACAAAAATTTTAAATAAAACCAAAATCGGATATAATTCATATATAGTACAAATATACCTGTATCATATAAGGCTGAGACAAACTTTATCCAGGTTTATTTATTCATCATCATAATCAGCATTGTAATTGTCACTAATTTTCACCTATATCAGTTTTGTCATAACATTTCTATTCTGATTTTAATTGTGCACTCCTTAGCAAAACATTAAGTAATTATCTTGAATATAGATAAATGTTCTTTATATAGTGGGAAGGTATCTCGCATATTGGGTGAGTTTATTGGCCAGTATTTAAAATTACTACCTATTTCATATAGATTATCATCACTATTGATGGAATTTAATTCCTCTTGTTCTTAATGGGAATTTTTGAAATAATACACACAGGCCGAAACTTCTTAATTGCGTTAAATCCTTGAGTCCTTATAAAAGAACTTTCAGGGTAAGCATGACTCCACTTTATTGATGAAAACACTGAGACAAAAAGAAATTAATGACATTAGTTTTCATAAACAAAATTGCAAATAGAACCAAGTTTATAGCACATTAAAGCCTTCATCAAAATAAGTGGTTTTTTTCTTTTTTTTTTAATTTTATTGAATCACCGTGAATAGCTAAGTGTTTTCCAATAGGGAAACACAGGACTCCCTGAAAGCTTCCAGGATATTCTGAGGGGGCACAGGAGAGAAGTTCATAAGCAGTGGCCTGGGATTAGATTACAGGATCAACCAGTAGGGCAAGCAGGAAAGAAGGTTATTAGGAAGACACAATCAGGAAAACTTTGAGAAAGACTGCTCTAAGTGATCATACTAAATAGAGCCAAAGTAGATAAGGTGACCTCTGTCCAATTATGATAAACATTCATTGATGCCAAGGTCAGCCCTCCTGGACTTCTCCAGACACTCTCATGACCTCTCAGCATGTGTTAGGAAGCTTTTGCTTTAGTCAAACAGCAAGAACATTAAGTTCCACCATCATGCTACATTCATGAAACAGAAAAATAATATAAGTCTTTGCCATGCAGAAAGTACACTAAAAAAAATTCAGGGGGTACCACTCATAGTGTACCGTCTGCTGGGTGCCTCCTAAAGTGTGATATGGCATTCTTGTACTTGTTGCTCTCAATGTGGCTTATAACTCCTCACCACAAATGAGTCAGGGACTGGACCAGGAGGTAAAAAGGAGAAAATCAAATTCTTGTGTTGTGGATAACAACATAAAATCAAGGGAGCTTCTTTAGTGCTAAGTATATATTTGACTGAGGCCGGTGCAATCAAAGACTTATTGGAGGGACAAAGGAGCTAGAAATAAAAGGAAAGAGGAGAATCTGAAAGGGAGAAAGCTCATGCAGTGTTGGATAGCACTGGATTGTCTTTGCTGCTCCCGCAGGGACCTTAAGGTCCATTGAGTCACTCCTACAACAGAGCAACTGAAGCACAACTAATAATCCTATATTGCTTTTCTCCTTCTTTATGTCATTTGTATGGTTTATTTAACAATGTCCTTTTTGTGTAGACACAGGAAGACAATTGATGCTATGCTATGTAACATGGGAGTTAATTGACTCCAAAATAATATTTACTCCTGGGCATCCGTATTTACTTGACTTAAGCCTCAGTTGCCCTTAGTTCCTAGCACTCCAAGAGCAACATCCCGACGAGAGACTGATGGACCCAGGGCAAGCTGTGAGCTACCCTGACATCAAAATGGACCAAGCCAAGCACTGTAACACTGAGTTAAGAGCACGGTCATGTACAAACTCTGACATGACCCAAAAGAGGTAACTGAATAAGGACCCTTCTGGGGTTAGGAAGACTTACCTGGCCTGAGGACTGTGGTCTGGAATATATAGTGAGATGTCCTCAGGAAGAACCAAACTTTAAGCTTGATGTCTCTTACTGTGCTCATACAAAATGACATTGCTAGAAATATTAGAAGTAAATTTACTATGGCTATTTAAGTGGATTACTAGCTGAGGAAAGAAGAAAGCAACACACCCTGGATGGGATTCTGCCCTTAAGCAGATTTCCTAATAATCTGGAGTAATCTCCTTAGATGAGATTTTTGTCCTTGAATTGATCTCCTGGAGGAGTGGCCTTACCTCTCTTTGTTGATTTGTTCAACCCCACCTTACGTGATTGCTATATAAACTATGCTGTCAGGGGTTGGGGAGAAGTCAGATTTTGGTGAGATCAGGTCATCAGAAGGTCGTCGTCAGGAAGTTACGAGTTACACTGTCACGGGGTTAGAAGAGGTCAGAAGAAGAGACCAGAGACTAAAAAAGAAGAAAATGGCAGCAGAATAGAGATCAACAAAGAGAGACAGAAACTAAAGGAGAAGACAACTGCATGGACAGAAGACAAAGACAGAGAAGAGCACAATGGCACACATAGAAGCAGAGCTCAAAGGAAGAAGATATAAAGAGAGCACAGCAACGAAGAGAAGACAACAAGAAGACGAGGAGGAAAACTGAGACTTTGGAGACTTTGAGGTCCATGAGGAGACAAGGATTATGGAACTCTGATGACCAAGACTACGGCCGTAAGGACAACTAAGACTGTGTCATAAAGGGAGAGATCAGATAAGGTGGGGAGTCTGCCCATCCCCATCCTTTGCCCGGCATCCCGGAAGAGCCTGGGGAGGCCACTACCGGTCCCCTGAATGCTGCCCCCGAGTCCTGCCTGTGCCCGACCTTCCTAGAGGAAGAGAAGTATATTTTCCTTACCAGACAAAACTAAACTAATTTTCATAGTTATTATACAAAGGTCAGATCTAAGTCTGTTCCCAGATCCATGTGTGTGAGGAAAACAATTTTAACTTTTTTCTATCACAACCTGATTTT
This sequence comes from Sorex araneus, assembly GCF_027595985.1. NCBI lineage: Eukaryota > Metazoa > Chordata > Mammalia > Eulipotyphla > Soricidae > Sorex > Sorex araneus. Next base: position 223,555,178 of record NC_073302.1, read on the forward strand.
CATTTTGAAAGACCATGCTAAAAGAGGGTCAGACCCACCCTAGTCTAGTTGTTTCAAGATTCTAGTGAGTTAAAAAAGGAGGAGGCAGTGATGGGACAGACACTGAGCTCCTAGTCATCATCATCAGCTAACTGCAGTGGCACCTGTTGAGCTTCCCTTGGCCCACTAAGTCCTGGCTCTCAATCAAGTCCACTGCTCTCCAGTCCACATTCCCACCAAGTGTCCTCTATTCTCCTCCATTGCACCTTTCTGATGTCAGGAATTCACTAACTGGTCATGCCTATGGATTCAAAAGTCCATCTTCTTGGCTCAAAGAATTGTTCTTTCCATCACATGCGGCCCCTAGAAACATATGCTAAGAACCTTCTTCCACATATAGTGACCTATACTCTGGGTACTTTCACGATGATGAGGTACAAATCCTTCATGCATCTAGCTCCCACAAATCAACCTAGGGCTCTGTAGCCACACTGACAAATATTTGATCTGAGTCTTGGTTTCGGCACCAGTCTTCTTAGAAGCTTCAAAATGTGCCACCACAACTCCTCAATCTCAGTAAATTATTTAAGGCTCTTGCCATCTGACTCTAATTTATCCCTACAAAACTATTTCTTATTAGTCATTCCTTTCCATTTATCACACTCTCCTTGTTGGCTATTACTAATTTCCAAAGCAAATAGTACACTTTACTATGCTTATTTGTCTCTATTGGTACCCCCTACCATTCTTTCACTCTACCTCTCTCTTCTTTAAGAAAACTCCTATGAATACTACAAAACATATCAAATGTCATTTCCATAGTTCTTCCCTGATTTAGTTAGTCAGTATGAATCACTGTTTCTTTAATCCCATACTCTGCAGATCATACCATCAATCACTTTGTATTAAACTTTTCTGTCACTCTCAACACATTGTAAACATTATTGACTTGCTCTTTGTATCCCTAGAATTCATCTAGTTATCTTCAACATAAGTGACTAATGAAACCATGAAATTTTATATTAATTTTCAAACATTTGACAAAATTCAGTTACAAGTTCCAGAATAATGCAGGTTTGAATTTGTTGTTGCCTTTTATCTTGAGATTCCATATTTGAACAGGGTTATTGTCAAGATAGAATCTGTGATTACAGGTTTCTTAAGTCATACACTATATAATGGATTATTTTCTTCTGCCCAAGTGTAAAATAAAATTCATGGTCATGTGAAAATCACTTTTCAAATGATATGAAACACTATTCTAGAAAGAGAAAAAGAAATATTATAGTTCCAACACCTCAGTCTATGATCAGGACCCTTCATGCTTTACACTTAAATCTTTCTCTCTCTCTCTCTCTCTATATATATATATAAATATACATATATAAGTTGCAACATTTAAAATGTATATGCTTTGGGAGAAAAGAGGACCTCCTCCCAAATGCCAGTTCCTCCTAAAGGTCCAAAGAGCTGACTGTAAATCCTCCCTTAACTCAGACTTTTCTTCAAGATTTTCATTCTGTTACATTATATCTACTTTTTGTACCCAAGCACTTCCAAAATCATCATCACCATCATCATCATCATCATCATCATCATCATCATCATCATCATCATCATCACCATCATCACAGAAATATTGGTAATCTGCACTCATTTTCCTCCTCTTACCCAAAGGAAATGTATTCATTTGACCAAACAACTCTGCCACTTCAGTTCAACAAAGAAGTCGACTCCTTTTATGCCTTGATGGATGAAGAAATGTGATGTTCTTCTCATGATTAAACATCATTTATTTTGGTTTTGCTACAAAGGAGAATTGAATATTCTATAGACCTCAAATATTGCAAAGTTAGTTACATGATCCATTCCCACCATATTCTGAAACCTTCTCTGGCTTTCACCCATGCAACTTCTCACAAGATTCTAAACCACCTCGGTTTTGGCCAGGACTTTTAGTGTTCTGCCTAACCCCACTGCACCCAGGTTTGTCAGTCCTGCCTGGAGTTCTGTCTGTCTGTCAGCTCCACAAGCTCATCCCTCCTCCCTGCCTTTGCCACTGTGCTTTCTTTCCTCACCCTTCCAGCGTTTCAAGTCCAGCTCAGATGCTGCTCTGAGATCTCCTCACTGGTACAGCATCCTTCCTTAACCTTTGAGGCCTTCATATATGCTTTTGGTAGCCTTTATCTACTTTAGCCTTGTGCTCACCATTATGTCTTGAATCTCTTGCCAGTCAGACAATGAATTTTAGGAAAATTCTGAGGTCAAAAATCAAGAAGCTGTTGATTCCAGAACCTAATTTCTGAGCTTAGCAAGATTGTTTCATTATTTGCAAAATGAAGAAATAAGCACATTTCACCTTGTAAATCTGAGGCTATGGTGAAAGTTCAATGAAGGCTCACATGTGAGCTCCCTGCCATCTTGTCTTCATGAAAGTCACACTACTTTCCCAATGGCAGGACCGTATCCTATACTGGCTGTAGGGACACAGAATATCTGGCACAGAGATGCCTGACAGGATTAGTAGCAAGTGTTAAACTTCTCAGAGTTAACAAAAAAGATAGAAACATTATCTCAGCTGACAAGGAAATGCCACAGATCTTAAACTAAATTGAAGATTAAAATAAATAGAGAGTAGCACATAAAATCAAACTATTCACAACACTGAGTCTATCACTTGTGTCACTTGTATCACTTGTCATCCTGTTGATCTTCGATTAGCTCGAGCAGGCATCAGTAACATCTCCAATCATTCCTGTCGCATGCTAGTGTAGCCCAATGGCATCTGCTTGCTCCAGGAACACGAAGAGCCTCAAAACGTTAATTCAGGGTCTTGACGAAGAAGTCTGATCATCTTATAGGTGGGCACCCACACTGTCTTTTGACGTCCCATGGAATTCAGTCAGTAACAGCTCTAGTCCAGCAATCATCTCTAAATCGCATTACGTGTCCAGCCCAGCCCATCTGATTTTTGACGCCTTGGAAAACAGATAGCATCCCTGATTCTTGATCATCAACAGAGGTTGGAACTCCGGATTCCTTCTCTCACTTGAGTGAAATATGATACTCTAAGCATAGCTCTTTTGATTCCTCTTTGGAATACCCAGATAACATTCTCATCCTGTTTTTGTAGGGCCCAGGTCTCTGAGTCGTATGTTAGTGCTGGAAGAATGGTGGAGTTGAAAAGATGTGCCTGGAGCCAGAGATTCTTCGTCCTCTTAGCCACCTCTTCAATGCTCTTAAAGGCATTCCACGCTGCTCTCTTCCTCCTGTGTGATTCAGGTGCCGGGTCACTTGTCATGTTGAGTTCTCAACCTACTTACACATAACTGCTGCATTCAGAGATGTTCGTTCTGTTGAGGGCAAATGGAACATCAGAAACCAGTCTGTTTCTCATGAACATTGTCTCCATGAGATTCAGCTGTAGTCCAACCTTTCTACACTCACGGTCGAAGTTGGCCAGCATTCATGCCCCTTGGATAATGTTTGGTGTTATGAGAATGATGTCATCAGCGAAGCAGAGGTGGTGTAGTTGCCGACCATCTAACTTCACTCCCATTCCTTCCTATTCCAGTCATTGCATGATGTTCTCGAGAGTGGCACTGAAGAGTTTTGGTGAAATTGTATTGCCCTGCTGAACCCCTCTCTTTACGTTAATGATCATTTCCTTATAGAATGGTGAGACCCTGGTGGTAAATTCATAATATAGCTCACGGAGGATCCTGATGTACTGAGTTTGAACGCCCTGTTTTGCTAGGGCTTTGATGACCACTTCAGTCTCAACAGAATCAAAGGCTTTCTTTAAATCAATGAACATTAGTCAGAGCAGCATCTTGAACTCTCGTGAAACCTCAATGAGCTTAATCACCGTGTGGATATGGTCGATCGTGCTGAATCCTTTTCAGAACCCAGTTTGCTCGCATGGTTGTCCTTCGTCCAGCGTTCTGCCAATCTTATTCAGGATGACTCGAGTGAATAACTTGTAGACAATGGACAATAGGCAGATGGGGTGATTTTTGCTGATGTCATGAATGTCTCCCTTCTTGTACAACAGGACGGCCCTGCTGGTTTTCCTGCGGGACGTAACCTTGCATTCAGACAGACAGTGTGTGAAGAGCTGAGCAAATGTACTGATGAGTACTGGCGGCAGAATCTTCAGGTGTTGACCTTGTCTGGACCGGGTGTTGTAAGCTTCTTTACCAATGAAATGGTATGTCAGATTTTGGAAGGGAGAATGTTTGGAACGACATATCCATCCTGAGGAATTTGTCATGTGGGCAGGTGGACGTGGCTATCAAAGAGATACAAATAGGAGTAATGGATAACTTTTTTCATTGCCCTTCTGGAAGATGTGATAGATCCATCAGGACATCGGAGGGCAGTCATCTTGGTCTTATGGTTGGCGAAGGACAGAAGGACAGGCGAATGTTGCGAATGACTTTCCCGGCTTCTGCCGCATTGGCCAACACTGCTGCTCTTCTCTGAGGTTTTTTTTAACTTTATTTATTTTTAATTAGTGAGTCAGCATGAGGGCACAGTTACAGATTTATACATTTTTGTGCTCATGTTTCCCCCATACAGATTTCGAGAGCCCATCCCTTCATCAGTGCCCATTCTCTACCACCAGTAAACCCAGCATCCCTCCCACCCTCCCCAGTCCCATTTTCCCCCCACCCCACACAGCCACTATGGCAGGGTATTCCCTTTTGTTCTCTGTCTCTAATTAGCTGTTGTGGTTTGCAATAAAGGTGTTGAGTGGCCATTGTGTTCATTCTCTAGCCTACATTCGGCACGCATCACCCTTCCCCCGCATGACCTCCGATCACATTTTACTTGATGTTCCATTCTCTGACTTGCCCAGAATGAGAGACTAGCCTCCAAGCCATGGAGTCAACCTCCTGGTACTTATTTCTACTATTCTTGGGTGTTAGTCTCCTACTCTGTTATTCTATATTCCACAGATGAGTGCAATCTTTCTATGTCTGTCTCTCTCTTTCTGACTCATTTCACTTAGCATGATACTTTCCATGCTGATCCACTTATATGCAAACTTCATGACCTCATTTTTTCTAACAGCTGCATAGTATTCCATTGTATAGATGCACCAAAGTTTCTTCAACCAGTCATCTGTTCTAGGGTACTTGGATTTTTTCCACATTCTGGCTATTGTAAAAAGTGCTGCGATGAACATATAGGTACAGATGTCATTTCGACTATACTTTTTTGCTTCTCTGGGATATATTCCCAGCAGTGGTATTGCTGGGTCAAATGGGAGCTCAACCTCCAGTTTTTTGAGAATCATCCATATTGTTTTCCCAAAGGGCTGAACTAGTCGGCATTCCCACCAGCAGTGTAGAAGGGTCTCTTTCTCCCCACATCCTCTCCAACACTGGTTGCTTTTGTTCTTTTGAATGTGTGCTAGTCTCTGTGGTGTGAGGTGGTATCTCATGGTTGTTTTGATCTTCATCTCTCTGATGATTAGTGATGTAGAGCACTTTTTCATGTGCCATTTGGCCATTCGTATCTCTTCCTTGGGAAAGTTTCTGTTCATTTCTTTGCCCCATTTTTTGATGGGGTTGGATGTTTTCTTCTTGTAGAGTTCAACCAATGCTTTATATACCATTGATATCAACCCCTTATCTGATGGGTATTGTGTAAATATCCTTTCCCATTCTGTAGATAGTCTTTGTATTTTGGTCACTGTATCTTTTGCGGTGCAGAAGCTTTTTAGTTAAATGTAGTCCCATTTGTTGATCTCTGTTTTCACTTGGTTGGCCAGTTGGGTGTCATCTTTGAAGATACCTTTATCTTCAATATCGTGGAGGGTTTTGCCGACCTTGTCTTCAAAGTACCTTATGGTTTTTGGTCTGATGTTGAGGTCTTTAATCCATTTTGATCTGACTTTTGTGCATGGTGTCAGGTCAAGGTCTAAGCCCATTCTTTTGCATGTGGTTGTCCAGTTATGTCAGCACCATTTGTTAAAGAGGTTTTCCTTGCTCCACTTCACATCTCTTGCTCCCTTAACAAAGATTAGATGATCATACATTTGGGGTTGTGTGTGGAGAGCCTCCACAGGACCGTGCTTCGTAAACAACACCTGTTCTTGTTAATTTCACCATGCTTTGAAAAACAGGATGTCCTGTCATGCCCACAAGGTGTAAGAAAACAGGATGTCCTGTCACGCCCACAAGGTGTAACTAGCCTATCAGCTGTAGACACTTGGGCGTAAACAAGCAGCGAGAGGTATATAAGGAGGGAAGCTGCCTAGCTAGTGGGTCCCCCCTGGTTCCTCTTCCTTCGTTCGTCCTTAGTCCATCCTTCGTTCGTCCTTTTTTCCGTTTGCATGAGAAGGTTTTTTAATAAATCGCTGCAAGAAGAATCTCTGGGTTGCGTGTTACTTTACAGTTGTGTGTAGGGATATTCCATTCTGTTCCATTGGTCTTCAGCTCTGCCTTTGTTCCAGTACCATGCTGTTTTAATTGTTACTGCTTTGTAGTAGAGTTTAAGGTTGGGGAGGGTGATGCCTCCCATCATCTTTTTCCCAAGAATTGTCTTAGCTATTCGTGGTCTTCCTTTATCGCTTCTCTGCACAACTTTGAGAGCTCAGACGTTAGCTTGTGATTGCCTGAGGCTCGCGCCAGACCATGTTGGTGAATGAGCTCAAGAGTTTCTGAAGACAGGAGACTTTTGTGGCTTTCTCTCTCTTTCTCTGCACTCTTTACACAATCATCGAGGTGCTGAACCAGTCCATCATATTCCTCATCAATGTTGTCAATGACGCCATCTTCTCATATTGCTGCAGTAGTGCCAAAAAGCTCCCAGTTGGGTGTCATTCTGGGAGTTCTCTTCTTAAACTGTGCAGCCCTTTCTCCCTGCTCCCTGAAATAGAATATTTCATGAAGGAGACAGTGGTATGATCCTGTTTGGAATTTTGGGACAACAGCGACATTGGTCAGGCAAAACCGTCAATTGAATATGATGTTGTCAATTTCGTTGTGGAACTGTCCATTGGGAGACTCCCATGTGCAGCATTTAGATTCGGCCTTCTGGAACTGTGAGTTACCATGGATGGTCTTGTTCAACATGATGAACTCAGACAGTCTCTCACCCTATTTGTTCCATTCTAGACCATGGGTCCCAATGTGGAGTTCTTTGGGTAACCTTCTAGGTCCTATCTTGGCATTAAAATCACTGATAATGAACTTGTAGAAGGTGTGGTCTTCCTCATAGAACTTCTCCAGCTCCATGTATAATTTCTCAATTTCTTCTCGTTGTAGTTGGATGTTGGTGCAGAGACGACGAAGATAAAGACTGTCAGGGATGAGCCACATCTATTCAAACGTAAGCTCCTATTCGGGTTGCTAGGCATTGGAACGAATCAATGCTCATGGCCAAGTTCATGTGTTGACAAGGACACCAACACCACCAATGCCTCTACTGTCTCATGTTCTGAGGAACAGTTTTTCTCTAGTGTTGAAAATGGCATGATGTGATCCATGCCTTCTTTTCTCAATCAGATCAATGATGTAATACTTGATCTTCCACGCTTGCACCATCAGGTCCTCCATGAATATTTCCTATGCCAGCGTATGTGTGTTAAAAGTGCAAACAGTCATTTTAGTCCTTCTTCGTTTTGGCAGTCTAGTTCGGCCCTGAGATTTTTATCAGCCACTCCTTGTTCATCCTTCTTAGTGCTGCCATATTGGGGTCTCTTCCAAGGTCAGGGAATGAGGCTCATTGTTGTTACTGTTTTTGGCATATCAAATATGCCACAGGTAGCTTGCCAGGCTCTGCCGTGTGGGCGGGATACTCTCGGTAGCTTGCCAGGCTCTCTGAGAGGGATGGAGGCTTTTAGGGTGGCCTCCAATTGCCATTATAGGTATTCTGATGGTTCACACCATATTTGAAACCCATCAAGTATGGTGTGTTAATGATGGAAAATGGGTAAGAAGTGTTTATGATGGTCCAAAAAGTGGCCTGGAGCATGGCGGCAGTTGGGTACTGGAGGTCGGTCAATGAGGAATTTATCTGGTGCCGGCAGGGTGGGTCTTATAGGTGTGACCCCTGGGTCGCCGGAGATTGGTGGAAGCAGGCAGAGGATGTCTGTTTCTGGCTACCATTGAGCCTAAAGTCCGAGGTCACAAAGTTCCGTATTATCTGGGATTCTGTGGGACTCATGTGTGAGGCTCGGCCTGAGTATCCAGAAAAGTGGTCTGGAGCGTGGCAGCAGTTGGGCAGTTGGGACATTGAATATCTGGCACAGCAATGCCTGACAGGATTAGTAGCAAGTGTTTAACTTCTCAGAGTTAACAAAAAGATAGAAACATTATCTCAGCTGACAAGGAAGTACCACAGATCTTTAACTGATCTTTAACTAAATTAAAGATTAAATTAGGCCTGTGGTGCCATCTTGCTGCACTCAGCAGTGAAGAATCCTGGTCAGCAGGCACTGCAACACCAGAGAATTCTCTGGGCCCCCAATAGAACCGATATCACCGGGGTGCCCCAAATGGAGGAGGTGTAGTCTCCCTGCCTTCTCCAGATGGAATCCTGGCAACTATGAGCTTCTACAAGCATGGTTCTGGTATGTGGGGACCAGGACCATTTCTCTGAACTGCACAGCTGCTTACGGGCTGGGTGACCTTTCTTGATATACAAAGTGAGCAAAGGAAAATAGATGATCTAGCATCTGCTCCTAGAAAGCAGGCTTGAATGGTGGTGTTCAATATCCAAGCAAAATATAATGCCCAAAACTACAGAGAGAGCCCCAGATGCACACAAACCAATTTCAGAAACCTGCGGCTTCTTGCAGAAATGCCTCTAGGCTGAACTAAGCTACGGCCCCATGCTGCCCCAGGAGGGGAAAGATTTTTGTCCCTCAGCCTTTCCTTTAGGTGGTGACAGCATGGCGACTGCCATCTTTCAGAGCCCACTGGACAGGGGCACGAGTTTGCAGTGATGGGGCGTGAGTGCAGGAAATCTCGGGATGGGGGGGCGGTACTGGCACTGCTCCCCACTCAGACAAGACCCCAAGAGGCCGCCCATGAATAGTTCTTCTGCTACTGAATGGCCATGATCCCAGAGGCACACAAGCCAATTTCGGAACTCAGTGGCTTCTGGCAGAAATCACTCTGGACTTAATTACTAAAATACAAGAAATCAAAAATCATATGCTCTTCATTATCAGCAAAAGAAAACAAATTATCAAATAATGCTTTTTCAACAGGTCTAATCGTTGGTTGGAAATTCCAAATAATAATAGTGGGTTTTCTGTTGAAACATTGAATGTAATCAAAGTAAAGAGAGAGTAAAGTGAAAATCATCTGCCACACAAGCATGAGGGTTGATGGGGGGTATACTGGGGTTCTTGGTGATGGAACATGTGCACTGGTGAAGGGATGGGTGTTTGATCATTGTATGACTGAGACTTAAACCTGAAAGCTTTGTAACTGTTCTCACAGTGATTCAATAAAAAAGTAATATTCCCTTTGGACCCTGCCGCGGAGAGAGCATGATGGAAGAGCCCAAGGAAGCGCCCTTGGACTCCAAGCAGCCCACTGAACTAATTTCGGCACGCAATCGGAGACCCCACGGCAGGCTGAGACAGTGGGAACCGGGCATCCCCCAATTCTTTTAACCTCTCTCTCTCAACTCCTTCCTCCCGAGCACAGCGCAGGGGCCGCGGCTTGCTGAGCGCAAAATGGAGACGCCGAGCCTCTCTCTAGGTTTCTCCATCTTATGAGCACCATATAAGGGTAAAAGTTTGTAGTGATGTTATTTCTGGTTGTACTTTCCCTGGACTTTATACAGAAACCCAAAACCGCGCAGCCGCTAATGCGGCCGTGCGACCTAATGTCATCTTAGCATCAGCTATATGTAATGGTTCCATTTTAATGGGTCGGACTTTCGTGGGAGATCCTAACAAGAATAATAAGTCTGTTGCTGAAATATTGAAGGCAATCAAAGTGGTAGCCATCTCTCTAGACTGAACTAAGCTATATCCCCACGCCGGCTGAGAAGAAATTTTCTTCTTTCTCGGGAAGAAACGCGGCGTGGAGTCAACTATAGTGTGATGTCCATTAAGCAAACAGACCTGGTGGCGTGGGAATGGGATATAAGGGGAAAAATTATGTACATGGAACAGTGGGACGCTGGTGGAATCTTGAGCCGGAGCCGATACCAGCGCAAGACCTTCGGTTCCAGAAACTGCTTGCAGACACTCTACTAGTCTATCAACTAAGCCAGAGCCCCACGCCTGCTGATGACAGGAAATAACCATCCTTTTCGGTTTTCGGTTTTTTTTCCCTTGTCAGGCAGCGTGGCGATTACTAAACAGGCGTGAACTCGGTGGCGCGGGGCAAGGGGGAAAAAGAAAAGTTATGTAACAAACAGCGGGACTTAATATCTCTATATTCTTAGCAGTGGAGAACTATCAAATGCCTCCTTGGCAATAGGACTGTCTTTTTCTTTTTTGGGGGAAACCCCAACAACGGTAGTGAGTTGTGTGTTGAAACATGGAATGTAATCGAGATAAGGCGTAAACAAAGTGAAACTTATCACTTACAAGGGTGGGGACTGGGGAGGTGGGAGGGGGCGGCAGGTATACTGGGGGGGTTGGTGATGGAAGATGGGCACTGGTGAAGGGAAGGGTGTTTGAGTATTGTATAACTGACATAATCCTGAGAACTATGTAACCCTCCACATGGTGATTCAATAAAATTTAAAAAAATAATAATAAAAAAATAATAAAAATTAAAAAAAATTAATATTAAATTAAAATTAAACAGAAAGTAGCACATAAAATCAAACTATTCACAACACTGAGACCATGTCTATATAAGAACAATATTATCTCTTTCAGTATTTTTATAGCAGATAAATTAAGTCATACCAAGAGCTACCAGGTAGTGTTCTGGACCTGCACACAATCACCCAGGTTTGATCCACAGAACACATAATGACCCCTGACTCCCAACACAAGTGATCTCTGAAAGCAGAGCCCAGAGTACTGCCAGAGAGGGCCACAAAACAAAAGTTTAAAAGTCATACAAAAGGATGAGCCATAGGATGCATTGAATCTCAAGGCAAGGATTAATAATGTTATAGTCAGATAAAAAGCACACTTCTTTTATTTCTAGAGGAACCCAAAAATACTGCACACCTAGACTATGATGTTTTCCAATAAAGTCCTGCTCTTCAGGGTCAGAACAAATACAAAACCTTAGTTCAAATCCTGTAAGCTATTGAATGGGTTTGATGGGAGAGAGGATCTCTGATCTGCACGATTCCTTTTAATTTCTGATCACTGTACAGAAAAGTATGGCATCCACTTAGATAAACAGCTTCACTGAAAGCAAAGCACTTCTGTTTACTAAAGTATCATGCTAGAATATGGAGAAGCACAATAAGTTCTAAGTATGGTGCACATCTGTTCCAAAAACCACAATCAATTTACTGCTGCATCTAAAACATTTTTAGTGACTGACTGTCATATTTTTTCACACATTGCGAACAAGACATTTTCTTGGCACCAAACAGAAAGGTATATCTGTCAGTTCAACTTCTTGCAAATGAAACAGAAAAATGTTTGGCTCAGATGTCCATATTCTCTTTGGAGCAGTGTAATTATCAGAAGAGAAGGGTATCAGTCAAAGATGCTGGTGCTCAGCAACTTCTTCCAGGGTGAAATCACAGAAAAATTAAAAAGATATATGGATAGCAGACAAAACTAAAAAGACACAAGGTGAAAGAACAAGATCAAGATAAGGAAAATAAGGAAGGGAGAGGCATGTGATTTGTTAACTGAATTATACCCTAGGCCAGTGGAAGGTCAAAAAGTCCTTTAAATGTGAGAAAAGTTAATTTTTTGTTATATAAAGTAACAATATGAGACTGACACCCAAGGACAGTAGACTTAAGGGTCAGGAATAATGCCCCGTAGTTGGAGGCCTGTCTCATAAACTGAGGGAGAAGGCAGCTGGAATGGAAAAGGAATAACTAAGACAATGATGGTTGGATGAATCGTTCAGGATGAGAGATGTATGCTGAAAGTAGATAAAGGACTGAACATTATAACCTCTCAGTATCTGTACTGCAAACCATAGTAACCATAATACCCAAAAGTAAAGAGTATGGGGAAATTGTCTGCCATAGAGGCAGGGGGAGGGTTGGAAATGGGGGGCATACTGGGGATGTTGGTGGTGGAGTATGTACACTGGTTGAGGGATGGGTGTTTTGTTATTGTGTTATTTAAACTCAAACATGAAATCTTTGTAACTGTATCTCATGGTGATTCAATTAAAAAATATATGAGTGCATGCAGGAAAAATTCTGAAAAAATCATCCGACATTACCCAATGAGAGGAGAGCAAGGAGCTGGAGAGATAGTAAGAGATAGTATATGGCTAAAGACTTCTGCTTTGCATTAGCTGACACTGTTTTAATCCCCGTCCTACATGGTAGCCAGAGCAGAGAGAGAGGAGGAGAGAGGCAGAGACACACACACACAGAGGAGGGGGCAAGCAAAGAAGAGAAAGAACAAAGGGTAGATTGTTTGAGCCTCACAGAATAAAGCAACCCTATTTAAACTTCATTGAGTTAAACAAGGAGACCAGCACTAATGAATAAAAATGAAGCTTACAGACTAGAAGAAAATTCAGACAAAATAAAACAAAAAAAATATCCCAGAAGTTTCCACAAGCTCTGTGGATTTAGGGTTGTACAGGGGCCCACGAGGCCCACAGCCACAGCTCACAGGAACAGCCCATTCTGCTGGCCCGGGGGGAGTGCTGAAAGTAATGCAGGTGTGTTTAAGGGAGAACGCCTTACAGCAGCTGAAATAACCAAAAACAAGGTGGTAAATGGCTGTCCTGGGCCAATACGGGGACCAGTTGGCAGAGTGGAGTGTTCCTCTGAGGAGCTCTCCAACTGTTTAAGAATTCTACCATCTCTCCTGAGATGCCCTTGAAAAGACTCTGGGAAAGGGAGAGCCTTTAAAAATTTTATGTGGTTTCTAAGGCATCTTAATTTTTAATAAAAGGTTCTTAATAACCTTCTGGATAAAAGATTGTGGTACTTACAAGACCCTTTTTATAATGCCAAACTTTTTGTGCAACGTATGTATGTATTCTTTCGAAACCACATTTGGCAAATGCTGATGAACTTTAACACATACTATTCTCCTTCTGTATACTCTACTACTTGACACTGTAGCCAAGGGAAAATCTAGTCATTTCTCCACTTACTTTGCTTCCTATACAGGTGGGACATTTAAAGTAAAATGTAAGAGTGCTAATTTCCAACAGCCTTAGCTCTTGAAATGTGTCCATCCAACTAATGTTTAATGCAGGCTTCTGACAGATCTCTAAAACCCAGTCATATATTGTGGGTGATGGCTTTCTGTGAATTAACAATCACAGTAAAATCAAGCATCTATTCATCAGTGTGGAATAGTACCCATGGCACTGTCTGTATTTGAAGGCTTTACAAGGTATAAAAATTTGATTCACCAAGAATCTGTGGCTTGGGGCTAGAACCAGAAGCTGGCTCTCACTCAGCAGGCTCGCTGGGCATTCTGACTGGAACACCAGTGACCAGAACTGATTCAGCAGTAAGGTGCAGAAGGTGACAGCTCAATGATAGAATCTTTTAGAAGAGTAATATTTGAACAAAGTGTTAGAGAGACACAGGAATCTTATGAAGCAAAAATGTCTATTAAGAACAGATTAGATGCTACATTTAGACACAGTTCCTTAGAGAACCATTCCTTAACACGGGAGAGCAGAGGTTCTCAAGCCTCATTAGGAATGTGTATAAGGAAGCCAGGCTGCAGTGAAACAAAGATTTCAGGAAAATAAAATTACATTTTGTTTGTCCCAAGCATTTAATAATATGAAAATTTTGACTTACAGTGTAGGATCAATGTCATTCACTTAGAAAACAAACAAATTGATTGCATATCATTACCTTTTATCTGAGAAGGACAGGAAGCAGTGCGTAAAAGAAAAACAAAGCCCTTCCCCCAAGAACAAATACCATGTAATAGCAATTGATTTTTATAAGCTATTGATATTCTGCTTGGGAAATTATATTTTATTTTAGCTTCTTCAAGTCATGTTGTGGGTTTGTAATTTTTCTCATATGCAGATATGTTGTCTATCTTATTGTGCCCTACTCCCTCCTCATGTTGTGGGTTTTAAAACTCTCTCCTGAATTCAAATTTTGAGTATTCTTCAGAAGATGAATGTCCATGGAACATAGTAAAACACAACAAAGGCGAGAAAGAAAAGCAATGATAAAGAAGCAGAATGTTCTGATTTATTAATACATAAGGAGTTTGACACATTTTCTAAATGTTTCAAATATTAGTCTTTCTCTGTAATTTGGCTATTCTATTTCTTGATGTTATCTCATCTGAAAAACAGAAAAATTTACAGTATTTGATCAAAAACCTACTCACGGTTGTTGTGAGAATTAAAGAAGTCAACATACTTCCAGTACTTTACTTTGTAGCCAACATTATAAGTGATAAATGAGTGTTCGCCATTATTTGTTTTCCAGCAAGTGCTCTGATTTCCAGAAATTATGAAAAAAAATCCTTGAATACACACATATAAAAAGTTTCCCGTGGTTTTCTGGGTCTGTAAAATGTGATATTTCTTAACTTTCCTTGGCAGAAATCCTTAATATCAAAAGTTATTGACCCAAGTAGCAAGATCCATACCTCTACCTCTACATGACTATCTCCATTCAAAATATTCCCAGAAAATAAACATTTCAGGATTAAATTGTACACTTTTGGTCTCAAGTCAATGAAAACTCACTTGTATCTGGATATGGGAACAAAATCTAGACCCATTTTGAAATAACTAGACTTGAGAAAGAACAAATAAACAATTTTAAGTCCCAAAATAATGTCTTTTAGCTGAATTTTTTTTAAAAATCACTATAATCAACAAATCACTTAAAATACTGTAAGCTTTAATTTCCCATATTAATGTATATGATGAATAGCCACCTATTTTGAATATCCTTTGGGGGGTATTAGAGGTGCACATCTGTGGGTGCTCAGGCATTACTCCTGGCTCAGTGCTCAGGGAATCATTCCTAGAAGTGTTTGGAGGAATCACACAGCATCAGGGGTTGAACCTGGGATTACTGGGTGGAAAGCATGTACTCAGCCCTTTGATTCATCTGACAGTTATTTTAAGATCCTTTTTAGAAAAACTGGATTTCTATACTGGCAAGGCTTGCTTCAGTGAAAATTTCACTAGCAGAGCATGTGAAGAATTCCTCACTGGAATCAGGGAACACCTTACAGGTCTAGATGAGCATCTCTGGAGGGTGGCCCAAATTATAAAAGGTGAAAATCTGCCACCCACACCTCTGGTCTCTTCTCTTAGCCTCTGCTACCCAGAGCTTCCCAACAAGCAGATATAAGACTCTCTGAGGGTACCTTTAAAAGCATAAATTCTTGTGTCTGTCTCAGTCTTGCTAGGTTGAATGGAGTCTGCTCTTTAAATAACTTCCTCAGTAAATTTCTATGCCAAGTTAGAGGACCTTTGGTAGTAGAGTGAACACAAGCACTGGAGTCAGATAAGCCAAGATTTGATATCCAGCACTGACACCCACTTAACATAATGAACCCTAAGGGACCTAGTTAATTACTTAACTTCTTTTAAATCTTTTTTCCCATGCAGAAAAATGGAGCAAAAGCCAGGGATATTATAAATTTATAATAGAGCATGCAAAATAATGAGCCACCGCCATAATTTCTCCTCTAATAAATGCCTACTCCCAAGGAAAACATCTTTTACCTATCTTTGTAATTTGGCAGATTTATTATTAACTTTCTGGAGGACTGCTATCTTAAGATAATATCACTGGGCAATAGGAATAATTTCTTCGTTCACTGATGTTTAAAATACCTAAAAGCATATTATAAATAGGAAAGATTCATGGGGATTGAATTTATTTTAATCATGGGAATTTTTCTCAAGAAAGACAAAATCAATTATATCCTGATTACTGGATACGAGATAAAAATCTGGTAAGAAATATGGAGGTTGCCATTTTTTCTCGCTAGGTATCTATAGTGAGCTATTATTTAGAACATTATGAATATGCAGTGCACAGAGAACATTGACTAAGAACTAGAAGACCTGAGCTCAAATCCTTGTCATGCTACATTGCACAAGTCCGTTCTCTCTGAGTCTCCATGGGGAAGTCTCTAATACATGAACATGGCTGTCAATTTGCCACCATACAAAACTGATACTCAAGTTGGGCTCTTGGAATGTAAAGAGCTGGGACTGGAGCCAACAGAAGCTTGGACTTGGTCCCAGCAGTTCTCCTATATGCCCTAACATAGATAGGATTTTTATAGAAGTGCTTCTCAAATGACTGTAGCAAGATAACTTTTATCATCTTGAATCTGCCACTAACCAACTATATTTTATATCACAAACTATATATACTTAATATATATCATAGGCTATATTTTATTAAGTATAAATCCCAACTCCTCAGTGTAGGTTTTACTTATGATTTTCTTCAAAGAGTACACTATGGAAGGAAATACGGAAAAATAACTTGACGGCAGAGAAAACTGACAAACACTTCCTTAGTCAGATAATCACAATAGTAGTAAATCAAGTTTACAAGATGTAGCCTTAATATTATGTGAAAAAAGGACCCAGGATCTTACCAACATTATGACTCCTCCATCTAAAACACAAAATAGTAGATGAGGGAAGTATTGGGCGGAGAAGAGACTATATCTACCAAAATTCTACTTGGTTTAGCCTGGAAGCAACATATCCAATTTTCCCACATTTGTCAAGAACTGGTCACATGACTTCAATATATATTGAAGTACAGGGAAATACAATCTGGCCTTGTACCCAGAAAGTAAAAACCGGTTTGGTGAGCATTGAGTTAGTTTTCAGCAGTAATTAAGACAAGAACTCAAGGAAAGCCAACCGAACATGTTAGTTCTCTATGGTTTTATGTATACAGATAATAGTCTCCTAGAAAACATGAGTACTGTCTGGACAATTCACATTAGCACTGAGCCAGTGCCCAGTAATTAGTGCTTATTCACAGAATTAGAAGTGAGAGTCCTTCATGTTGACTGCCTTTATTCCAACCCAAGTTCTATTTCTTGCATCCTAAGTATCCTAACATTCTAACCTGAAATGTTAGAATATTTTTTGAAGCTCAGTTTTCTCTTTATAGAATAAGACACTGGAATTTATTTCACAGTAGAAATGATTAAATGAGATATTTCTTACAAAGCACTTAGCACATAATCCGTTAATATTTATTAATGCTTCCTATATGTCAGGATTTATCATAAGGGCTTTATGTTAAAAAAAAAAAAAGAACAACTAACCTCAAGCACACAACAATTCACTGTGGTAGGAATTGTTTTGAGGGATTATGGGGCAGGAGGGTGTCACACCTGACTGCTCAGGCTTACTCCTGAACTTGTTCTCAGAGATCACATCCGCTGAAGATAGGGGATCATAAGTCGTTCCAGGAATCAAACCCAGGTTGGCCACAGCAAGACAAGTGGGCTACCTCTTGTACTATCACTCCAGTCCCTGTTTACTCCATTTTTATTTTGGAAAACGTATGCAGTGCTAGAGATTGAGCCAGGATCAGCAGCATGCAAGGCAAACAGCTCAGTTCCTCTCCTATGTCTCTGACCCATGAGTTTCCTAGATTTTTATTTAAAAAGTACCATATAGACCATATAGCATATACAATTTTAATCTTCTTTCTATTAATGTATATATATTTCTCTCATGCTTATGCATATTTCAAATATTCCTTTTATTGCTGTATATTCCATTGCATCATTATACCATAATTTAGCAATTCCTCTGTTAGAGAAAGAAAATTAGGATTATTTCTGGTTTTCAGCTTATATAATAGAGCTGCTATGATAATTATGTGCAAGTATTTATATGGATATATAACTTCATTTCTCTTTGGTAATGAATAGTAATATTGAACATATCTTTATATATTTATGTGTCATTTATGTCTTTTCTGGTGAAGTGACTGTTTAGGTATTTAAGCTATTTTTTTAAGTTTTTTTTTATTTTTTGAATCACCATGAGAACAGTTACAAAGCCTTCCAGTTTAAGTATCGGTCATACAATGATAAAATACCCATCCCTTCCCCAGTGCACATTTTCCACCACCAAGAACCCTAGTATACCCCCATCTCACCCCTCCCCCTGCCATGTGGCAGATGATTTCCACTTTACTCTCCACTTTGATCACATTCAATATTTCGACAAAAGACCCACCATTATTATTTGGAACTTTCCCCAACAATCAGACCTGCCAGAAAGGTATTGTTAGATAATTTGTTTTCTATTGTTGATTATGAAGAGCATATGATGTCACGTGGCCACAGAGTGGCCACACGATTTTGAATTTCTGATATTTTGGTAATAAGTCTGGAGGGATTTCTGCCAAAAGCCTCTGGTTTCCAAGATTGGTTTGTGTGCCCCTGGGGTCATGGTTGTTCAGGAGATAGGAACCATTCATGGGTGGCAACTTGGGACCTCATTGGGGCAGGAAGAGAGGTCAGTTCTACCCCCATCCCATGAGGCCCCACGTGTCACATGCAGTCTCATACCTGGCTGTACAATAGGCTCTGAAAAGGTAGAGGTCACTGTGTCACCAGGGAGAAAAGGCAGAAGGGATAAACACCTTTCCCCACCTACGGTGGCTCGGTGCCATAGTTTAATGCTCAGTCCAGATGCATTTCTGCCAAAAGCCACTGGGTTCCGAGATTGTCCTGTGTGCCTCTGGGATCATGGCCATTCAGGAATCAGGAGCCATTCATGGGTGGCAACTCAGGGGCCTTGTTGGGGTGGGGAAAAAGGCTGGTTCCACCCCTCTACCCCGTGAGGCCCACGTGTCACTGCTCTCTGTCTGGTTTTGGGCTGGGGCAGACATTAGATCATTTATTTTCTATTTCTCACTTTACATATCAGGAAAGGTTGCGCAGCCACGTAAGTGGCCGCATGCTTTGGAGGAATAGTCCTGTGGCCACATACCAGAGCCATGCTTGTAGAAGCTCGTGGTCACCAGGATTCCATCTGGACAAGGCTGGGAGACTGCACCTACTCCATCTGGGGCGAGTCGGAGATATCAGCTCGGTATGGGGACTGGGGAATTCTCCAGTATTGTGGTGCCCACCAGGTTTCTTCACTCTATGTTTTTTTTTATTTTAAATCTGGGGCCAATCTATTCTTCACTCTATTTAACCTATTTATAATTGGATTGTTCACCCTTAAATAAGTTTGGGTGATTATTTGTATATTCTGTTTGAGTTTCTTATGAGATATGTAACTTGAAAATATTTTCCTTCCATAGATAGCTAGTCTTTTTATTCTCTTTCAAAGTACAGTATCTTTCAAAGTGTAGAGATTCTTAATTTTGGAAAAGTTCAATTTATACATTTTTTCTTCCTGGATCATGCTTTTGAAGTAAAATTGTTACTTAGACTCAATTTGAGAATATTTTCTTCTTATGTTATCTTCTAAAAATGTTATGCTTTTAAATTTTATACTGGGATTATTATTCATTTCGATTTGTAAATTTTGCAATGTTCAAATCAATGTTTTTACATAAAGATAACCAATTGTTTCAGCATCAATTGTTAAAAGGACTACTCTTTCTTCAATGAATTATCTTTGCATTTTTATTAAAAAACAATGTCCATATATACATAGATTCATTTTCATATTTGTTCACCTTGATACAATTACCACCTTACCTCAATTATTATAGTTTTACACCAAATCTAGAATTAGGTAAAGAGTACTCTAAATTTGTCATTTATCAAGATCTTTTAGCTATTCTAACTCATTTTCATTTATGCAAAAACTTCAGAATTAGTTTTCAAATTTCTTTACTTCCTTCTCAAAAGACTAATGTATGTTTATAGATTAATTCATGGAAAATTAATAGTTTAACAATGTTGAGTCATCCAATGGCATATGTCATGTTTAATTTAGGTTTAGTAGTTAACAAAATATAGATACAATATCTGGTTGTGCTAAGGGCTTGCCCCTGGCTCTGGGCTCAGTGATCATTCCTGGCAGTGATCAGGGCATCAGATACGGTGCTGAAGATTGAACCTAGGTCTGGATGTATGCAGGGAAAGCACCTTATTCACTGTACTATATATCCTGCCCCATCAATATCATTTAAATATTCTCCATACTACCTTATTTCTCTGCCTAAGTTGTGTATAAGAGAATCAAGTCACTGTTTCACTTGTGCCCTCACCAAGTTTCCTTTTTCATCTGTAAAAAGGGAATTAGAATGCCCATCCTATAGAATTTAGCACAAAAATGTACATACAATTCACCTAGCTTCTCTTATTATTTTGTTAATAAATATTATTAAATAAAAGAAAAAATATAGGAGTTTTAAAAATGAGGCAACAAAGTGTTTGTTTTTAGCAAAAGACATCTGAACTGGTAAAATAGTAAGTAACTAAACAGAAGTCAATAACCATGGCAGCAGGAATTCCTCACAAAGGAGCTCCTAGATTCAGATAACCAAATGGGACAGCAGTGTACATACTCATGGCTAGACAGAGGGTAGATAATCTGAATCTGTTGTGTACACACATATTAAGATATTAGTTGTCATGTTCCAGTTTTAGGAATGAGACTTAGGAGGGATAAAACAGTGAGGCAGGGAAAGGGCGTGAATCTGTAACTCTGTGCATAGCTTAGCAGTTTGTAATCATCTCTTTTTCTGGGGAAAAACTGAATAAAGTTGATCTGACTGCTTTTAAAATAGCTTAAGCTCTATTGATTGCTGATGCACTAAAGTGCACAGCTACCAGGAAGGAGTTTTTCTCCTATCTAGAGGGCTCTACCCAGCCCAGGCACTTGACTGCTAAACAACCCGCATAATAGCAAATGCACTTAATCTGCAATCAAATGTTATCTGGATGAAGTTTTTCCAAGTGTACATGTTTATAATTTGGGTTCAAATATTTTTAATTGATTATTGGGTATGAAGAAAACGGGTATATTAATCAAGGCAATTAGCAGTTGAATGCTCCTATGCACACAGACACACACACCACAACCACCACCTCCACCACTAACAGAAATCTAAGGGGGTTGGCACAATAAAGGCTGATGTAATTCCAGTAGTTATCCTTCATCTCACAGCTACATTGTCTATAGCAAGTGGCCTGCAAGGTATTCATACCATGCAAATGATAAACTGACTCTACTTCAGCTTAGAAAATTCACTCACAGTCTATTGAGAAAAATTAAGCACATGAGCCCAATATACTCTGGGAAACACAAGAGCAAGTGGTGAATATTAAATACAAGTGGTGAATATTAACTAGCATTGCTATACCTATAGGTATATGCCAGTTCTTCCTTCCATACCATTTACATTTCCTCTCCAGAAGTGGCAAAGGAACAAATAGACAAACTAATAAAGCAGACTCTGTATTGTGGTTTGTCACATGTGTGCAATTTTTAATAGATGGAAAGCAGGCCAGAGTGATGAAGTGGACTGCTCAATGTGTATATAAGGAATCTGAGGAGAGTTTTCCCAACTATTTTACTTCTATACACAAATTTTGACAACCAAAAAGCTCTAAAATGTTCCAAAATCAAATGCACTGTAGCACTGTCGCACTGTTGTTCCATTGTTCATCGATTCGCTTGAGCGGGCACCAGTAATGTGTCCATTGTGAGACTTGTTACTATTTTTAGCATATCGAATACGCCACAGGGAACTTGCCAGGCTCTGCCATGTGGGCGGAATACTCTCAGTAGCTTGCCGGGCTCTCCGAGAGAGACAGAGAAATAGAATACGAGTTGGCCGTGTGCAAGGCAAATGCCCTGCCCACTGTGCTATCGTTCCAGTCCACATCAACTTGGATGGGAGACATCAAATGCAAGACAAAACAAAAAAATAGAAACACAAGAGTCCATGTGCCATCACTTCCAATAAAGTACTAGATTTTGTCCTTCCTGTACTCATTATAGTGGACTCTGTCAAAGTAAGGACCTTGATACACAAAGGACACACAACTACCGGACAGTATGACAAATAGCTCTTGAGTTATATTCCAACAGGTGACAGGGCATGTTGGACACCTAGTGCCCAGGAATCAAACTAAATAGCATCATCAGGTGTAGCCCCAAAACCTAAATAAATAAATAAATAAATAAAAGTCATGGGTATTTGGAACTGCACTGAATCTGTATAATGATTTGGATAAAATCACCATTTTCATAATATTAATATTTCAATGTTTCAATGTGTTTAAAGGTAACTCTGTGGACTTGAAAAATGATATATTGATTAAAGCACTTGGCTTATTTGAAGTTGACCCTGCTTTGATCCCCAACACCACATATGGTCCCTTGAGCCCCACCAGGAGTTACCCCTGAGTATTGCTAGATGTAGTACTCCCCCAAGGAATATGATTTCAAAAGGTAGCTCTGGTAACCAGCATAGACTCTCGAGTGTTTGCTTTATTTTCCATTGATTTTTATTCTAAATTAGTTTCATTTGGGTTCCTTTTCTCTATCCTTCCTGGAGATCTAAGGTATAGCTTAGATCAATGTTTCCTGAAGTCAACAATAACTCCCCTTGTTGGGGAGTGCAGAAATGATGGAGAGGTAGTAAAAGTTTTGGGTGTAATTGGGAGGGAAATTGTGATTCTAGTTTGTTCACTTAAAGAAACTAAATTCCTGGGGAGGATATACTGAGTGCTTTGGGAAGGTGATTTAGGTGACACTCAGAGGTGCTTAGGGTTAATTCCTGAATTTGTGCTCAGGAGTACTAATGACAGTGCTCAGGGGACCATATGTGGTGCCAGGGATCAGCCCAGGATGGCTGTGAGCAAGGCAAGTATTTTTGCCCATATATGATCTGTCCAGTGTGCTACTTTTATTTTTCAATTTTATCTGAGGTCTCATAACTTACAATATTGTTAATTATAAGGTTTTATATATACAATGTGGTGCTGAGTGATTTCTTTTCTTAAAAGGGAAGTGGTTGACCGGCATGTCCAAGGCTACTCTCCACATGCTCAGACAAGCCTCACCCAAGAGGGCACGAGCCTCACCCAAAACGGGATGAATCTCACCGGAAAGCGGACCGGCAGGAAAACCCAGATATGTGGGAACCCATTACTGAGATCTCCAAGCCTGGTTGAATAGGGACTGGGTCTTCTTCCCCCAGGTCCCCAGCTTTCCAGTAGCTTGGCAGTCACACCCACAAACTGCCCCTAGAGCCATGTAATCCCATCAATGGCCAAGACCCAGAGACTATAAACTAAAGCTCCCAGAAGAGAGCGTTACAGAATGCCCTGACCCTGAGCCAGGCTGTCTTCACCGGGGCACCTCAGAAAGAGGTGGGTTGAGTTTCCCTCCCTGCCCCAAGCAGAACCCCGGCAGCCGAAAACCTCCAGAACCCAACCACCACCATATCCAAGGCCACTCTCCACATGCTTGGACAAGCCTCACCCAAAATAAAATGAACCTCACCAAAGAGCGGACCAGCAGGAAAACCCAGATTTGCGGGAACCCATGACTGAGATCTTCAAGCCCACTTCAATCAGGACTGGGCCTCCTCCCCCCAGGTCCCTAGTTTTCCAGAAGCTTGGCAGTCACACCCACAAACGGCCCCTGGCATCATGTAATCTCATCAATGGCCAAGACCAGAGACTATAAACTGAAGCTCCTGGAAGAGAATGACACCGAATTTCTTGGACATTAAATTCTATCCATAACAAGGAATACAAAACAAATCATCTAGTGTTGCCTTTTCGGCAAGTTTGAGAGGTAGTGAAACTGCTGTCGAAATATCGAATATAACCAAAGTAGAGAGAGAGTATGGGGGAAATTTTCTGCCACACAAACAGGGAAAGGGTTGAGACGGGGAGGGGGGGAATACTGGGTGATGGAAAGTGTGCACTGGTGAAGGGATGGGTGTTTTGATTATTATATGAGCGAAGCTCAGACATGAAAGCTTTGTAGCTGTATCTCATGGTGACTCAAAAAAAGGGGGGAAATAATAAAATAAAGTTAACATTCAGAATAGAATTTTAAAAAGTGGAGTTCATGCCCAATTCAATCAGTTTAATCAATGGCTGAATAAATAGCAGTACTCCTACATTATTAAAAAAGAAAAGGAAGTCATTGACCAAATAAATTTGAGAACCTCTTCTGTCTATTTAGAATTTAAACACTTAAAGTGTTATTAAATAGTGTTATGATAGATTTTTTTTAAATTTACGTTTGATAATTCCAATGTATCACCTCAGGGATGATCCACATTGATTACATTTTTCTCTTGAGAATACGTCACTTACCCTATTCTTGTTCTTTACATGTTGAATAATTCTAGAAAGTAACCTGATATTAAAAATGCTTTGTAATGAAAACTGAGTACTAATATATGTTTTACCCAAAAGTGGAATGTTCTTATTTTAGTTAAAAAGAAATTAAATATATTAAATACCCTTTTTGTGAGGGATACATAGATTACTAAGTCCCTCAAATAAATAACTGAGAAGGACAGAGAAAGGAAGAATTCAAGGGAAGGAGTAATAAAAGGCAAAAGGGTGGTTATAAAGGCAGGGGTAGAGTTATTAACAGTGGAGAGGTATGCTATAACCACAGAGCCAACAACACTGAAATCATAAGACTCCAGCAACCAAACTTAAAATTGGGTCTGGCTAGGAGGCAGGCTAGAGGGTGGATAAAAAGTGGGGACGTTGGTTAAGGGAAGTTGATACTGATGTTGGGATTAATGTTGGAACATTTTTGCCCAAAGTTCAACTGTGAATAATTTTGAAAATCACAATGCCTTAATAAATTTTCTTAATTTTTAAAAACACCCTTTTAAAGCAATAGTTCAAACAAACAAAAACCAAGGAAGTCTTAAGTCTACTCAATATTGCTCCCATGTCTATTTCAATTAAAAAAAAACTATTAGGGGACCAGAAGATAGTACAGTGGGTAAAACACTTGCCTTGCATGCAACTGACCTCAGTTTGATCCCCAGAATTTCATGAGTTCTCCTGAGCCCACCAGAAGTGATTCCTGACTGCAGAGTCAGGAATAGGTGTGGTCCCAAAACCAAAAAAAAGAAAAGAAAAGAAAGGAAAAACTGTCATAAGGACTCTAGAAGCTGCTGGATCTCTAAATAAGCCTATAATATTCTACAGTAAATGTTACACACCCCTTGATATAAAAGAAAAGAGTGTGTGCTCAACTGATTTTATAGTTTCTTGTCATTTTCTTATTTCCTGTTTTAAAGCTGTAAGCTTCACTTAAACAGCAGCTAATATCGTTACTATCATTGAATTAGCTGATTTCTCAATATAGAGCCTGGGTTCATGGGTTCATGGAAATACACTACTGCCCAAACTGCCAAGAGATGTGTTGCTAAACTGAATGGGGCAATTTGCTCTTTTTAAAATTAATTAATTTATTTCTGAATCACTGTGATATATAAAGTTTTCATGATCAGGTATCAGTCATACAATGTTCCAACACCCATCCCTCCATAGTGTACACTTCCCATCACCAATATCTCCTGTATCCCTGCTCTCCTGCCACCCCCCCCCACACACACAAGACCCAGCCAGCTACTATGGCAGGCACATAATGGTTCTTTCTTTATCCCAACTGCCCTCTCCCTCAGCCCTTGAGGCAGGCTTCCAAACATGGACCATTTGTTCTGTCCCTTGTTTCTACTGTCCTTGGGTATGAGTTTCATATGGTTATGACCCTGCCATTGCATGCAAGTGAGTTTTTTCAGTGATAAAATTAGTCTAGTGAACAATTTGAGAACCAGATGTTGACCATGGGCGGCATTCTATAAATATTTGGGGATGTATTGATTGATTTACCAAAAATGGGAATATTTTAATAATATTTGGTCATTATCCAGAAGGAAACCAAAAGTTCTCCCCATTTTTTAAAAATAAATTTATAGCTTTTAATTATTCTAGAAAAGTTTCACACAGAGGAGTTCCCGTTATCTTTTTTTTTTTTTTGGTTTTTGGGTCATACCCAGTGATGCAGCAGAGGTTACTCCTGGCTCTGCACTCTGAATTACTCATGGCAGTTCTCGAGGAACCATATAGGATGTTGGGAATCAAATCCAGGTCGGCTGCGTGAAAGGCAAACGCCCTACCCACTGTGCTATTGCTCCAGCCCCACTTCACTCCATTTTAAACCCTTTATAACCTTCTAAATATTTTATCCAAAAATTCTACTAAAGGTTTTAGGGAGCTTCCAATCAATCTTCTTTCTTTAGGTAAGGGCCCAAAAGAGGCCAGTATCTCTGAACCTGTCCTACATGAGCCAGCTGCAGAAACTATCTGAGCAAGTTTCCTCATCTTGCTCCAATGCCAAGGCAAAAAAGCAAGTCCTTATAAGGACATCATTCTGTGGGGCTGAGTTCAAAATCAATATCTTGTCTGCACCAGAATCAGACACCAGATAAAGCTGCTCAGATACCCCATAGAAATAATCATAAAATTAATGTCATAAGATGTCTGGTGGGTGTTTTTTGGCTTGATTGTTTTGGCCTGGTTTGGGGAATCCATAATCCATATTTGTTCTGTAAAATACAAAGTGTATTGATCTTCTTTTTCATGACACGTAGAGGTGTGTGTGGTTTGAAAACTGCTATTCATTCATCCTAATCCAAATCTTCTTCTCCCTCTGCTTGGATGCCCCAGAAAACAAGAAAATAACGTGAGTGATCATGTATACAGATGGTCCTTCCAAAATGGCAAGGACACACACAACTCACTCTGTACACTTGTAACAACTGGTGTTAATCATAAATTGTCGTAATATATTAACTTTATATTATATCCCCAAATGTGGATTCAATACATTCTGATGTCTCTGAGGGGAAATGTGTTGGTATTCAAGTTAAAATGTTATAAGGAGTTCAGTGACCCTGAACACGAATATTTAATCCTTTTCTAAGGGTGAAACCGTCTCATTAGATAGACAGAACCCTGAGTGTCACCAATATACAAGTTACTAACCTGTGTTCAGTTAGACACAAATTTCTGTTTTCAGTAACCAACAAGCGCACATCCTGTGGTCATGATGATCATAAGAATTTCAAACACTGTTAGGGTATCATACACAAAATGAGAACAACTGAGCTCAGTGGGGCTGTCTCAGGCTCTGCGATCTGCCAAGCCATGGTGGGGAAGTCTGGAGAGCATGAAAGTAACTGGAAAGCAATCTACCTGGTGCGTGAGGGTGAGCTGAAGGCAGTGTCAGACCTGCCTGCTCACCACAATCTAAATTTCGGCAGATGGTAGGAACTCAGGCCAGTTTCCACTGCTGACGAGGCTCCAGTCTCCTTCCTCACGGCACAGGTTGTGGCCTCTAAGGGGGTAGCCCAAACAAGCCAGGCTGGGGGGGGGGGATGAGGGGAGCTTTCATCCAGAGGGAACATCTGCTGTTCTCTGCTTACAGGAGGCTCTTTCTAAGCATCTGCTCTAATTCGCCTCAGAAACCACCCCTGGAGACTGGAAAAATCCAAACTTTGCAGCAATGATAAGAGCACTGAGAAGAAGCAGACTTCCTGAGTCTTCAAAAGAAAGGTCATTGGAAGATATTTTTCTCTCTGCTGCCTGTGTTTTTTTTTAGGCCAAGCTAAATTCCAAGCCCACAGCTTCCAGTCTAAGTCCTCAACCCTTTGGTGAATGGAGGGCAAGCAGCTGCCGAAAGTGCATGGCTGTGAGTCCAAGAAAGGATACAAAACCTTCAGAAAGAAGGTATGTAATATTTTTGTTGAATCAAATAGTATTTTGGAAGGGGAAAAAAGACACACATGAAAGCCCATTTAGCATTTGGCAACAGGAGAGAATTTGTTTTTTAAAAAAAGGCTTTCTGTACTCAGTGAACACTTATTTTAAGGGACTGTAGATTAAATTACTAGCCTGGGACACGTGGAGATTGGCTGAGCAGACTGAGAGTAACTGAAATTCCAATATTTCTGGACTGTTCTGAGACCATAAACTACACAGAAAATGGTCCTGTTTGCTGAATTATTTTCAGTTGCAACAGCGCTGTAACAACTCGAAGAATTTTAAGATGTATGTACAAGCCTGGTGAGTAACCATTTCAAATGTTCCGTGACTGGACCTATCTCCTTCCACTCTATTTAACTGGAGGTCCTAGAGCACCTTCAAGTAACCTAGAAGAAAAGCGCTCAATGCTCATAAGAGTAGAATTAGAACTGGAATTCCAAGTGGAGGACTCACAAGAAGGAAACATGTATTTTTTTGCAATAAACATAAACTCACACATCACATAATTTTCACAATTTAAAAAGTTAAAAACAAATCTGGATAAATATCTGATATTGAGATGGAGAAACAATATATGAGATTACTCCTAAGCAAATTTAGAATAAATTAATGTGAGATTTATATAGATTATACTATATAAGTGGTATTAAGAATCTGCAGACAAAGATGGATGGGCACATGAATTTGTGAACCCCTCAAAATAAGTTAAGGAAAATGGGGGACTAGGCCTAAGTGGTCCCTAAATCATGCCCAAATCTATGGAACATTCTAAGATGAATGCTGTGGATTGGGAAATATACCCTTTCATTTTCCCAGTAACCACCATACCTTTCATCTTAACCCCCAAGTTTCACATACTCACAGGCACCTTGAGGGTTCCTAAGGTATTTGAGTGTTCAATACTTACTGTAAAACTCTAACAAGTCTTAATTAGAAAATCAAAAGTCGCAATAATATTGGTGAATAGTAATAGGGAAAACAATGATAAATAAGGAAAACAAAGCAATAGTAGAGTGACACAGTTGATACAGAGCAATTTAAGAGTGTATTAAGGATCCAGGGCTCCTTCCTGGATTCTGGGGACTGAGCATACCCTTGCCCAGCCAAGTTTTAACCTAGAACTGCGGGGATGGGAACTGAGATAGATCGCACGCCCACCAATAGCAGCAACCTTCCGGGGAATGTCTTTCCTCCTTCCATCAAGATATCTGCACAGTATCCAGGGCTCCTTCCTGAAGCCGTAACCACTAACGTGGCCACGAGTTATTCTCCCCTCCATATTCCATAAGAACCATAAATTATCCTTGTAGGTGGAACTTTCACTAGGCAGCTTAACCACCAGAAACACATTAGGCCACCAAGTCATTAGCCCCGCCTCAATTAATACTGCACCAAAAACATAATAGTAACAGTGAGCATGAAGGTCTGAACCACACAGGTCACAATGGTAAAGCAACACAGAAGTCCACCGAGCTCAGTTAGTGAAGACACTAACCCAGAAGATCCCAATAGTAATGAAGCGTTAGACAACATTTCTGACAAGGAGTTTAGAAGGGAGCTACTAAGGATGCATAGGGAGCTAAAAGAAGCAATGAGGGGCTGGAGCAATAGCACGGCAGGTAGGACATTTGCCTTGCACACGGCTGACCCGGGTTCGATTTCCAGCATCCAATATGGTCCCCTGAGCACCGCCAGGGGTAATTCCTGAGTGCAGAGCCAGGAGTAACCCCTGTGCATCGACGGGTGTGCCCCCGCAAAAAAAAAAAAAGCAAAAGAAACAATGAAATGCACTTCAAATAAAATAAAAGAAGATTTGAAAGTAGAAACGCAGAAAATGCAAACAAAATTACAAATGGAAATGTCAGACCTGAAAAACCTGGTAGGTAAATTGAAAAACTCAGTGGAAGGCGTCAGCAACAGAGTAACTAAGCTGCTGAGAACAGAATCAGTGAGCTCAAAGATGAAGTGCAGACACTCTTTAGAAAAGAGCAGAAAATGGGAAAGAGATTCACAATCCACGAACAGATTTCAAGAGAAGATCAGGATAAAGCCAAGAGAAATAACATAAGAATTATTGGAGTCCCAGAGGGGCAGAAAGAAAACCCTGACAAAGAAGAAACCATCAAAGACATCATTGCTACGACATCCCCAGAACTGAAGACCACATGCGACGACATTCAGGAGGCCTGAGGGGTACCAGCTAGAATAAATTCAAATAAAAATACCCCAAGAAACATCCTGATCAAAATGACGTAAACCTTAGACAGAGACAAAATTCTGAAAGCAGCAAGATCAAAGAAATAAATTACCTATAAAGGAGCATCCTTAAGATTCACAGCCGATTATCTGATGAAATCCTTCATGGCCCGAAAACAGTGGTGGGATATAGTGAAAAAACTCAACAAAATCAATGCCTCACCAAAAATACTTTACCCAGATAGACTCTCATTCATAACAGAAGGAACAACACACAATTTCACAGACAAACAACAGCTCAGGAAATTCATAGACTCGAAACCATGGTTACAAGAACAACTAAATGGGCTACAAGACAAACCCCTCAAATACACCAAATTTTGACAGAAAGATAGCTCATAACAATAATCTCTCTCAATGTAAATGAACTAAATGCACCAATTAAAAGACACAAAGGGACTGCCTGGATCAGAAATTGAACCCAACATTCTGCTTCTGCAAGAAACACATCTTAACTGTCAGAGAAAACACAGACTTAAAGTCAAAGGCTTGAAAACAATCCTCAGGGAAACAACTCCCATAATAAAGCTGGGGTGGCCATTCTGGTATAAGATCACATTGATTTCAGACTGAAGAAGGTCACAAGAGATAGTGAAAGTCATTTCTTATTGATCAAGGGATCTGTACAGCAGGAAGAACTTACACTACTAAATGTATATGCACCTAATGAGAGATCAGTGAAGTACTTAAAACAACTACTCATACACTTGAAGAAAGACATCGATAGCAACACAAACCTAGTGGGAGATTTCAACACCGATTTATCAACTCTCGATGAATCAACCAGACTCAAGTTTTGCAAGTACATACTTTATCTGAGGGAAGAAATGAAAGAAGGGACTGCGTAGATACATTCAGGATAATTCATTCTCATAAAGCTGAATACACATTCTTCTCAAGTGTACATGGGACATTCTCCAATATAGACCACATGCTGAGCCACAAAACATACCTCCATAAAATTAAGAGGATAGAGATTGTATCAATGATCTTCTCAGAACATGATGCGCTGAAATTAAAAGTAAATCACACACAAAAACAGAAAACAAAATCAAACACCTGGAAATTAAACAGCTCACTATTGGACAACAAGTGGCTTAGAGAGGAAATCAAAAGATTCCTGGAAACGAACGAAAATGAGGATATGAGTTACAAAAACTCATGGAACATGGCAAAAGCTGTGTTGAGAGGAATGTTTATAGCTCTACAAGCATTCCTCAGGAAAGAGGAGCAAGCCCACATAAGTAACCTAACCTCACAGCTTAAGATCTTGAAGAATGACCAACAAAAGGAACCCAATCGGAGCAGGAAAAAGGAAATAATAAGACTCAGAGAAGAAATTAACAAAATGGAAACCCAAAAATCAATCCAAAAGACCAATGAAACCAAGAGCTGGTTTGTTGAGAAAATAAACAAGAAAATAAGCAAGACTTACAAGAAAGGGAGAGAGAAAAACTTTATAAACCCAATCAGAAATGAAAAGGGGAACATCACAACAGAAACTACAGAAATCCAAAGGATCCTCAGGGATTATTTTGAGAACTTTATGCCATGAAATAAGAAAACCTCAAGGAAATGGATAAATTCCTGCATTCCTATAGCCTCTTGAGGCTGAACCAAGAAGATTTGAAATACCTGAACAGACCTATCACCATCAAGGAAATTGAAACAGTAATAAAGAGTCTTCCCAAGCACAAAAGTCCTGGCCCAGATGGATCCACTAGTGAATTCTTCCAAATATTTAAAGAAGACCTATTCCCAATCCTCTTTAAGCTTTTCCAGAAAATTGAAGTATCAGAAACACTTTCACTTTCTATGAAGCAAATATCACCCTGATATTAAAAGCAGACACAGATACCACAAAGAAAGAGAATTACAGGCCGATATCCTTGATGAACACAGATGCAAAGATCCTCAACAAAATATTAGCTAATAGAATTCAATGACTTATCAAAAAGAGCATGCACTATGTGTTGTACAAATGTTCTGTTAAGCGGTCTGAGGTGCTGAGACAGGAACGTGAGAGAAATTACTGTTCACGGAGGATCACAGACCTGCCCAGATCTTGTGATCAAAAGCAGCCTTTTCAGCCTCCTTTTATTTGCTGGCTTATTATAATCATGTCCAATGAAACTCAACAACGTAGAATAAAGAAACAGAGGTAACAGAAAATATGGTCAGTTACAGAAATGGAAACATAGTTACAAAAGATAGTCAGTTACAGTAACTGTAACTGTCATAACTTCCTCACATCTGGGGTCTGTGATAAATAGGAGAAAATGTTTATATCTAAAGTTTAGCTAGGTCTGAGATATGTGAAAAGGGGAAGCTGCTGCTTTGTGCTGCAGGAATTTGCTGGCCACAGATAGTTGGTTTTGCCTTTTCCATATAAATCAGAATCTCAGGCTTGCCTACTTAGTGCAGAGTGGGGTCATGGTTCTGCTTCTTGCTTGTAGGACAGCGTCCAAGGACTCATCTTCATGATTTGGTAGGGCACCAACAACAATGACCAAGTAGGACTGATCTCAGGGATGCAAGGATGGTTTAACATTCGCAAGTTAATCAACATAATTCATCCTATCAATAAAAGAAATAATAAAAACTGTATGATCATATCAATAGATGCAAAGAAAGCACTTGACAATATCCAGCACCCATTTATGATTAAAACTCTCAGCAAAATGGGCTTCGAAGGAACTTTCCACAATATAGTCAAAGTCATCTACCACAAGCCCACGGCAAGCATCATTCTCAATGGGGAAAAAAATAAAAGCTTTCCCTCTAAGCTCAGGCACAAGACAAGGTTTCCCAATTTCGCCACTCCTATTCAATATAGTACTGGAAGTACTGGCCATCGCAGTCAGGCAAGAAAAAAATATCAAGGGCATACAAATAAGAAAGGAAGAGGTCAAGCTATCATTATTTGCAGACACTATGATACTATACTTAGAAAGCCCTAAGGAGTCTACAGAAAACCTCCTAGAAACAATAGATCTGAATAGTAAAGTGGCTGGCTACAAAATCATCACCCCAAAGTCCCTGGATTTCTTAGGTACAAATAACAAGAGAAGAAAGACACATTAAAAAAACAATCCTGTTCACAATAGTACCTCAGAAAATCAAGTACCTCAGAATCAGCTTAACAAAAGATGTGAAGGACCTGTACAGAGAAAATTACAAAACACAACTTCAAGAAATAAAAGAGAACACTAGGAAATGGAGACATATCCCTTGCTCATGGATAGGGAGGATTAACATTATCAAAATGGCAATACTGCCCAAAACACTATACAAATTTAATGAAGTCCTATCAAGATATCCATGATATTTTTCAGAGAAATAGACAAAACACTCCTGAAATTCATATAGAAAAATAAACCCCCACGAATAGCTAAAGCAATCCTTGGGAAAAAGAAGATGGATGGCATCAACTTCCCCAACTTCAAACTATACTACAAAGCAGTACTAATTAAAACCGTATGGTATTGGGCTAGAAACAGACCTGCAGATCAATGGAACAGAGTTGAATATTCTGTCACAGACTCCCAAATATATGACCATTTAATATTTGACAAAGGAGCAAGAAATGTGAAATGGAACAAGAAAAGTTTCTTCAACAGTGGTGCTGGGAAAACTGGATAGCTACCTGCAAAAATAACGAAATCTGACTTCTGTCTAATGCCAGGCACAAAAGTCAGATCAAAGTGAATTAAAGACCTCAATATCAGGCATGAATCCATAAGGTACATAGACAAAAATATAGGCAGAACCTTCCATAATATGGAAGCTAAAAGCATCTTTATCTATGAAACACCACTGACCAAACAGGTAGAAACAAACATAAACAAATGGTACTACATTAAACCGAGAAGCTTCTGCACTTCAAAAGAAACAGAGACCAAATACAGAAAGAGCCCACAGAATGGGAAAGGATATTTACCCAATACCCATCTGATATAACCCATCTGGTTAATATCCAGGATATACAAGACACTAGTAGAATTGTATAAGAAAAAACCCTCCAACCCCATCAAAAAATGGGGAGAAGAAATGAACAAATGCTTCCTCACAAAAGAAATACAAATGGCCAGAAGGCACATCTCTAGTCATCAGGGAGATGCAAATCAAAACAACAATGAGATATCATCTCACACCACAGAGACTGGCACACATTTAAAAGAACAAAAGCAACCAGTGCTGGCGTGTATGTGGGGAAAAAGGGATGCTCTTTCACTTTTGGTGGGAATGCCGACTGGTACAGCCTTTCTGGACAGTCCTTCAAAAACTAGAAATTGAGATTCCATATGACCCCGCAATACTACTTCTTGAAATATATCCCAAGAGTGCAAAAAAGCACAGTAGAAATAACATCTGTACCCATATGTTCATTGTAGCTACTGTTCACAATAGCCAAAATCTAGAAACAACCTGAATGCCCTAAAACAGATGACTGGTTAAAGAAACTTCGGTACATCTACACAATGCAATATTATGCAGCTGTTAGGAGAGATGAACTCATGCAATTTGCTTATAAGTGAATGGACATGGAATGCTAAGTGAAATGAGTCAGAAAAAAAGGGACAGATATAGAATGACTGTACTCATTTGTGGACTATAAAATAGCAAACCATGAAGCTGACACCCAAGGACAGTAGACACAAGGGCCAGGAAGATTGCTCCATATTTAGAAGCCTGCCTCATGAGCGGGGGGAGAAGGCACCTGGAAAAGAGAACGGATCGCTAAGAAAATGATGGTTGGAGGAATCGGTCAGGATGGGAGATGTGTGTTGAAAGTAGATAAAGGACTAAACATGATAACCTCTTGGTATCTGTATTGGAAACCATAATGCCCCAAAGTAGAGAATATGGGAAATATTGTCTGCCATGGAGGCAGTGGGAGGGTGGGAAAAGGGGGGGTGTATACTGGGGATATTGGTGGTATGGAATGTGCACTGATGGAGGGATGGGTGTTTGATCATTGTGTGATTGTAACTCAAACATAAAAGCTTGTAACTATATCTCACGGTGATTAATAAAATTTTTAAAATGTTAAAAAAAGATTGTATTAAGTTGCTCAATTTGCCAGAACAAAGTATCACAGGCTGAGTGACTACAGCAACAGAACTTTTGTTTTCCACAGTTCAGAAGTTCTTTATAGAACCTAAAGTAAATTTTTTGAAAGATCCCTTAGTAAGAAACATTTGGTAATGAAATCTTTAAGCTTTGTTTAAAATGTCATTATATTACCTTCATTTGTTAAGATAATTTCACTGGGTCTATAAATTTATGGCTGACTATTACTTTTGTTCAAAAGTTGCCTTTTGAAATAATAGTATGAATCAGAAATATGTGAATTTTTTTCTTGAGGAAAATATTATATGGGTTTTAATGAATCTTTCAGACAAGTAATGAGAAGTTTGATTTGATTGTGTTAGGGTAAGTACAAGAGACATACATTGTTCTGCCTAGTAAAGTGAGAGAAAACTTACACTTCTTTGGGCAGACAAAAAAAAAATTAAACCTAAGCACACAGAGGGGAGGGAGAGAAGAACAAAAACCTGAGCACACAGAAATTAGGTAAAAGGCAGACATTAAGTCTTAAAAATCTTTGTAATTATGCACGGTGATAAATGTTAACTAGATTTATTGTGATGATAATTTGCACTATATACAATATTGGGGGATAGCAAGATTTAAAATGGCTTTTTTATGACTTTCTCATCAATGTGATTGTGAGCAAAGAATGACTGTTTTCCAGAGACATCTGATCTTTCCCTTCCACAACTAGAGGGTGTTCTCTAGGCCCTTCTTTCTTGACAGAAGTATCTGGGTTTGGTTTTTCTGTTCGTCGGGAGTTTGGTCACTGAAGATTGTGATACCATAATTTATTGTTTGAGTTCGAGATCATCATCTTCAGTTGGCACATTCAGGAGCTACAGACTTAAGGTATTAGCCCAAATCTTATAAAGGGACAGGCGGCTAGAGGTCAGTCACATAGGCAGTGTGTGATAAATGCCAATCAAAACTCTGAACACCAAAGGCTCAGAGGAACCGCTCTGGTGAGAATACTCTACATCCAGCTGCACGATGTCAGAGAGAGGTAGCTCCTTCATGATTCACAGGGAAAGACAACCGGAAACTTCATTATCTGGAGCCCTCCTGGATTCTGCTCTTTTTTGTTTCCTGCACTGGGCTACTGCTAACCTATGCCCTCTCGCTATAGTTAACCATGAATGTAGCTTTCAGTTAATTGTGTGATTCTTTCTCGTAAATTATCCAAACTTAAGGTGGTTTAAGGAACCCAGTGAACTTGTATCTGGTGTTAGAAGCAAGGGCAATCTTGTGGGAACTATTCCCTCAGACCTCGCAGCTGGACAAACTCCACTATAATTATCCTGCATTATCCCACAACCCTCCAAAAATGTTTTTACTTCATGCAACTGTCTTATATTGTAGCTTTTTTGGGTGATTATAGGAAGAGAGGTAATATTTAACGTGAAAGAAGTCAGAAGAAACCTAGGCACTGCCTCAGGAAGTGAGTGAGGATATTGCACTCACGTAACAAAAGGGACATAAGTCCCCCCACCCCTTCATACACACATTGTTTATGAGTTATTGTTTATGCACTGCAGCACTGTAGCCCTGCTGTTCATAGATTTGCTCAAGCAGGCACCAGTAATGTCTCCATTGAGACTTGTTGTTGTTATTTTTGGCATACAGAATATGCCATGGGTAGCTTGCCAGGCCCTGCCATGTGGGCGGGATACTCTCGGTAGCTTGCCGGGCTCTCCAAGAGGGACAGAGAGCCCTGGTCGGCCGAATGCAAGGCAAACACCCTACCTGCTGAGTAAACATATATGTTAAGAGGTTTGCATATTGGCATAGGAATGGTAATAGAGTGATAAGCAGTGAGTACCTTTGATGTCTCTCTATGAAGTTATGGGAATTTCCTGCTCTGCCATAGCAGGACTTTTCCTGCTTGGCTGCATATTTCCAACCTCATAAATCTATATAAGATGGTTATGCTCAAGGGACTAACAATCCTGACCATGAGGAAGTCATTATTAGTGGAAAAATTTACCATAATAAATAAGATCAAAATAAAATGAAGGGGCTGGAACAACAGTGGGTAGGGTGTTTGCCTTGCATGTGGCTGACCCAGGTTCGATTCCCAGCATCCCATATGGTCCCCAGAGCACCTCCAGAAGTAATTCTGAGTTCTGAGTTCAGAATTACTCAGTAATTCTAAATAACCAATGTGCATCGCTGGGTGTGATCTAAAAAGCAAAAAATTTTAAAAAATAAAAATTAAAAAATAATAGAATAAAATAAAATGAGGAGAGGGCAGAGTGATAGTACAGTGGGTAGGGCATTTGCCTTGCACATAGCGGACCTGGGTTTGATCCCTGACATCCCAGTATGGTCCCCTTCATGTCATATGGTTCCCCAAGTGCCACCAGGAGTAATTCTTGTGTGCAGAGCCAGTAGTAAGCCCTGAGACTCACCAAAAAGCAAAAATAAATAAATTAATTAATTAAATGGGGAAAGTTACAACAGATACCACGATAGTACAACAGATCATAAAGTCATTATTACAAATCTCTTTACATATTCTCCAAATAGGTTGAAGAATCCTCAAGAAATTGACAAAGGCTTTGTCATATTAGACTGAATCAGAGGCAGTGTAAAACCTGAATACACCAGTACAAGAGTATTGAAACAACCAAAAGTCACTCTGAAACAAAACTTATGATCAGATAATTTTACTGAGTTTCACCTCAAGTTAAGAAATTTTTTTTGCTAACATTTTATGAGGCCAATATAACCCTGACAACAAATAAGACAGGGACATCACAACGCCAATATCCCTGATAAACATGGATGCAAATATCCACAATAAAAATCGCAGCAAACCAAATTTAACAATGCATCAAAAGGATCATAACCAAATGGAACTTACTCCAGGAATATAAGTGTGGTTAAACAAATGCAAATCAATATAATCAATATGCCACATCAATGAAAAGGAAAATCATATCATTATACCAATAGACATAGGTAAAGTGTGTAAGAAGACTCAAAATCTATTTATGGTAAAAATTTTCAACTGAATGGGGATAGAAGAAAACAGCTCAATATTATAAAGCCATATATAATAAATTCACTGCTAAAATAATTCTCATTGGCAAAAAAAACTGAAAAACTTCCTTCTAAGAACAGTCACAAAACAATTTCTAAATGCAATCAACAACCTAGAATAGAAAAAAAAATCCCTTTACAATCACGCCAAGAGGAATAAAGTGTCTAGGAAATATTTTACAAAGGGGGGTGAACGATTTGTACATCAAAAACTAAAAGCCAGGCCTGAAAGATAGTGTACCAGGTAGGGTATTTGTCTTGCACATGCCTGACCAGTACCAAGCACCATATTTCTTTTTCTTTTTTAATTTTATTGAATCACCGTGAGATAGTTACAAGCTTTCAAGTTTGGGTTACAATCTCACAATGATCAAACACCCATCCCTCCACCAGTGCACATTCCCCACTGCCAATATCCCGGATATACCCCCCTTTTTCCACCCTCCCCCTGCCTCCATGGCAGACAATATTCCCCATACTCTCCCTCTACTTTCGGCAGAGAGAGTTATTATGGCTTGCAACACAGACACTGAGAGGTCATCATGTTTGTTCCATTATCTACTTTCGGCATGCATCTCCCATCCTAACTGGTTCCTCCAGCCATCATTTTCTTAGTGATCCCTTCTCTATTCCATCTGCCTTTTCCCCTCAGCACCATATTTCTTGAGCCCTAAAAGGAGTGATCCCTGAGTCTAGAGCCAGGAATAAGCCCTGAGTACTGCTGGGTGTTTACTCTGCCCTCCCCTAGGCAAAAAAAAAAAAAATTAAACTAAAAATAAATGTTATAAGAAACAGAAGGAGCCAGAGGAAATAATGAAATATTCCAACTTCATGGGCTGGAAGAATTAGCATTATCAAAATGGACCACCCTGCCCAAAGCATTATACAGATTGTTTGATCACTATAGAAATTCCAATATATTACTGAAATTTGTATAGAACCACAAAAGACCTTGAATTGCCAGATTTAATATTGGGCCAAAAGAAAAATAGCTAAATCATGCTTCCAGAATTCAAACTATACTGAAAACAGTAGTAATCAATATATCAATAGTCTAACATTTGAATAAAAATAAAGAAAAAGATGTAATAGAATTTGGAGCCCAGAATTAAATCCTCACATTTATAGACATTTAAATTATAAGATAAGATATATCCAAAAGCTCTGCTGAGTGTTGAAAGTAGGTAAAGGGATACACATGATAACTTTTCACCATCTGTTTTGCAAACCATAATGCCCAAAAGGAAAGAAAGAAATAGGGAGAGAGAGAGAGAGAGAGAGAGAGAGAGAGAGAATGAAGGAAAGAGCCTCTCATAGAGGTAGGCGGGGGCAGGGGGGTGAGGAAAACTAGTGACATTGGTGGTGGGAAATGTACACTGATGAAAGGACTGGTATTAGAACATTATATGACTGAAATTCAATCATGACAACTTTGTTACTGTGTATCTCACTGTAATTCAATTTGAAAAAGTAAAAGATATATCTAAGAGCATAAAGTGGGGAAAAAGATCTCTTCAATAAGTGATGTAAACATGTGCATGCAAAGGAATAAACAATCTTCAGGCTAGAGCAATAGCACAGAGGGTAGAGTGTTTGCCTTGCATGTGGCCGACCTGGGTTCGATTCCCAGCATCCCACATGGTCCCCCAAGCATCACCAGGAGTAAATCCTGAATCCTGAGCACAGAGCCAGGAGTAACCCTTGTGCATCACCAGGTGTGACCCAAAAGCAAAAAAAAAAAAGGAATAAGCAATCTTACACCATGCAAAAGTTAACTTAAAATGGATTAGGACCTAAATGTTAGAACCCAAACATCATAAAACAATTGAAGAAAACAGACAAAACATTTCATGATATTGAAATCACTTCTACCTGAACAGGATTACCTAACGATTTGGATTAGACAGAAAAGATTATGACACTTTCACTCGTTTTCTCTTTCTCCCTACCTTTTTCCTTTTGAATAGTCAAGAACACCTAAAAACTATTAAAAGTTATGTGGAAATATAAAAGAAGAAATATGCAAAAAAAGAAATATGCAAAAAAAAGCCATGTCATTTGTCCAGAAAGATACTAAAGGGGTTAAGGCACTAGCCTTGCATGTGGCCAACCCTGGCAGCAAATATAGTCTCCTGAGCACTGTTCAGAATGACCCCTGAGCAAAGGAATAAACACAAAGCACCACCAGGTTGACCCAAATACACCCTCCCATTCACAGACAAAAAGAAAAACACATCATCATCCTGATTATCCTGAGACCTTCTACTTTACCTTAAGGTTTCCATCAAGTTTGTTTAGAAAGTGGTCCAGAACATCTGAATGAATAAAGAAGGTCTGATATGTGTACATTTAACACATACAATTCACACACAATAGATAGCTAGTCCACTATAAGAAAAGATAAAAACAGGGCCAGAGAGATAGCACAGCAAACAGGGTATTAGTCTTGCACATGGTCAACTGGGCCCAATCTTCAGCAACACCTGTGGATCCCTGAGCACCACCACAAGTGATTCCTGAGCTAAGAGCCAGGACTAACTTTTGGTGTGGCCTCAAAATAGAATAAAGAAAAGATGAACTCTTGCCTTTTGCTGCAACATAGATGATACTGGAGGGGGGTGAGTATAAGTGAAGTAAGCCTGAAGGAGAAAGATGTAAATTATCTCACTCATATGTGGGAGATGTATAAAAAAGCTATGGACCAGAAAAAAGAAAATAAAAACAAACCCTTGAACTTTGAATGCACAATTGAGTTTAACAGAGAGATGATTGAAGAGGACTAAGGCAAGGAAGAGGTCCAATGCATCGTGGGTAGGGATACTGATAGTATCTCAGTGGATGTGGTATAGAAACATATTTTGAAAAGATAAAAAACATTAGTATAAATACAGTCTTATAAATGATGCACCAAATAAATAAAATAAAACAAATAACACAT
Organism: Sorex araneus; assembly: GCF_027595985.1. Classification (NCBI taxonomy): domain Eukaryota; kingdom Metazoa; phylum Chordata; class Mammalia; order Eulipotyphla; family Soricidae; genus Sorex; species Sorex araneus. The sequence goes on from NC_073302.1 coordinate 223,596,358, forward strand.
GGAAGTCCAACATACACATCTTGATGGGTAGCCTCAAATGTCTCAGTTCTAATACAGATGAAACAAAGAAGCAGTAAAAATAGCCTCTTTGGTCTGCCTTTGCTTGTTGCACTGCAACTGCCAACTAACAATATAATCCCAAGTGTCCTTTTGACCACTAAATAAGAAACAATAATATACTGCATTGTACATAAGTAGGATTCCCATGCCCTACTTTCCTAAATATATAAGATGAAAATTCACACATTTTAAGAGAAGGGGGTGGCATTTTCATTCCCCTCTCAGCTGTGAATGTCTCACATCCCATTCTTCACAGCCATCTTTCCCGACTAGGATCACAGGTGGTTGGCTCTGGCTAATATATCATGGATGTAATTGGAGTTGTCATTGTCTTTAAACACATTTCAGCAATAGAGATTATATGAATCACAAGCAACCGTGTAATACAAAGCTGCAAGCTACAGACATTCTTTGGGTTTATGTTCTTAATTTACTTGCACTAATAGGCTCCTGGAACCTTGCGGGTCTTTCATTTCCCAGTGGAAGCAAATCTTGTGAGCCTCAAGTTTAAATTGCTGCTACTGCTGCCTCCCCAAGGCTGGATGAGGTGCCAATAAAATTGTGTTCACTTTTCTCCTTTTCTACTGCTTAATAGGCAGTTAAATAGGGGGAGAGCCCATGGTAGAAAAAAAGAAAAGAAAAGATTGCAATAGTATTCTGAGACAAAGAGGTTGAAGCCGAGCTGACAAGTTTAGGACAAGCAATTTCATTGTAGAAGCAATAGAACAGCTTGGAAAGAGAAGCTACAGAAAAGAAAGCTTGACTGTCAAGAAAACGAAATTGATGTGTAAATTAGCACAGACTTTCTGCAGGGCAATTTGCCCATAAATAACAAAACTCTTAAAACTTTGAACTCTTCTATCTAATAACTCCTCTTCTAGGAATTTATCCTGAGTTATAATCACATAAGTATGCAAATGCTTAGCTATAGTTTTATTGTCACCTAAGTGTTTATAGTACCAAAAAATTAAACAACCAAAATATTTTATATTAGAAATGAATTAAATAAACTACATAACAGAATATGATTTGGCCATTAAGTCTATTGTGATGAAAATTAAGGCAGATTAATAATAGTCAAGGAGGAGAAAAAATACAAAGCAGCGTATACACGGTGCTTCCATTTTTATAATAGAGAGCGACACAAAAATATATCAAAATTTAACAGTGATTATGAGTCTGGGGAGGCAGAAAATGCAGATGATATTTATGTCAGCTTTGTACTTAATTGAGTTATTAAACTTTTTAAACATCAAATTTTAGGAAGGTTAATAAGTTATTTTAATCTTTTATTTTTTAATAAATTTTTTATTGAATCACTATGTGGAAAGTTACAAAGTTCTCAGGCTTATGTCTCAGTTATACAATGCCCAAACACCCATCCTTTCACCAATGCCCATATTCCACCACCAAAAAAACCCCCAAAAAACAGTATACCTCCCACCCCCCAACCCCTACCCCCCCCGACCCCCCCCTGCATAACTGATAAATTTCACTTCTTTTTCTCTTTACCTTGATTACATTCCATATTTCAACACAAAACTCACTATTGTTGTTGGAGTTTATCCCCCAAGAATACGGCCCTATTGACAAGGAAACATTTGATAATTAGTTTTCCACTGATGAGAATGAAGAGATACAAAGTCATGCAGCCGTGGTTTAGGATTTCTGTATTTTAGTAATTAATTCCAGGGAGATTTAAGTTGGAAATTGAATCATTTTCCTTCCTGGAGCAGCATGGAGCAAAAGCTTAGTTCACAGTCTGGAGACATGGCTGCAAGCACTTGCTGGGACCCCAAGTAATTTAGCTGGCTCTGGATCCTGGTCGTTCAGCAGCAAAGCGGCTGTGCAAAGGCATGGCCACCCGGGTCGAATCTCAGCAGAGCTCGAGCCGGCACCGGCCCCAGCCTGAGACTATATTTTAATCTTTTAAAATTTTCCAATACAAATCAAAAGTGTCTATTGTACTTTTCCAAGCTTGAAGGGGCAAAGTTGTCATATCACTTTAAATTATTGTGGGATTTATTATGATGCCGCTTCTGTGAATACTAAAGGAATTGTAGCAAGAAGTCACTAGAAGTAACAACAGTAATACCTTGAGAAACTCATGAAGTTGCACCCTCACCCCAGCCCCAACCCAGCTTGGGAAAACTAGTTGAAAAGACCCAAAATTGACCTACGGATGCAGTTATCTCCTTGTCCTCCTACTCATGGAGCAAACATCAATCTCCCTGTTATAACTCACAAACCTGTCTGTCACTGCTTACCTTTCCTGCCTAGTTCCTGAGATGTCGGCCCACACAGTAATTTGGCTTCCTCCAAAACACTCTGCCTCCTGACAGCCTCTTTATGTGATTGCTCACTAACTGGCTAGTTGGCCTCTCCGTACTTCTCAGTTCTGACCAGTCTGTGAATTTTGTATATCCAGTATCCACTCTTGTTTCAAACAGCGGTGAGTCTATGTATGATTCTTAGCTCTTTAACTAATAAATTAACTAAGCAATTTTCCTTAGACAGGTCCTGTGGGTGTTAAGGATTTTCAACTGATCTATCAACACAGACCAAAGTCAATACTCCCAGTGCTGTACTGTTTGCTATATTGGTGCCCCAAGTGATACTAAGTGGGTTTACAAAATGAAAGTTCCTATGTTCAAATAGTCTTAGGACTTCCTACAAACTCCACTGAAATATATCTTGCAAATTAGTATACTAAAAGCCACACAAGATTAGTGATATGTCTCAAGCACAGTGACCCAAAATTATTTCATCAGAGACTCCTTGTTCTTTTTCCTATAAATCTTATTAATACCAAATGTGTATTAGTAATGCTTAAGGTCTGGAGGCATCTCAGAAGTGAGCTGCTCGGATCAGAAATTCTTTCGTGTGTCTCTGGATCATGGCCATTAAAGGAGCTTGTGCCAAGCTGACTTCACTGGGGTACCTCAAATGGATGCAGGCATTGTCCCTCCACCTGCCCCCTAAAAATCCCAGTGGCCGCCAACTTCTAGAACCCAATGAGAAGTGCAGGTGTGCAGGTTCAAAGATAGCATACTCCAGGCCTCAAGGGATAGGTGATAGGCCAGTCCCTCTCATTCCCCTGTTCACCTGGGACCTTGGAGGTCATACCCACAAACTGTCTCTGGCTGCTGCTTAAGCTCCTTAATGACCATGATCCAGAGACACAATAAAGAATCTCCAAACCGAGCAGCTCACTGCATAGATTTCTCAATAATCTACTTATCTAAAATTTTAGAATTCTAGAAGCACACAGCTGCTCTTGTGGCTGCGCAACATCTTACACTATTCATAACAAGCAACGCAAAAGAGAGTTTAGGGGAGATTGTCTTCCATAGAGGCAGGGGGAGGGGTGGGATGGGGGGGCATATTGGGGACCTTGGTGGTGGAAGATGTGCAGTGGTGGAGGGTTGGGTGATTGATCATTGTATGACTGAAACTCAAACAGGTAATCTTTGTAACGGTATTTCACAATGATTAAAATAATAATAATAATAATAATATAAAATTAAAATTCTGAACAAAAAAATGTAATGTGTAGTTCATGCCCAATTCAATCAGCATAATCAATTGCTGAATAAATAGCAGTACTCCTACATTAAAAATAATAATAAATAAAAATAAAAATATGAATATGGAAAGAGCCCACAGAATGGGAAAGAATATTTACCCAACACTCATCTGATAAAGGGTTAATATCCAGGATATACAAGACACTAGTAGAATTGCACAAGCAAAAACCTCCAACCCCATCAAAAACTGGGGAGAAGAAATAAACAGATGCTTCCTCAAGAAAGAAATACAAATGGACAAAAAGCACATGAAAAAAATGTGCCACATCGTTAATCATCAGGGAGATGCAAATAAAAACAACAATGACATATCATCTCACAACACAGAGACTGACACACATTCAAAAAAACAAAAGCAACCAGTGCTGGCATGGATGTGAGGAAAAGGGGATGCTCTTTCACCATTGGTGGGAATGCCGACTGGTCTAGACTATCTGGAAAACAATATGACATTCCTTCAAAAACTAGAAATTGAGCTTTTATATGACCCCACAATACCAATTCTGGGAATATATCCCAAAGGTGCAAAAAAGCACAATAGAAATGACATCTGTACCCATATGTTCATTGCAGCACTGTTAATAATAGCCAAAATCTGGAAACTACCCAAGTGCCTGAGAAGAGACTACTGGTTAAAGAACCTTTGGCAGGGGTATGGTGCCACTAGCAAGTCAACCTATACCTGTGGAGCGAGTGCATTGGCAGTCTGATGGTGCCTTCAGACTTACAGATACCCCCAAATTGCTTCTGTGCCTTTGGCCAGACCCCAACAACTTGGGGCCAAGTTTGTCAAAAAATTAAATGGCCAAAAGTGGGGTATGTGGGAGACACACCCACCTCTGGCTTAGCTATTTTTTTTTGTTTTTTTGGGTCACACCCGGCGACGCACAGGGGTCACTCCTGGCTCTTCACTCAGGAATCACCCCTGGCGGTGCTCAGGGGACCATATGGGATGCTGGGATTCGAACCCGGGTCGGCCGCGTGCAAGGCAAACGCCCTACCCGCTGTGCTATCGCTCCAGCCCCTGGCTTAGCTATTTAAGCTCAATTATTGGCCTTATTTCAGAGACCCATAAATCTCGAAAGAGATCAAAAGATGCAGATAGGGCTTGTAGTGCAGAAGTAGGTGGGAACCCATGACTGAGAGCTCCAGGCCCTCTTGGATTGGACCTGGGCCTTCTCCCCCAAGGTCCCCAGTTTTCCAGTAGCTTGGCAGTCACACCTACAAACTGCCCTTGGTGCCATGTAATCTCATCAACGGCCAAGACCCAGGGACTATAAACTAAAACTTCTGAAAGAGAGTGCCACAGAATGTCCTGACCTTACACCAGGCTGTCTTCACTGGAGTTCCCCAAAGGTAGGTGGCTGAGAGCCCTCCCCTCCCCAAGGGACCCAGCTTCAGCAGCCAAAAACCTCCACAATCCAATCGCCGCCATGCTCAAGGCCGCTCCCCATGCACTCGGGCTGAGCCTCAAGCATGTATGAAGTCCTACAAAACCCAGGTAATGAGGAACTTTGTGACCTTGGACTCTGGGCTCAATGGGACCAGGAATGGAAATCCTCTGCCTGCTTTCCCCAGTCTCCAGCGACCCAGAGGTCACGCCCATAAGCCACCTCCTACTGGTGCCAGATAACCTCGTCATCAGCCACCGTCCAGATCACACAGCTGCTTCTCCCAATAGGGAGCACAACATGAACCCCCATAACCATGCCACTGGACACTGTGCCAGGCTGTTTCACACGGGGCTCCTCAAAGGGGGGCGGGTGAGAACCCTCCCTGCCCCAAGGGACCTAGCTCTGGCAGCCAAAAACCTTTACAACCCAACTGCCACCATGCTCAAGGCCACTCCCCACGTGCTCCAGCAGAGCCTCACATATGAGGAAACATTGCTGGACTGCACGGCCACATCATAAAACACATCATAAAACACTCCCTACCCATTCTCCATAATTACCACACCACAATTGATGGGGTTCAGGCAGTAGGTAAGAAATCATAAAAGGAAATATATATATAATGCATATATACATATTTTCAGATATATATACCAAAGCTCATATCACCCAAACTTTAACATGTTAGTGATATCTATAGAATGTCTTAATGGCCCCTGCTAAAATAGAACAATCTTCGCATTGTTTCCTATGTGAAAATTTTTATGTAAGCATATTCAGCAGTTCTTCATAACAGACAATACAAAATATATTATTTTGGTTGTGTTTTGGGACAGGGATTGGGGTTTGGGATGGAAAGATGCCGAATTTGGTGGTGGGAAGGTGTAATGGTGGTGGGATTGGTGTTTGAATATTGAATGTAATCAAACATTGTGAACTAACATAAAATTTAAAAATTAAAAAAAAGAAACTTTGGTACCTCTACACAATGGAATAGTATTCAGCTGTTAGGAGATATGAAGTCATGAAATTTGCTTATAAGAGGATAGACATGGAGAGTATCGTGCTAAGTGAATGAGGCAGAAAGAGAGGGACAGACATAGAAGGACTGCACTCATGTGTGGAGTGTAAAATAACAAAAAACAAGACTCACACCCAAAAACAGTAATCACAAGGGTCAGGAGGATTGCTCCATAGTTGGAAGCCTGCCTGATGAGAGGAGGGAGAAGGTACATAGAATATAGAAGGGATCACAAAGAAAATGATGGGTGGTAGGATCAGTCCGGATGGGAGATGTGTGTGAAAGTAGATAAAGGACCAAACATAATGACCTCTCAGTATCTGTATTGGAAACCATAATGCCCAAAAGTAGAGAGAGAGTATGGGGGAAATTGTCTGCCATGGAGGCAGGGGGACGGTGGTAAAGGTGGGGGGGGGGGGTATACTGGGGAGATTGATGGTGGAGAATGTGCACTGGTGGAGAGATGGGTGTTTGACCATTGTATGATTGTAACTCAAACATGAAAGTTTGTAACTGTATTTCACAGTGATTCAATTAAAAAATGGCATTTTAAGAGTGACTACTACATGGCTGGTGATGTCATTTAGTGGTAAAGTGATTGCCTTGCATGTATAAGGTCCTGGCTTTGAACTCCAGCACAAAATAAATAATAAATAAAAACAAATTAATTAAAATGATTGCTGTTATGGAGCAAAAGATCTTTCAGAAGGAAAGAAAAATAGCAATGATATTTGTTTTCACTTTGTCTTTTTTGCCTAGAACTTCATATTTATCAGAAGAACTAGCATGAAATATTTGGCAAGACTAGACTCATTACTACTATAAAAACCAGGAGTCAAGAGCTGAAGAGATAATACAACCTACAAGGTGCTTGTCTTGCAAGAAGCAGACCCATGTGCAATCCCTGACACCCCATAGTGTCCCAAGTCCTGCCAGGAGTGATAACTGAGCACAAGAGCCCTGAACACCATTGGGTGTGACCCCCAAACTAAGATAGTTAAACATTTTTTAAAAATGAGTTATTAGACATAGTAAAGTAAAACCAGCTGTCAATCACTAAGGTCCACTGAAGGATCTAGAATTTCTTAAGCAAAGAAATAAACATTCAACTTGGAAATGAACTTGTAAACAGATTATAATTTGTGCATTTATTGACTTTTCTACCCCAACTAATGGCTCATAATATTATTTAAGATTTTTTAGTAAATGTAAGGGACTAGGAGATAGTACTTGCCTTGACTGTGGCCAACTGATGTTCCATCCTCAGCATTGCATCTGGTATCCTGAGAATGACCAGTAGTGATCCCTGAGTACAAAATCAGGAATAAGCCCTGAGCACCACTGGGTGTGACCCAAAAAATGAACAAGCAAAAAGGACCTATCTGTTATGAGCAATTGACATGTCTTCTTTAAGGAAAGATTGGAGATTAATGGGGACCAAGACATGGAATTAAATAGCTTGTCATTTAGGTCCAATTGTGAATTGCTTAGCTTTGTGTTTTGTATTTGTATGTTAGTTTGTTTCATGACAATTCTCATGGCTTGTATTTGGGCTTTATATTGATCCCATTAAAACCCCTTAAACTCAGTTCGGACTGACAGCTCTAGACTTCTGGTCATCAGAATCATAGTGGTTAGAACACATGGGTCTTGATGAGAAATAAAGACTTGGAAATCTAAGATGAATTAAACCTTTGCTACTGTTTTATTTTTTGTTTTTTTAAAAAAACAAAAAAATCTACCATATATAAGAAGATGAAGTTTGTTCAGTAACCAAACCAGGTTTAAGATAACCACTTACATGTTTCCATGTGCAAGGATTTTAAAGCAAAAGCCTTTTGAAATGGAAATAATGAACAGATGAGAGAGAAAAATATATATAATCTCATCAACAGTCATGAACCAGACACTCAGAAATAAAGCTCCTAGAAGAGAGCACCATAGAACCTCTAGACCCTGCACCAGGCTGTCTTCACCAGAACAACTCAGAGAGGGTGGGTTGAGTTTCCCTCCCTGCCCCAACAGAGTCTGGGCAGCCAAAAACCTCCAGAACCTAACTGCCTCCATGCTTATAGCTGCTCTCCATAGGCTTGGAGGAACCTTATAATGAACCTTCTTTCTGCAGAGAAACCTAGGTATATGGGACCCGTGACTGAAATGGCCAAACTTACTCAAAGCGGGAATGGGCCTGCTCCCTCTGTCTCCCAAGTTTACCGATAGCTTGGCAGTCACGCCCACAAACTGCCCCTGGAGCTATATAATCTTACTAGTGGCCATGATCCAGAGACTCAGAAATTAAGCTCCCAGAAAAGAGCAACATAGGCCTTACCCAGAGTGAATCTGCTGTATAATCGTTTTCTAAATTTTAGAATTCCTGAAATAGGTGGCCACATTTGCAGCCACACAACCTCTCATACTCTATACCACTGATGTACCAAGCTTAGAGGACACAATTTGGGATTTGGAATGGAAACATTTGAAATATGGTGGTGGGAAGGTGCAATGGTGGTGGGATTGGTGTTCAAATATCAAATGTAATAAATTATTGTGAACAATTTTATAAAAATAAAATAAAATTTAGGGAAAAAGAAAGAAAAGAAACTGAATAGTAATAGACTCAAAACCCATATATAAAACACATATATCAAGCAATTCCATTAGTAAATTTTTCACTTAAAAAGCCAAAACGTTCATATAAACCATCTCCAGCACCACATAATACTGATCATAATCTAAAGACTCATAAATAAATCTTGAAAAAAAATATCAAGTTGCAGAAACACCATGCATGGCTGAATCATCCAAGGCAACTCAGAGTGGGGAGGGTCAGCCTAGTGAGCACCCAAGCAGAGCTCCTGCAACCAATTGCACCCACACTCCAAATTCACCATTATGCACCCAGACTCCATTGCCTAAAGACCAAACCTCACCGAGAAAATAATCTGTTGAAAAATTCAGGTATGTGAATTTTGTGACTGAAATCTCCAAGCTTTCTCAAATTAGGGATGAGCTACCTCCCTCTTTTCCCCTGTAATTTTGGAAGACCCAGCAGTTACACACACACCATAAAGCTACTACCCAGTTAAAAATTTAACTTCAGCTGTACCACCCCATTAAAAATTCTGAACTTCCAATCTGAAAGATCAATGACACCGTCAGCTGGTTCTTTGAGAAAATAACAAAGATCGATAAACCTCTAGCAAGACTCCCAAAGAAAGAGAGAGAGAAAATCTTAATATACAGAATCAGAAACAAAAAGGGGGACATCACAACAGAAACTACAGAAATTCAAAGGATAATCAGAGATTACTTTGAGAATCTTTATACCACGAAACAAGAAAACCTCAAGGAAATGGACAAATTTCTGGATTCCGATAGCCTCCTGAGGCTAAACCAAGAAGATCTGGAGTACCTGAACAGACCAATCACTGTCAAGGAAGTTGAAATGGTAATAAAAGGTCTCCCCAAAAACAAAAGTCCTGGCCCAGACGGATTCACTACTGAATTCTTCCAAATCTTTAAAGAAGACTTATTCCCAATCCATTTTAAGCTTTTCCATGAAATTTAAGAATCAGGAATGTTTCCAGCTTTTATGAAGCAAATATCACCCTGATACAAAAAGCAGGCAGATATACCACAAAGAAAGAAAATTACAGGCCTATATCCCTGATAAACACAGATGCAAAGATCCTCAAGAAAATCCTAGCAAACAGAATCCAATGACTCATCAAGAAGATTAAGTAGGATTAATCTACCATGACCAAGTAGGATTCATCCTGGGTAATGCAAGGATGGTTTAACATTTGCAAGTCAATCAACATAATCCATCATATCAATAAAAAATGATAAAAACCATATGATCATATCAATAGGTGCAGAGAAGCATTTGACAAGATCCAGCACCCGTTTATGATAAAACTCTCAGCAAAATAGGCTTTGAAGGAACTTTCCTCAATATAGTCAAGGCCATCTATCACAAGCCCATGGCAAGTATCATTCTCAATGGGGAGAAACTTGTTTTCTCCAAAATCGGGGACAAAACAATGTTGCCCACTCTCACCACTCCTATTTAATATAGGACTGGAGCGAGCCATAGCACAGCAGGTAGGGCATTTGTCTTGCACGCAGCCAATCCAGGTTTGATTCCTCCATTCCTCTCAGAGAGCCCGACGAACTACAGAGAATATTCTGCCCGCAGGGCAGAGCCTAGCAAGATATCCATGGCGTATTCCATATGCCAAAAACAGTAACAACAAGTCTCACAATGGAGACGTTACTGGTGTCCGCTCTAGCAAATTGATGAACAACAGGATGACAGTGCTACAGTGACAGTGTTACTGGAAGTTCTGGTCATAGCAGTTAGACAAGAAAAAGATATCAAAGGTATACAGATAGGAAAGGAAGAGGTCAAGCTATCACTATTTGCAGATGATATGATAGTATACTTAGAAAATCCTGAAGACTACAAAAAAGCTCCTAGAAACAATAAGTTTGCACAGTAAAGTAGCAGCTACAAAATCAACACCCTGGGGGCTGGAGCAATAGCACAGAGAGGAGGGCGTTCGCCTTGCACACGGCTGACCCGGGTTCGAGTCCCAGCATCCCATATGGTCTCCTGAGCATTGCCAGGGGTGGTTCCTGAGTGCAGAGCCAGGAGTAACCCCTGTGCATTGCCGGGTGTGACCCAAAAAGAAAAAAAAAAAACAAAATCAACACCCTGAAGTCCATGGCTTTCCTATATACAAATAATGGAAGAGAATAAACAGATATATATTTTTTTAATTTTTTAAAATTTTATTGAATCACCGTGAGATAGTTACAAGCTTTCATGTTTGGGTTACAATCTCAATGATCAAACACCCATTCCTCCACCAGTGCACATTCCCCACCACCAGTAGCCCGGTTATAACCCCCCTTTCCGACACTCCCCCTGCCTCTAAGGCAGACAATATTTCCCATACTCTCTCTCTACTCTTGGGCATAATAAGCTGATACTATTTTAACCATTTTTTTGCCAATGAATGCATATTTGTACATAAGTGTTTGTTGTTTTCTGGTTTTCGTTTTTTGCTTGTTTTGGTGGTGCAAGGAACATACAAATGCAGATGTCATTTCTACTATACCTTTTTGCCTCTCTGGGTTATGTTCCCAGGAATGGTATTGCTGGGTCAAATGGGAGCTCAGTTTCTAATTTTTTGAGAAGTGTCCATATTGTTTTCCAAAAGGGCTGAACCAGTCCACATTCCCACCAGCAGTGAAGAAGAGTCCCTTTCTCCCCACATCCGCGCCAACACCAATTGCTATTTTTTTTTTTGATGTGGGCCAGTCTCTGTGGTGTGAGATGGTATCTCATTGTTGTTTTGATCTGTATCTCCCAGATGATTAGTGATGTTGAGCATTTTCTCATGTGCCTCTCAGCCATTCGGATTTCTTCTTTAGGCAAGTTTCTGTTTACTTCATCACCCCATTTTTTGATCGGGTTACCAGGTTTCTTTTTGTGGAGTTCAACCAGTGCCTTGTATATCCTTGATATTAACCCCTTATCGGATTGGTAATGGGTAAATATCCTTTCCCATTCTGTAGACTATCTTGGTACTTTGGTCATTGTATCTTTTTTTTCTCATTTTTTTAATTTATTTTTAATTAATGAATCACCATGAGGGTACAGTTACAGATTTATACACATCTGGGCTTATGCTTCCCCCATACAAAGTTCGGGAACACATCCCTTCACCAGTGCCCATACTCCACCACCAGTAAACCCAGCATCCCTCCCATCCTCCCCAATCCCATCTCCCCCCACCCCACCCTGTGACTGTGGCAGGGCATTCCCTTCTGTTCTCTCCCTCTAATAAGCTATTGTGGTTTGCAATAAAGGTGTTGAGTGGCCACTGTGCTCAGTCTCTAGCCCTCATTCAGCCCGCAACTCCCTTCTCCCACATGGCCTTCGACTACATTATAGTTGGTGATCCCTTCTCTGAGTTGCCCTTTCTCCAGAATGTGAGGCCAGCCTCCTAGCCATGGAGTCAACCTCCTGGTAGTTGTTTCTACAATTCTTGGGTGTTAGTCTCCCACTCTGTTATTCTATATGTCATAGATGAGTGCAATTTTTCTATGTCTGTCTCTCTCTTTCTGACTCATTTCACTTAGCATGAAACTTTTCATGCCGATCCACTTAAATAAAAAATTTGTGACCTCCTTTTTTCTAACAGCTGCATAGTATTCCATTGTATAGATGTACCAAAGTTTCCTCAACCAGTCATCCGTTCTAGGGCATTCGGGTTTTTTCCAGATTCTGGCTATTGTAAACAGTGCTGCGATGAACATACATGTGCATATGCCATTTCGATTATATTTTTTTGCCTCTCTGGGATATATTCCCAGCAGTGGTATTGCTGGGTCAAATGGGAGCTCAATTTCTAATTTTTTGAGAATCGTCCATATTGTTTTCCAGAAGGGCTGAACCAGTCGGCATTCCCACCAGCAGTGTAGAAGGGTCCCTTTCTCGCCACATCCTCTCCAACAGCGGTTGCTTTTGTTCTTTTGGATGTGCGCTAGTCTCTGTGGTGTGAGGTGGTATCTTGTGGTTGTTTTGATCTGCATCTCTCTGATGATTAGTGATGTAGAGCACTTTTTCATGTGCCTTTTGGCCATTCGTATTTCTTCTTTGGTAAAGTTTCTGTTCATTTCTTCGCCCCATTTTTTGATGGGGTTGGATGTTTTCTTCTTGTAGAGTTCAACCAGTGCTTTATATACCATTGATATCAACCCCTTATCTGATGGGTATTGTGTAAATATCCTTTCCCATTCTGTGGATAGTCTTTGGATTCTGGTCACTGTATCTTTTGCGGTGCAGAAGCTTTTTAGTTTAATGTAGTCCCATTTGTTGATCTCTGTTTTTACTAGATTGCTTAGTTCTGTGTCACCTTTGAAGATACCTTTATCTTCAATATCGTGGAGGGTTTTGCCGACCTTGTCTTCAATGTATCTTAGGGTTTGTGGTCGAATGTTGAGGTCTTTAATCCATTTTGATCTGACTTTTGTGCATGGTGTCAGGTCAAGGTCTACGCCCATTTTTTTGCATGTGGTTGTCCAGTTGTGCCAGCACCATTTGTTAAAGAGGCTTTCCTTGCTCCACTTCACATCTCTTGCTCCCTTATCAAAGATTAGATGATCATACATTTGGGGTTGTGTGTAAGGGTATTCCACCCTGTTCCATTGGTCTACGGCTCTGCCTTTGTTCCAGTACCATGCTGTTTTAATTGTTACTGCTTTGTAGTAAAGATTGAGGTTGTGGAGGGTGATGCCTCCCATCGTCTTTTTCCCAAGAATTGTTTTAGCTATCCTTGGACGTTTGTTGTTCCATATGAATTTTAAGATTGCTTGATCCATTTCTTTGAAGAATGTCATGGGTATACTTATAGGGATCGCGTTGAATCTGTATAATGCTTTGGGGAGTATTGCCATTTTGACAACATTGATTCTCCCTATCCACGAGCAGGGTATATGTTTCCATTTCCTCATGTCCTCTTTGATTTCATGGAGTAGCGTTTTGTAGTTTTCTTTGTAGAGGTCTTTTACTTCCTTGGTTAAGCTGATTCCAAGGTACTTGATTTTCTGGGGCACGATTGTGAATGGGATTGCTTTTTTCATGTCCCTTTCCTCTGCCTCATTGTTTGCATATATGAAGGCCATGGATTTTTGGGTATTGATTTTGTAGCCTGCAACTTTACTGTATAAGTCTATTGTTTCTAAGAGTTTCTTAGTAGAGGTTTTAGGCTTCTCTAGATATAGTATCATGTCGTCTGCAAATAGTGAGAGTTTGATTTCTTCCTTTCCTATCTGGATGCCCTTAATCTCTTTTTCTTGTCTAATAGCTATCGCAAGTACTTCCAGTACTATATTGAAGAGGAGTGGTGAGAGTGGGCATCCTTGTCTTGTGCCTGATCTCAGAGGAAAGGCCCTTAGTTTTTCCCCGTTGAGGATAATGCTTGCCGTAGGCTTGTGATAGATGGCTTCGACTATCTTGAGGAAAGTTCCTCCAAACCCCATTTTGGCGAGGGTTTTCATCATGAAAGGATGTTGGATCTTGTCAAATGCTTTCTCTGCATCTATTGATATGATCATATGGTTTTTATCTTTGCTTTTATTGATATGGTGGATTATGTTGATTGCTTTCCGAATGTTAAACCATCCTTGCATCCCCGGGATGAATCCCACTTGGTCGTGATGTATGATCTTTTTGATGAGTTGTTGGATCCTATTTGCCAGTATTTTGTTGAGGATCTTCGCATCGGTGTTCATCAGGGACATTGGTCTGTAATTTTCTTTCTTAGTGGTGTCTTTGTTTGCTTTTGGTATTAGGGAGATGTGTGCTTCATAGAAACTGTTTGGGAGAGTTCCTGTTTTTTCAATTTCCTGGAAAAGTTTGAGGAAAACAGGCAGCAGGTCTTCTTTAAATGTTTGGAAGAATTCGCCAGTGAAACCATCTGGGCCTGGGCTTTTGTTTTTGGGGAGGTTTTTAATCACAGTTTCAATTTCCTTAACATTGATGGGTCTATTCAGGTATTCCAAGTTTTCTTTGTTCAGTCTTGGGAGATTGTAGGAATCGATGAATCCATCCATTTCTTTTAGGTTCTCCTGTTTTGTGGCATATAGACTTTCGAAGTAGTCTCTAATGATCTTTTGAATCTCACTGGTTTCTGTTATGATGTCCCCCTTTTCATTTCTGATTCGATTTATTAGGGTTCTTTCTCTTTCTTTCTTTGTGAGTCTTGCTAGCGGTTTATCAATCTTGTTTATTTTCTCGAAGAACCAGCTCTTTGTTTCATTGATCTTTCGGATTGTCTTTTTGGTTTCCATGTCATTAATTTCTGCTCTAATTTTTATTATTTCTTTCCTTCGATCTGGTTTGGAGTCCTTTTTCTGGTCCTTTTCTAGGGTCTTGAGTCGTGAAGTCAAGCTATCTATGTGGGTCCTTTCTTCCTTCCTGAGGAATGCTTGGAGAGCTATAAATTTTCCCCTTAACACGGCTTTAGCTGCGTCCCATAGGTTTTGGTAGCTCGTGTCTTCATTCTCATTTGTTTCTAAGTATCTTTTGATTTCTTCCTTGATTTCCTTCTTGACCCACTCATTGTTCAACATTGAATTGTTTAATTTCCAGGTGTTTGATTTGATTTTCCGTATTTGTGAGTGGTTAGCTTCTATCTTCAGCGCATCGTGGTCTGAAAAGATGGTTGATACAATTTCTATTTTTCCGATTCTATTGAGGTATGTTCTGGGGCCCAGTACATGGTCTATTTTAGAAAATGTTCCATGTGCACTGGAAAAGAATGTGTATTCTTTCTTTTGGGGGTGTAAGGCCCTGTATAGGTCTATTAGGCCTCTCTCTTCAATTTCTTCTTTCAGAGTCAGTGTTTCCTTGTTGAGTTTTGTTCTTGTGGATCTATCTAGAGGCGATAAGGCCGTATTGAAGTCTCCGACTACAATTGTGCTGTTAGTGATGTCCTCTTTGAAGTCTGTTAGGAGTTGTTTTAAATATTTAACCGGTCGTTCGTTAGGAGTATATACGTTTAAGAGTGTGATTTCTTCCTGTTGTACATATCCCTTGATAAACAGAAAATGACCTTCGCTGTCCCGTTTGATCTTTTTCATCCTGAAATCTATGTTGTCGGATACCAGGATGGCCACTCCAGCTTTTTTAAGGGGGTTGTTTGCTTGCAGGATTGTTTTCCATCCTTTGACTTTGAGTCTATGTTTACTCTGTTTGTTCAGGTGTGTTTCTTGCAGGCAGCAGAATGATGGGTTTAATTTCTGGATCCATTTTGCCACTCTGTGTCTCTTTATGGGTGCATTTAGGCCGTTGACATTGAGAGAGATTATTGTGATAGGATTTTGTGTCATATTTCTGTGGTATTTGTTGTTTTTATGTGGCTACACCTTGTCTTACAGTAGCCCCTTTAGACCTTCTTTCAAGTTTGGTTTTGAGTCTAGAAGGACCTGAGCTGTTGTTTATCCGAGAAGTAGTGTATGGTTCCTTCGAGTTTGAGTGAGAGTTTAGCCAGATAAAGTATTCTTGGTGAGGCATTCATTTCGTTGAGTCTTTTCACTATGTCCCACCATTGTCTTCGGGCTCGGAGGGTTTCCTCTGACAGGTCTGCTGTAAATCTGAGGGGTGCTCCTTTGTATGTAATTTCCTTCTTTGACCTTGCTGCTTGCAGAATTGTGTCTCTATCCATAGCATCCGTCATTCTGACTATGATATGCCTTGGAGTCTTTTTATTCGGGTCTCTTTTTGCTGGTACTCTTCAGACTCCTTGTATCTGGATGCCTGCCTTCTCCAGCTCTGGGAATTTCTTAGCAATGATGTCTTTGACTGTGTTTTTTTCATTGGGGTTACTTCCCTGTGGTTCTGGTACTCCAATGATTCTTACGTTGTTCCTCTTGAAGTTATCCCCCAGGGCTCTGATTCGCTCTATAGCCATTTTGAGGTCTTTGGCCATGATTTGTTGTTGTCTATAAGCTTTCTGCAGCTCATCTTCCAGGTCGCTGATTCTTTTTTCAGCTGTAGTCATTCTACTGTTGAGGGCATCTAGTGAGATTTTTAATTCATCTACCGATTCCTTTATTTGTGTGACTTCTGTTCGTAGGTTTGAGATTTCTGTTCTCATTTCTTCCTGTATTTTCTTGGTGGACCGTTCCAGTGCTTCATTCATCTCCTCCCTTAGTTTATTGGATGTCTGTTCCATGGTTGCTTGGAGTAGGTCGACTCTCCTACAGATCTCCTCTCTAAATTGTTTATCTGAGAGGTCGTAGATGTGAGTAGCCTCCATTGATGTTTCTGGAATTTTTTCTTCTCCCTCTCTTGGTGGGGGGGATTTTCGCTGCTTCTTCATATTGTTACGGAAATATAGAGTTGGAGCTTTGTAGTTATTTATTCCTTTTTCTTCTTGTGAAAAGAAGGTTTTCTGATCGTGCTAAACTTCCCTTATTAACTGACAGCTTTTATAGTGTCAGACTAAGCTAATAGCTATTTTGCGTGTTTGAGATCGCAAAAGTGAATTTTCAAAAAAATACAAGTACCGATTGAGCTGAGGTAACAAAGAATAACTGCGGAAGAATAACTGCGGCCGCTCTGAGAGGAGGCCACGCCCACTTTTAGACCACACCCACTAACATACGGGACACGCCCCCAGTGTCTTCCTGCTAGGGCGGGCCGCAGTTAGGGGGCCAGGTGAGGAGCCGGGGCGCGGAGGACACAGGCTGGGGCGGCTGGAGGGTCTCGGGGAGTCCAGGCGGCGGGAGGCGGGGTCCATAAACAGATATTTTTAAAATTCAATCCTGTTCACAATAGTGTCTCATAAAATTAAGTACCTCAGAATCAGCTAAACTAAAGAGGTGAAAGGCATATATAAAGAAAAGTTAAAAACACTGCCTCAAGAAATAAAAAGAGAACACTAGAAAATGAAGACACATCCCCTGCTCATGGATAGGGAGGATTAACAAAAATGGCAATACTGCCCAAAGCACTATATAGATTTAATGTGGTCTCTATAAGGCTACCCATGACATTCTTCAAAGAAATAGACAAAATACTCCTGAAATTCATATGGAACAATAAATCTGCACGAATAACTAAAGCAATCCTTGGGAAAAAGAAGGTGGGTGGCATCACCTTCCCTAATTTCAAACTGTACTACAAAGCAGTAGTAATTAAAATAGCATAGTATTGGACTAGAAACAGACTTACAGAGTTGAATATTCTGTCACAGACTCTCAAATATATGATCACTTAATCTTTGATAAAGGAGCAAGAGATGTGAAGTGCAACAAGAAAATCCTCTTCAACAAGTGGTGTTGGGAAAACTGGACAGCTACCTGCAAAAAAATGAACTCTGACCTCTGTCTAACCCCAGGCACAAAAGTCAAGTCAAAGTGAATTAAAAAACTCAGTATCAGACCTGAATCCATAAGGTACATGGAGGAAAGTGTAGGCAAAACCCTCTATGACATTGAAGCTAAAAGCATATTTAAGAATGAAACACCACTGATCAGGCAAGTGGAAACATACATAAACAAATGGAACTACATTAAACTAAGAAGTTTCTGCACATCAAAAGAAACAGTGACCAAAATACAGAAAAAGCCCACAGAATGGGAAAGAACATTTACCCAATACCCTCCTGATAAGGGATAAATATCCAGGATATACAAGACACTAGTAGAATTGTACAAGAAAAAAACCTCCAACCCCATCAAAAAATGGAGAGAAGAAATCAACAGAAGCTTCCTCAAAAGAGAAATGCAGATGGCCAAAAGGTACATGAAAAAATACTTTACATCACTAATCATCAGGGAGATGCAAATCAAAACAACAAATGAGATATCACCTCACACCACAGAGACTGTCATACATCAAAAAGTACAATAATAACCAGTGCTGGCATGGATGTGGGGAGAAGGGGACTCTCTTTCATTGTTGAATGCCAACTGGTCCAGCCTTTCTGGAAAACAATATGGGCTTTCCTCAAAAAGCTGAAAATTGAGCTTCCATATGACCCTTCAATACCACCCTGGGAATATATTCCAAGGGTGCAAAAAAAGCACAGTAGAAATTACATCTGCACCTAAATATTCATTGCAGCACTGTTAACAATAGCCAGAATCTGGAAACAACCTGAGTGCCCAAGAATAGACAACTAGTTAAAGAAACTGGTACATCCACAATGGAGTACTATGCAGTTTTTAGGAAAGATGAACTCATGAAATTTGTAGAAGTGGATGGTCAAGGAGAGTATCATGCTAAATGAAATGAGTCAGGGAAAGACAGACAGAATGACTGCACTCATTTGTGGAATATAAAATAACATAATATGAGACTGACTCCCAAGGACAGGAGAGACAAGGCCAGGAATATTGCTCCATGGCTGGCAGCCTGCCTCATGAGCTGGGGGAGAAGGCAGCTAGTCTAGAGAAATGATCACAAAATCAATGATAGCTGGAGGATTGTTCGGGATGAGAGACTTGTGCTAAAAGTAGATAAAGGACCAAATGTGATAGCCTTTCAGTATCTGTATTGAAACCATAGTGCCCAAAAGTAGAGACATATGGGAGAAATTGTTTACCATAGAGGCAGGGTGAGGACTGGGTTGAGGGGGGTGGATACTGGGGACACTGGTTGTGGAAAATGTGCACTGGTGGAGGGATAGGTGTTCAATTATTGTATGACTGAAATTCAAATTTGTAACTGTATCTCATAGTGATTTAATAAAAAACAATTTTTTTAATTCTGGACTTCCTAGAACACACAGTTGAGAATATCTCAAAATCTATAACACTAATTAATCAGTAGTAGTCACTGATTAATCATTACTAGTATACCAGATTGGACAGGTTATAATTAGAAGGTAACCAATCTCAATTAACAAAACAAACATAAACACAGAAGGCTTAACTTGTAACAACATCTTAGTAATGAATTAATGGCTCCATGGTGAGATACAATAATTTTCACTAACTTTCTTCTAAGGAAACATTTTTTATCCTTCAGTTAGCTAATTATTGATAACAAGCAGTATAAAATAAATTCTTAAAGGCCTGCTATAAGGACAGTCTTGGTATGGTTGGGAAAACTGGAGACAATGGTGGAGAGAAGGTGTAATGGTCATGGGACTGGTGCTGGAATATGAAATGCCTGTTATAAATCATCATGAACATCTTTGCAAACCACAATGTTTATATAAATTGAAAGGGGAAAATTTACATATTTAGACCTTACCTATTCCATACAAACTCCAAAATATATTAACACAAAATTGCTTTAAATATGTTATTACTGACGGTGAGACATGATTATTACCACAATGAGATCCAAGAATAAAATAAAATTTATTGTAACTTTAGATTATAGAGTTGAAAACATATATACATAAATGAGAATAGGCATTTTTTATATTTTAGTAAATGGTTTTAATTTTCTTGTTTACATAGATCAAAATCATATTGTAAACACTATTTGGTCCTTATTGATTTATTTTCTGATCATTCTATTTGCCAGTTCCTAAAGTTTTATTGAAATAAGCAATATGAAGTAATGTTATGTGCCAAAAGGGATTGGGATTGGGAGGGAAACTGGGGATATATGTGGAGGAAGGTCACACTGGTAGTGCTGGAACACTAAATACTTAAAATAACTCTGGTAATGAACATTATAAATCATGGTGTTTTTAATAAATACTAACAGTTTTTAAAAAAAACTTCATAGGACTTGACCCCTAAAAGTAGAAGCAATAGTCATTGTTATTGAATGTGTACCATGTGCCACTATATATTGTTTTATCCATTATAGTCTTTTACCTTTATTGAACCTCTTGAGATAGATATAGATATGTAATCCCTTATTTGCAATTCAGAAATTCCAAAGTTCTGAAAATTCAGACATTTTTTATTAAGTGCAGAACAAACTGACTTAGCAGCAAAACATAACTTGATATAATAAAAGGCTATTTTAGCCTTCATCCAACCCATTTGGTACATATTTCACTATAGAAATATTAATGTGTTTATTAGAAGATACTGCCCCAAACCCCACTTAAGGTATAATATAATACATGACATGCATATTTTATCACTTTTCTAAAATATTAAATTTTGGAGGGTAGGGGTTTTTGTTTGTTTTGGTTTTATACCAAACAAAGCTGTGCTTTCGAGGGTCTACCCCAAGTAGGCTGCATATAAGGCAAGTGCCCTACTATTGTACTATCACTCTGGCCTATAAAATTCCACAATTTGAGAAATCATCTGGCTCTACAAGTTTAGGATAAGAATCAGAGTTCCTCCCTATTTCATAGAGAAGGAAACTGAAATCTCTTTTTCTTCATTAAGTACTACACTAAAATTTTTTATTTGCATTTGGGAAACAATCCTCTTTTGTTAAGCCTTTAATGCTTTTTCTCTCCACAATCTTTCAACCACATACACATTGATGAGATTTTCGCAAGGTTTATTTTCATGAAAACATTTAAAAAGACATCTCCCTGACTGGCTCAGGTTGAAAAGATGCACGCCGAAAGTAAACTCTAGACCGAACATGATGGCCACTCAATATCTCTATTGCAAAACACAACACCCAAAAGGAGAGAGAACAAAAGGGAATGCCCTGCTGCAGAGGCAGAGTAGGGTGGTGGGGGATGGGGTGGGGATGGTGGGAGGGATACTGGGAATATTGGTGAAGGAGAATGGGCACTGGTGGAGGGACGGGCAAACGATCACTGTATGACTGAAATGCAAACATGAAAGTTCATAAGTTTGTAACTGTACATCACGGTTATTCACTAATATTTTTTTTTAAAAAAAGACATCTTCCCCCCCCCCCATGGAAAATGCTGACATTTTCAAAAATTGTTTTTGAACCTAACTGAACTCATTTTTAATTCCCCTACCCTTCATTTTAAGATTACTCAGTGTATTTAATGTTACCCTTCTTCAATTCCAGCAAAAACTCACATGGCAATGTTAAGGGCATTGGTTAAAAACCCCTCATGGAGTCTGCGTGGGCCTGAGACATTGCTAAGCACTTTGACTTCTGCGGTTTGAATGTCTAAGTGGATATTATCCAAGCTGGGCTCCAGTGTTTCAATCACAACCCCAGAATGAGTGCCTGGTCACTCTGTGGTCTACACTCTAGGAGAGGAGAGAATTTCATCCTAAACTGAATTTCATAAACAATGACTTGATATGTTGAAGAAACCATAAATATTGTTTATCTTCTCATAGATCTTAAAAGGACCAAACACCACAAATAATTAGGGCTCAATAACAAATTCAATAAGCCTGTTTTTCTGGTTTATCATAATAAATAAAGCAATGGTCATTGCTTTATAATATGCAAGAATTTTGTCTAATGCCTCAAAGTGGGAAGTATATGGCTGTGCTTATCCTATATTTAATGTGATTGCTATCCTACATCTATGGCCATTTATGATTCTTTTTCCAAAATGAACTACAAAATAAAAGAATTTGTTATAATGAAGATTTTGTTCATAAAAGCTGAACTTTTACCAAGAGATAAAGGGCTTTTCCCCCTAAACAAGAGAAAGAAGAATTTGCTTTAAAGAAGCTAATGATAATTTAATGTTTCATTCTTCTTTTCCAGAAAGCTGTTAGTTCACATACTTAGAAAAATCCAGTAATCCTATGGAGAATTTGGCAAACTAGTTCGTCTCAACAATTCAGTTTTCATCTTTTAATCAAGATTCCTTTAAACCAAGGTTTCTCAGCCTCAGTACTCTTGATTTCATAGTAGGAGTAAATATTTTTTTGTTGTGGGCACCTGACCTTGTGCAGTGTAGGAAGGCAGTAGCATCCATAGCCTCTACCCACTAGATGCCAGTAGCATCCTTCTCTCATTAGCAATGACAACCAAAATGTCGAAGCTATGTCCTCTGGGGAGGTAATATAACACCCAGTTGAGAAACTTGAAACTCTTCCACTCCTTCAATCTGACACACCTTAATATTCCAAGAACACAACTTTCTAACATTAATAAGCTTGCCCTTAAACAAGCTCATACCTATGAGCATAATATTTTTTAAAATAGATTATTAAAATAATATTTATTATGCTATTCACATCATTATTCTAGTCTCACTATTTTTAACTTAATGTATCTTAGAGATCAGTATATATCATTGCCTAAAGATAGCCCAATTATGATCAATATTAAAGATCATATTGTTAATTAGTTACAGAGTTATAATAGCAACTTAACATTTCCTTGAATTCAAGTTCAAGAAATTATCTTAAAATAATTATTCTTAAATTTCCCTATCAGAAGTAGTATGGAGACTTCTCAAAAAAAGTAAAGATGGAGCTTCCATATATGGTCCAGCAAGTCGATTCCTTGAAATGTACCTTAATATTAGAAAAACAGTGATTTGAAATGACAGAGGCACACCTTTTATTGCAGTCTAATAGCTAGGATATGGAAACATTCCACGTTGTCTCAAATGTCCAACAATAGATAAATGGATAATAAAGTTGTGATATATACACACCATTAAATACTATGAAGCTACTTTTCTTAAAGGAAATCTCTGAATTTGCTGCAACTTGGATGGAACTGGAGAACATCAAGTTAAGTGAAATAAGTTAGAGGGAGAACAAATGCTGAATGATATCTCTCTCATTTGCGGTATACAGAGAAACAAAATAAGGGTACAGACAGCATCAAATGATAACGGATGCTTGGTCTTTGATTGCAAGACTGCGATAACCAAGTAATTAAGGGAGGGAGGAGAAGGAAGAGGCAGACTAAAATTGAGAGCAGAGGGACTCAGTCACTCTGCTAGAGTGAATATGCAGTAACTGTGTCATCAAAACCATCAAACTTAACACTATTGTAACATAGTTACCTAAACTACAAGAAAAATAAAAACAAAAATGAAAAAAATTAAAGTCCCCTACTAAAATTTATTTTGTTTAAACTCTTGGCAGCTAAAACAGTGCTACATAAATAATTTCATACATACATTTATTCTTCTGTCTTGAAATCTTTACCTTGATAGTTGCTTCCACTTAAAATGTTCTTTCTCACCCCAGCCGAGCCCATGTCCCATTAGCCATATAGCCTTCTAAATTTATAGGACTTAACTAGGTTCAGTTTAAAAGAATATTAAATCTTAGTGGTCTAACCACACAAAGGCTTCTCCAGGTGGCTTAGAAGGACAGATTTCCTTTCATGCGATCGTGATGTGATGATGTGTACCAATAATTCCCAATTGCAGCCTATTGGTCAAAACTAGTTGTAGCACACTAACGAATGACCAGGTGTCTAAAATATGAAGAGCTGGGGAGGACTGGCAGGAGGGGGAAACAATATTCTATGAGCACTAAATTTATCTGCCAGATTCCTTTCAAACTGCTGCCCCCAAATCATCTTAACTGGATCTTAAAAAAGGTTCAATGGGCTGAGCACATGCTTTGTGTGTAGGAGAGCCAGGTTCAATCCCTACCACTGAATGGTTCTCCAAGCACCATTAGGAGGAACCACTGAGGAGAGAGCCAAGAGCAGCCCCTATACAGTAGTGGGGTATGCCCTCCAACTCCCCCAAAATAAACAAAAACAATTTAGTGAAGGCAACTCCTAATATCCATTTATAATTATAACCCATACACTAGTGGGTGGAAGGAAGTTGACACAGATGACAGGATTAGTGCTGGAACACTGTATGCCTGACACTTAGCTATGAATAACTGTAAATCATAGTATCTTAAAATAAAAATTTTCTAAGGAATATTGTAATCCATACCATACCACAACCTCCTTTATCCCAATCTATTTTTTAAAACACCTATAATCTTATAAAGTATTTCATTCCTTATTCATTTATTTGTTCTTTATCATCTGTCTCCCCTTTCTGGACTGGAGCAATAGCACAGTGGGTAGGGCATTTGCCTTGCATGGGGCCGACCTGGGTTTGATTCCTCCATTCATCTGAGAGATCCCGGCAAGCTACTGAGAGTATCCCGCCCGCATGGCAGAGCCTGACAAGCTACCTGTGGCCTATTCTATATGCCAAAAACAGTAACATATCTCACAATGGATGCCCGCTCAAGCAAATCAATGAACAACTGGACAACAGTGCTACATTGCTACAGTGCTCCCCTTTCTAGAAATAAACTCCATGAGGGCAGTGATCTTTGTTTATTTAGTGGTGTGTCCCAAGCATTTAGAATGGTGACTGAAATATTAGCACTTTGGGGATGAAATCATAACTTTCATATACATACATCTTTTAGGTAAATTCCTAGGACTGGAATTGCTTATCCAAAGATAATTGATATAAATTTTGTTAAATTATTCACCATAGATCTTGATTATCTTATATTCTCATTAATACATATGAAATAATTTATTTCCCCACTCACCAAATGTATTCTTAAACTTTTTATCCTTTGCCAGTTCAGTAGATAAAAAATTATATCCATCTTAATTTTACTGGGCGAGGCAAGGCAGAGTTACACCTGGCAGTGCTCAGGAATCACTCCTGGATGTGCACTTAGGGGTCACTCCTAGGGGGGCTCAGAGGAGCATATGGTGTGCTGAGGATGGATCTCAGGTTGGCCATAAGGAAAGCATCCTACCTGCTGTACTATGTCTCCAGATCCATCACCTGAATTTTATTTCTTGTATTTCATATAGTGAGCAAGGTTCAGTGTGTTTTCATGTTCAAGAGTCACCTGGGCTGCTGTCTGCATCCCCCGAGTTTCTGAAGCCACTCCCTGCTCGCCCTGCGCACCCCGTCTCCCGAACCGGCTTGTAACTGCGCACGTCCTTCAGGTACGAGGACCATCCCTCGGCCACGCCCTCCCTTTCCCCCACTTCCCGCTGCCGTCTGCGTCCCCCGAGTTTCTGAAGCCACTCCCTGCTCGCCCTGCGCACCCCGTCTCCCAAACCGGCTTGTAACTGCGCACGTCTTTCAGGTACGAGGACCATCCCTCGGCCACGCCCTCCCGGCCCCCCCACCAACGGGAAGACACTGGGGCGTGGCCTGTGTCTTAGTGGGCGTGGTCTAAAGTGGGCGTGGCCTCCTCTAAGAGCGGCCGCAGTTATTCTTTGCTACCTCAGCTCAATCGGTACTGTGTATTCCTTTGAAAACTCACTTTTGCGATCTCAAACACTTACGCAAAATAGCCATTAGGTTAGGCTGACACTATAAAAGCTATCAGTGAATAAGGGAAGTTTAGCACAATCGGAGGCCCTTCTTCCGACAAAAAGGAAGAGGAATAAATAACTACAAGGTTCCAACTCTACACTTCCGTGACAATATGAAGAAGCAGCGAAAATCCCCTCCGGAAAGAGAGGGGGAAGAAAAGATACCAGAAACCTCAACAGGGGCTTCTCACATCTACGACCTCTCAGATAAACAATTCAGAGACGAAATCTGGAGGAGAGTCGACCTACTCCAAGCAAATATGGAACAGACATCCAATAAATTAAGGGAGGAGATGAATGAAGCGCTGGAACGGTCTACCAAGAAAATACAGGAAGAAATGAGAGCAGAAATGAGAGCAGAAATTTCAAACCTTCGAACGGAAGTCTCACAAATAAAGGAATCGGTAGATGAAATAAAAATCTCACTAGATGCCCTCAACAGTAGAATGACTACAGCTGAAAAAAGAATCAGTGATCTGGAAGATGAGCTGCAGAAAGCCTATAGACAGCAACAAATCATGGCCAAAGACCTCAAAATGGCTATAGAGCGAATCAGAGCCCTGGGGGATGACTTCAAGAGGAACAATGTAAGAATCATTGGAGTACCAGAACCGCAGGGAAGCAACCCCAATGAAAAAAACACAGTCAAAGATATCATTGCTAAGAAATTCCCAGAGCTGGAGAAGGCAGGCATCCAGATACAAGGAGTCCGAAGAGTACCAGCAAAAAGAGACCCGAACAAAAAGACCCCAAGGCATATCATAGTCAGAATGACGGATACCATGGATAGAGACACAATTCTGCAAGCAGCAAGGGCAAGGAAGGAAATCACATACAAAGGAGCAACCCTCAGATTTACGGCCGATCTGTCAGAAGAAACCCTCCGAGCCCGAAGACAATGGTGGGACATAGTGAAAAAACTCAACGAAATGAAGGCCTCACCAAGAATACTTTATCTGGCTAAACTCTCACTCAAACTCGAAGGAACCATACACTATTTCTCGGATAAACAACAGCTCAGGAACTTCATAGACTCAAAACCAATCTTGAAAGAAGGTCTAAAGGGGCTACTGTAAGACAAGGAGGAGCCCCATAAGAACAACAAATCCCACAGAAAGATGACACAAAACCCCATCACAATAATCTCTCTCAATGTCAATGGCCTAAATGCACCTATCAAGAGGCACAGAGTGGCAAAATGGATCCGGAAATTAAACCCAACATTCTGTTGCCTGCAAGAAACACACCTGAACAAACAGAGTAAACATAGACTCAAAGTCAAAGGATGGAAAACAATCCTGCAAGCAAACAACCCCCTTAAAAAAGCTGGAGTGGCCATCCTGGTATCCGACAACATAGATTTCAGGATGAAAAAGATCAAAAGGGACAGCGAAGGTCATTTTCTGTTTATCAAGGGATATGTACAACAGGAAGAAATCACACTCTTAAACGTATATACTCCTAACGAAAGACCGGCTAAATATTTAAAACGACTCCTAACAGACTTCAAAGAGGACATCACTAACAGCACAATTGTAGTCGGAGACTTCAATACGGCCTTATCGCCTCTAGATAGATCCACAAGAACAAAACTCAACAAGGAAACACTGACTCTGAAAGAAGAAATTGAAGAGAGAGGCCTAATAGACCTATACAGGGCCTTACACCCCCAAAAGAAAGAATACACATTCTTTTCCAGTGCACATGGAACATTTTCTAAAATAGACCATGTACTGGGCCCCAGAACATACCTCAATAGAATCGGAAAAATAGAAATTGTATCAACCATCTTTTCAGACCACGATGCGCTGAAGATAGAAGCTAACCACTCACAAATACGGAAAATCAAATCAAACACCTGGAAATTAAACAATTCAATGTTGAACAATGAGTGGGTCAAGAAGGAAATCAAGGAAGAAATCAAAAGATACTTAGAAACAAATGAGAATGAAGACACGAGCTACCAAAACCTATGGGACGCAGCTAAAGCCGTGTTAAGGGGAAAATTTATAGCTCTCCAAGCATTCCTCAGGAAGGAAGAAAGGACCCACATAGATAGCTTGACTTCACGACTCAAGACCCTAGAAAAGGACCAGAAAAAGGACTCCAAACCAGATCGAAGGAAAGAAATAATAAAAATTAGAGCAGAAATTAATGACATGGAAACCAAAAAGACAATCCGAAAGATCAATGAAACAAAGAGCTGGTTCTTCGAGAAAATAAACAAGATTGATAAACCGCTAGCAAGACTCACAAAGAAAGAAAGAGAAAGAACCCTAATAAATCGAATCAGAAATGAAAAGGGGGACATCATAACAGAAACCAGTGAGATTCAAAAGATCATTAGAGACTACTTCGAAAGTCTATATGCCACAAAACAGGAGAACCTAAAAGAAATGGATGGATTCATCGATTCCTACAATCTCCCAAGACTGAACAAAGAAAACTTGGAATACCTGAATAGACCCATCAATGTTAAGGAAATTGAAACTGTGATTAAAAACCTCCCCAAAAACAAAAGCCCAGGCCCAGATGGTTTCACTGGCGAATTCTTCCAAACATTTAAAGAAGACCTGCTGCCTGTTTTCCTCAAACTTTTCCAGGAAATTGAAAAAACAGGAACTCTCCCAAACAGTTTCTATGAAGCACACATCTCCCTAATACCAAAAGCAAACAAAGACACCACTAAGAAAGAAAATTACAGACCAATGTCCCTGATGAACACCGATGCGAAGATCCTCAACAAAATACTGGCAAATAGGATCCAACAACTCATCAAAAAGATCATACATCACGACCAAGTGGGATTCATCCCGGGGATGCAAGGATGGTTTAACATTCGGAAAGCAATCAACATAATCCACCATATCAATAAAAGCAAAGATAAAAACCATATGATCATATCAATAGATGCAGAGAAAGCATTTGACAAGATCCAACATCCTTTCATGATGAAAACCCTCGCCAAAATGGGGTTTGGAGGAACTTTCCTCAAGATAGTCGAAGCCATCTATCACAAGCCTACGGCAAGCATTATCCTCAACGGGGAAAAACTAAGGGCCTTTCCTCTGAGATCAGGCACAAGACAAGGATGCCCACTCTCACCACTCCTCTTCAATATAGTACTGGAAGTACTTGCGATAGCTATTAGACAAGAAAAAGAGATTAAGGGCATCCAGATAGGAAAGGAAGAAATCAAACTCTCACTATTTGCAGACGACATGATACTATATCTAGAGAAGCCTAAAACCTCTACTAAGAAACTCTTAGAAACAATAGACTTATACAGTAAAGTTGCAGGCTACAAAATCAATACCCAAAAATCCATGGCCTTCATATATGCAAACAATGAGGCAGAGGAAAGGGACATGAAAAAAGCAATCCCATTCACAATCGTGCCCCAGAAAATCAAGTACCTTGGAATCAGCTTAACCAAGGAAGTAAAAGACCTCTACAAAGAAAACTACAAAACGCTACTCCATGAAATCAAAGAGGACATGAGGAAATGGAAACATATACCCTGCTCGTGGATAGGGAGAATCAATGTTGTCAAAATGGCAATACTCCCCAAAGCATTATACAGATTCAACGCGATCCCTATAAGTATACCCATGACATTCTTCAAAGAAATGGATCAAGCAATCTTAAAATTCATATGGAACAACAAACGTCCAAGGATAGCTAAAACAATTCTTGGGAAAAAGACGATGGGAGGCATCACCCTCCACAACCTCAATCTTTACTACAAAGCAGTAACAATTAAAACAGCATGGTACTGGAACAAAGGCAGAGCCGTAGACCAATGGAACAGGGTGGAATACCCTTACACACAACCCCAAATGTATGATCATCTAATCTTTGATAAGGGAGCAAGAGATGTGAAGTGGAGCAAGGAAAGCCTCTTTAACAAATGGTGCTGGCACAACTGGACAACCACATGCAAAAAAATGGGCGTAGACCTTGACCTGACACCATGCACAAAAGTCAGATCAAAATGGATTAAAGACCTCAACATTCGACCACAAACCCTAAGATACATTGAAGACAAGGTCGGCAAAACCCTCCACGATATTGAAGATAAAGGTATCTTCAAAGGTGACACAGAACTAAGCAATCTAGTAAAAACAGAGATCAACAAATGGGACTACATTAAACTAAAAAGCTTCTGCACCGCAAAAGATACAGTGACCAGAATCCAAAGACTATCCACAGAATGGGAAAGGATATTTACACAATACCCATCAGATAAAGGGTTGATATCAATGGTATATAAAGCACTGGTTGAACTCTACAAGAAGAAAACATCCAACCCCATCAAAAAATGGGGCGAAGAAATGAACAGAAACTTTACCAAGGAAGAAATACGAATGGCCAAAAGGCACATGAAAAAGTGCTCTGCATCACTAATCATCAGAGAGATGCAGATCAAAACAACCATGAGATACCACCTCACACCACAGAGACTAGCACACATCCAAAAGAACAAAAGCAACCGCTGTTGGAGAGTATGTGGGGAGAAAGGGACCCTTCTTCACTGCTGGTGGGAATGCCAACTGGTTCAGCCCTTCTGGAAAACAATTTGGACGACTCTCAAAAAATTAGATATTGAATTCCCATTTGACCCAGCAATACCACTGCTGGGAATATATCCCAGAGTGGCAAAAAAGTACAATCGAAACAACATCTGCACATGTATTTTCATCGCAGCACTGTTTACAATAGCCAGAATCTGGAAAAAACCCGAATGCCCCAGAACGGATGACTGGTTGAGGAAACTTTGGTACATCTATACAATGGAATACTATGCAGCTGTTAGAAAAAAGGAGGTCAAGAATTTTGTAGTTAAGTGGATGGGCATGAAAAGTTTCATGCTGAGTGAAATGAGTCAGAAAGAGAGAGACAGACATAGAAAGATTGCACTCATCTATGGTATATAGAATAACAGAGTGGGAGACTAACACCCAAGAACTGTAGAAATAAGTACCAGGAGGTTGACTCCATGGCTTCGAGGCTGGCCTCACGTTCCGGGGAAAGGTCAACTCAGAGAAGCGATCACCAACTACATTGTAGTCGAAGGCCTTGTGGGGGAAGGGAGTTGCGGGCTGAATGAGGGCTAGAGACTGAGCACAGCGGCCACTCAACACCTTTATTGCAAACCACAACAGCTAATTAGAGAGAGAGAACAGAAGGGAATGCCTTGCCACAGTGGCAGGGTGGGGTGGGGGGGAGATGGGATTGGGGAGGGTGGGAGGGACACTGGGTTTATGGGTGGTGGAGAATGGGCACTGGTGAAGGGATGGGTTCCCGAACTTTGTATGAGGGAAGTATAAGCACAAAAGTGTATAAATCTGTAACTGTACCCTCACGGTGATTCTCTAATTAAAAATAAATAAATTTAAAAAAATAAATAAAAAAAAATGGTAACAAAATTAAAAAATAAAGAGTCACCTGTACTTCTTGTTTTTTATGAACCATCTGTTCTAGTACATCACTAATTATTTTTGGTTGTTAATATTTTAAGTGCTGATATATATCCATGTATTTTTGTTCCCAGGTGTTTATATTTATGCCTATACTAGAAAGATTAATATATAATTTCACACAAAAATCTTGCACACAAATATTCATAGTTTTGTTTATAATGACCCAAAACTAAAACAACCTAGATGTTCCCCATTGAGGGAAAATTTTTTATTATTTTTTTTGTTTTGATGTTTTTTGATGGCTTTTTGTTTTGTTTATTTGTTTCTCTGTGTGTGTTTGTTTGGGGCCAACTGGCTGTGCTCAAGATTTACTCCTGGCTCTGTGATCAGACACCACTCCTGCGTGGACTTGGACAACCATATGTGGTGGTGAGGATAAAAGGCAAGCTCTCTGCCCACTGTAATATCTCTCTGGCCCAGAGAGGGAAATTTTGTTTTGCTTTTTTGGGGGCTACAGCCGACCGTGCTCAGGGCTTACTCCTGGCTCTGCACTCAAACATTACTCCCGGTGGGACTGAGGGTACTATATGGGACGTTAAGGATTGAACCTGGGTTGGCCACATGCAAAGCAAATGTTCTATCCACTATACTATCGCTCTGGGCCCCAGAATTATTTTTTAACTCTATATTTAGGGGACTAGCGGGATTAAGGCAATGGCCTTGCATATGGTCAATCCCAGTTCAGTCCCTGGCTCCATATATATTCCCACAGCATCATAGGAGTGATCTCTGAGTCAGGAGTAAGCCTTGAATACCACTGCCTCCCCTTCACACATATACACAAAAAATTATATCTATACTGTAGGATAACATTGGGTTTGAACTTTCACCTTGCCACAGGGAACTTAGTTTAACTTAAAACAATGTCCTTTCTGTATGGACACAGGAAAGCACTTAATATTATGCTGTGTAACTTGGGAGCTGATTGGCCTCTCGGAGGGGGTGGGCTTCAGTTTCCCTCCTTGCCCTGAGCAGAGCCACAGCCATGCTCAAGGTCCCTCTCCACACGTTCGGACAAGCCTCACGCATGAAGGAACCAGCAGAGGAACCCAGGTGTGTGGGTTCAGGACTGAGACCTCCAAGTCTGCTCGGATTGGGACTGGGCCTCTTCTGCCCAGATTCCCCATTTTCCAGTAGTTAGGCGGTCACACCCAGGGACTGTCCCCAGTGCCTTATAATCCCACCAATGGCCAACACTCAGAGACTATAAAACCAAGTTCCAGCTTATAGCCTAGTTCTCCCTCTGGGAGAACCTGGCAAGCTACCAAGAGTTTCCTGCGCACATGGTAGAGGCTCACAAACTCCCCGTGGCGTATTCATATGCCAAAGCCAGTAACAATGATGGGTCTCATTCCCCTGACCCTGAATCCCTGAAAGGGCCTCCAATGCAGCACCACTGAAAAGGATGAAGAAAGAGAGGCTTCTAAAATCTCAGAGCTAGGACAAATGGAGGCATTACTGAGATCTTTGAGAAATTCGACAATCAAGGGGATGATGATGATGATGATGATGATGATGATGATGATGATGATGATGATGGGCATCTGCTTTCTTGACTCAGTTGCCCTTAGTTCCTAGCACCCCAAAAGCAGGGTCCCGACAAGGGATGGAATGGACCCAGGGCAAGCTGTGAGCTACTCTGTCATCAAAATGGCCAGGCCAAAGCACCACAATACTCAAGTCTAAGTTGAGAGCATGATCATAGACAAATGCTGTCATGATCCAAAAGTAATGATGAGACTAGGACCCTGCTGGGGTTAGGAAGACTAACCTGGTCTGAGGACTGTGGTCTGGAATATATAGTGAATGTCCTCAGGAAGAACCAAACTTTAAGTCTGATATATCTCTTACTGTGCTCATACAAAATGACATTGCTAGAAATATTAGAAGTAAATTTACTATAACTATTTAAGTGGATTACTAGCTGAGGAAAGAAGAAAGTGACACACCCTGGATGGGATCCCACCCTTAAGTGGATCTCCTAGTAATCTGGAGTAATCTCTTTAGATGAGATTTTGTTAATCTCCTAGAGGAGTGGTTTTACTCCTCTTTGTTGATTTGTTAATGTTCAACCCACCTTTTTGTCACCACCCTATGTGATTGCTATATAAACTAAGACTGTAAGAGAAGACCCAGAAGCAGAGAGAAAACACAGAAGCAAGAGGGCTCTGGAGAGAGAGCTCAGAAAAAGCGAGATGGGAAGAGACCAGAGGAGAGGCTACAGAGGCGGAGTCAGAGATAGAGAGACAGACAGAAGAGTGCATAGCAGCACACACAGAAGCAGAGCACAAGGAGGAGCTATCCAATAGGTCCATACACAGCAGCTCAAGAGCACTGAACGAGAGCAGTGAGAGAGAGAGAGAGAGAAAGAGAGCAACACCCTGAAAGCTTGCGAACACAAAACATCATCACACATCGCCCCTTCCACTCATATGTGCCTTTGTATTTTTTACACTATTCCATAGGCTACTACTTAACAATTCAAATAATAAGCTATTGATACATATAATAGTGTGAATAAAGAAATCTCCATAGAAACTGTGAAGTAAAACAAATTGTTACTTCAAATTGTTACAGGCAGTATAATTCCATGTATGAAATATTCATGAAGTGGCAATATAGAAATAGAGAACACACTGGTGACTGCCTGGGGTCTAGGACTGAGGAGGCAGGTGGAAGGTGAGGCTATGTAAAGGAGCAGCACATCAGATTCCCTGCATCTTCCTTGGCTGCAGTGGAGCCCACATACGAACAAGCATACACAATAGTATTCTATGGCGCTAACACACAGAGTTAAACACTGCACAGATACACAGAAGTAACACGGGGAAAGTCTTAATAAGAGTAGTGATTTGCAGGAATACCAATATCCTGGCTAAGAAATTGTTCTGTAGTTTTGAAAGGTGTTAACACTGTAGGGAATTGAAGTCTATATTTTTTCATATAAGTGTAAGTAAATCCACAATTAACTCAAAACTTAGTTAACTTTATTATAATCCAGGACTTTAAATGCATATCTCATAAGATCATAGAACAAAATAGTTGTTCTTTCTCTCAATTATATGCTATAAATATGTCTTTCAGTTTGTTGCTTATCTTTTTAATTCCTCTATGGTGTTTTTAATGACAACACAAAACATTTTTGTGTTATTTTTATATTATTTATATTTACTTATTATTTATTCATTTTTATGTTACTTGTTTATCATTAACTTTTCTTTTAACAACTTGAGAGGTTTGTACCAGACTGAGAAGGGCCTCCTTATGGTTATCACTGTATCACTGTCATCCAGTTGTTCATCGGTTTACTTGAGCAGGCAACAGTAACATTTCTATTACACTCAGCCCTGAGATTTTAGCAGCCTCTCCTTACTAGCCTTTCCCAAGATTGAAGGCTCTTTCAGGGTGAGGGGAATGAAACCTATTGTTACTGTTTTTGGCATATCGAATATGCCATGGGTAGCTTACCAGGCTCTGCCATGCGGGTGGGATACTCTCAGTAGCTTGCCAGTCTCTCCGAAAGGGGTGGAGGAATCAAACCGGGGTCAGATGCATGCCAGACAAATGTCCTCCCCACTGTGCTATCGCTCCAGCAGTATGTAAAGTATTAAACTTAATGTTTTGTTCTTAATATCTACTGGATCTAATATCTACTTGCTGCTTTTTTCTTTTTACAGAATTTTGAAGACATCTTAATATGAGCTTTACAACTTAGTTTTACCCAATCCAGCAATTTTTTTCAGCATATGGGAGCTTTCAATAACACTTACTAATAATCATGGGATTTTTTTACATCATGTTAATTTCTAGAAAATACTGGATCTACCACCTGTCTGCCAGCTCAAGAAAGTTATCCTGCTATGAAGTCTGTTTATTTGTTTAAAAGAGAGAGAGATAAATAGTGAGCATCATAGAGCTGCTGGGATAATATATTCAAAGCAAAGAGCAATCTGACATGGAATTTTGTGTCAGTGTCAGCAAAAGCATCTCCCAGTAAATGGGCTCTTTCTCTGGGCTCAAAAAAAAATCATACAACCAAGCTCAACTTTGAAAGTTGGTTTTGTTTCTTCAAGTTAGAAGTGCACAATTGGTTGGAACCACAGTAATCCAGATGGCTCCCTGGGAAGGCTCAGGAGAATTCTTGAAGATGGCAGCCCTGCTCAGAGCTTCTTTCTCTGCCCCACAGTCTGTCTGAGAGTGACCTGTGATCTTGTGGCCATATAGACTGTTTTTTGGTCCTATGGCTGAACCCAGGGAAACAACATTCCTGCTCTATGCCAGAGGTGAGACATGAGAGGCAGCTAGTCACAGATGCTGAGAAGCAGTGAGTTCATGTATAAAAATAAAAAGAAAAGGTGCGGGCGATGGAAGGGACGCTTCACCTCACCGAGCCAGGCACAGGGCCTAGGGCAGCAGCTGTCTCTCCCGCCACCCGAGCTCGGTAGCCTCCGGCCACTTCCCCCACCCCGGGGAGGTTGATGACGAAGATGTGGCAGGCGAAGGAAGGAACGGAGCCATGATGGTTGGTCTCACTTGCAGTTTATTCCAGTCTTCCCTCTATACACTCTCCATCCTCTCTACACCTTTACGCGCGCCCCATATACTTTTCCCGCCTCTATCCACTTTCCACCCCCTCACCTTCTCTCCGAACCCCTTTTATTGATCATGGCCCTTCCAAAGGGCGCAACACATTGACGTCACCAAAAGCACCAAAAAATCTTACAGGAAGAACATTGAGGCAACATAATTCTCTTGTATCTGCAGGCCGTTAATCTAGGCCCCCCCCCCCCGGAAAGAAGATACAAAACCAAAACCGAAGCCTTCTTTGGGCTGAAAGCACTCAGATTTACGCAGCTGAAGCTTACTTCATTAAAGACACTACATGATTTTCAACAACTGCTTGGGCATATTACATGGCTCAGTCCCTATCTGAAACTTACCAAAGGAGACCTTATGCCCCTGTATGACCTTTTGCGCGGTGACGCTGACCCTTCTTCCCCTCGGAGTCTGACACCAGCAGCCCGAGAATCCCTAGTTCTCATAGAAAAAGCGATTGAAGGTCACTTTGTTTGCTCTCTAGATTATCAGCGCCCTTTTCACCTCCTTATCTTCGCTACTCCTCATTCTCCCACAGGCTTAATTTGGCAGGAAAACCCTGTTTCTTGGATTCACCTTCCTGCCACACCAAAGAAAGTTCTTGTACCCTACTATCTCTTAGTGGCATCCTTAATTATTGAAGGAAGGAGTTTCTCTCGCAGACACTTTGGTCTTGAACTGGCTTCTGTTATTCAACCCTACAATAAGGAACAGATAGATTGGCTTCTTCAAAATACTGATGATTGGCCCATCGCCTGCGCTTCCTTTTCAGGAATTTTAGATAATCATTATCCCCCCAATAAGTTGATACAATTTATGGCTTTACATCAATGGGTTTTTCCTGTTGTCACTAAGACCAGCCCTATCCCTGGGGCTAAAGTGATTTTCACTGATGGATCCTCTAATGGCCAGGCCGCCTATGCCTGTGAGGGTGAGACTGTTTCTTTTTCCACAAAGGAGTCCTCTGCTCAGCTGGTTGAACTCACAGCTGTTCTAATGGTTTTTAAAAATTTTTCCCTTCTTCCTTTTAATTTATACACGGATAGTGCCTATGTGGCCTTCTCTATACCATTACTGGAGACTATTAGTTACATTAAACCCTCCTCCCCCGCAACGTCATTGTTTTTGCAAATCCAACAGTATATTCGCTCCCGGCGAGCTCCATTTTTCATAGGTCATCTTCGTGCCCACACTAACCTCCCTGGGCCACTGGCGGCAGGTAATCACTTGGCAGATTTGGCCATCCGATCTTTCACAGCGCTAACTCTACAAGCAGATCCGCTGCAGGAGGCCACAACTGCACATGCCCTTCACCATCTGAATGCTCAAACTCTCCACCTTATGTTTAAAATCACGCGTGAGCAGGCACGGCAGATTGTGCGCCAGTGCCCTTCCTGTGTATCCCTTCTACCCGTGCCTCACTTAGGGGTCAATCCCCGAGGACTAGTCCCTAATGCCATCTGGCAAATGGATGTCACTCATATTCATTCCTTTGGGCAGCTTAAATATGTGCATGTGACTATTGATACCTTTAGTGGGTTTATTTGCGCCTCAGCCCAGACTGGAGAGGCCTCAAAAAATGTCATTGCTCATGTCTTGCACTGCTTTTCTGTACTGGGCAAACCACAGCTAATAAAAACAGACAATGGTCCAGGATACACTGGAAAAAAGTTTGAGCATTTTTGTAAGAAGCTGCAGATTTCCCATCATACAGGGATCCCCTATAACCCTCAAGGGCAGGGGATAGTGGAGCGAGCCCATCTCACTCTTAAAACATATATTCAAAAGCTCCGGACAGAAAAGGAACTGTACCCAGCCTCACTTTCCCCTAAGACGTTACTATCTCACGCTTTGTTTGTCATGAACTTTCTTATACTGGACAAAGAAGGTCGCAGCGCAGCGGACCGTTTTTGGCATACTTCCACCAGCCACACTTATGCAAAAGTAAGGTGGAAAGACCCTCTGAGTGGTCTATGGAAGGGCCCTGATCCAATCCTTATATGGGGCCGAGGATCAGCCTGCATATTTGATGCTGCTGATAGTGTAGCCCGCTGGCTCCCCGAACGACTGATAAGGCAGGTCGACACACCTGCTCTGGCTGAACCGATTTCCACCCAGAGAATAAATGAATCCTCTGAGGACAGTGTCCCTTCTGCCACTGCCCAGGAACTTGCTTCTGCTCAGTCAGCCGCGTTGGGAGTGACCAACTAGTGGTCTCACTCACAGAATAGTTATTCAGACTTGGCCTGGCTGGAGCAGGAACCAGCATTACTTCAAGACCAAAGATGATGCCCATAGGGCAGGATCAGGAGTCTCAATGTGAATGTGGTGAGTGGGGTGCGCACCCGCGTGAAAGAAGGACCAGTCCGAGCGTGTGCAGGAGTAAGATTTGTGCGTGTGCTCCTAGTGTGTGTGCAATTGTCTCATTATCTTTCTTAATTCTGCTTAGTTTTCAACAACTTTTGAGAAGGTTTTGCCAGCTTATATCAACAAAAGTGCTTTCTTGACCCGTTTTTTCAACAAGCAGGAAACTGGCTGCTCAGGCAGAGAAACAGGGAGCAATGTTCCCAATCGGCCGACAGGGCTCACTTTGCCCTGGGGACTGCTCTTTCCTTTCTCAGTCTATCAGTTTTTTCCTGCCATTCTTGAAGGGTCAGATTGATCGATCAAGTATATATTTGTGCACATGTGTGATGTTTATTGTCTGACTGTCTGTCTCTGTCTGTGGAACACTCGAGTATTAGAGCTAGTTTAAAGTCAGTAATTCTTAGATCTGGGCAAACAAAATCAAGGGAGGTCAGAGTGATATGGAGCCCAGCAATTTAAAAGATCTAAGTATCTTTGGAGCTTGCTAGATTCAGGTCTAAACAAAGATTTCTAATCAGAATGTGGCGCCTACAAAGAAATTGAAATTTTCAATCCAGATTTCATATTGGGAGAACATTAATAGTTATTAACAGTTGAAATCCTCTTGAATTCTAGTAAGCTAAACATATCTATTGGACTTACATTCCTCACCCTCCACTTTTACAGGTTGTAGATTGGACCATGCCAGGACCCAGTATCTGGGCTAACAATTCCTTTCTTTTACCCCCTCCATGGGATTCACAGATGCCTCAGCTGCCGAATAAAGAAGAAACACCTTTTAATTTTTTCTCTAGGATACTCACTTGATCCTGTCTGCATTGGAGTGCCTCCCTGTCTCCCTCTTCACTTTCAGACTTGGATTCATACCAAGTCCCAAATTCATACTACCTCTGATCACTCACAAAAAGATTTTTCTTTTCTGGTGATTGTGCATTATCTACCTGTCTCAATTCTTCCCTCTCAATCCAAGATTCTCCCCACAGTATAATTTTATTAAGGGCCGGATCGCATATGGTTACCAGTGAACCTGACCAGAGAATGGCAACGCTCCCCCGATAAAGGGCTCCTGACTGAAGATCTGACACAACTGCTCCGGCGCTCCTGATGATTCCTTGGGCCTCTGATCACAGCTATCCTGGACTCATTGCTGTAACCACCACTGATGCTGTTGCAGGAATAGTTCTTCAAGCCTCGGTCCAGACACACAACTTCGTCTAAACATGACAAAATGACCCTTACCACCTTGGGACAATGCAGGCTACTGTCAACCATGATGTTGAGCAACAATTGGACACTCTACAGCAAGTGCTACTTTGGGTCCAGGGCTGGGTTAATATCTTAGAGTAACAAATGAGATTTTCGAGTGTTTAAGGATCTTTGGCTTGATTTGTAGGACCTCATCTTCCCCCAGTTCTTTACCTTGAGGATGCCGGGCTCCCAAGGATTTATTCTTGTGGATCAGGTTGCCAGGCAAAGCACTGCAAGGGAGGGCTGATACCCCAGCCCGGCTCTCTGCGAGGTATTCCGGTATAGCTTAGAGGTTACTCCAAAACCAAGGATTGATGGGGCCTATGAGGAGCCCCCTGCATAGACCCGATCATCCTTTCCTTCCTCTCCCTGCAAAAATGGAGTCTTTATGTCACAAGGGATACCGGACAATGCCTCCCCTGACCACATTTAATTTAAAACAAAACAGGGGGAGATGTAGGGAGCCATTTTACCTTACTGATCTTATCCTGTCACTATTTGTTTAATCACTAGCTAACCCCATGCCACACCTAGCAAAGGTTGCCACTCCTAATCTTACTGATCTTATCCTATCAGCATTTGTTTATTACTAGCTAAATCCCGTGCCACACCCTGCATTTCTGTTGGGGGTCCTGGAACCACCTCCTCCCAACAGGGAGGTATAAAATACTGTAACTGCCATAGAATAAATGCCTTTTCTCTCTCCTCCGGGCTCTGCGCCTGTTCTTTCGGCTGCGCCCTACGAAGGGTTCGCCCTACTGAACAGAACGAGACCTCCACATCGACTTCCACACCCCAAGACCAGGCTGGGCTGCAGCAAGAAATCTACATGTCAATTACAAACTAGACAGCACCTGAAATTTACATTCCAAAGACTAGGCTGGGCCAGAGCCTGAAATCTACAAAGTCAAATCATGCCTGGCTAGCACCTTAGATCCGGGTCAAAGATCAGCTAGGTTTCTGTGACAAAAGGTTTCTGTAACAAAACTCCAGAAGGCAGCTGGAAAAGGGGAAATATTCCAACAAGTTCAGACAGCATAAGAGACATCAAAATGTATTTTTGCTCTGAATTTTTGTAAATTTCTTCAATTTCAATCCAGTGCATCTGTTTGATTAGTTATTCCTCTGGTCATGAAGTCCTGAAGACAGAAACTGTGTTTTATTTCCCTTTCTATGCCTCTTCTAGTATGTTACCCTTCAGGACTGTCTGACTTCTATGCCATGGCTTTTATCAATCTCTACATCTTCCCAATTGCCTCAAGTAAAACTGCTGCTTCCAAATGGGCCCTCTAACTGTTCAGAAACACCCTTCTCTGTCTCTGGCCCACTTGACTTATACTTTATAGATCACAATTTTAAATGCCCTCACCCCTATTATTGACTTTGTTTCCAGAGAAATTTATTCACTGAGCTGATCTTAGCCAACTAGCCATCTATTAGAATCAGCTATATTCAACTGTGATGGTTTGGGGATTTAATAGTGCAAGTCAGAAACACTATGAATTCAAGTGTACTTCTGAAGGTAGATCCCATGCATAAGAAGAGGTTGTAAAGTCATCTTAGCTACAGCTCCTGAGTTCCAACAGGCTGACTACCCCACACAACTACTACTTCCATTTATTTTCTAGAGGCAGTTTTTCTGGAAACTGAAATGCATTTAAGCATGTCTCCTTCCCCTTTTGAATGAGCTCTTTATAAACATTACATAAAGAGTTTTTGATTGTCACTCATATTAAAACTTCAAAGAAGAAGCTCTAACACTTTTAGAGTGTCCTGATACAACTGGTTGAGGTGTAGTCATGCGGAGCTGTATGCCTGAAGTCCAGAAGATTAGCTGGTTGGAACAGCTACTTAGAAACTCCCCCTTGTATCAGAATACCAAGATATAACTTCTAAGGTGGGTTTCCCAGGAAGAGTGTTTCCAGGGCTTGGGGGCTTGAGGAAATGTAGAACATTCTTTAGAAGCTGAGACAACCTCCTTTGTGCCCTCAAAAATTGCAGACTCTGGAGGAATTCCTGCTGACAAGGCTACTTCTAAATGGAACTCAGCTCCATTTTGCAAGCAATAGTCACAAATATTATTTTCCAACTCCCTTCCTTTTGGGGTCATGAGTTAGGAATTTCAGGGAAGGGAGTGGGGGACTGTAAAAAACTAAAGAGCGCCAAGGGGGCGCGTGCACTCGCGGGCTCTCTGGGCGGCTCTGTCTCACCGCCCGCGTTCAGTGCCCAGGAACCGCTGTGTGTGCCGTCGGTCGAGGGCAGGCGATGGAAGGAAGAAAGAAGAAGGCCAAACTGGTTGCTCGATCCGTTTATTTCATTCTCTCCCTCCGCTTCTCTCCCGCTCTCCTGGATCTCTCCCCGTGGATCTGCCCCGTGGATCTGCCCCGTGGATCTGGCTCGTGGATCTGGCCCCCAACCCACTCTCACAGCCTAGTTAAATCTCCACAGCATCAGGGGGTTGGGGCATACACGTAGGTGTGGTCACCATCAATAGGGTAAGGTTCCTTTCCCCTAGGGGATGCTTCTCCTAGGACTTAATTCTCTTTCAGCAGGAGGATCCACCCAAGGGCGGAGTCCCATGAATGTGTTTCTCTTCTCCTCAGCCAGCAAACATATAAGAATTCATAATATTAATTATTTTGTATGGACACAATAAGAGATGCATTAAAGCTTATAGAATTGCTCTCCTGGGGCCATCTCAATCTCAGACTACAGTGCTCAGGCCAGATCAGTCTTTCCTATCCCTGGCAGGGTCCCAGTCTCATAATTACTATTGGATCATGACAGCATTTGTCTATGATCAAGCTCTTAACTTATAGTTAAGAATTAGGCACTTTGGCCAGGCCCATCTCGATGCCAGGGTAGCACATAACTCACCGCTTGCCCTGGATCCTTCCTGTCCCACGTCGGGGACCCTACTTTGGGGTGCTAGGAACTGAGGGCAACTGAGGCTTAAGTGGAGAAAGCAGAGGCCTGGGAGGGAATATTCGAGGCCAATTAATTCCCAAGTTATAAAAACATAATATTGTCTTCTTGTGTCTATACAAAACAGTCATAGCTTTAAAGTAAATTATTCAAAAGGCACAAGAAGAGGAGAAAGGCAATATTAACTTATATAACATAAATTCAGTATCCTAGGAAGGTCTGACCTTGCAAATTAGCAGAGTCAGATTAAGGGAAAGCCTCGGATTAACTCTTTTGGGGAAGAGACCATGGAGAAGTGATTATAGCTAAACAAAGGGATGGGAGAGATTCGGGATCACCTTGATGGGTGAGAATGGGGTAAGCCTAAACTCTGGGTAAAACCGGGACAAGCTACTTGTGGCAAGGAGGGAAAGGACAAAGTAATGTCATCCTACAGGGGACATGTCAATGCTTGTGTTTACACATTATTAGGCTTTTATTGCAAATCTTAACAATTCATGTGGAGAAGGGGGTGCTGGCCCTTGGCAGTGAGATATGGCATTACTAATTCTCCACCACTTTGCTCTCATGCTCTCATAGTTGAACCTTTCTCTCTCCCTTCCCACCACTTCAGTTTCAGTTTAAGTTCTATCTCTTCCCTACAACATCTTGAATTAGCCAGTTTCTTGTGGAAGACTTTCCATTCCAACTGTCATGTACCAGAGGCGTATGTAGTCATAAATGTCACTGGATAAGACAAATACACAATAAATAATAAAATCCTGTACTTCAGGGTCAGAGAAGTACAATGGGTATGGTGCTTGTCTTTCATGTGGTCAGCTCAGGTTTAATCTTCAGGATTCCTTATGGTTCCTGACATCTGCCAGAAGTGGTCCCTGCTTGCAGAGCCAGGAGTAAACCCTGGCTGCTAAAACCTCAGGGCTAGGATGAATTAAGACGTTACTAGCGCTCATTAATCCATGATCAAAGGGATTACAGTGATACAGTGATACAGTGATATTTTTGTACATTTATTCATCAATGAAAATAACTTCCACACCATTTTAACTAGTAGAAATCATGCTGCTATAAACATGGGTGCATAAATATCTGGAGATTCGCTTTCAATTCTTTCAAGTATATATCCAGAACTGGAATCGCTAGATTACTGTATTTTTTATTTTTTGAGGAACTGACATACTGTTTTCTAATGCAATGGCACTATTTTACTTTCCCACCAGCTGTGCAGATTTCTAATTTATTCATATCATCCTCACCAATACTTGTAATTTTCTATAAAGGCAGGAATTTTTATCTTTTTGTCCACTTGTCATGCCAACCTCTTAGAACAGATCTTAGTAGTGATATTAAGTTTTTATTGCAGTTATTTATTAAACTCAACTACAGAACTATCAACCTGGACCACCACTCCCTGCTTTTGAATCACAGTTAACATACTCAGACACTACACCAGAGACTTGTCACTGGACCTTCCTAAAGTTCAGGTTATCATTCATCAGTAACAGTAATTTCCTAAAGGATAGTATTAAATCCAGTAGAACAGTGTATATAAAGCTTGCATACCAGTATCTCTCACTTAATTTCTTTTTTGCCTCTGACTCTAACAGCACATTAAGCTGATTTGGATATGAATATTTAGTAATCAAGGTAGACTAGAAAAACTTTTTTAGATTACTTTTGACTACTTCATTTTTTTGTTTTATTATCTTTAATAAAATAATAGCCCACCTACAATTTCATGCCTAAATGATTGTGTCTTTTGAGAAAACATCTTCAGATAAATAGCCATGATCATTTGCCACCAACATGTTTTAACTGCAACAGAATAATGTATTTCATTGAAGAAAAAAATTATTCCACATTAAAAGTCTGAGATAGAATTCAAAAAATGAAAAATTCAACCTCGTGGAAAATCAAATTTATGTTTACTGCAGGTGTGGAGGGGGAGAGTGGAGAGTAAGGAGTAAATTGATCAAATTTTCAGTTGTAAGATAAATGATAACTCAGCATCTAACATACAACATGATGACTATAGTAAGCAATGCTGTGAAACACAGGAAAATTATTAAAATAATATGTATTGTGCAGCCAGAGTAATTGTAAAGTGGGTAGGGCATTTGCCTTGCAAGTGGCTAACCTGAGTTTGATCCATGACACCCCAT
Source organism: Sorex araneus (assembly GCF_027595985.1). Taxonomy (NCBI): domain Eukaryota; kingdom Metazoa; phylum Chordata; class Mammalia; order Eulipotyphla; family Soricidae; genus Sorex; species Sorex araneus. The sequence goes on from NC_073302.1 coordinate 223,640,915, forward strand.
TTGGTCCCCTAAACCTTCCAGAAGTGATCCCTGAGTTCAGAGTGAAGATCACCACTAGGTGTAACCTAAAAAACAAACAAATATACATACTTATAGATTTATATGAAAACATAGAGAATATATATGCACAAATAATGTTTATATGCTCAGTTGCTATAAGAGGAAACTCATTTACATTTTTATATATCTGTGTAAGATTATGAATGTTACCTAAATCCATTGGACTGGAGCAATAGCACAACAGGTAGGGCGTTTGCCTTGCATGCGGCCGACCTGAGTTCAATTTCTCCATCCTCTCAGAGAGCCCGGCAAGCTACTGAGAATATCCCGCTCGCACAGCAGAGCCTGGCAAGCTACCCGTGCTGTATGTAATGTGTGTGGTACTGGAATTATGTGCCTGAGATGCCATTATTAACAACAGTATTGCAAACTACAGAATCTCAGTTAAAAAAATGTTTTTTTAAAAACTCCTGAAGACTGCTAAGTGGGTCTCTCTGGAGGCCTCCACTGTGTCAGTCTGATGAGTGCATTTTCTTTCAACAAACTTAGGTCTCACCTCAACAATCTAGGGGGCTGGGTTTGAGGTCTTCCTCCACATAATAGACTTCTAATAAATACTCCTTTCTTCCCAACATAGATAATATACAGATCCAACTATCCAAGCCAAATGAAAATAACAAAGAACACTTCAATGTAATGTTATTTAATATTAAATAGTGTTAAAATATTTACTATTTATAATTTCAAGAAATATATATTGTTTTTTCTGACATGACTCAGATTCTTTAAATATTGGTGGTATGTCATAAAATGCTATGATATGCTAGCATCACTAGCTATGCTAGCTGTGCTATGATAGCACAGTGGGTAGGGCGTTTGCCTTGCATGTGGCCAACCTGGGTTTGATTCCTCTGTCCCTCTCAGAGAGCCCTGCAAGCTACCAAGAGTATCCTGCCCACACAGCAGAGCTTGGCAAGCTACCTGTGGCATATTCAATATGCCAAACACAGTAACAACAAGTCTCACAACGGAGATGTTACTGGTGCCCACTCAAACAAATCGATGAACAATGGGATTACAGTGTTACAGTTCAGTGTCATAAAATATAAGATATAATAAAAATGTAACCAAGGAAAAGAAAGTAGCAAATATATAGGCTATATAAAAATATGTCATGACCAGGATGACATCACCGAGACTACAGTAAAATGCAGTTTCTGCTTTGCTTCCAAAAGGAGCAACTGCCCAGCCAGGAGCCCTGGGGTCCCTCCCCAGGAAAGGAGAGCAGAGACTGTGAAGGCTTACTGACAGTCATGGAAGAAGTCTGGATAACAGCTCAGTGGCTTAGCATACCTTTCTTAAAGCATAAGGCTATGAGTTGGATTCCTGTTTCCACCACATGCACCAAACAGTTCCAACAGCATTGTTGTTTCCGTCTGGCAGCTAAGCTGCCTGCTATTCAGTGCCACACCTATTTACAGCTATCCAGGTATGTTTGAGCACCACAATGAAAGGCTGAAACCCCTAGTGAGTAGAGAAATATAAAGATGTGAGGGTACCACTCCCAGGAATTGTGACCCCTAGCAGACTTATGTGTGAACACCACAGCAACTCCCAGCAATTAGGACAATCTGAATGTGCAAAGCACCTCAACTAAAGTTGAAGGAAGCAACCCTGTGGAAAGCACCAAAACAGAGTGTGCAGGAACTCAATATGATATACAGGCTTCAGTGGGCACCACAAGCTAAGAAATGTGTGAACACCACTGCTAGATTATTACAACAGGTTGATGTTGCAACTGACCAGCACTGGTTATTGCAAAAAAACTGGTCATAGCAACAAAATAACAAAGGGAGGAGAAGGGTTTGGTAAAAAGAAAAGAAAATCCTTACACGTGGAGGAACTGGAGTCGCCCACATACAAGTGAATCCAGCAAGAAGATCCAGACCACTGAGAAAGTATGTAAACCAGTGTCATCAACCTTTTCCTACCATGTTCCTCTTTCAACCTTATTTTCTGTGTTTTTCACTTGTGACTTCCCTCTGTAGTTTGCTAGTCTGTGCCCTGGCCCCTATTTACTCTACTTTTCACCTGTGTCCCTTGTAATATGCTGGGGGCCGACAGAGCATCTGATTAAGAAACACTGTTCTAGACTATGTTTTCCTCCCAAAGTAAAAGGTAAACACTTTAGTTCTAAATTGTTTATCCAGATCCTCAAGGAGCAACTAGAAACAAACTGTTCCCATTGGCCACTTCTTGACTCACAAACCTAAGTGAACCACACTGACTAAAAAACTCTTAGATTCCTCTATTCTGCACATCATGTACCATTATTTAAAAATATATACCATACCTACGTTTTCATTATTTATCGTTTACTTATTTACCATTTTCTCTATCAGAATTTATGATCCATGTAGGCAAAGTCATTTTGTCTTTTTTACTGCCATATCTGCAAGGGCCAGAACAATGTCTGACACTTTCAGAAATAAGTTAATAAGTACCAAGTTAATATAGATTAATACTTGTTCGTGAAATAAATGCATTTAAGTAGTTGTTAATCACCTTTCCTAAGATCTGAGTTTATTATCAGGCATCCTGATATAAATCAGGCAGAGCTCCTTCCTTCAATGGGTTCACAGGTTGGATGACTAATAAATAAATTATTAAATTACTTCAAAATAGTTAAGATGATGAATTTTATATTATAAGTATTTTACCTCCACCTCCACTACCCAGCCACTGCCACACTCCAGGCCGATTTCCAGACACTCTGGCAGAATATCACGCATGAGTGAAGCCCCACAAAACCAGGTAAAGACGAACTTTGCAACCTTCGGCCCCAGAATCAATGAGACCCAGAAACAAGATCCTCTGTCTGCCTCCTCCAATCTCCAGTGCCCCAGGGATCAAACACAGACACCCCACCCTACCGGCACCAGATAAATACCTCACCGGCCGACCTCCACTACCTCTATTACCCAGCCACCGCCATGCTCCAGGCTGATTTCCAGACCATGCAGCCACTTTGCAGCCGCAGGACACACCATAAGACACTTAATGCCCATTTTCCATAATTTCCACACCATATTTGATAGGGTTCAAATATGGTGTGAACCATGGAAACACCTGTAAGGGCGATTGGAGGCCTCCCTAAAAGCCTCCATCCCTCTCAGAGAGCCTGGCAAGCTACCGAGAGTACCCCACCTGCATGGCAGAGTCTGGCAAGCTACCTGCGGTGTATTCAATATGCCAAAAACAGTAGCAACAATAGACCTCATTCGCCTGACACCGAAAGAGCCCCCAATACTACAGCGTTAAGAAGGATGAACAAGAAGAAGTGATAAAATCTCAGGGAAGAACGAGACTGCCAAAACAAAGAAGGACTAAAATGACTGTCTGCATTTTCAATGCACTTATGCTGGCATCAGAAGCATCTATTGAGGACCTGATGGTGCAAGCACAGAAGATCAAGTACAACATTTTTGGTCTGACCAAAACAAGAAGGCATTGATCACATCGTGCCATTTTCGACACTGGAGAAGAACTGTTCCTTGGAACATGTGACAACAGAGGTGTTGGTTGTGTCGGTGTCCTTGTCAACATGTACTTGGCCATGAGCATTGATTCATTTGAATTCCTAACAACCTGAATTGGACAATTACGCTTGAATAAATGTGGCTCACTGCCAGCAGATTCTATCTTCATCATCTATGCATCAACATGCAATTACGATGAAGAAGAAATTGAGAAGTTCTACATGAAGCTGGAGAAGTTCTATAAGGAAGACCAACCCTCTACAAGATCATTGTCGATGATTTTAATGCCAAGATAGGAATAAGAAGGTCACCCAAAAAGCTCCACATTGGGACCCACAACCTAGAATGGTTTTTATTAAAAGGGTGGAGACTGTCTGAGTTCATCATGCCAACCACGACCATCCATCATAACTCAGAGTTCCAGAAGGCTTAATCTAAATTCTGACTTGGGAGTCTCCCAGTGGACAGTTCCACGATGAAATTGACCACGTCATATTCAACTGATGGTTTTGCCTGACCAATGTCGCTATTGTCCCAAAATTCCAAATGGGATCAGACCACCGTCTCTGTCATGTGAAATTCTACTTCACAGAGCGGAAGAAAGGGCTGCAAAGTTTAAGAAGAGAACTTCCAGAATGACCACTAACTGGGAGCTCTTTGGAAAACTATTGCGGCAAAGTGGGAAGATGCCATCATTGACAACATTCACGAGGAATATGAGTGACTGGTTCAGCACCTCAATGACTTCGCGAAGAATGCCAAGAGTGGGAAAGCCCGAACAAACACCTGTCTTCGGAAACTCTCAAGCTTATTCAGAACGTGGTTTGGGACGAGCCTCAGGCAATCACAAGCTAACATCCAAACTGTGCAGAGAAGCAATAATAGAAGACCTCAAAGAGAGAAGAGCAGCAGTGTTGGCTGACAAGGCAGAAGCCAGGAAAAGGATTCACAACACTCGCCTGTCCTTCGCCAACTGCAAGACCAAGATGACTGTGGATCTATCACATCTTCCAGAAGGGCAATGGAGAGCATTATTCATGACTTCTATTTGGATCTCTTCAACGGCCACGTCCACCTGCCCACAATCCAAATTCCACAGGATGGATATGTCATTCCCAACATTCTCCCTTCTGAAATCAGACACACCATTTCATCGGTAAAGACACATACACCACCTACTCCAGACAAGGTCAGACCAAAACACCTAAAGAATCTGCTGCCGGTACTCGTCATTTCACTGGCTCAGCTCTTCACACGCTACCTGTCTGAACACAAGGTTCCGTCCCATTGGAAAACCAGCAGGACCATCCTGTTGTACAAGAAGGGAGGCATTCATGACATCGGCAACTATCACCCAATCTGCCTGTTATCCATTGTCTACAAGTTATTCACTCAAGTCATCCTGAATAGAATAGGCAGAACACTGGATGAAGGACAACCATGTGAGCAAACTGGGTTCTGAAAAGGATTCAGCAAGACAGACCATATCCACATGGTGACCAAGCTTACTGAGGTTTCGCAAGAGTTCAAGATGCTGCTCTGTCTAATGTTCATCGATTTAAAGAATGCCTTCAATTCTGTTGAGACTGAAGCAGTCATCGAAGCCCTATCCAAACAGGACATTGAAACTCTGTACATCAAGATCCTCAACAAGTTGTATTATAGATTCACCACCAGGATCTCACCATTCTACAAGGAGGTGATCATTGACATAAAGAGAGGAGTTTGGCAGGGTGATACCATTTCACCAAAACTCTTCAGTGCCACCCTCAAGAACGTCATGTGATGACTGGAATGGGAAGGAATGGGAGTGAAGATAGATGATCGGCAACTATATCACCTATGCTTTGCTGCTGACATTCGACTGTGAGTGTGGAAAGGTCGGACTGCAGCTGAATCTCACCAAGACAATGTTCATGATAAATGAAGTAGTCCCTGACATTCCTTTTGCTCTCAGTGGAATGAACATCTCCAAATGCAGCAGCTATGTGTACCTGGGTCGAGAATTCAACATCAGGAGTGACTTGGCGCCACAACTGCCAGGAGGAAGAGAGCAGCGTGGAATGCCTTCAAGAGTGTTGAAGAAGTGGTTAAGGATGAAGAACCTCTGGCTCCAGGCACATCTTTTCAACTCCACCATTCTTCCTGCACTAATATACGCCTCAGAGACCTGGGCCCTACGAGAACAGGATGAGAATACTAATTTGGGTATCACGAAGAGGAATTGAAAGAGCTATGCTTGGAGTATCACGTTTCACTCAAGTGAGAGAAGGAATCTGGAGTTCCAACCTCCATCGATGATCAAGAATCAGGGATGCTGTCTCCTTTGCCAAGGCGTCAAAAATCAGATGGGCCATACTACCGCTGGACTAGAGCTATTATCGACTAGATTCCATGGGACGTCAAAAGACCGCGTGGCCGCCCACTTACGAGATGGTCAGACTTCTTTGTCAAAACCCTGAATGAATGGTTTGAGGCTCTTCCTGCTCTTTGAGTGAGCAGATACCATTGAGCTGCACTAGGATGTGACAGGGATGAGTGGAGATGTTATTGGCTCCCACTGGAGCTAATCGAAGATCAACGGGATGACAAGTGATACAAGTGAACTATTTTACCAACGTAAGATACTTGTATTTTATCTTATTTTAAATAAGATATTGTCCTTGTGGAGTTCATGTTATAGTGAGAGACAATGAGGAGTAAACAGATTAAGCAGGTATATTATAAACTTTGTTAGAAGACTGAGAACAGAACAGTTTAATATGAGTTGGTAGGAGTGAGGGCAGTAAGAGATTATATATAGCATTTTAAAAAATGGGGACAACCAGAGGCCAGCCAAACTACTTTGGGCTCCAGCAGCTTCTTGCAGTAATGTCTCTAGACTGTGAACTGAGCCCCGGCTGCCATCTTATGACGAATACAAAAGGGAGGTATGAGCTTGCAGTGACGCAATTTCTGGCAGAAATTTCCCTGGACTTAGTTACTAAAATACAGAAATCCAAGGCCTCATATCTCTTCATTGTCAGCAATGGAAAACAAATTATCATATGCTTCCTTTTCAACAGGTTGACTTTGCAGTGGGGGGGAAACTCCAAACAATAATAGTGAGTTTTTTGTTGAAATATTGAATGTAATCAAAGTAAAGAGAAAAGTAAAGTGAAATTTATCAGCTACACAGGCGGGGGGTGGAGGGCAAGGTGGGGGGGAGGTATACTGAGGTTCCTGGTGGTGGAATATGTGCACTGTTGTAGGGATGGGTGTTTGAGCATTGTATAACTGAAACTTAAACTTGACAGCTTTGTAACTTTCCACAATAAAAAAAAATTTTTTTTAAAAGAATGGGGCCAGAGGGATAGTGCGGCAGGTAGGGTACTTGCCTTCCATGCCTCTAACCTGGGTTAGATTCCCAGCATCCCAGGATTCCCTGAGCTCTCGCCAAAAGTATGCCCTGAGTATGAGTTTCAAAAAAGGGTGGTGGTCGTGTGGGTCAATGTTCTGTGGCCGAGAACTGTTCCCTTAGCCTGCCCACAGCAATGGACGGACAGACCAAGGACCAAGGGAATGGAGAACAGAGGAACTGGGTCCCAGGCTGGTTTGGTATACAGTTCATTTCTCTCTCCTCCCCAACGTAGCTCAGTCTCTCCCCTTACAGCACAGTAATTTCTCCTCCTTTCTCCCCAGTATAGTTTGGTCTCTTCCTTTGCAGCATAATTTCTCTCTTCTTTCTCCCCAGCCTAATTCCTTCTTTTCTGCTGGCCAGTTAGACCCATTCTCTTGCAGCATAATAATTTCTCTTCTTTTCTCCCTCCTTACAGCATAGTCTATAGAAACCATGAAGGATGGAGTACACATAGTGGAGTTAAACATTGTCATAACAACAAACGGATGTAGATGCCACTCATTCAGGGGAAGTTCTAGGGGATTAACTCAAGGGCAAGATCTCATCTGAGGGTTGAGCCCTTCAGAGTACTAGGATCCTTTAAGGGCAGGACTCCATCTGGTATTGCTTTCTCCTTTCCTCAGCTTGTAGTGCCTGACGGAATTGGGTGTGCCTCAGGAGCACTGCTGTGGGAGTAACTAAATAAATCTAATCTCCCTGTGGGAGAAGAAAGGACACCCTCTCTTATCCAACACCTGAGCACCACCAGGTGTGGCTCAAATGGATGTGGGGGAAGGGGTAAAAAGGATGATGTATGGTCTTCAGCTAATGTTCACATACCATCAATAAATTGTGAGTTGTATAGCAAAAATATAAGCAAAAACCATCCAAAGAAAGTATTAATCTAATGGAGGCAATTATCTTTGATAGTGGAGGAAAAACATTTTTAAGAACTTTTTTATTGGGGTTGGAGCGATAGTACAGTGGGTAGGGCATTTGCCTTGCATGCAGCCAACCTGGATTCGATTCTCAGAATCCCATATGGTCCCCCGAGCACCGCCAGGAGTAATTGCTGAGTGCATGAGCCAGGAATAAGCCCTTTGCATCGCCGAGTATGAACCAAAAAGCAAGAAAAAAAACTTCACTTTTTTATTAGACTTTCCCCAGTTTAAAAGAAGAGAAGGAGAGAGAGAGAGAGAGAGAGAGAGAGAGAGAGAGAGAGAGAGGACTTATATAACATTTTGCAATAAAAAGTTGATAATTATTTGGCATAGAAGATAATAAATTCCCAGAAGCAGGACACATTAGGATGTATTATGGAAGCAAGGAATTTTATGTAACAAGCAAATTTTAAAGGTAAGTATGACAGAAGAGAAGCCTGGCAAAGAGACTAAACACAATGCTTCTGCAAATATTTTGCTTATACTTGACTCAACGGGTATTCAGAGCAACCAAAGGCATACATAGGCAGTGACGTGGTGAGATGTCTTCCTTACAGAATGAATAAGGACATGGCCTGACAAGAAACCGGTTGTAACACCATATCCTGGAGCATCCTCACTATGGGCCAGGACCAAGAATTTTCCTTTTTCTAAGAACTGGGATGGGTTGTTACCTTTGCACCGGATTAACATATGCACTAAGTCAGAAAATCTGAATCTCTCTTCTAGCACTAAATTTTTTTGTATTTATTAAAAATTGAGCATCATCTTTTTAAAAAATATTTTTAATTGAATCACCATAAGATACACAGTTACAAAGTTGTTCATGATTGGATTTCAGTCATACAACATTCCATCACCCATCCCTTCTCCCGTGTACATTTCCCACCACTAATGTCCCCACTTTTCCCTCCTGACCTCCTATTTCTAGCCTGCCTCTATCGTAGGCACCTTTCATCTCTCTCTCTGTTCTAGAACTTTCTTTCTTAAAACTTTAATTTTATTCTTATAAATTGTTAACAATAATTTGTTGCACTCAATATTCCAACACCAGTCCCACCACCAACTATTACACCTTCCCACCATCAAATTTTGAATATTTCTACTCAGACCTCCAAAGCCTGTCCTCAAAGCAGGACCAAAATAATTTATTTTGTATTGCTTGTTATTAATATTCTGCTACAAAATGATTCAAAAAAGTTTTCTTAGAGGAAAGTGTGTGAAGATTGTTGTATTTCACCCTGGAACCATCAAGCTCTTGTCTTCGCACATCATTGAGGTAGAACAGGAATTCTAAAATTTCAAATATGGTGAAACAGCTGAGGTTAATTTAATTTTTTAACTGGATGTTGACTTTTGAGGTCTGAAGGCATTTCTGGGTCATGTTGCTCTTGTTTCTCTTTTCTGAGAGATTTATATGTGAGTCTCTGGATTATGAACTTTAATGAGCTTATATGGCTCCAAGGCAGTTCATGGGCATGAATGCCAGGCTACTAGAAGCACAGGGAGATGAGAGAAGGTTGCCCATTCCCAACTACATACAAGCCTGGAGATTCTGGTCACAAGTCCCACATACCTCGATTTCTCAGCAGATTCACTCATAGATGAGGCTTGTCTGAGTCTGTGGAAATCAGCCATAAGCATGGCAGCAATCTAGTTCTGGGGATTTTAGGCAGCCAGGGCTAGATGAGATGGGTGCATGTCTCCTAGCACTTTCAAAAGAAAGTTTGACCAGAATTACAAACATTGGGATTACACCCCTACTTGTTTGAGATTAGACCACTACTTGAGATAGCACAGTGGGTAAGGGCCTTTTCCTTGCAAGCGGCCGACTTGGGTTCAATTCCTCAGTCCCTCTCGGAGAGCCCGGCAAGCTAACGAGAGTATACCACCCACACAGCAGAGCCTGGCAAGCTACCCGTGGAATATTCAATATGCCAAAAACAGTAACAACATGTCTCACAATAAAGACATTACTGGTGCCCGCTCGAGCAAATTGATGAACAATGGGACTACAGTACTACAGTGCTTGTTTTAGAATAGTTCAAAAGGTTGTGAAAAAATTAGCCACCAGATCCTTGACTTTAACATTCCACATTTTACATTCCTTTTTCCCTATGCAACTAACCATGTCTATGCTTTTATTGACCCCTAGTGATACAAAAAAAAAAAAGTTGTCTGTTAGATTGGAATTTAACTGTATTATTTGAATATGTATATTCTGTGTGGTGGAAGGAGAAAGATTTATTCTTTTAAGGCAGATTTCAGGCTTAAGGCTCTTTCTTTCACATTTAAGGTTTAAGGCTCTTTCTTTGGTACAGACTTCATGGTGGGGTGAGGAATAAAGGTTACATTAAATGTCATTGACAACTCTAATTGCAACATTTTGTAATATTAGTAGATTTTAAAAATCTACTTCCAGGGTTTCTTATCTTCCCCGGTCCCCCACGCACACCACACATCATCCTCAGTACATCCTGTTTAAAGGCAGGCCTACCACCAGATAACCATACTGGTTTCCTAGGCCTGTTGTAACAAAACACCATAACTGATTGACTTAAAACAATATTATCTTATTGTTTCCCAATTCTGGAAGATGGAAATTTGAATCAAGGTAAGAGCAGAGTCACATTCCTTCTGAAACTTGTAGATTAGAATCCTTCCTTGTCTCTCCCTGCTTCTGGTGGTTTCCCAGACATCTTTTGCAATCCTTGATTTGCAACTGCAGAACTCCAATTTCTTCAATTGCTACATGGTATTCCTCTGTGTGTCTGTTTTCATACTATCATCTACTTGTAAAAACTTAAGAAGGGACTCACAAACGAAATTCAGAGGAGAGCAGCACACTGCAAAGATATCTCCCCACCCCATGTCAGGCTGATTTCATTCGGGCACCTCAGAGGGGAGAAGGTGTGTCCCTCCGCCTGTCCCAAATGAACCCTTGTGGCCACAAACCTCCAGAACCCAATCACCACCATACTCACAGCCGACCTTCACAGGCCCATCCTGAGCCCCCAACACATGAGAATGAATCCACTGAAAAACTCAGGTAAGCAGGACCAGTGACTAAAATCTCCAGGCTTCACAAAGTCGGGAATGGGCTTCTACCCCCATCTCCCTGCCTTTCCAGTTTCCTGGCAGTCATGCCAACGAACTGCCTCTGGGTGCCATTTCAGCGCATTAACAGCCATGATTCAGAGACTCACAAATGAGTCTCAGAAGAGAGCAGCACACCACAGAGATGTCTCCAGACCCCAAATATTTAAAATTTTAGAACTCCAGGAATTCTCATATTATTCATAACTAGTGATACAAAATAAATTTTTTAGCTTATGCCTGTGGGGCAGGCTTGGATGGTGATGAGAAAATTCAAAATAATGGTGGTGGGATTGGTGTTGAAATATTGAATGTAATCAATGATTGTAGAAAACATTATGAAAATAAAATTTAAAACTTAAAAGAATAAAATAACTAGAAGGCAAGTTTGGATGGGATGGTTGTCCTGTCACTACCCCCTAGAATAACAACAACTAGATAAAGGTTGAATTGATACCTATATATATGTATATACATACATATATGTATACATATATATATATATCAAAGGCATAAGCAGGGCCAGAACAATAGTACAGCAGGTAGGGCACTTGCCTTGCATGTGGCTGACCCAGATTCAATCTCAGGCATCCCATATGGTCCCTGAACATGGCCAGTAGTAATTTCTGAATGCAGAGCCAGTAATAACCCCTGGGCATAGCCAGGTGTGGCCAAATGACAAAAGTCCAGCCAACTATGAGGATTAATGTGTTCTATGCCTTTCACCTAGCAGCCTTCTAATGGTGAGTTAGAAGTCTTTCATGTTCCTTGGTTTGGGCATGTATCAACCCATCTCTATATCTATAGTCACATAGCATTCTCCCTCTGCATGTCTCTATTCAAATTTGTCCTTATTAATAATGATGCCGGTCCTATTAGATGCAGAGGCCATCCTACTCCAGTATGACGTCATGTATCAAATTTTAAGGGATATAAGATCATTTTCTAATTTTGTGCTGGAGGACTGATATATATTAGGTTGGGAATAGGGATCAAAGAGGAACAAACTTCAACCTATAATATTCTTCACTTAACTGCTCATCACAGTATTTAGTCCACTACTGAGAATGTGATAGTGTGTGCTATTTACCAGCATAAAGTAATTCACCAGGACATCCAGCTATCTACAAAGACCATTGCACCATTAATATTTTGTGTCAGCACCCCAAAGAGCATCACTTTCAAGATGACTGGGGAAAACACTGAGTGAGATTCAATCAGGGTGCGGTCATCCCGACTAAAAGCTACAAAGACAATATTTTGATGTCTCTTATAGCACAGGGGCTGGAGCTATAGCATAGCGGTTGAGCTTTTGCCTTTCATGAGGCCAACCCGTGTTCGATTCCTCTGCCCCTCTCGGAGAGCCCGGCAAGCTACTGAGAGTATGGAGCCCTCACGGCAGAGCCTGGCAAGCTACCCGTGCATACTGGGTATGCCAAAAACAGTAATAATAAATCTCTCAATGAGAGATGTTACTGGTGCCCGCTCAAACAAATCTATGAGCAACGGGATCACAGTGACTTACAGCACGATGGCAAAGTTGAACTTTAATATCATATATAATTGAGTTTTATCACTTCATAGAACTGATTTGAGTGTTCCTGGTTGTAGTATCATCATTTTAGATCTTTCAAATCTTACAGCCACAGCATCGTATTTATTATAAATGCTAGCATTTTCTCGAAGTTACTTTCAAGTTCTGTAGGTCCCCTTGCAATTAAACTAAGAGTTGGCAAAGAGTCAAATTAAGGATTAAGAAGGTTAAGGGTGGTTGCATTATCAAATCAAATATTGACTTGTTTTGAGTTAGACATTCAACCTTCATGTTAGAGAATAGGTTTTAATTTATCTTATGTGTTTACATATGTATGTATGCATGTGTGTATATCTGTGTGCATATTTTAAAACCTATTACATACCCTCTTAACCATTAACAGTTTTTAGAGTTCTTTCTCATTAGAATATTTCTAGTGAAACTCACAGGACTCAAGTTAATAATTAAGGGAGCTGCTCCTATGCCAAATAATGGTCTTTAAAAGCAGCCAGGACGATGGGGTAGCCCGTCATTTACTTTATTTTGTCCAAGCAAACAGTTGGCAAGAGCAGACATTTCCTATTGCCTGGGCAATGTTTTAATCATTGTTTAAATATTTGCCATCCTGTCTTTGTTTTGGTTAGAATTGCTGAGTTAATGCAGTACAGATTTGTACCTTCTGCTGAATGAAATATAGATTTCATCTTATGAACTGAAGTAATATTCACAAAAATAGGTTCTCCCTCCTCCCTCTAATACTTGTCTTTCATTTTGTACATCATATTATTCTTCCCATATGTTTTCAAGGCTACATATTACTGACAAATTATCCCAAATGATTCCAATACATTTAGTTTCAATAAACCTAGATGGACCTATGTATGAATTGTAGCAAATTTTTAAGAATTCTTAATAGTCAGTATCTGAGCACTAGTCCAGAAAAATATCAGTTCTTAGAAAAGAGTTACCATCTAATAGACTTTTTTTTTTTTTTTTTTTGCTTTTTAGGTCACACCCAGCAATGCACAGAGTTACTCCTGGCTCTGCACTCAGGAATCACCCCTGGTGGTGCTCAGGGGACCATATGGGATGCTAGGAACCGAACCCAGATCGGCCGTGTGCAAGGCAAATGCCCTACCCCTGTGCTATTGCTCCAGCCCCTGTAATAGACTTTCTAAGGTCAAGGTGAAATGGATTTCTAGTCTTAGATCATATTTGCTAATAAGTCCAATAATAATCCTATTAGTAAAACTCTAAAGGTTCTGCTGAATCTAGGCTAACTTGACCTCAGTGTTACCTAATTTATGTCTCCAAGATTTACCAATCTAGGTGTATTTAAAGGTTCACATTAAGAATAGTAACTCAAGTTTCATTAGTTCTTGTTCTCACCTGGCAAAAGAGAATCTCTAGCTCTGTTAATTTATTTTTTCAGAATTTTTAATAAAGTATTTAAAGTATTTCAAAGGCCAGAGAGATAGTGTCACATTTAGGGCACTTTTCTTGCATGCAGCTGACACAAGTTTGATCCTCAGTACCCCATATCATTTCCTGAGCCCTGCCACGAGTGATACTTGAGTGTAGAGCCATATGTAAACCCTGAGCATCTCCAGGTGTGGCCCAAACCCAAAATAAAACAAAATTTTAAAATAAAGGACTTAAACATACTTCTGTTTTAGCATATCTATTAATGAAAAAGCATCTCTGTGTTTTCTAAAAATACCTTGTTTAACATACAGCCAACTTTCTGTAATTTTTTTACAAATTCAACAGAAACTGGACAGAGAAGAAATAGGGGCAACTAGTATAACACACAACTCTTCCTCCTCTCTCAGAAGAAAGAATTAGTTCTTGGGTCAAACACATCCTACCAGGCTCCTTATCTCTTTCTCTCTCTTTTTTTTTAATCAGCTCCTCAGTCTTCACTCTTAAGCAGCTCCTCAGTCCTCATCAGAGAAGAGGGTTCTAGTAGACTTTTCCAACAGAAATACCAAATGTGTGAGGCTATCAGTTTTTGTTGTTGTTGTTGTTTGCTTTGGTTTGGGGTCACACCCAGCCATGCTCAGAGGTTACTCCTAACTATGCATTCAGAAATTACTTCTGGCAGGGCTCAGGGGATTTGAGATTAGATAGGATGCTGGGGATCGAACCCAAGTTGGCCATGTGCATGGAAAGTACCCTACCAGCTGAACTAGCTCCCCAGCTTTGAGATAATCAGTTCTAAATACCAAGATCCAAGAGCCCTGCCTGATTTGAAAGAACTACTCACTCCTTTGGAAAGCACAGCGTAAGTGAAAAGGCTTGGGGAGTTTCTGTTACAACAATGGGAGATGGTAGTCACTAGAATACTTTTTTAAATAGAATACTAGAAAATTGCATAAATTATTAAAAGAATGTAAATGGTGCTGTAATAAAGTTACATAATACTGAGTAATTATCAGCATAAAACCAAAAGAAGAAATAGGGCAGAGAAAAAATATGCATAACCCTACCATAGTTCTAGTATAGTACTATGGAATAGTTTTCAGGCACAGGAAACCTAGATATAGTGGAATAGTTTTCAGGCAGTAGGAATTTAGACGAAGTCGGTCAAACTCCCTATGTAAAAGAGAGATTGAATTGTTCAGAAAGACCAGCATAGTTAAAGAGAGCAAGATAGGAGAAGAAGAGTTACAGGGAAAGATAATTTATGTAGAGAGACCCATTTGTATGTGGAACAGAATACTTTTTGGATCACACAGTGAGGGGAAATTGTTCTCACTAGCAAGATTAGAAAATTTCATTTATAGGGAATTGGGGAGAGAACTTAGAAAGTTTTTATCTAAGTAGTGAAAAACAATTAGGCCTAGAATAAATAATGTTATTCCTACCTACAAATATAAAAATAAAACTTAGAATAATGGGTTTCTAACTTATTTAATTGCATCCATGCAAGATCAAAGTGAAAAAAATAAAAAGATTTTTAAAAACTCAGCAATGCAAGATTTACAATGTCTGCTATTCAATAAAAATTATTGAACATGTAAAGAAATAGAAAAATGATGGGTATAAATATCAACCAATCAATCAAAACCAAAAATTAACACAGATGTTAAAATGAATTTATAGACATTGAAATTCTATGCAGTAGCTAGGCAGTCACACCCAGGGACTGCCGCAGGCGCCATGTAATCCCACCAACAGCCAACACTCAGAGACTATAAAACCGCTCCCAGAAGAGAGTCTCTTCCCTGGCACCTGGCTGTCTTCCCCAGGACCAGTTTTCCGTTTTCTCCCTCCCCGCCGCAGAGCCCCCGAGACAGAAGACCTCCAGAGCCTAGACACAACCATGCTCAAGGCCCCTCTCCACAAGTTTGGACGAGCCTCACGCATGAAGGTACCGGCAGAGGAACCCAGGTGTGTGGGACCCGGGGCTGAGACCTCCAAAGCTGCTCGGATTGGGACTGGGCCTCTTCCGCCCAAATTCCCCATTTTCCAGTAGCTAGGCGATCACACCCAGGGACTGCCCTCTGTGCCATATAATCCCACCAATGGTGAACACCCAGAGACTATAAAACCAAGTTCCTGGAAGCTGGGAGAACCTGGCAAGCTACCGAGAGTTTCCTGCCCACATGGGAGAGCCTTGCAAACTCCCCATGGTGTATTCATATGCCAGATCCAGTAACAAGATTGGTCTCATTCTCCTGACCCTGAAAGAGCCTCCAACACGGCACCATTGGAAAGGACGTGTAACGAGAAGCTTCTAAAAATCTCAGGGCTAGCACAAATGGAGACGTTACTGAGATCTCTCGAGAAATTTGATGATCAATGGGATGATGATGATGATGATGATGATGATGATGATGATGAAAATTCTATTATAGCTACAATCCATATATTCAAAACATTAATTGCAAACAGACAAAATATATTTTAAAAGACCAAAACCAAGCTTATACAGATAAAAACTGTACAAGAAGGCATAAAAAAGCAATAAAATATTGTAAAAGAAAATTACTTTGAAGGCAGGCTTTGGAGTTCAGGGTGGAAGTATTCAAAATATGGTGGTGGGAAGGTCTAATGGTGCGGGGATTGGTGTTGGAATATTAAATGCAATGAAGTATTGTGAACAACTTTAAAAAAATAAATTAAATTAAAAAAGAAAATTGTCACTGAGATAAATAAATCACAGATAAAAATGCAAAAAAAATAAACACAATGTAAGTAAACTTTAGTAGAACTTTGTTCTAATATGTATAATAGGGTTCCCTAAAATAGAGAGAAAAGGCACGAAAAATGATGCCTAAATAATGCCAAGGAAACAATAGCCAAGAGATTTCAAAACTAAATGAAAATCATAAATCCACAATATAGAAAAACCTTTTAAAACCCAAGAACAATAATAAAAGAAAATTACGCCAAAACTCATGAACTTCAATACATCACTTGTAGCATTTCAAAACATTAACTAAAAATCCAAAATATTCTTGAAAAAAGACTCTGAAAATAGGGTTAGTTTATTCCTATATTTCAAGATTCAGAAAAGATATTATTGATACTGCATAAGTTGATTGCTTGAGACTATGTAATCGCCCTCAATATCCCAGATTTAAAGAAGAGAAAAACATGAAGTTGATTCTAAAAATTATATGTAAATTCAAAGGCCTAAAAATAGTTGATGAATTAGTTTTAAAATCTTTGAAGAATTCCATTAACTTAACATCAAAAGTAAATAAATAAAAACTACAGTAAAATGGATAATGTGGTAATAACTGAAGAACAGGCAAATAGATTAAATTAGAAAATACAAAAATAATAGATATGACAAAGATGATGCAATAGAATATCCATAAGAAAAGAATTGAAATTCAAGTGTTTCTCATTTAGGACTGGAGAGATAGCATAGCAGGTAGGGTGGTAACCACCTGGTTTAATCCCTGGTATCCCATATGGCTCCCCAAGTACCACATTGTCATCCCGTTGCTCATTGATTTGTTTGAGCGGGCACCAGTAACATCTCTCATTGAGAGACTTATTGTTACCGTTTTTGGCATATCCAATACGCATGGGTAGCTTGCCAGGCTCTGCCGAGCGGGCTCCATACTCTCGGTAGCTTGCCAGGCTGGCTCTCCGAGAGGGGCAAAGGAATCGAACTCGGGTCGGCCATGTGAAAGGCGAAAGCCCAACCACTGTGCTATCGCTCCAGCCCTCCCCAAGTACCACTAGGAGTAATTCCTTAGTGCAGAGCCTGAAGTAACCCCTGAGCATCTCCAGTTATGGCCCCAAAACAAACAAACAAAAAAAACAACTCTGGGTAGACTTTAGATCAAATGAAAAATATACAAAATAATGTGTTAGAAGATAATACTGGAAAGTATAATGTCAATGTCTGTTTAAGGGAAGGCTTCTTCAATGATGGTTGGAGGAATCGATCGGGATGGGAGATGTGTGCTGACAGTAGATAAAGGACCAAATGTGATAGATTCTCAGTATCTGTATTGCAAACCATACTGCCCAAAAGTAGAGCGAGAATAAGAGGGAACTTGTCAGCCATAGAGGCAGGGGGAGGATTGGGATGGAGGCGGATATTGGGGACATGGGTGATGGAAAATGTGCACTGGTGGAGGGATGGGTGTTCAACCATTGTATGACTGAAACTCAAACATGAAAGCTTTGTAACTGTATCTCACAGTAGTTCAATTAAAAAAATTAAAGTTAAAAATAAAAGATTACAATGATAAAAAGGAAGACTTTTTAAACAGAAAAAACAGGTTAACAGTAAAGAAAAACAGGCCAATTTGACTTTATTAAAATTTAAAATGTTTCTAAAAAAATTACTAATAAAATGTCACAGAATAGGATAAGGCATGCATATATCTAACAAAGGTATCATTCATATCTAAAGAACTGCTATAAGAAAAAGACAAGTCAAAAAAAAAAAAGAAAAAGACAAGTCAGAATGAAAGCAGAAAATAAGAGAACAGCTTGAAAAGGTGTTTTTATATAAAAGTTTCTTATTATCCAAATGACTAACAACTTATAAAATGATATTCTACTGCATAATCAAAAGGTAATGAATGCATGAACATGAAAATAACAGTCAACTACCAAATCACTTTAAAATATTAACAATATCAATACTGGCAAACATCATGATTGCCTAGTGAAAGAAAATTCTAGTATAACCATTTGAAAAACAGTTTTGAATTGCCTATTAAAATTAAAATATTCATTCTCTCTGAGGTAACTGAGGGGCATGGGTGGAGATCATGGGCACTCTAATGGCAGTGAGGAGAGGTGACTGCATATAGCAAGATTATAAATGTCAACATTAGTGTTATTACATAGCCTAAACTATAATAAAAATAGATATTCATATTCTAGAGCTCAGTGGCTGCAATTCCTCTCCAAGGGACATAGCTAACAAGCTCATCTATCAGTCTTGCTTCAGAAACCCACAAATAAATCTCAAAAGAGGTCAAAAGTCACATTAATATCGGACCCGTGCAAGTCTAAGCAGGCCGGGGTAAATTAGAGGGGGGCAGGTTAGCCTAGAGCCCACCCAAGCAGAGCCTCTGGCAGCCACTTGTTCCCACAACCCAAAATCACTGCCAAAATCCCCAGCCTGACTCCACCATCTCAGGACCGACCTCATTGAGATATTAACCTGTTGAAAATTTAGGTATGTGGGTTTTGTTACTGAAATCTCCAGGCTCTCTCAGAGTTGGAATGGGCTACCTCTCCCCACCTGCCTGTACTTCCAGAAGCCTCATCAGTCACGTCCACATTCTAAAGCTGCCACCTAGTTAAAATGCTACTCCAACTTTACCTTTACAATAAAAGTACTAAACACCCTGAACAAACAAACACGATGACCTCTTAGTACCTGTATTGCAAGTGATAGTGCACAAAAGGAAAAGGAGAAAGAGAATGAAGAAAAGTGCCTGCCATAGAAGCAAGCTAGGGAGGAGGGGTCTTGGGGAATGGTTGGAGGGAAACTGGGCACATTGGTGGTGGGAAATGTACACTGATGGAGGGATGAGTGGTGTATCATTATATGACAGAAACTCAATCACCAACAGCTTTGTAATGGTCTATCTCATGGATATTCAATAAATAAAAAATTTTTTGAAAAAATCATTTGAGAAGCCACCTTCATGATACATACCTATTTCTTCGAATTATTTTATAGATGGGTTAAATAGCAAGATGCTATATTCAGATCTCCTATTTTGTCAAAAATTGTGTATGTGCACCATAAACTTAGGAAGGAGAAGAGGGAAGGAGGGAGTGATAGTCTTTCCCCACTAGAGGTCTGAGGCCATTGCTAAGAGAGTGGACATTATGAAGTCAATGTTGGGTTCCAAACTAGAGGGGTCAAGTACTTCATGAATGATTTAGAAATCCCATACCATATGCAGGGTATAAAGAAACATAGCAGGAAAAAAACAAATGACCAAAGGCAATAGGAATGAAAGTCATGAGAACTGGTCTTCAGTATGAAGTTTGCCACTGGGGTGTGGGTTGAGAGATAGATCAGGGAAGGGAACTCAAAGACAATGGTGGAAGGGAAAAGTGGGGGCAGTCGGGGGAGGGTAGGAAGGAAACTGGGGACATTGGTGGAGGGAAGTGGACACTGGTGAAGGGATTGATGTTGTAACTGTATGCCTGAAACTTGATCACGAATAATTCTGTAATGTTGTAATTCATGGTGATTCAATAAAAATTAATTGCATTTTTGAAAAGAAAAAGAAATTCCATCCAGAGAAAATTTCTTGGCAAACTAACAGCAAGACACGTTCATTAGAGATCTTGTTGGGCTGCAGAAAAGAGGAGCCAACACAAAGTGATTCCTTCCATCCTCAAAGTCAGGGTACAATGTACCAATGACCTCATTTGCAAAAGACACTGCCAGTCTTTTTCTGCAACTGCAGAAGAAAACACTGTCCTCCTCAGAAGTAGAAAGAAAGCAGTTTCTTTCCTTGGTAAAATACAGAGCTGACCCAGGGCTCCCCTCCTTTCTTCGACCCCTCTGGAGAAGGCTAATATCCATCGCTGCTTATATCCCAAATCTGATAATGGTCCAGCTAGGATGCAGAGTTAGTCCTCCAGACATCTTAGTCAAATCAATAACTTCTGACTAGCAAGAAATTTGCAGAAGCATAGTTGGAGATAAATTAAAATTAGCAATGAATTAAATAAAGTTAGAATATTGTAACTTTGGGAGACTAGGTGTTTTTTTAGTGTGGTGGTCTAGCAGGAGCCCCCTAAGATAATGCCTAGCTTACTTTCCATATCTAAGTGCCTGGCATACTGAGATCATCTGCTGGCATAATCAGCTGTGCCCAGAAGACTCTGTAGGCCCCACCACCACTCCATTCTGCTACTCGATTCCTCAAACAAGCTTAAACAACCACCCTCCTGGAGTCAGATACTTTGCAGCTTGCTGTCACTCAAATTCCTAAAATGGCCCCCACTAGTCCTTTCCTGAGATAGGCTCAAATTATTTTATATACGTCTCACTCTCTTCATATGATTAGCTCAGGACATTTCATATACACCTCACTTCCTTCCTAACACTGGCTGCAGGTCTCATGCTCACCCACCTCCCCAAAGCAACTATTCACAGAAAGCAGAAACTTTGTGCCTAAGCAGAGTTGTCCAAAAGTACTAAGGAGACTTCTACCTGGAGCCCAAACACTGTGCTTTCGCTTTTTACCAAACTTGGCTTTTTTTTTCTTTTTGGGCCACATCCAGTGATGCACAGGGGTTACCCCTGGCTCATACCCTCAGGAATCACTCCTGGCAGTGCTCGGGGGACAATATGAGATGCTGGGAATCAAACCCGGGTCGGCCGCGTGCAAGGCAAATGCCCTACCTGCTGTGCTATCGCTCCAGCCCCTAAACATGGATTTTTATCACCTAAACTGTCTTGCTCAATTGGTCATTTTTTACCACCCCCATTTCTCAGACACTCCCTTCATTTGTGGCGAAATCACTGAGTACATGAATATATTGTGCAAGCATGAAGCAGATGACTGGAGAACACTCTAGAACAAGTAAGAATAGTTTTATTTCACTCACTCTCATTAGGTTTTCAGATTTTTTTTCTTGCTTCTCTTTTCTCTTCATGAACTAAGAAAGCATGGTATTGAGAATGTGTCACAGGAGGCTTCTGTCATATTTCCATCTCCTTTAAGATGGAGCAGGAGAAAAAGGAAGTTGATTTTCTTCATAGTAGAGCTTTAAAAAAATCTGCTAACTTGGTTTATCCTGAGCAAACAAGAATGATAAGAGTGCCAGCAGGCTGGACAAGAACTTTGCCAGTTTCCTCTGATGTTGCCGATTTGCTATTTCTAGCCCCAACTTTAACCAAAAGAGTTTTCTGAAACCCAGAAAGCTTGGCTAGCCCTGCATTTAAAATATAACTGCAAGTCATCCAGGATATTTATTTTCTTCCTCGGAGGAGAGAGCTGGGTGGAAAGCAAAGGGAGGAGAGAAACAAAGAGTGAAGGAGGTAGAGGGAAGGAGAGAGAGGGAGAGAAAAGAGAGGGGAGAGAAGAAGGGGGGGTAGAGACAGAGAGAGACAGAGAGAGAGAGAGATTAAATTTACTTTGTGGGGAGATATCTATTTTTAAGTCTTTTCAGGACCCCTACAGATTGTGGGTTGACCTCAGAGCTGAATCTGCATAGTTATGACTATTTGATAACTGTGTTACAACTTGTAAGGGTGAATAGCTCCATTCATTTCTTTCTTCCCTTCAATATAAAATGAAGATAAACATCAAGACTGGCATTGTATTGACCTGTTGAAACACCAGTCTCTCTTCTTAAAAACACCGTGTTAGTATGAAATTGTCCTGACATAACTTTAAATCTCAGCATCTATCCTGATGTTCTGTACACCAGAAGCTACTTCCAATTACCAAAGATCATTAATCAGAAGAAATGGATGCAAAGGATACTGAAAATGATGTGTGGACAATTGCTTCTCTGTGAAGTCCCCTCCCTCAGCCCCATTTTGGCTCAGGTCCCAGTTGGGGACACTGGGTCCCCAGCTGAGCCTAACATTCCTTCCCTGCAGGCTAGGGCTATGGGAGGACCACAGAGTTCAGAGAGGACTGTGACGCTCTAAGTCTCTGCTGACATAACTGGAGGTCACCACAGTATGTGGAAAACAAGAGAAATTTAATAGAGAGCATTCAAAAGTCCTGTTCTAAGACAAGGCAGATGCCCAGAACCTTTTCTGTCCATATTCAAGATGACCTAGAAGCATCCTCAGCCTCACAGCACATGCACAAACACACAGAATTTCTCCCAGCTGGCTCCTGGCTCCCACCCAGTAAGCCAGGGCTGCTTTCCTGTCTACTTTGTATTCTCTCCTGACATTTGAAAGACAAAGAAAAGGAAATGGTCTTAGAAGGTAAACAGGTTACTTTAGTTCATAGACTTGATGTTTTAGAAAAAAGCTAAACTAAATTATTTCAAGGTCTTATACTTAATATATGCCATTGGTAAGCAAACATTTCAAGAGCTGCTGGATATAATGGGCTGACAATGATTATAAAGATACTATCAAAAAGCAATGTACAAAGACGGAACAGAAAATAGACAATTAGAAAAATATCCAAGCAAAATACGCTCAAGCCATCCCTCTAGCTTTTTTAGTTTATACCTGGGATAGGATTCAGGGAGAATTTGTGCATTTTTGCTTACAACCAGCACATTTCATTCTAAGCAAGGCTGTGCCAGTGAGTGACGTCATGTCCACGAAGTAATATGATATGGCAAGCACAAAATGCAGTGTGCAAGCCAGACTGTGGCTGGGAAAGACAAGCTGTGTCCATATATCAGCAGGAATGGCCTGGAACCCAGGGAGTGAGTATTTTGAAGCAATCGCACATGAATTCACCTTCAGGAGATTAGAGGCTGATGTCACCAGGAGAGTGAAGTCATCAGAAATGACCTAAACATATGGAACATTGCCAAACAACCATCATGTGCAGAAACACAACTTAACTCCTTCTGGGTTTAAGATTTCTTTCGGGCATTTTCTGGTGGATACACAGATCTTTCCAATGAAACAACAAAATCAATTTGACTTTCTATATCCTGGGCATCTGCCAGTGTTGCTTGATGGAAAAATTTTGAAAATAAATAGGTTCTATGAACCAAAGACACTTGAGGTAAACCTTCATCTTTTCATCCAAGAGCTTTATTCTGTCTACAGATTCCCAGGGAGTAGGATGAGTGGGCTTTTAGTAAATACCAATTGAATTGTAGTAAGTGGAATTGTTAGCAAGAGCAGGCCCCCCCGGGTGAAATCATCAGGCCTACCTAATGGTGGTAAAATAACATTACCAAAAACATAACCCCAATTCCTTTGAATTGAGGTTTGCTGCCTGAGCATGTGATTCTGACTGGACTACTCTAGTAGTCAGAAGTCAGATGGTGAGCTGCAGGTCCATCACCTAAAAAACACTGCCCAGCAACCCAAACCTATCTTCCTCCATCTATTACCATCATTCTTGAAAACCCTTTCTTATTTTGTCCCTAGAGATGTCAAGAGGCCAATCATTCCTTCCTTACAGAATAAAAATATTGTTTGAAAGGTTACTGGTTCATCAGACACAGGAAACCCATTCCAATACTCGCATTCCCTATCGGCAGTGACCGTATACACAGAGTCCTTCAAATGACTAGAGAGCCAAGAAGGCAGGAATTTGTCCTCCTCGAGGTCTTACTTCTAGGATGAGCCTAATATCAGTAATTCAGAATCCAGACTCAAGTAGAATATAATGGGCAAAAGCAACTTACAAGCTGAAAAATGTTATGCACTGAAGAATATTTTTATCTCGTGATAGTCTTCTATGTAGCAAGCATAAAGAAGGAATATCAATGAAGTATAAACTTAATGAGAAAAGCAAAGTGAAAGACTGCGTACAAGTTATGCAAAGATCCCTTGTCTTTATATCTCTATCCTAATATCTGTCATAAGACTAAAAGTCTGTCATTATAAGCTAGGGATATGACTCAAGTGGCAGAGCAAATGTCTAGCATGTACAAGACCCTGAGTTCAGTCTCAAGCTTTGCAAGATTCTCAAGCTTTATACAACTATGAACCCTGAGTACCAAGTTAGCACCACTTGTCCTGGTATTACCAGGAGTGGTTGCCAGTCCCTCCACCCCATTCAGCCACACAATAGGGGTCCCTATAGTGTAAAAAAAAAAATGGAAGGAAGAACAATATTTCCTTAAACAACTTGATTTAATTCAATGTTTTTCAAATGTTTCTCATTATTGACCCATATACAGAATAAAACAGCATTGTTTAATATTCTCTCATATACACAACTGAAACAAAAAATTTGCAATAACAATACACTTCCTGCTACCTAAGATGTACTCCAATAGATTACACACTGACTTATAGATTATACACTGATTCATTCTATTACTTTTTTTTTCTTGCTTTTTGGATTACACACAGTGATGCACAGGGGTTACTCCTGGCTCTGCACTCAGGAATTACTCCTGGCAGTGCTCAGGGGACCATATGGGATGCTGGAAATCGAACCCTTGCTGCATGCAAGGCAAATGCCCTACCCACTGTGCTATTGTTCCATTCCCTCTATTACATTTTTAATGCTGTTTTGATCCATTAAATTTTTTTAACAAGCACTTGTGGTTTCACAATCACAATTTTGAAAGCATTGAAATTTAAGGTCATTTAGAAAATAAATACACAAAATACAAATGAGGGTGTTCATTTGTAGAAACAGGATTGTGAAAAGGAAAAAGCCAACACAGTGCTTTACAGCAAATTGTGAGCTAAGACGTGGATGACTAGAGACAGCAGAACTTAGCTTCCTCCAGGGAGTGGGTTACCCTGGGCTGCTATCAAGCTTATCAATCTTGTGACTACACAACTCCCCTGCTGACTCGTTTCCAAACTCATCAGCAATCATTGAAAGGTAATATGCATTTGTGCACAAAACTTAACAGAAATGATGGAAGCCAGTTGAAACCAGTGAATCAAATATTAAAAGGATGCAATCAGTGAATTAGTTGAAACTGTTATGAAGGTAGAGTGCAGTGGTCAGTTTTCTGCATCTGAGGCAGTCACATCAACAGGAGAGCTCACAGTAAGTGGAAACACTAGCTCCATCTTCTCCTAAGAAAGTATCTAAGACAACAAAACTAATGGCCTTGGAGGCCTGGCTGTCAGTGCCAGTGAAAGACTCAGAGATTTAAGTCTATTGGATGAACTACTATGACCAAACATTGGGTTCCTTTTTAAGTACAGTAACTATTTACGGCCTGGGCACTATAATAAATTTGGTTGTCTTGACTGGGTTAATGAGCACAGGTGTTGAAGTCAGAGTTGAACTACACCCATTCCCATTACCATAACCCTTTTGCTGAATAGTCTACAGCTTGTTATCTAACCTTTTTCAGAACCACACTGGCACACCAGTCCTCTGGCCAGAGATTGAAAACTACTTGCCCTCACCTCCCTGTGAAGTTTGTGGGATTTTTTAAAAATTACAGATCAACATTCATTGTACTGCAACAAAATGTTACTGGTGATCACTTATAGGCATTTTACTAAAATATCAACAAATTTTAATCATTCAAATCAACATTTGAATAAATGCACTGTCTGTTGAATATGGCAATCCAGCTATCTTCAAAAAGAGAAGTAAACAAAAAGTTTCACTTTTTGTTTCCACTGAAACTAAATTTCTGTTTGTTTGCGTTTAGGTCCAGAATGGTGAGAAAATTCAATTAAACTCCATGTTTAATTGCTTTTTTTGAATCATTGGATCAGCCAGTAGCAGTAATAGTATGCTTGTACCAATCCATTGGTAATATTTGTAATATTCAAGTAAGAACACACATGGAGACTAGGCCCATGCATCTACTTCTTCTCTCTACCCAGCATCTGCAGAGGATTGGTTGAATACATGCAATTGAATGACATTGCAGCTAACATTGATGCAGCTGAGGCAGAAAGCAGCATTGGAGGATTTCTGTGTTCGTTCACAATTCCCAGGTTCTTTAATATTTTTAAGAATGAAAATATTCAATAATAAAGATGCTCAGAGTTGGAAAGTAAAAGGTTTATTGGAAAGCAGAAGAGAAAAGAAAAGGAGTTCCCCAAGTGAGAGGAACCCAGTATATGACTAAGTTAACTATGGGTCTTTGGGTGAGATTTTTATAGGAAAATCAGGAATTTGTGTTACAGAGAATGCAGGGTGGTTGGGCTGTTTTTTTTCCAGTCACCTGCCTCGGGTATTGTTCATTACCTTTGTCTTGTGAGCCCTGTTTTTGGGACAAAAGAATAGGGTCCTCGGGAACTGCAGAAATGTTAAAGATAGGGCCTTGGGGATGAGGTGTGGTCGGTTTATCAGGAAAAATGGAACTGCTGGTGAGGGGAAACTATGGACCCACTCTTGTTGGCAAGGGGAAGCTGAGGCTTCCTCTTTCAACATGCACAGGTTCCGGCCTTCCCCATTTCGCCTCCACATGTGTACAACAGGGTAGACACTGGGCCACACACATCTAGGTGCTAGTGTCAGAGTATAGTTTAGAAGTAGCTTGTCAAGGTAGAGGGGGAAGATGGGTCAGAGGGAGCTAAAGGGGATGTGGTGCGCTGGGAAAAAACCTAAGGACAGAGAGTATAGAAGAGATCTGGGAATAAGTTGTCTCAGCAATAAGACACTCCAAGTAGCGCATTCAGTGTGCTAGCATCTACACAAATGACATCAACTCCCAGCTAATGGAACTCCATAATTACAACAACAAAACAAACATAAATGCATGTCCAGTCCTAATATAGAACCCAATTTTTACTATATTCATTCTCACTAAACAAGAGTTGGGGAAGGCAGATTTCATTGTTTTTAATCAAGGGCTCCTTTAATTTAAAAATAAAACATGCATTTCATATATTTGTTTGTTTTAAGTATGGCATTTTTACATGGAAGCCACTTTAATCTGGGTCTGCTTTGAGCAAATTGGCAAAGACTTGCTGTTCTCTTTACTGCCAATGTATCCAGCCCCATGCAGAAGAGAGGAGAATGGCAGGGAAATGCACAGTCAGTGGAAGCAGAAAGCAGCTCATCTTCAGTAAAGCCTAGACATCACAAGGCAGGAGAGGAAGAGGTGGGGACTATTTCAGCCCAAGTCTTCCAGCATCAGATGGTATGACATTATAGCTTGCCTGTTACAAAATGTCAAGTAACCCTTAGGGAAAAAAAAACCTTTCTCAAACATCTATAAAATACAAATCCATTTTGGTGACATAGGTGGCATCCTCTCCCACAGGGACCAATGCAAAGCTGAAAATAACATTTAAGAACAGTTGCAGTCTTGCAACCAGCTGCCCTTGTAACTTCTTTAGAGAGAGAGCAGGGCAAATTCAGAGAAGAATAATCAACAGAAAGAACTAACATTGCTCTCTCTTTTTCTCTCTCTGTCTCTCTCTGTCTGTGTGTGTGTCTGTGTGTGTGTGTGTGTAACATAGTGTTGGGATCAAATCTAATATCTTATACATCCAGAGTATGTGTTTTACCACTGTTACGCCCACAGTCTGAAATTTCTTTCTTTTCATTACTTCTTTCTCTTGTGAAATGTACTGAAACTTCTCCCCGTATACTAACGACATCTCCAAGACTGCTTTTCTATTTACTAAAACATTCTTCAATGTTTCTAAGCCTTGAAGGCCAAGGCAAGCCTAAGTGATCATTTTATAGTTAGGACTCTGTTTCAGATTGTTTCAGAAGTTGGTTCAAAAGAAATTATGTTGCTTTGGAATAAGATACTTAGGGAAGAGAACACTAAAACGTCATTTAATCACAGACTATAAGACCTCTGCAGAGCTAAGACATGAACAGAGGAGTCAATGGTCATCTATGTAGCAACATCTCAAAGAATTTTACCTGCCCACCGGAAATGGTACAATGAAATGATAATGACTCAGTGATATCACAGGGAAGTAAACTCAAAGAGGAAAAAAATTCAACATGGTTTATACTGGCTGCATTTTTAGCACCCCCTTGCCCTCTGACCCCACAGCTAATGAAGATGCTCATAAACCTGAGAACTGAGATTCACTCCATTTCTTTTGAGGTGCAGAAGGTTCTTAGTTTAATGTAGTGCCATTTGTTTATCTTTGCTCTCACTAGCTTGGTCAGTGGTGTTTCATCTCTAAAGATACCTCTAGTTTCAATATCATGGAAGGTTCTGCCATGTTTTTCTCCATGTACCTTATGGACTCAGGTCTGATATTGATGTCTTTAATCCATTTTGATATGACTTCTGTGTCTGGCATTAGATAGAGGTGTGAGTTCACTTTTTCTTTCTTTTTTTTTTTTTTTTGCATGTAGCTGCCCAGTTTTCTCAGCACTACTTGTTGAAGAGGCTTTCCTTGATCCATTTAATATTTCCTGCTCTTTTGTCAAAGATTAAGCTATATTTGAGTGTCTGTGTGAGTATGTTCAACTCTATTTCATTGGTCTGCCAATCTGTCTCTATTCCAATACTAAGCTGTTTTAATCACTACTGATTTGTAGTACAGTTTGAAGTTGAGGAAGGTGATGACTCACATCTCCTTTTTTCCCAAGGATTGCTTTAGCTATTCATGGAGGTTTGTTGTTCCTTATGAATTTCATGAGTGTGTTGGGGCTGGACTGAGCTATCAGGGCGAGCCCATGTATACTGTACCGTACTATGGACAGGAACATAGGGTCCCATGAAAATGGGCGAGATTTCTCATGTGTTCTGACTGGTTTGGATGAAGCTGAACATTTCACCCCTTCAAGCTGCCTTCAGAAAATAATTTCAGTATATTGAAAGGGGCAGTTTGTTTGTTTTTTCTCACAAAAGCCTGGCTGGTCTTTGACATGCAGATCTCTGGTGCTAGCCAGGCCTGATCTTTGACATATGTAGATTCTGGTCTCTGGCCCAGCCTAGTCTTTGGGATGTAGATTTCAGGTGCTGACTAGTTTGTAATTGACATGTAGATTTCATGTAGCAGCCCAGCCTTGTCTTTGGGATGTAAATCCAAGTGCTTTTAGCCCAAGAAAGATTTCAGTTTTAGTTTTGTATCTTCTTTCCAGGGGCCAAAATTACTGGTCTGCAGATGCAAGGAAACAATGCATATTCTACTACCTCAATGTTCTTCCTGTAACTTCTTTTGATGCCTTTGGTGATGTCACTGTATTGCGCCCTTTAGAGGTACCATGATCAATAAAAGGAGATCACGGGGCTCTCTACTGTTGTCAAGAGTCAGAGAGAAGCTTGGCCCTCCATGAAATACATTTCTTCCGCGTTCCTTATCTCAGTGCCTCCAACTGCACAAGCTTTCATGCAACAGGAGTGTTTTTTCTATTTCTTTGAAAAATGTCATGGGTGTCCTTATAGTGACCACATTGAATCTTTACAATGCTTTGGGGAGTATTACCATTTTAACAATATTAATCCTTCTGATCCATGAGCAGGAGATGCATCTCCATTTCTCCATGTCCCCTTTTATTTCCTGAAGTAATGTTTTGTAGTTTTCTTGGTACAGTTCGTTCACTTCTTAAGCTGATTCTGAGGTACTAGATTTTCTGAGGCACAATTGTGAACAGGATTTTTAAAAAATATCTCTTTGTTCTTTTTCATTATTCGTACATTTGAATGCCATGGATTCTTCTGCCTTCTTTCTAAGACACAACTTGTGCTGATAAAGGGTCCTAATTTATTTAAAGGTGAAACAGAAAAAAAAAGATAAACAAATAGGACTACATTAAACTAAGAAGCTTCTGCACTTCAAAAGAAAAGGTGACCAAGATACAGAAACAGCCCACAGAATGAGAAAAAAATATTTACCCAATATCCATCAGATAAGGGGCTAATATCCAATATATATAAGGAACTGGTAGAACTTTATAAGAAAAATAACTTTATTTAAAAAATCAGGGAGAGGAAATCAACAGAAACTTTCTCAAAGAAGAAATACAAATGGCCAAAAGGCACATGAAAAAATGCTCTACATTGCTAATCATCAGGAAGATGCAAATCAAAACAACAGTGAGATATCACTTTTATAACAGAGACTGGCTCACATCAAAAAGAATAAGAACATCCAGTGCTGGTGTGGATGTGTGGACAAAGGGACTCTCCTTCATTGTTGGTGGGAATGCCAACAGGTCCAGCCATTTTGGAAAACAAAATTCTTCAAAAACCTGGAAATTAAGCTTCCATATGACCTCACAATACCACTTCTGGGAATATAACCCTGGGGTGCAAAAACACACAGCAAAAATATCGCTACAGCACTGCTCACAATAGCCAGAATCTGGAAAACAACCTGAGTACCCCAGAACAGAAAATTGGTATGGTACATCTACACAATGGAATACTATGCAGCTGTAAGGAAAGATGAAGTCATGAAATGTACTTATAAGTGGATGGTCACGGAGAGTATCATCCTAAGTGAAATGAGTCAGAAAGAGAGGGACAAACACAGAATGACTAAACTCATTTGTTGAATACAAAATAACATAATATGAGACAAACACCCAAGGACAGTAGAAACAGGGCCAGGAAAAAATGGTCCACGATGGAAACCTGCCTCAGGGCTGGAGGAGAGGGCAGTTGGGATAGAGAAGGGACCATTATGACAATGATTGTTAGAAGGCATCGCTCTGGATGGGAGATGTGAGCTGAAAGTGGGTAAAGAACCAAACACAATAGCCTCTCGGTATTGCAAACCATGATGCCCAAAAGGAGAAAGAGAGACAGAAAGAGAGAGAATAAAAGTGCCTGCCATAGTGGCAGGCTGGGCATGGCAGTGGGGAGTGGCAGGAGAGGAGGGATACAGGGGATATTGGTGGAGGAACATTGTATGACTGAAACCTGATCACGAAAACTTTATATCTCACAGTGATTCAATTAAAAATGTATTAAAAAAAGAAAAGAAATAAGGCAGAAGAATAAATCAGCCCTTTTGCTGAGGATATAACATGGCAAAGTTTGTCCAAGGTAAATTCAGAACATAGTTCTAGTGCACTCTTGTGCTTGTCCATTCTAAGACTTGAGAGTATAAAAATAAAAATGAAACTTGTAGGAAAAAACTGATTCTCAGATATCTGATAGCTTACCTTAGAGGCATAAGCTGCCTGTAAGACATTTGTGAATTCTGTCAACAAGTCACAGGTTAGGTGCCTGCCCTCCATGCAGTTGTCCTCTGTCACTGCATATCAAATGTCTGATGCAGATGTTTTAGGACCTGAGAAGTAACTTAACTGAAATTTTTTATTAAATTTTTGCTTGTGTAGAGACCAGACCTGGTGGTGCTCAGGACATACTCCTGCCTTGCTCTCAGGAATCACTTTTGCTGGGGCCCAGGGAACATATGTGATGCCAGGGATCAAGTACAAGTTGACCACATAATAAGACAAGTGCCCTACACTCCCTACACTTTGCCCCTTCATTTAAATTTTTAAGAATGTGAAACCTAATTCGGGTTTGACCTTGTCTGGACCTGATGCTGTACTTCTTTAGTGACGAAATGGCATGATGGATTTCGGAAGGGAGAACACTGAGAACGACATATCCATACTGCAGAATTTAGTATGTGGCCAGGTAGACGTGGCTATCAAAGAGATCAGAGTAAAAGTTGTCGATAACCTTTTCCATTGCCCTTCTGGAAGATGTGATAGATCAATCAGGACATTGGAGGGCAGTCATCTTGGTCTTGTAGTTGACAAAGGACAGGCGGTTGTTGCGATTACTCTCCCCAGCTTCTGCCACATTGACCAACACTCTGCTCTTCTCTGTTTGAGGTCTTCTCTTCACAGCTTTGCGAGCTCGGATGTTAGCTTGTGATTCCCTGAGGCTCATGCCCAAACCACGTTGGCGAATGAGCTCAAGAGTTTCCGGGGTGGGAGGGATACTGGTTTCATTGGAGGTGGAGAATGGGCACTGGTGGAGGGATGGGTTCTCGAACATTGTATGATGGAAACACAAGCACAAAAATGTGTAAAGCTGTAACTGTACTTTCATGGTGATTCACCAATAAAAAAAGAATTTTTTAAAAAAAAGTTTTCGAAGACAGGCGTCTTTTTGTAGCTTTCTCTTTCTCGGCATTGCTTGCACAGTCATGGAGGTGCTGAACCAGTCAATTGTATTCTTCATCAATGTAGTTAACAAGGGCATCTTCCCATATTGCCACAATAGTGCCAAAGAGCTTCCATTTGGTGATCATTCTGGGAGTTCTTTTCTTAAACTTTGCAGCCCTTTCTCCCCACTCTCTGAAATAGAATTTTTCACAAAGGAGACAGTGGTCTGATCTCATTTGAAATTTTGGGACAACAGCGACATCAGTCAGGCAAAACCATCGATTTAATATGATGTGGTCAATTTCTTTGTGGAACTGTTCATAGGGAGACTCCCAATACACTCATCAATACACTGACTCAGCTGTTCACACACTACCTGTCTGAAAGCAAGTTTCCATCCCAGTGGAAAACCAGCAGGACTGTTTTGTTGTACAAGAAAAGAGACATCCACAACATCAGCAACTATTGCCTGATCTGCCTGTTTTCCATCGTCTACAAGTTGTTCACTTGAGTCATCCTGAATAAGATTGGCAGAGCACTAGATGAAGGACAACCATGCAAGCAATCTGGGTTCCAAAAAGGATTCAGCACAATCAACCATATCCACATGGTGACCAAGCGCATTGAAGTTTCGTGAGAGTTCAAGATGCTGCTCTGTCTAATGTTCATTGATTTAAAGACCCTTGATTCTGTTGAGACAAGCAGTCATGGAAGCCCTAGCCAAACAGGGCATTCAAACTCAGTACATCAGGATCCTCCGAGAGCTGTATTATGGATTTGCCACCAGGATCTCACCATTCTACAAGGAAGTGATTATGGATGTGAAGAGAGGGGTTTGGCAGGGTGATACCATTTCACTGAAACTCTTCAGTGCCACCCTCGAGGACATCATGCGAGACTGGAATGGGAAGGAATGGGAGTGAAGATAGATGGTCGGCAACTACACCACCTCTGCTTAACTGATGACATCATTCTAATACACCAAACATTAGCCAAGTGGCACAAATGCTGGCCGACTTCAGCCGTAAGTGTGGAAAGGTCGGATTGCAGCTAAATCTCACCAAGACAATGTTCATGAGAAATGAACTAGTTCCTGACGTTCCATTGGCTTTCAATGGAACGAACATCTCCAAATGCAGCAGTTATGTGTACCTAGGTCAAGAACTCAACGTGACAAATGACTTGGCACCAGAACTGCACAGGAGGAATAGAGCAGTGTGAATGCCTTCAAGAGCATCAAATAAACTGTTAAGAGGATGAAGAACTCTGGCTCTGGGCACATCTTTTCGACTCCACCGTTCTTCCTGCACTAACATATGCCTCAGAGACCTGGGCCCTACGAAAACAGGATGAGAACGCTATTTGGGTCTTCCAAAGAGGAATCAAAAGAGCTATGCTTGGAGTGTCACGTTTCACTCACGTGAGAGAAGGAATTCAGAGTTCTGACCTTCATAGACGATCGAGGATCAGGGACTCTGTCTCTTTTGCCAAGGCATCAAAAATCAGATGAGCCAAACACATAATGCGATTTGGAGACGACTGCTGAACTATACCCATTACTGACTGGATTCCACGAGATGTCAAAAGAACGCCTGGCTGCCCACCTACGAGATGGTCAGACTTCTTCATCAAAACCCTAAAAGAATGGTTTGAGGCTCTTCGTGTTCCTGGAGCGAGCAGACGCCATTGGGCTACACTAGCAAGCGACAGGGACAGATGGAGAAATACTGGTGCCCACTCGAGAAAATCGATGAGCAACTGGATGACAAGTGATACAAGTGATACAAGTGAAAGCTAATAAGGAACAGTCAATGCTACTTTAAAAGAATGGAACTTATAAAATATTCAGGGTTCACAATACCTAATTAGAGAGAGAGAACAAAAGGGAATACCCTGCCACGGTGGCAGGGTGGGGTGGGGGGAGATGGGATTGGGAAGGGTGGGAGGGATGCTGGGTTTATTTGTGGTGGAGAATGGGCACTGGTGAAGGGATGGGTTCTCGAACTTTGTATGGGGAAACATGAGCACAAAAATGTATAAATCTGTAACTGTACCCTCACAGTGATTCACTAACTAAAAATAAATAAATAAATAATGAATAAAAATACTCAGGGTTTTTTTTTTATTGAATCACCTGTGGAAAGTTATAAGCTTTCAGACTTAAGTCTCAGTTACATAATTCTCAAACACCCATCCTTTCACCAGTGTACATATTCCACCACCTAGAACCACAGTAAACCTCCCCCCGACCCCCCAAACCCTCCACCCCACCTATTTAGCTGATAAATTTCACTTTACTTTCTCTTTACTTTGATTACATTCAAACAAATAATTCACTATTATTGTTTGGAGTTTTCCTCCCTGCCCCCACAGAGTCGGATCTGCTGGAAAGGAAGCATTTGATAATTTGCTTTCCATTACTGAGAATGAAGAGATATGAGGTTGTGTGGCCACAATAGCAGCCTCGAGGTTTTGGATTTCCATATTTTAGTATTTTAGTAACTAAGTCCAGAGGGATTTCTGCCAGAAGTTGCATCATTGCTAGCTCGTACCTCTCTGCTACTTTATATTCCACATATCAGTGCAATCTTTCTATGTCTGTCTCTTTCTTTCTTACTCATTTCACTCAACATGATCCTTTCCATGTTGATCCACTTTGACCCAGCAATACCACTCCTGGGAATATACCCCGGAGAGGCAAAAGGGTATAGTAGAAATGACATTTGCATTTGTATGTTCATTGCAGCACTGTTTACAATAGCCACAATCTGGGAAAAACCAAAGTGCCCAAAAACACATGACTGGTTAAAGAAACTTTGGTACATCTACACAGTGGAATACTGTGCAGCTGTTAAAATACTCAGTTTTAATCTTTCAGACTTCTGCTAGACTTTATCTCTTTTCTTTTGGTTCATCATATTTCACTCTTCTAAGGTATATGTGTCAGCAAATGTCAATCAATTTGTATTTCTACATTTCACAAAACTAAGGGACATTCAGAATCTTCTTTAATTACTAGACAGAGCTAATGAAGATCTTCACTGCCTATTCCAGCTTTATTGTTCCACAAGAAAAATTAAAACTCCAATTTGTTTAGTCACTGGCCAGTAAAGTTTTCTGTTATTTACATTAAACACAATGATAATTCATGAACCAATTCCTCATCACTCTCTAAAACATGAATCATATGACAAAGAAAATATGCATTGTATATGATAATCAAAGATTAAAATGGCACACAGGAATGACCTGAACCTAGACAGAACCTCCTTTATCTTTCTTAGTTGGTATTTTTATATGATTCTGTGCAAGGTTTCAGACAAAGAAAATCAAACTTACAAAGACAGTCTTTATAGACATCTCTCATATAGAACTGAAATCTGGCAAATCAAATTTTGACACATTACAGATTTTGGTATATCACAATACCTTTTAGAAATTAGATATTGACATATCACTATCATACTGAAAATGTACAAAAATCCTGTGAATAACAGTATAAATTTTATGTTAATTTGATTACAAGTAATGGCACATAAAGTTCAACTTAGAGGTTAAATCTAAACTAATAATGACAATGTATGGTAGATCTTCAGTACTAATCAATTGGATCTTGTCCATATCTGAATGACCCACAATGGTTCATCATTACTACTCTGTATTCCAGGTAGCAGAATGGAGTAAGTGGACATGAAGATAAATTTCTCTGTTTAAGGGCACAATTAATATGTCACTTTAAAGTGACTGAGTCACAACTAATTGGCTGGAATTTAGTCAATAATATTGACAAGGAACAAAAAAAGAAAGATGTATTACCATAGCTGAATAGTTATCTTCTCAAGTAAAAATTCTAATACTATGAAAAAAGAGAGGAAATGAATATGGAAATGAAAAGGTATAACTGCTGCTCCATGGGAAAAAATAAATTTTCATCACAATTCCTTTCATTGCTTATGATAGCAAAAAAGAAATTGTATTATTTCAACAAAGTTTCTTAAAAGTATGTTTTAGAATGGAGAATAACAGAAAAAGGTTTTATTTTAAATTAATTAATCTTCACTCTATTCTTCTATCCTCCGTTAATTCTGCTCAAAATTCATCTTTCCTTTTAAGCAGCCACGAGGCTGCTTTTAACCACACCTGGCTCCAATTGCTCTAATCACTTCCCCAATTTCTCCCGCAGCATATATCTGTCTGTGTGTAGCACCAAGTGATTATGCATATGTGTATACATTTTATACTGAGCTTAAATGTATTTTACTATAATGAGGTGAAAATAATAGGACTCTTGGAGTCTGTCAGACATTGATTAACTCTCAATTCTGTGGATAAGTGCCTATATGACCTTGTTAAAAAAAGAAAATTCTTCCTCCCTGCAACACACACTGATACCTTCAATCTGCCCTGGTCCCTCCCATAGCATAATGTAATTTCCTTTAACACATGGGATGTAATTACAGATGTATTAAATTTGTTTGCCATGCCTAACGAATTTTAAAAGTTCTTAAGAGCAGAAACTTTGTATATTTATTCTGTATTTATGTTTTATGTGTTTTTTGTATTTATATTTTATGTGTTTCAGGTGGGGGTGAAAGTATAAGCTATATGAATAAGGATAATTTACCTCCTTCCATGATCAGAGCAGATGTACACCAAAATTTGGATTACCTACACAGAAATCAACTTGAAATCCCAATCAAAAGAGCTCCTACAGAGAAGGACAAAAAGTCCCCCGAATTGGTGAAAGAGATGTCCTCCCTAAGAAAAAAAAATTCACCACAAGGCAACCAACTCCAACCAGGAAGAAATCTCTGGGCCAGAGACAGTATAACGGATAGAGAACTTATCTTATACAAGGTTAAACCAGGTTCAGCCTCCAGAGCTCTACATGGTCCCAGACCCTCCCAGGAGTGATCGTTGAGCACAGAGCCAGGAGTAAGCTCTGAGCACCATTGGGTGTAGCCAAAGAGAAAAAAATTATAAGGTGTAGAACTGTACACTGAGGATTAACAAGGGCTGTGCCAAACACCCAGTACCCCAATCCAATTATCCTATATTTACAATACTGGAATGGAGGAAAAACTAAAGGGTACAAACAAGGGTTATAGTCCACTGACAACTTACAGTAATCTTGCTGATAGACAACTGAGGGACGCCAGGTTGAATCTCAGTCTCCACCATATCAGAAAAAGTTTTGGGGAAAGAGAGTATGACCCATCCCTGGCAAAAAGCTGAGATATCTGGGTCTGGAGAGATAATTATCAAGAATGACTTATCATAACAATCACATCAAAATGCTAGTAAACAAGTTATGACCCTTACAGTCAGAAAGTACTCTATGGCACTTGGGCACTTATCTGTTGATTGAGTGGATAAAGAAACATTTTTCTAGTAGATACTATGTACCATTAGAAAAAATCCAGTCATGGAGAGTATCATGCTGAGTGAAATGAGTCAGAGGGAAGACATAGAATGATCACACTCATTTGTAAGATATAAAGACATGTTGTGGGAGAATAATATCCAAAGGCAATAGAAAGGAAGGACAGGCAGACTGTTTTTAGTAAAAAGCTTGCCACGATGGTTGGAGAAGTGATTAGGTCAGAGAAGAGACCTCTGTAATAATGATAGTGAGAAATGAACACAATGGACAGAAACTGGGTGCTTAAATGAGGTAAAGTGATATGCATGATACCCTTTCAGTAACAGTATTGCAAACCAAAGTACCTAAAAGGAAAAAAGAAAAATTTCTGCCATAGAACAAGCTGGGGCTCGGGTAAGAAAGGGGGAACACTGGTGGAAGGAAGTGGACACTGGTGAAGGCATGGGTGAACAAACATTACAAGACTGAAACTCAAGGGGCTGGAGTGATAGCACAGCAGGTAGAGCATTTGCCTTGCATGCGGCCAACCCAGATTCGATTCTCAGCATCCCATATAGTTGCCCAAGCACGGCCCAGGAGTGATTCCTGAGTTCAGAGCCAGGAATAACCCCTGATGTGACACACCCCCTAAAAAATTGCCAAAAAAAAAAGACTGAAACTCAATCATGATCAACTTTATAATTGCATCTCACAGTGACTCAATAACGTTTTTATTTTATATTTATTTATTTTTTAATTAGTGAGTCACAGTGAGGGTACAGTTACAGATTTAAATATTTCGTGCTTCATGAAAAAGTGCTCTACATCACTAATCATCAGAGAGATGCAGATCAAAACAACCATGAGATACCACCTCACACCACAGAGACTAGCACACATCCAAAAGAACAAAAGCAACCGCTGTTGGAGAGGATGTGGGGAGAAAGGGACCCTTCTTCACTGCTGGTGGGAATGCCGACTGGTTCAGCCCTTCTGGAAAACAATTTGGACGACTCTCAAAAAATTAGATATTGAATTCCCATTTGACCCAGCAATACCACTGCTGGGAATATATCCCAGAGAATCAAAAAAGTACAATCGAAACATCTGCACATGTATGTTCATCGCAGCACTGTTTACAATAGCCAGAATCTGGAAAAAACCCGAATGCCCCAGAATGGATGACTGGTTGAGGAAACTTTGGTACATCTATACAATGGAATACTATGCAGCTGTTAGAAAAAAGGAGGTCAAGAATTTTGTAGTTAAGTGGATGGGCATGAAAAGTTTCATGCTGAGTGAAATGAGTCAGAAAGAGAGAGACAGACATAGAAAGATTGCACTCATCTATGGTATATAGAATAACAGAGTGGGAGACTAACACCCAAGAACTGTAGAAATAAGTACCAGGAGGTTGACTCCATGGCTTCGAGGCTGGCCTCACGTTCCGGGGAAAGGTCAACTCAGAGAAGCGATCACCAACTACATTGCAGTCGAAGGCCATGTGGGGGAAGGGAGTTGCGGGCTGAATGAGGGCTAGAGACTGAGCACAGCGGCCACTCAACACCTTTGTTGCAAACCACAACAGCTAATTAGAGAGAGAAAGCAGAAGGGAATGCCTTGCCACAGTGGCAGGGTGGGGTGGGGGGGAGATGGGATTGGGGAGGGTGGGAGGGACACTGGGTTTACGGGTGGTGGAGAATGGGCACTGGTGAAGGGATGGGTTCCCAAACTTTGTATGAGGGAAGTGTGAGCACAGAAGTGTATAAATCTGTAACTGTACCCTCACGGTGATTCTCTAATTAAAAATAAATAAATTATAAAAAAAAATAAAATTTCTCCTAAAAAAATAAATAAATAAATAAATAAATAAATATTTCGTGCTTGTTTTTCCCTCATGAAGTGTTCGGGAGCCCATCCCTCCATCAGTGTCCATTCTCCACCACCAATGAACCAAATATCCCTCCCACTCCCCCAATCCCATCCCCCCACCCCACCCCGCCGCTGTGGCAGGGCATTCCAATTTGTTCTCTCTCTCTCCTTTTGGGTGTTGTGGTCTGCAATAGGGGTATTGAGTGGCCATCATGTTCGGACACTAGTCCACTTTCAGCGCTCATTTTCCTTACCACGTGGAATCTCCACTCACAATTTACTTGGTGTTCCCTTCTCCATTTGGTATGAATTTCCCCCAGCATGTGAGGCCAACTTCCAAGCTATGGAGTCAACCTCCTGGTATTGTATACTACTATTCTTGGGTATTAGTCTCCTGCACTGTTATTTTATATTCCACAGATGAGTGCAATCTTTCTATGTCTGTCCCTCTCTTTCTGATTCATTTCACTTAGCATGATACTTTCCATGTTGATCCACTTATATGCAAAGTTCATCACTTAATCTTTTCTAACAGCTGCATAGTATTCCATTGTATAGATGTACCAAAGTTTCTTTAACCAGTCATCTGTTCTTGGGCATTCGGGTTTTTTCCAGGTTCTGGCTGTTATAAACAGTGTCGAGATGAACATATAAGTGCAGATGTCATTTTGACTATATTTTTTTGTTTTCCCAGGGTATATTCCCAGAACTGGTATTGCTGGATCAAATGGAATCTCAATTTCTAATTTTTTGAGAAGCATCCATATTGTTTTCCAAAGGGGCTGACCAGTCGGCATTCCCACCAGCAGTGCAGGACGGTCTCTTTCTCCCCACATCCTCTCTAACAGTGGTTGCTTTTGTTCTTTTGGATGTGTGCCATTCTCTGTGGTGTGAGGTGGTATCTCATGGTTGTTTTGATCTGCATCTCCCTGATGATTAGTGATGTAGAGCATTTTCTCATGTACCTTTTAGCCATTTGTATCTCTTCGTTGGAAAAGTTTCTGTTTATTTCTTTGGCCCATTTTCTGATGGAGTTGGATGTTTTCATGGATAGGGAGAATCAACATTGTCAAAATGGCAATACTCCCCAAAGCACTATACAGATTTAACTCGATCCCTATAAGGATACCCATGACATTCTTCAAAGAAATGGATCAAGCAATCCTGAAATTCATATGGAACAATAAACGCCCACGGATAGCTAAAACAATTCTTGGGGAAAAGATGATGGGAGGTATCACTCTCCCCAACCTTAAACTTTACTACAAAGCAGTAACAATTAAAACAGCATGGTACTAGAACAAAGGCAGAGCCGCAGACCAATGGAACAGAGTGGAATATCCCTACACACAACCCCAAATGTATGATCACTTAATATTTAATAAGGAGGCAAGAAATGTGAAGTGGAGCAAGGAAAGCCTCTTCAACAAATGGTGCTGGCATAACTGGACAACCACATGCAAAAGAATGGGCTTAGACCTCAATCTAACACCATGCACAAAAATCAGATCAAAATGGATTAAAGACCTCAACATCAGACCACAAACCATAAGGTACATCGAAGACAAGGTCGGCAAAACCCTTCACGATATTGAAGCTAAAGGTATCTTCAAAGATGACACGGAACTAAGCAATCTAGTAGAAACAGAGACAAACAAATGGGACTATATTAAACTAAGAAATTCTGCACCGCAAAAGACACGGTGACCAAAATACAAAGGCAATCTACAGAATGGGAAAGGATATTCACCCAATAGCCATCCAATAAAGGGTTGATATCAAGGGTATATAAAGCACTGGTTGAACTCTGGGTCCAGCAGGGCACATAGGCAGTAGGCCCCCTGGCTCACAAGCTATGTTGTGGGAGAGCTGTAGGGTACATTCTTTCCTTCTTTT
Source organism: Sorex araneus (assembly GCF_027595985.1). Classification (NCBI taxonomy): domain Eukaryota; kingdom Metazoa; phylum Chordata; class Mammalia; order Eulipotyphla; family Soricidae; genus Sorex; species Sorex araneus. Next base: position 223,682,621 of record NC_073302.1, read on the forward strand.
TCTTTTAAAAACGTTATTGAGTTTAATAAGACATGTCTTCTACATGCTTTATTATACCTCTGTGAGAACTATAACAGATATTTCTGATTAATTAGTACCATGATTTGGAACTGAAGATCAAGAAAAATTCTTCATCCCTCCTCAGGTGAAAAGTCAACTTAGATATTAATCAATATTTATAACAGTATTGATTCTCAGAGACAGGAAAGCTAGGCCATCTCTAGAGAGTTAGTAAGCATCTGTACTGTTCCACCATGCTCACATACATGGAAAAAAAAATCCTTCTTGGTACAATACATTGTATTATCACTATATAAAAGTCGATAGGTGCTAGACAGTACAAGGTGAAGGGTTATGCCTGATATGAAGCCAACTCCAGTTCTATCCCTGAGCATCACTAATACTGACCACTGAGCACAGAGTCAGGAGTAGCCCCTGAACACCACGAGAGAGAGAGATACTGATACCTAAAGATTAAATATTTCAAAAGTAATGTAAAGCCATTTCCTACCAACTCTAAGAAATTTTCTAAGGACATTGCCACATGTTGACAAAATGTGATACAGTGGGGATTTTCATATACTGCCAGGGAAGTGTAACTTGGGGAAACATAGTCTTAGAATATAATTGTCTATGACCTAATAAAATAGAACATACCCCTACATTATGCCACGTAATTCCACTTCTACATAGATACATTAAAAATATTAAATATGTACCAGAAAATGTGTATCAAAAACTTTATAAAGGGTGATTTATAGGACTGGAGAATGAAAAGCAGTTGAATTTCATTTACATAAAGTTCAAAAATCACACCAAAACTAGTTCATTGTTTTAAAATCAACATATATGGTAAAACTATAAAGAAAATCAAAGAAATAACTAGCACAAACTTATAGCTCAAGATAGAAGGGGGAAGAGACAACCAAGGTACTGAAAAATGTTTACTCTCTTTGTCCCTGCGTATACCAAATGGCTCTTGCTTGATTTTGCGTTCTTAGCATACAAATGTTCTTCAAACTGGACATACCATTTTATGTTTCCTTTTCTATTAATGGTATATTTTTTCAGTTTGGGGTACATATGCAGCTGTGCTCAGGGTTTACACCTGACTCTGTGCTCCATGGATGATATGTGATGTTGGAATTCAAACTTGGTCAACCATGTACAAGGCAAGTATCTTAACTCCTCTACTATCTCTCCAGCCTTGCTATACTTCAAATTTTAAGTATGGTTTTTAGAGAAAGGCTAAGTAACTTTTTAAAAGTCATACAAAAAGTAATAATGGAGTCATAACCAGAAACCTAAAATTTTTCTAGTCATAAATTTCCTCACAGTTTTATCACCTCACCTACAATGGCTTTATCCAATATTTCATTCACATAGAGGACACACATCCTTAGATCCAGTATGTGTTGATAGATAAATGAAATTAGAAAAATATGGCAGAAACATATAATGGAATATTATTCAGCCCTTCCAGTGCCAGCCCCTAAAGGCTATCCAGGGTGCTAGCCTGGATACAGTTGGGGGATGCTTTCTGTTGTTCACTAGGCAGATTTCCAGGAAGGCATCAAGTGACATATTTTTTCTGAAAAGAGGGTAGTAGACCAAATAAGTTTGGGAATCTCTGATAAATATAATTCCATCTATATTAGTAGTCAAATTAAATCAATAGAATGGTGGTTTCTTAAGTATGGAGGAATAGATAGAATAGGAATATAAAATCATTATTGCCTAATTTTTGATTCTGCAAGATGGAAAGTGTTCTACAGATGAGAGTTGGTGATAATTGCTCATGTGAATGTACTCAGTTCCATCAAAATTTTATACTATATATATTTTTACCTCAATATTTATTAAAAGTTTTATGGGGTCAGAGAGATAGCTCAATGAGCAGCTATTCAGGCTTCACATGCAGGAGGCCCAAGCTCAACCCTAAGCACTTGCTGGTCCCGTGAGCGCTGCCATGAGCTACTTAAAAAACACCGAGCTTGGAGTCACCCCTGACACTGAAGGGTGTTCCCTCCTCTCCACCCCTCCCCCCCAAAATTGCATGTCCTTGCCTGGATAATAATGAAGGTTGGTCCAAGTAAAATGTGGTTGGAGATCCCGCGCGGGAAGGGAGATGCATGCTGAAAGTAGACTAGAGACTGAACACGATGGCCACTCAATATCCCTATCACAAACCACAACACCCAAAAGGAGAGAGAGAACAAAATGGAATACCTTACCACAGAGCAGGGATCAGGTTGGGGGTGACGGGATTGGAGGGTGGGAGGGATACTGGGTTAATTGGTGGTGGAGAATGGACACTGGTGGAGGGATGGGTTCTCGAACATTGTATGAGAGAAACACAAGCACGAAAATGGGTAAATTTGTAACTGTACCCTCACAGTGACTCACTAATTAAAAAATAAATTAACTAAAAAAATAATGAAGGTGGGTGAACCTTTATTGAAATTTAATGATGGGGCACTGAATAAAGCTACTTTCTAGATTCCTGGCATGGCCAGTAATTCACAGCTCATCCACCTTACTTGGCAGCCACATCAACTGAGTTACTGGGCTATGACTTCCTAGAAGTTTGTCCATCAACCAAGACAACTGCCATTGCTGGTCTGCTCCTGGCCGTATCCCTATGGTGATGAAATGGAATGTAGCGTGGTTGCCAGATGGCAGATGAGCAAAAGGGCGAGATCTAAGGTTGAGGGAAACATGAAATAAAGGGGTAGCAGATGCTGCTAAAGCAGACATGGTGCTCAGAGGTCTGTGGGCCTAATCACTTCAGTCCATCCATCTCCAGCCACATGGTGAGAGGCTGGAGTACAAGAACAGAAAAGGTTGAAGCATCAGAGGAGTAAATGAGAAACAGAAACCCACACCTGGAACACTAGAACAAAGAAGTCAGAATTTGCTGCAAAGCAGAGCTTTTAGTCTAAATGTATCTCCAAGAAGAATAGTTTTAGATCATGTATAATTCAACAACTCACACTGAACAAAAACACCACACATATACAGCATTGCATAATCTGTTTATACCCAATGTAGATTATTGACCTGATTCTCTGTATTTCAAAAAATCATTTTTCTTTTTTCATTCCTTTAAGCCTGCCACACAATTATCTTAAGAATTATCAATGATCAAGAGGGAGCATAAAAATTAGATTAATATTTGGCACTGAAATGTCCCTGAGATAGCAGTGTTTAGCTAACTAGGACTGTCCTCTTTTCTTTCCAAGAAACCTGAGTTGCTGGCTCCCACCTGTTTCTCACAGGTTACCATCTTTATGAGCTGAAAAGAACTGAAACGTTTGTATATCCACCTTGTCTTTGATCATGGGGCACATACTGTTATTATAAAAGTGGATTTTCCTGATTCCTTGAGAATTTTATGAAAGATTTACATAAAGAAAGTCAAGAAATTAGAGTTTATTGGACATTTCAAATAGATGAGTCCAGGTCTTTCCCCAAATTCCCAGGCCTCTCCCTTACCTGTGTTCAATGTCACACATTCATTCCCATGCTTCCTATCTTGTGTCCAATTACTCTGTTCAGTCTCCAGTGCACAATGAGCAGGATCTTATCACCGCATCCAGTGTACATGTTCCTAGCCTAAAATTGTGTCCCTGGGTCTTTCCTAGACTACACCTCAACAGTTCCTTGATGTCTTGTTTGGCTTTCCTTAAGTCTCCAGACTGCCACCATATTCTTGTGGGCAAGATCCCTGTACTCTGTATCTACTGCTGGGCCTCTCTCAAACTGCCCCCACAGTTCCTGTGGTCCTGTCCTAGTTTTCCCAGTCTATGGCCATGGCCATGGTGTGTGTAAGTGAGTTTTCCTGTGCTCTGTATCTATCTCTGCCTGAATCCCAAATATGCCATCTGTCCAGTGCACAAGAATCCTACCTGATCCGATAATCTGCCTGTGCATGTGTAGAGAGAGGAGGGAAGGGCTGGAGGCTTCCCTTTATCTGCTGCTATCTCCGACCCCAGCTACCCAATATCTGTTTTGATTGGCTTCCTGTTCAACAGGCAATCTGTTTGATGGGTGAGATTTAAAATTACCAAGAAAATTCACCTTGGTAAATGTGATTCTTCACCTTTTCACTGCTACCACAACAATACCATCTTCTGCTGTAAAAAATTCTGGGTAGAATCCCTAAGACTTGTTCAGGTCCACTGACTCTCCTATTCACCAGAACGGTTTAGGGCTCATTCTTTCTCTCTCCCTCAGCCAACCTGCATGCCTACCAAGAAACACAGGAAAACCTAAATATTCTGAAGTTTGCCTTGGCCTTTTCTACTTGACAATTAGCTAAGCCATCTTAACTCTCAGAGTCCTCTGGCAGCATGGAGAACTTTTAAGTGGCAGCCCTGTCTAGGGACTTGAAGACTAGGGCATGTGTCATCTCTGTTTTGTAAAACAAACTGTTCTGCATGTTGTTATTCCTCCCCTTGCATTTAACACTGCTGAGTGTGAAGCATACAACCCCACCTCTGGTCCCACTAGCTTCCTCTCCAGTCACAGAGGGCTCTGTCACTTCTTTGTTGGAAATAACATATTGGTCTGCAGGTTTGGTTCTGTACCCCCAAGTCACCAGATAAACTTTTCAGGGTTTCTTCTTCTCCTTCCTAGTCTTCAGCCTTTCCTTTCTTCTTCCAAACTCATCTATTGACCGTTATTTGCACTGGGAAGTTCCAGAATGGTCAATTTCCTTTTCCCTTTCCCTCTTCCTGATCTCAGATGCAGTCTCTGATTTTAAGGTCTAGAATTCTTTCAACAGTACATAGTAATGTTGGGGGAAAATATATATGAAAATTAAAAAAAACAAACTTGGTGTATACTGGTGGCTTGGAGACACTTTACACGTATCCCAGAGGATTGCACACTACTTCCTGACCTTACAAATTTTCTAAAAGAAAGCATACTAAGCTCTCCCTTACCTCCCACGACACTTAGCACATGCCTTTGCTGCTGCATCATTTCAAATGATAAATAACCACGTCTTCTTCACCAAATTTCCAAGGGGCCTTAATTCCTAACCTGTACCTCCGTGCCCACCACATCCTTAGAAATATCTGTTTCACCGATCAAGACAACAATTAATTATTGCAGATAGGGAGGATACTGGGTAAAGGTTCCATGAATGTTTTAGCTGTAAGTGGAATTTTGTTAGACTTTCATTTCTCTGAAGGTAGGAAGGCAGAAGTAAGTTGATACAAAGAGAAAAATCAGAGAGGAGAGTAGGCTAACACAAGTAAAGCCAGGTGAGGAAGGGAGATGGTCGGGAGTAACCAAGAAAGAGAATACAGGGAGTAAGGGGAAGTTGCAAAGTTTACCAGGATGTAGGAGATGCCCCAAAAGGATGTGGCAGCATGTGTGGGACAAGTCAAGAATGAGGACAGCCCACAGAGAACATGTAGAGGAGGAAGGCATGAACCTGAAACCATGGCGCTTAAGAAAGGGTTATTTCAGGAGAAGGAAAGACAACGCAAAAGCAGACTGGGGAAAAAGAGAGACAGAGACAGACAGACAGAGAGACAGAGACAGAAACGAAGCTTATAGGGCTTGGCAAGGCAAACCATGAGGAAGAGCTGCTTCAGAAGTCGAAGAGGGGGACTGGAACTATGGTACAGAGGGTAGTATAGTTAGTAGTATGCATGACCCCTGAGCATGCTGGGGGTAGCCCAAAAGCAAAACAAAACAACAACAAAAGAAGTCAAAGAGATTGAGCAGTGAAGCTCTTCTCTCAGATACAGCCCAACTGGAATTGCTGCACTTTGAATTCCCAGGCTTCTTGGGTTCAGTGTTTCAGAACCCCAACAAGGCTCAGGGAGTTTTCAAGGAACAATGCAAATCCACTGTGGTACCAATGAACAGACTTATATTTCAGGCCAATCACAAAATACTTGAGATTTTCAAAACTGGCATGTTATGAGCAAAGTAATCAGGAAGAAAGAAATTAAAAAGAATTTAAAAGCAAAGAATGGAAAGAAAAGTGAAAACAAAAATGGTAAGGAGGAGGGTAGTAGCAGAGGTGAAGTAGGGCCTTTTCTAGTGTTTAATGAAGGAAATGTTCAAGAAGGTTCTCAGTGGGTCTGGGGACTTATTTCCCCATCACTGATGTCTGGATATCTGTGAAACAATTCAGCATTGTCCTTCTTTGAGGAGGAGGCCAGGCACTGTGGTCTCCATCTGGGAGAGCAGGTGTGGTTGGAAAACAATGCTGACTGGCTTTGCCACGCGTGCACATGCAGAGCTGGGTGTTTGTTTAAACACCACGCCTGCTGCTCACAGATCCTGAAGCTGTTTGTGCCTAGCTATTCCGTTGCTGGGGCATGTTAGCATACATAAGCTTCACGAGACTTATCTAGTTCTGCCTGCTGCTCAGTGTGTGCTGGTGTTTCACGAACACCATTGAATTTTACAACTGTTCATGGCTATGGAGACTGCATTTAATCTGACCCACAGATACTCCCCTCACAAGCTCACCCCCCAGTTGTGCCTTAAAATGGCTTCTGAGGTCCATCACAAATTCATATTGAAAAGTTGAGAGGTTCCCCTGCGTGCCACCTAGGAAATACAAGCTCAGGACTGTTAACCCAAAAGAGGAGGAGTAAAATGGTGTTAATAGCTGCCTCCCAGATCCCATGGGCCAAATATTGTCCCTGGCTTCCACACATTTCTAGATTGCACAAAATAATGCCCAGAAAATCACAAGATCCCTGGCCTCAGTATCAACAAAGTTCCAAAGCTAGAGATAAGAAAAAAAAAAAAAGCTTATTTTGTTGTCTTCAGTGTCCCTGGGAATGGGCTGGAGACTACACAGAACTGGTACTGCCTGAGGCAGAGACCCATGAGCCCATGAGCATCCTCTGTACTGGAATTACCAAGGAAGCTAATTCCAGCCACCCTTTTCTTACTTGGCAACACTTATTTTAGTTCAGCTCTGAAAACCATGAAACTTCCTATCATGCACCTCACAATTGCCATAGGCAATGGAAAGCCAGCTCCAGAGATTGGAGGGAAGAAGAGTCTGATCCCAGGTAGTTCCCCATCCTCTCACCCCCAGATCTAAGAATTTTTTAAGTAAAATTGGCTTAGTTTGCCTTCAGTTTACAATACTAAATGAATTTCAGGGGTTATATTTAACCCCCTACATGTGAATAAACCTCTCCACATCCAATACCAAAGTTCTAGTGCTATTCTTATTCTCAAAATGATCCCCCTACACCCTTCCTTACACACCTCCTCTTTCCTACCCCTCTTTTATATACTTATACCAGAATCTAAGAGTCATAATTGTTCTGATTTTCTTTTTTCCTTTTGTTTCTTATATGCAAGAAACTGTATAATACTTATGTTTACTTACTGGCTTATTTTACTGAGCAAAGTCACTTCAATTTCATCAATGTTGGCACAAAGAGTACTACTTTATCTTTGATCAAAGAATTTATACACAGACACCGTCTTCCTTGTAGAAAGACATTCTCAGGTACAAAAACTCAAAAAAGTATCTTTTCTGGAAAAAAATGATCTCTCTCTGAATCAAATACTCAAAACAGGTCCCCAGAACATAGAACTGAAATGCAGTTAAGAAGAATAAAAGGGAAGTATGAAAACAAAGACCACCGGAACCTAGCTGCAGCCATGCTGAAGGCCCCTCTCCACATGTTCGGACAGGTCTCATGCATGAGGGTACTGGCAGAGGAACCCAAGTCTGTGTAATCCCATCAACGCTAACAGCCAGAGACTTAAAAGTGAGCTCCAAGAAGATATCTTTTGCCTACTTCTCCCTCTTGGAGAAACTGGCAATCCTCTGAGAGTTTCCTGCCCACATGGACAGACTTGCAAGCTTTCCATGGTGTATTCATATCCAAAATCCAATAACAAGCTGGATCTCCTTCCCCTGACACTGAAGAGCCCCCAGTGCAACATCGTTATGAGTCGAGATAGACTTCTAAGATATCAGGGAAAGGACGAAATGAGATGTTACTGAGCCCGCCCGAGAAATCAGTGATTAATGGGATATCGTGATCATGATGAAAACAAAAAGTACAAATTAAGATGTCCCAAAGGAAAATTAGTTTAAATAGTAGCACTGTAGCACTGTCGTCCTGTTGTTCATCAATTCGCTCAAGCAGGCACCAGTAACGTCTCCATTGTGAGACTTGTTGTTACTGTTTTTTGGCATATCTAATACGCCACAGGTAGCTTGCCAGGCTCTACTGTGCAGGCGAGATACTCTCGGTAGCTTGCCAGGCTCTCCGAGAGGGATGGAGGAATCAAACCTGGGTCGGCCGTGTGCAAGGCAAATGCCCTACCTGCTGTGCTATCACTCCAGTCTGAAAAAAATCTCTGTAGTTTTTGTACAGGCATTTGATTCATTTACATTTACTTCCATACTTTTAAACTAATCCAGTCCAAGTAGTAGTAGCAGTAGTAGTTAGACTGGACCAGTTTAAAAGTATGGAAGTAAATGTAAAAAGTATGGAAGGAAATCAAATGCCTGTACAAAAACTACAGAGTTTTTGTACAGGTACCATCAAGCTGATGATGCACTCACCCCGCAGGTACAGGTTGACCTGCTGGCAGCACCATATCCCTAAAGTGTACTAGTATTAAGCACAGTGTAAGTGTATTGCATTTGGCTATATTTATGCTTAAAAGGTTATTATATGTTTGTGTCTGTGTATGGTGCTCATAATCAAGCTCAGCATCTCACATGCATGAGGCATATGAGATACTATCTACATCCAAGCCCAAGAGATTTTTTACACTATTTTTCAGATTAGCAAGGGTATATTAGCCAAATGCAATACACAGTTGGTAACAGTGTATGGTGGTGTGGTGCAATACCATCACAAGCCAAACATTAATGCCAACACTACTGTATACTATTTTAAATTAAGAAAGAAACTCAATTTAAATTGAAAAATAGTGCCATCTATAATTTTTTACAACAGAAATCTTTTATGCATCTAATCATAAACAACCAATATATAAAGCTGATTAAACACTCAAGACATCTGTGCTTAATACTAGTACACTTTGGGGATATGGTGCTGCCAGCAGGTCAACCTGTACCTGCGGGGCGAGTGCATCATCAGCTTGATGGTGCCTTCAGGCTTCCTGATACCCTCAAATTGCCTCTGTGCCTTTGGCCAGACCCCCAACAACTTGGGACCAAGTTTACCAAGAAATTAAACAGCCAAAAATAAGGTATGTGGGAGTCACGCCTACAAACCATCTCCAGCTCAGCTATACAAGCTCATTTATTGGCCTTATTTTAGAGACCCATAAATAAATCTTGAAAGAGATCAAAAGCCGCAGTTAATCTCAGACCTGAAGACTGCTAAACAGACTGGGATAAATCGGAGGGTTGCAGGTTGGCCTGGTGGCCCACCCAAGCAGAGCCCCTGGCAGCCATTTGCTTCCACAATTCAAAATCGCCCCATATCCCCAACCTGATACCACCACCTCAGGACGGACCTCACCAAGATATAATCTGTTGAAAATTCTGGTATTTGGTTTTGTGACTGAAATCTCCAGGCTTTATCAGGGTCAGGATGGGCTACCTTTCCCCACCTCCCTGTACTTCAGGAAGCCTCGGTAGTCACATCCACACCCCAAAGCTTCCACCCATTTGAAAAGCTACTCCAGCCTTACCATCCAATAATAATACCAAATGCCCTGAACAAACACCATGATTTCTTAGCACCTGTATTGCAAACCATAATGCATAAAAAGAAGAGGAGAGAGAGAGAGAGCAAGAAGGAAAGTGCCTCCCATAGAAGGAGGCTGGGGGTGGGGGATAGGGGGTTAGCGGATGGTGGTGGAGGAACGGGGGACATTGGTGATGGGAAATGTATACTGGCCGAGGGATGGGTGCTGGGTTGTTGTATGATTGAAACCCAATTATGAACAGCTTTGTGATGGTCTATCTCATGGATCTCCAATTTAAAAAACATTTTTTTAAAAGTAATGTGGTTCCAAAAGAACAAAAGCAACCGCTGTTGGAGAGGATGTGGGGAGAAAGGGACCCTTCTACACTGCTGGTGGGAATGCCGACTAGTTCAGCCCTTTGGGAAAACAATATGGACGATTCTCAAAAAACTAGAGGTTGAGCTCCCATTTGACCCAGCAATACCACTGCTGGGAATATATCCCAGAAAAGCCAAAAAGTATAGTCGAAAGGACATCTGCACTTATATGTTCATTGCAGCACTGTTTACAATAGCCAGAATCTGGAAAAAACCCGAGTGCCCTAGTACAGATGACTGGTTGAAGAAACTCTAGTACATCTATACAATGGAATACTATGCAGCTGTTAGAAAAAATGAGGTCATGACATTTGCATATAAGTGGATCAGCATGGAAAGTATCATGCTAAGTGAAATGAGTCAGAAAGAGAGAGACAGACATAGAAAGATTGCACTCATCTGTGGAATATAGAATAATAGACTATAAGACTAACGCCCAAGAATAGTAGAAATAAGTATCAGGAGGTTGTCTCCATGGCTTGGAGGCTGGTCTCTCATTCTGGGTAACTCAGGGAAGGGACCACCAAGTAAAATGTGGTCGGAGGTCATGTGGGGGAAGGGTGATGCGGGCCGAATATAGACTAGAGACTGAACACAATGGCCACTCAACACCTTTATTGCAAACCACAACACCTAATCAGAGAGAGAGAACGAAAGGGAAGACCCTGCCATAGTGGCAGTGTGGGGTGGGGGGAGACGGGACTGGGGAGGGTGGGAGGGATGTTGGGTTTACTGGTGGTGGAGAATGGGCACTGGTGAAGGGATGGGTTATCTAACTTTGTACGGGGGAAACATGAGCACAAAAATGTATAAATCTGTAACTGTACCCTCACGTTGACTCATTAATTAAAAATAAACTAATAAAAATAAATAAATAAAAGTAATGTGGAGTTCATGCCCAATTCAATCAGCTTAATCAGTGGTGGCTGAATAAATAGCAGGACTCCTACATTTAAAAATTATCTGTATTGGTGGTGGTATATGGGCACTGGTGAAGGGATGGTTGTTTCAGCATTGTATAACTGAGACCTAAGCCTGAAAGCATTGTAATCTTCCACATGGTGATTTAATAAAATAAAATTTTTATTTAAAAAAACAAAAAAAATTATCTGTATGCTTTACAATAATCCTGAAAGTTGAGGATTTAATAATAGCTCTAATATTTAATATTGGATTATATATTAATATTAAATATTTAAATATTTGATATCTAATGATCCATTGTTAAGGGCCTTAATTTTTTTTTTGCTTTGGGCCACACCCAATGTTGCTCAGTGGCTGTTGCTGGTTCCATGCATAGGGCTGCCTCCTGGTGGTGCTCTGCAGACCATTATCTTGCTCGGGATCACACCCGGCCTCTGAATACCAAGCAGTACGTCAGTCTCTTGAGCTCTTTTTCTGACCCAAACAGCCTTGTTTTACAGATAAGATAATAGGTTAGAAACGTTTGTTGATTCGCACAGGGTCAGACAACTAAGAGTCCAGAATCTGCTACCCAGTTTACTGCCTGCAATTTCACTGAGGCACTCTGTTTCCTTCAGGAAAATCAGGTACAGTAATCTTTAGAGTATTTTCAAACAGGGCAGCTCTGCAGCTGTGCTCCATAAGGGGTCCCCAACTTCACCCACTTAGTTGCTTTTCTATTGCCTCGGTTGTTGAAAATGTTTCAGATAATAATGATGGCACAATAGCACAGATCAGTTCCTGCCCTCATCCTGACCCCACCCTAGCCATGTCCTCATCAACTCACAGAGAAGTTTGAGAGAGAAAAATTAACCTTCTTTTTTTTATTGGGGGTGCACATTTGGGCCACATCCAACCTTGTTCAGAGGTTACTCCAGGCAGAGCTTCGAACACCATATGGGGTACGAGTGTTGAACCCCAGTCAGCTATCTCTGTGCTTTCTCTCCAACCCAAAATCAACCTTTTTTAAAATCCCCAAATTTGGAAAGCTGTTACTACAGTATGACCTAAAATTATACCAACTGAATAATAGACTCAGTTGGTGTTAATATTATCATTTGGTATTTAATAAATTAAATTATAAAATTGTAATTATAAAATTGGTATAATTATTTTCTCCATGGCAGGACCAAAAACAAAACAGAAGCTTTCCATAGTATGTCATTTTATAGGCCAAAAGTCATAAATCAGTACATTTTTTGTTTCCAATTTAACCAGTTACTACTCTAGCAAACTATGCTATCTCACAGATTATACAGCTGTCACAAGAAACCTTATCAAAGACTTAACAGAAATCCAGAGATGCCATGTCCATCTGTTGCATTTTCTTTACTTGTAGCCAAGTTATAATGTCAAAATAAGAGATCAAGCTAAAGCTAGTGTAGAATGATTTATTTTTCAGCCATCAGCAATCCATATGCTCCAGGGACCATTCGGGGCACTGGGGGTTGAACCGGGCTGGTAAACCACACAGGTCAGGCAGGCGTCTGTGCCTCGGTACTATCTCTCTGGCCCTACACTTCCTACTTAAATATTCAGAGACTTTTCCCCAACATATTTAACATAGATTATGGAGGAATGTAACGTTTGATCTCAATTTTTTTTAAAAAAATACATTTTACAAGCAGAATTTGAGAGGATATAATATTTCAGATTGAATAGAAGAACCAAATTGAAGGGGAAAGGAAAAGAGTTGACCATCTATATTTTTCTCATGAAACAAAGTGGAGAGAGTAACTTCATAATATTCAGAATATTCAGAATATGTGAAATTGTTCATGTGTGCAGAGAGTTTTAGAAACAAAAAGTGAGAGGAATACGAACTTTTTAAAAAGATTTTGGCAACATGTAACAACTGATAGAAGCTTGGTCTTTACCTAGAAGAATTTTAAGCACATTAAGAATTAGAGTTTATGGCCCCAAACTTCCTGAAATGTGTTTCTTAAAGTAACTAATATATTTCAAACAACATATTTATTTAACACTCATTTGTAAGATTAAAAGTAGATAAATAATGGCTTTTAAAAGTTTTCCACTTGAGGAAAGATATCTCTTTGCTAAGTGTTTTTCTTAAAGTAAATTCACTTCACAAGAACTTGGTGACGACACTCAGAGATTTCATGACAAAAATAATATAAAGCATTTGCAGAGTACTTGGGCTCTTCTTGATGGACTAAGAGAAGTTATACCTTGCCTTCATGCTGTCACTTTAGAGGTCAGAGGTCTTCTGTCAAATACATGAAGCTGGAAATTTCCAAATAATCTTCTATAAGAACACTCAAACTGTTTCAGACAATTTCCTCCCCCATTATTTATGATAGAGTCACAGATAAGGTGGACGTTTTCTGAGGGAGCATGATAAGCTTTGTGTAAGCAATACATAGCTAATGGCTTCAGGAGTGGATTCTGGTGCTTCCTGAAGAGGCCTTTCTTGGTCCACTGTCCCTCTGATAGAATTAAGCTGCTTCTAGATTCTTCAGATAAGACAGTCACACAGACAGCCAACAGTAGACCCAATTCTAATACCTCAAGACAAAAATGACAGAAAACAGCAAACAAAATGCCAAAGAACCAGGGACTCCTGTAATGTGAAGCACTTCTCTTTTACATCTTTCAGTTTTTCTGCCACTGCTGAAAACTGAAATGAGAAAAAGTTCAACTGTTTTAGTAAGTAATTAGCCACAACGCTGAGCCAGCATTTTCAAATTGAATAAACCAAACCCCAACTTTTACCTAACTTGCCAACGAATTTGAACCATGGTTTTTGAGTTTCCAGTAGTTGTATTTAGTTTACTATATGGCCGTCATTTCTGAGCATGTTTGCATTTGGGGTTTTGGTCATAAGACAGCAAGATCAAATAATAATGCCTACTGAGGCTCTCTGGAGAGGTGCTCGGTTTGTGCTTCTACTGCCAACTCCTCTTAAATAACCAATCTCACCTCTGGACACCAGAAACCTCTTCTGGTGAGCTTGCAAAGCAGCAGGCTGGGGCTCACCATGACGTTTCTTCCAGTTTTCTCAAAACTCAAACTTTATAAAAACAGGAAGTATAAGTCCTAGAAAAGAACAAGTTCCTATTTTCACAAGTCTTCTCCAGCGACTTTGCAATTTCAAAACACTAAACTAGTGCAATTTCAAAACACTAAACTCACACTAAAAATGTGAAAACAAAAAAAATGTGAGAACACAGAATTTTTTAAGCTGTAAGAGACATAAAAACCATCTAATCCAAAAGTACTTATTATGGCAAAGAAGCAGCGCCCTCAGTGAAGGAGCTAGTAAAGATCACAGCACTTGTGATGCTGGCTCTGGATTCCCTATCCAAAACTTTTTCTCTCTGTGCTATGATCTTCATTTGCTCCTTGTGATTAGCTGGGTGATTAGAGTCGACAAAGTGTATAATTAAATGGAGTGAACAAATTCTACGATCTAATTATTTCTTAAGTCTGTCTCTGGCTAGCACACTTGATACTACCTTGTGTCTGCCTTAAATACTGCTAATGAAAGTAACATTTTCCTTCTCAATGGATTACCAGGACTCAAATTCCATATACTCAATTTTCTTCTCTGTTGTTTGGAACAGACTAGAAACACTTGTCTAAATTCCCAAAATCAATGTTATGTTCCTGTTTAGAACCTCATGATAGTTTCCCAACTTTCTTGTTGTGAGTTTAAATTTCTCCACAAGTTCTGAAAAGCTCTGCATGGTTTGATGTTGCTTCCTGCACCTGCTCACCCACAGGCACACTGAGGGTTGTGGGCACTCCCTGCAGAGCATGGTTTTTGTTTTGCATTTCTGTACACTTTCATGTGCTATTCCCCCTCTTTTCTGTTTGACTGGATAATAATTCCTCCTCTTTAAAAGCATAGCTTAACAAGAACTGAGCACTAAAAGAAGATAAAGGCACATACATGATAACCTTACAGTACCTGTACCGCAAAACATAATGCCCAAAAGTATAGAGAAAGTATGGGGGAAATTGTCTGCCATGGAGGCAGGGGGAGGGACGGGTTGGGGGGGTAATACTGAGAACAATTGGTGGTAGAAAATGTGCACTGATGGAGGGATGGGTGTTCGATCATTGTATGATTGAAACTCAAACATGAAATCTTTGTAACTATATCTCAAGGTGATTCCATTTTAATTAATTAATTAATTAAAGTACAGAAAATAAAAAGAAAGAATGATGCATTGGGAGACGACCAGATTTCTCAATTCATTCAAGGTAATAATCAACTAGGCCAAGAGCATGGTAAAGAAAAATTGTCACTTATGAGAGAAGATTGGTTGGGATTGGTAAATGTCTCTTAAACTAGTAAGATATTTTGTATCATGAAAGTAATTCTATAGGGTGAAGGTAAGGACACCAGGGACACTGGTGGTGGGAAATGTACACTAGTGGTGGGAAGGGTGTTGGAACATTGTATGACTAAAACTCAACCATGAACAGATTTGTAACTGTGGATCTTACAGTGAGAAGAAGGAAAAAGAAAGAAAAAGAGAGGAGGAGGAGGACGAGGAGGAGAAGGATGAGGAAGAGGAGGACGAGGAGGAGGAAGACATAAGAAAAGAATTACCACCACATGGAGGAATAAATGAAGATTTTCCAGGGCATCAAGTAATGACTAATTTCCTCTGAGTTTCCCAAGTATATAATTTATTGATACCATCAGGAATTTACATTCAAAAAAGCAAGCCATCTAAATTCTTATAAATCCCATTTTGTTCTCAATTTAAAAAACACAAAATAACCACAAAACATTTATTGTTGCAAAATCATCTGTAATTTGAAAGGAAGCTAACTTTACCATCAAACAAATCTATTCTTCAATCTGGCTTGGGCACTAAATGGAGTCTTCTTGGCCAAGTCTCTATCATCTCTCCAACACAGAATAATGGCAACTATCTCAGATAGGTGTTTTTAGGATTAAATAAGGAAGTTTTCCATGAACAGACACTCAATAAATGGTCTGCACCCAGATATGAGCAGGAGAAGAGTAACGGGACAGAACATTTATCAATAAATATTCTTAAAATTTAGTTTCCTTTCCTTGAATGTAAGCTCCAGTAAAGTTATTTGTTTGTGGCTACATCTTAATTAACTTCATACCCTGCCTAAGAAGTAAAAGGTCATCATTATTCTCCCCTTTCTGAACTTGAAAAATGAAGGTTCAGACAAGTTAACTGTATTCTCTGTTATCTTCAGCAAAGTTAGAAAGAAGCAGAAACAGGTGCAAATCCAGGATTTATACCACCCAGGTACTTCACTCTTTTTCACACCTTATATAAAAGAGTTTATAGAAAAAGGCAAGTCTGAGATGTCCAGCAGATTAACAAAGTCAACTAAACAATTTTAGAAAAGGTTGTAAACACAATATACTAGGAAACAAAGCAATGAATTCAATAGATCATCTAGAAATGGAAATCCTGCAATCTACAACAAAAGAAAACTATATTGGAATGCCAATAAACTCTGCAAAGAAAACCTGACAGTTAAAATAAATAACTAGATTATAGAGCTTCAGTAGAGGAAAACTGTATTTATAAGTAACAAGAATTGTGAATACAGACACATGTCCATAAGGGACAAAGATAGCCCAATGCTATTCAGCTATGTTTCATAATAATATTTTAATTTGAAATAGCATTTTCTGATTAATATCATAAATATATGATATATTTATATCATATAAAATGTGATACAAATATCACATTTTACACAGCGCTTTCAATGAAACAAAATGAAAGCAGGTACATTTAAAGCACTTAAAATACCCAAAATGCTTTGGAAACCAAGTCTTCCCTTGATTTGGCAGAAAATCTCATTTTGTGAGTTAGCATAAATTTATTCCATGTCTCTGAATATTCAGAATTTCACATCAAAAATATGCTTAAGATTATATGCCTTTCCTGATATATTATGTAATACAACAGGCATAATATCTCTGAAATGTTAAATTATTAAATTTTTTATCCCCAAATATTTCAGTTAAGAACTTGCAAGCATTTATTACTTTTTTATTATAAAAGTGGAATGGGTCTGTCACAGTCTCAAATTAATTTTGTTTTGTGTCTAATACTAACCTCTAGGTAAGGATATTCAAAAGAGAGAGAGAAAATTTCTAAGCAGACGATACATATGACTGTCATTATAAAACTAATTTCTACCTGTAAAGAAATACAGTAAATAACTATAAAACTCTATAGAGGGCTGGAGTAATAGCACAGTGGGTAGGTAGGGCGTTTGCCTTGCACGCGGCCAACCCAGCTTCGATTCCCAGCATCCCATATAGTCTCCTGAGCACCGCCAGGAGTAATTCCTGAGTGCAGAGCCAGGAGTAACCCCTGTGCATCGCCGGGTGTGATGTGAAAAGAGGGGGAAAAAAACCTCTATAGAAAAAAAAATTACCTAAAGGGAAAAAAGTTTACATAGAACCATTAATTAATGGCTGAAAGTTTTAATCAAGCCCTGTTATCAAAACCACCGGGTTCTGAAGTAAAGGAAAGGTTTCAGGGAAGGCATCTGAGTTGTGTTCATAAAGACAACTCAGACTCTTTGCCTAAATTTTCATCTCATCCTTGATGTGTGCCCCAGGACCAGCCAACAGCTACAGATCTCTCGTTTCTTGGATAGCTGCCAAAAGCACAGGCTTGAGAGAAAAAGAAATGTTACATCCTGAACACTGCAACATAAAAAGATCAAACAAACCCACAAAATTCCACTGTTTGAGGAAGATAACTTATGAGTCTTGAGGCCTGGGTAAAGCTTAGGTAGCTGGGAGATGTATAAAATGCTAAATTATCAGAGATAATAATAATGATGGTGGTGAGGAAGAGACAGACTCTTGGGACTTTGCTAAAAAGTCATCTGCTGCAGATCAAAGTAATTAGTGGTGTTAATCTCAGAAAAAACTAATCCCAAAGAGTACCAAAATTGAAAGAAAGTGGATATATATCCTAGAGCGAAGGGAAGACAGGAAGGGCAAGGAGCGGGATAGATAAAGTATTACACTTCAAACCCGAGTCTCCAGATTTTCACTGGCTCTTTTTCTAGCTAAAGAGATGAAACCTTACATGAACATTTTTTCCTCCTTTTCATCCCAATACCTGACCTCCCTAAGACAACCACATCAATGTTTTCTCTCTCCATAACCTCTTCCATCCCCTTTCACCACTTAACCACTCACTTTTCAAATTTTAGCATAACCGTCTTGGGTGGGGGAGATAGCACAACAGGCAGAGCACTTCTCTTGCATGCAGCAGACCAGGATCAATCCCGGTCATTCCGTATGGTACACCAAGTCTGCAAGGAGTGATTCCTGAGTGCAGAGCCAAGAGTAACCCTGAGCACTGCCAAGTGTAGCCCAAAACAAATGGAACAAAATAGTCTCCATTTGTGGGAAGCCAAATTTGGGGGCACCAAACACATAGGTCCCTGTACTATCTTAGACCTTCTTATACCCCCGCAATTTTTTTTGCATTCCCATCAGAGGCTAAATTTGCTAGGTTGCAGTTGCTTCTTTCTCTGATAGCTGTGTTAGGCATAACCTCCTTGAGGGCTGGAACTATATTTATCTTGATTACTGTGTATACTACAGTGACTAAGCCATACTATGTATTTCAAAAATACCTATGAAGTAAATGAATGAACCAATTCTAAACTGAATCCTAATAGCTCAGGGCTCATGGTGCATCTATAAAAGTGCCAAAGAGGGAAAAATCCAGAAACTGGTAAAACAGATTGGACTAAATAATAGGCCTTAAGTAAAGCCTAAAACTTAGAGAAATAAAATGATATCCTCACTCTAAAAGAGGAAACAACACTGAGTGACAGCAGTAACAAACAGCATGCCTTCAGCATGGGGCCTACATGAGGAAGTAAAGGACAAAATGCTGTGACATGCAAGGACAAATTACAGAACTTGAACGGGTGTTACTAAACCAAGGCAACTGAAACTACACAGAAAATATAGACCTCATACTATACATGAGATGGTTATCTGGAGTACAGACGAACACTGGGGGAACTGAATGAATGAGGGCAGGGTAAATATGATTTTTGGTCATGGGATCATGAGAGTGAAGACTAAGATAAAAATCAAAAGTAAAAGAAAATACTAAAAGTGATGAAACTGAGTGATTGCTTATTTGTGCCAAAAAATAACAAGATTTAATACAAAGTTAGGTTGAAGAATGATTTAGGAACAAAAATGATTATAGCTATCATTTGCTGAGTGTATACCATTTGCCTGCATCTTTAATTTTCATAATAACTCTCTTGGGAAAATATTATTACTGTATTTTTATATTAAATAGTATTAAATCTTTGGGGGACTCACACCCAACAGTGCTCAGGGGCTAATCCTTGCTCTCTACTCAGAAGTAACCAAGCCCTGACAATGCCACAGATGGTCCAGGATTCATACCCAGGTCAAATGATGCAAAGCCTATGCTTTAACTTAGACATTATCTCTCTGGCTTAAAGCATATTTAAAAGGTTGTTGCAGTCATATAGGCTGGTTACTTTGAAATCACCACATTAGCTGATACTATTTCAGTGTGCAAAGGAAGCACTTCAAAATCCCTTCCCCAAATTCAACTAAAGCAACTTCTTTCCATCTGCCATATAATGTGATTCTCATTGTGAAAGTTCATTTTATTGGAAGAGGTCCTTTTCTTCTAAAATGTTTGATAGCTATTGAACTAGGTAATAGTGGCCAGAAATATATCACTGTATCACTGTCATCTCGTTGCTCATCGATTTGCTCAAGTGGGCGCCAGTAACATCTCCATTGTGAGACTTGTTGTTATTATTTTTGGCATATTGAATACTCCACGGCTAGCTTGACAGGCTCTGCCAGGCGGGCAAGCTACTCTTGGTAGCTTGCCCGGTTCTCCAAAAGGGACGGAAGAATTGAACCTGGGTCGGCCACGTGCAAAGCAAGTGCCTTACCCGCTTGAGAATTTATTCCCAATAAAGTGGAGAGAAATATTTCACATGAAAATTAAGTTTGCTATCGGTAAAAGACAGAAGATGATTTCAGGTCATGAATTCAGATAGTCTAACCTCAGTAGCAAGAAACTTTACTGAAAGCAGAATATAGGAGGAGAACATTTAGGAGGAAAGTAAATCACTTCAGCCTCCACTAGATTGTAGTTAGAGAAGTACAGGACTGTAGGTAATCAGTTAGAAACACAAATCTGGACAACCATATGGATAATAGTGAAGTCATGGTGTTGGATAATATCACCAAGCTTCAGAAAGGTAAAAAGATCAATGATAAAACCCTAAGGAAATTTCACATTTCTCTCACTCCTTCAACAAAAACTTTTTATTTATCTATAATGTAGTTGTACACAGAGAGAAAAATGCATAAAGATATAGGGAGAGATAAGAGTAACCAGATAAAAAAGGAAGTCACAAAGAAAATAGGAATTTCAAGGATAAAGTGGTTAACACTGTCAATATAACAGAGTTTTCAAATAGACTAAGATCAGGGAAAGTGAAAGGGTTAAAAACAACAATCTGAATGTCATGGGTGACCTCTGAGGTAAGAACTAAGATCTGAAACTTCCCTTGATCTAACAATTATTTACTGAGCATCTCTGAAGTACCAAACATTGGGTCAGATTCTGGTATTAAATGGTGAGCAAAAGACATGCAATTCATCAAATAATCATACAAGGTAAATGTATAACAGCAAGTATGACAAGAGCTAAAAAGAGTTTTTAAAAAGACATGTGACAGGCAATGGGGTGCTAAGGCAGAATAATTTTACCTTCTCAGAGAAGTTCCCTACAAAAATGATGCTTGAACTAAGCAAAAATCGATACAACTTAAGGAAAGAATAAAGAATGCTTTTTCAGATGTCTATCGACTATCCATATTGGAGCAAGTGTCTGTCTTATCTTCCCATTTTTTGATGGAGTTGTCTGTGTTTGTTTTTGTTATAGAGCTTTGTGTTTTATGTATCTTGGATATAGGAAGGAAGGAAGGAAGGAAGGAAGGAAGGAAGGAAGGAAGGAAGGAAGGAAGGAAGGAAGGAAGGAAGGAAGGAAGGAAGGAAGGAAGGAAGGAAGGAAGGAAGGAAGGAAGGAAGGAAGGAAGGAAGGAAGGAAGGAAGGAAGGAAGATAGATCTCTGCAAGTCCTATGGTAAAAGAGAGCCCAAGATGCATTTTGTTTCTGGGGCTGGAGCAATAGCACATCGGGTAGGGCGTTTGCCTTGCATGCAGCCGATCCGGGTTCGATTCCCAGCATCCCATATGGTCCCCTGAGCACCGCCAGGAGTAATTCCTGAGTGAAGAGCCAGGAGTAACCCCTGTGCATTGCCAGGTGTGACCCAAAAAGAAAAAAAAAAAAGATGCATTTTGTTTCTTTGTTTGGAGGCTACATATGGTGGTGCTTAAGGGCTCCTCCCTGCTCTGTACTGAGTTGTTCCTGGTGGTGCTGGGAGACCATATGCAGTGCTAGGGAATGAACCAGAGATTCCAGCACAACGTTCTCTAAGCCAATGTGCACTGAGCTATCTTTGCCCCCCACTTCCCAAGTGGTGTGTGAGTAACGGAAACTCCTATAAGTACAGAAAAGAGAGAGTAGTGGTGATTAAAATGTACAAACAAGGAGGAATTTAGATTCTGTTCTTCAGACATTCTAAGAGTTGCCATCATCTCTGACAGGCTTTATGTTTTTAAATTAAAAAATTTATTGGATCACCATAAGATACGGTTATAAACTTGCATGATTGTGCTTCATTCGAACAATGCTCAAGCACCCATCCCCCCATCAGTGCACATTTTCCACCACCATTGTTCCCAATGTCACACACACCACCCCCACCCCACCCCACCCCACTCCCTGCCTCTGTGGCAGGTACCGTCTTTCTTACTTTCTCTCTAATTTTGGGCATTGTGATTTGCGATACAGATACTAAGAGGTAATCATGTTTAATCCTTGTCTACTTTCAGCACATATCTTCCAACCTGGGCAATCCCTCCAATCATTATTTAACTTAGTGGTTCCCTTTCTGTCCAAACTGCCTTTTGCCCCAGCACATGGGGTTGGCTTCCAAATCATGGGGTGATATTCCTGGCCCTTATCGCTACTGTCCTTAGGTGTTAGTCTCATATTATGCTACTCTACATCCCACAAATGAGTACAGTCATTCTGTGTCTTACCTGCTCTTTCTGACTAATTTCACTTGACATGACACTCTCCATGTCCATCCACTTACATGAAAATTTCATGATTTCATCTCTTCTAATGGCTCCATAGTATTCCATTGTATAGATCTTGACCAGAATTTCTTCAAACAGTCATCTGTTCACAGGCACTCGGGTTTTTTCCAGATTTTGGCTATTGTAAACTGTGCTGCAATAAACATACAAATGCAGATATCATTTCTACTGGGTTTTTTTTTGCATCTCTGGGATATATTCCCAGGTGTGGTCTTGTTGGGTCATACGGAAGCTCAATTTCTAGTTTTGAGAAGAATGTCCAAAAAAGCTGAACCAATCAGCATTCCCACCAACAATGAATAAGAGTCCCTTTCTCCCCGCATCTGTGCCAACACTGGTTATTCTTATTCTTATTAATTTGTGCCAGTTTCTGTGGTGAAAGATAACACCTCGTTGTGGTTTTGTTTTGCATCTCCATGATGATTAGCAAAGTGGAGCATTTATTTATGTGCTTTTTGGCCATTTGAATTTCCTTTTTTGTGGAAGTTTCTATTCATTTCTTCTCCCCATTTTTTGATGGGGTTAGATGATTTTTTTCTCTTAAAGTTCTACCAGTGTCCTGTATATCCTGGATATTAAGCCCCTAGCTGATGGGTATTGGGTAAATATTTTTCCCATTCCCTGGGTTCTTTCTGTATTTTAGTCACTGTTTCTTTTGAGGTGCAGAAGCTTCTTAGCTTAATGTAGTTCCATTTGTTTATGTTTATTTCCACTTACTTGGTCAGTGGTGTTTCATCCTTAAAGATGCCCTTAGCTTCAATGTCATGGAGGGTTCTGCCTACATTTTCCTCCATGTACTTATGGATTCACGTTTGATATTGAGGTCTTTAACCCATTTTGATCTAACTTTCGTGTCTGGCATTAGACAGAGGTCTGAGTTCATTCTTTTGCATGTAGCTGTCCACTTTTCCCAGCACCACTTGTTGAAGGGGCTTCCCTTGCTCCACTTCACTTTTCTTGCTCCTTTGTCAAAGATTAAGTGATTGTATGCTTGAGAGGCTGTGTCAGAATATTCAACTGTGTTCCATTGGTCTGAAGGTCTATTTCTGTTCCAGTACCATGCTGTTTTAATTACTACCATTTTGTAGTACAGTTTGAGATTGGGGAAGGTGATGGCACCCATCTTCTTTTCCCCAAGGATTGCTTTGGCTATTCGTGGGGGTTTATTGTTCCATATGAATTTCAGGAGTGTTTTGTCTATTTCTTTGAAAAATATCATAGGTATCCTTATAGGGACTGCATTGAATCTGTACAGTGCTTTTAGGAGTATTGCCATTTTGATGATGTTATTCCTCCCAGTCCATGAGCAGGGGATGTGCCTCCATTTTCTCGTGTCCTCTTTTATTTCTTGAAGTAGTGTTTTGTAGTTTTCTTTGTATAGGTGCTTTACCTCTTTGGTTAAACTGATTCGAAGGTACTAAATTTTCTGGGGAACAATTGTGAATGGGATTTTTTTAATATCACTTTCTTCTTTTTCATTATATGTGTATAAGAAGGCCATGAACTTTTGGATAGTTATTTTGTAAACTGCAACTCTGTGATACAAACCTATTATTTCTAGGAGCTTTTCTGTAGAGCCTTTCGGGTTCCCTAAGTATAATATCATGTCATCTGCAAATAGTAATAGCTTGACTTCTTCCTTTCCTATTTGAATGCCTTTGATATCCTTTTCTTACCTAAGTGCTATGGCAAGTACTTCCAGTACTATATTGAATAGAAGTGGTGAGAGTGGCAGCCTTGTCTTGTACTATATCTTAGAGGGAAGACTCTCAGTTTTTCCCCATTGAGAATGGTGCTTGCTTTTGGCTTGTGATAGATGGCTTTGACTCCATTGAGGAAAGTTCCTTGGACTCCATTTTGCTGAGAGTTTTTATCATAAATGGGTGCTGGATCTTGTCAAATGCCTTCTCTGCACCTATTGATATTATCATAGGTTTTTTATCTTTCCTTTTATTGATATGGTGTATTATGTTGGTTGATTTGTGAATGTTAAATCATTCTTGCATACCCGGGATGACTCCTACTTGGTAATGGTGTATGATCTTTTTGATGAGCCATTGGATTCTGTTTGCTAGTACTTTGTTGAGGATCTTTGCATCTGTATTCATCGGGGATATTGGTCTGTAATTCTTTTTTTCTGTCGTGTCTCTGTCTGCTTTTGGCATGAGGGTGATATTTGCCTCATAGAAACTGTTTGGAAGTGTTTCTGTTTTTTCAATCTCTTGGAAAAGCTTGAACAGGATTGTGAGTAGGTCCTCTTTGAAGGTTTGGAAGAACTCACTAGTGAATCCATCTGGACCAGGGCTTTTGTTTTTCAGGAGACTTTTGACTACTATTTCAATTTCCTTGATAGTGATAGGTCTGTTCAGGTATTCCAAGTCTTCTTGGGTCAGCTTTGGGAGAATATAGGAGTCCAGGAATTTATTCATGTCTTTGAGGTTGTCTAGTTTCATAGCATAAAGCTTTTCAAAGTAATCTGTTTATCCTTTGAATTTCTGTTGGTTCTGTTGTGATGTCTCCCTTTTTGTTTCTGATTCTGTTTATTATGAGTCTCTATTTCTTATTCCTTGTGAGTCTTGCTAGTGGTTTGTCAATATTGTTTATTTTCTCAAATAACCAGCTCTTGGTTTCACTGATCTTTCGGATTGATTTTTGGGTTTCCATATCATTAATTTCTGCTCTAAGTTTTATTATTTCTTTCCTCCTTTCTAGTTGGGCTTCTTTTGCTGGTTGTTCTCCAAGAAATTAAGCTTTGATGTTAAATTATTTATGTGGGCTCAGTCTTCCTTCCTTTAGGAATGCTTGTAGAGATATGAACTTTCCTCTTAACACTGCCTTTGTTGTGTCCCATAAGTTCTGGTAGCTCATGTCATTCTCATTCATTTCCAAGAATCTTTTTTTTTTTGCTTTTTGGGTCACACTCGGCTTTGCACAAGGGTTACTCCTAGCTTATTCACTCAGGAATTACTCCTGTCAGTGCTCGGGGGACCATATGGGATGCTGGGAGTCGAACATGGGTCAGCCATATGCAAGGCAAAAGCCCTACCTGCTGTGCTATTGCTCCAGCCCCTCCAAGAATCTCTTGAATTCCTTTTTTATTTCCTTTCTAAGCCACTCATTATTCAGTAATGAGCTGTTTAATTGCCAGGTGTTTGATTTGAGTTTCTGTCTCTGGATGTGATTGATTTCAATTTTCACTGCATCATGAACTAAAAAGCTCGTTGACACAATTTCTATCCTTTTAATTTTATGGAGGTATGTTTTGTGGCCCAGTATGTGGTCTATCTTGGAGAAAGTCCCATGTTCACTTGAGATGAAAGTGTATTCAGCTTTTGGGGGGTGAAATGTCCTGTATATGTCTACTAGACCCCTGTCTTCCATTTATTTCTTCAGATACATTATATCCTTGCTGATCTTGAGTCTGGTGATCTATCAAGAGGTAATAAAGTGGTGTTGAAGTTTCCAATTATTATTGTGTTACTGTCGATGTCTTTCTTCAAGTCTCTGAGGAGTCATTTTAAGTATTTTGCTGGTTCCTCGTTAGGTGCATATACATTTAGGAATGTGAGCTCTTTCTGGTGTACAGATCCTTTGATCCTTAAGAAATGACCTTCATTGTCTCTTGTAACCTTCAGTCTGAAGTCCATATCATCTTATATTAATATGGCCACTTCTGATTTTTGAAGGGAGCTGTTTGCTTGTAGGATTGTGTTCCATCCTTTCATTTTGAATCTATGTTTACTCTGCCTGTTCAGATGTGTTTCTTGCAGGCAGCAGAATGTTGGGCAGAATCCTGCCACTCTGTGTCTCTTAATTAGTGCATTTAGCCCATTCACATTCAGAGATATTATTGTTATGGGGTTTTGTCCCATATTTCTGTCAAAGTTTATGTATTTCAGGGACTTGTCTTGTCTTAAAGTAGTCCGTTTAATTGCTCTTATAGCCATGGTTTTAAGGCGATGAAGTTCCTGAGTTGTTGTTTGTCTGTGAAATGTGTGTTGTTCCTTCTGCTATGAATGAGAGTCTAGCTGAGTAAAGTATTCTAGGTGAGGTGTTTATTTTTGTTGATTTTGTTCACTATATCCCACCTCTGTCTTCGGGCCCTTAGGGTTGTATTGGATAGGTCTGCTGTGAATCTTAAGGATGTCCCCTTATAAGAAATTTCTTTCTTTGATCTTGCTATTTTTAGAATTTTATCTCTGTCTATGGATTTCATCATTCTTATCAGGATGTGTAGTGGAGTATTTTTATTTGGATTTATTTTAGCTGGAACCCTTCTGGCCTCCTGGATCTGATCACAATTGGTTTTCAGCTCTGGGAATATCTTAGCAATGATGTCTTTGACAGTTTCTTCTTCATCAGGGTTTTCTTCCTGTCTCTCTGGCACTCCAGTGATTCTTATGTTATTCCTCTTGGCTTCATCCGATTTTCTCCTGACATCTGTTGATTTATTTTAAGGTTCTTTTCCATTTTCTACTGTTGTCTGGAAAGCCTCTGCACCTCATCTTGGAGTTCACTGATTCTATCTCAGCAGTTGTTACTCTGTTGCTGAGGCCTTCCACTGAGTTTTCCATTTCATCTACCAAGTTTTTTAGGTCTGTCATTTCTGCTTGCATTTTTGTTTGCATTTTCCTCACCTCCACTTTCATATCCTCTTGTATTTTATCAGCAGTGCATTCCATTGCTTCCTTTGAGCTCCTTATACATCCTTTAAAGTTCTATTTTAAATTCCTGTTCTGAGAGGTTGTATAGTTCATCTGGGCTAGCAACTTCAATCATTAGGCTTGGTGAGGTTCTATGTTGTTTTACCATAGTGAACTTGGTGTTTTTGGAGTTTTATCTAATGAAACTATATGTTTTGACCCATACAATCAGGCTATCTTTGTGAGTGGTAGTAACTTATTGATAGGTATGTGTGAGACCTGGGGTAATACGTACCTCAAATGTGGGGTGCAGAAGAAGTAAGTTCTTCACGGGGACGCTAACATATCTGCTCAGTTTTTGGTTAGGGGTTTAGAAAATGTTCCAGATGAGTAGATGATGGGGGATGATAGGGATCCACACACCTAAGGGAGGAGAGTAACAGCGCAAACCTGGAGAGGCGGTGGCTGGGTGCAGGATGCACGGCCCACGAGATGCTGGTACGAGTTTGGTCTGGCTGCCTGGCTCGGGCACATGCACTCTGACAGGATATAGGGTCCAGGATAGAGAGGCAGGCAGGCAGTTGCTATTATATTTGCATTCTGAAATAGTGCCCAGATGAAACTATTAAAGATAAAAGAGAAGAGGGATATCTGAACAAAGATCCTAGAAAAAAATGAAAATCATCAGGAACAAGAATGAGGCAAGATAAAATTGGAAAGAATATCTTTTTCTGAGACTATGAAGTATAGAGGGGAAAATAAGAGTAAAGTTAGACATATTCAGAAGAGTATGTGTAGTTAAAAATTATTTTCATGATGAGAATAAAGAAAACATGGAGTGCAGCATCTTATCAATAAAAAGATTCAGACAATGTTTAATGGGTAGAAATAGATGTAAAGATTTGAAACATCTGCTGTGGCAAAGCATTCCAGCTAGGGATAACTCTAAGGATTGCCTAACATCCAAGGCACCACTCTGATAATTCTACTTAGTGTACACATAGGGAAAATGTGTAGGCTCCAAAATATCACAAAATTGAACCAACCATCATGGACAACTGCACTATGAAAAACTGAACCGTGGAATCATATCATTTTTAAATGCTCCAAATTAGGAAATAATGTCTTTAACATGCTTGATTACCTCCCCATGAGGGGAGGGGAATAGATCATCTTGTGACTATCCATAGATAGTTAAAGGACATTGGAAGTGATTTTTACTTCTGACATTTTCTAAAGAAGCACAATTATGACAAAATTTCTCCTGCTTATTATATGCATTGCCATATCTTCTCACAGTTTTAATCAACAACTAGTAATCAGATAAATGTGGATAAGAAATAATGAGTATGTCTTATTTCTAATGCTATATCAGACTAAGTATTACCAACTATTCTTTATGATGTCTCCTATCATTCAAGTCACAAAGAGTATGAAGTAAGACAAAGTAACTGCTACAATGGAGACCAGCTTTTATAATCACAGAATACAATATTATTTATATCATTGTGAAGAGCAGGGTTCTAAGTGCTTTAAAGTTATTTAACAGAAGTAGGGGACATTATTTTCAATGTTGATCCACTAAGGTTTAGGAAAAGAACAGAACATAACTTCTAATTTGTTTCTACTTTTTTTAAAGACAATGATAATGCTTCACAGGTGTTGCATTTATTATATGAATCAGTACTGACATCCTGCTCAGTTGGAACACCAGATGCCATATGTTGTCCAAAGGGAAGAGGGAAAACTCCATGACACAGGAGACTGCCAGTGGTATCCTCTATCACTGTGTCTAATTAAAAATATTTGTGAACAAATTCAGAGGTTGCACTTTTGTTAAGATGTCAGCTCTCTTATAAATGATCTGTAAGTTCAAGCCATTACAATTAAAGCTCAATTTTTAATATGGATGAAAGAAAACATTTATGTAGAAATTAACTGTCTAATTTCATTGTTTGTAAATATGAAGGACTTGGAAGAGATAAAGCAGCTCTGGAAAATTAAAGAGCAAGATAGGAAGTCTTCCATTCCTCGGCTTCTAAGAGGCTACCACAATGCACAGTCAGCAATTTACTGTGGTATTGCTACAAAGGCAAGCAGGAAGATAACTGGAAAATTCTAGAGTCCAGAAATAGATACACCAAACACATAGTTCACAAGGTACAATTTATACATTTAAATTCATCCAAATATAAAATAGTTTTCCTTAAACGTCTATTAAGAAAAAACACCAAGGACTAGGGCAATAGCTCAGGTGGTTTACCTTATATGCAGAACCCGAGTCTAATCACCAGCATTTCAAGTCTCCACCCGAAACCCCATTAGGTGTGGTCCTGCACTATTATGGCAACGTGGGAAGATGCCGTCCTTGACAACATAGACAAGGAATATGATCGACTGGTTCAGCACCTCCATGACTGCGTGAGGAATGCTGAGAGTAGGAAAGCCACAAACAGACACCTGTCTTCGGAAACTCTCAAGCTCATTTGTCAATGTGGTTTCACATGAGCCTCAAGCAATCACAAGCTAACGAGCTCGCAAAGCTGTGCAGAGAAGCAATAAAGGAAGACTTCAAAGAGAGAAGAGCAGCAGTGATGGCCAGTGCTGCAGAAGCTGGGGAAAGTATTCGCAATGCTCACCTGTCCTTTGCCAACTACAAGACCAAGATGACTGCCCTCTGACATCCTGATGGATCTATCACATCTTCCAGAAGGGCAATGGAGAGGATTATTCATGACTTCTATTCTTCGATAGTCACGTCCACCTTTCTACATACCAAATTCCACAGAATGGATATGTCGTTCCCAAAGTTCTCCCTTCTGAAATCCGACATACCATTTCGTCAGTAGACGCATACAGCACCCAGTCCAGATAAGGTCAGACCCGAACACCTGAAGAACCTGACGCCAGTATTTGTCAGTACACTGGCTTGGCTCTTCACATGCTACCTCTCCGAATGTAAGTTTCCGTCTCAATGGAAAACCAGCAGGACCGTTCTGTTGTACAAGAAGGAACTATTGCCCAACCTGCTTTTTGTCCATTGTCTGCAAGTTGTTCACTCAAGTCATCCTGAATAGAATAGGCAGAATACTAGATGAAGGACAACCATGTGAGCAAGCTGGGTTCTGAAGAGAATTCAGCATGATCGACCATACCCACACATACCCACAAGGTGACCAAGCTCATTGAAGTTTTGAGAGAGTTCAAGATGCCACTCTGATTTATTTATTTTTTATTTTTTAAATTGCATTGAATCACCATGAGAAAGTTATAAGATTTCATGTTCATTGATTTAAAGAAGGCCTTTGATTCTGTTGTGACTGAAGCGATCATGGAAGCCCTAGCCAAACAGAGCATTCAAACTCATTACATCAGGATCCTCTGTGAGCTGTATTATGGATTCACCACCAGGATCTCACCATTCTACAAGGAAGTAATAATGAAAGAGAGGGGTTCAGCACGGTGATACCATTTCACTGAAACTCTTCAGTGCCACCCTCAAGAACATCATGCGACGACTGGAATGGGAAGGAATGGGAGTGAAGATAGAGGGTTGGCAACTACACCACCTCCACTTCACTGATCACATCGTTCTGACAACACCAAACATAGGCCAAGTGGCACACTCGACTGCGAGTGTGGAAAGGTTGGACTACAGCTGAATCTCACCAAGACAATATTCATGAAAAATGGACTAGTCCCTGACATTCCATTTGCTCTCAACAGAACGAACATCTCCGAGTGGAGCAGTTATGTGTACCTGGGTCGAGAACTCAACATCAGGAATGACTTGACACCAGAACTGCTCAGGAGGAAGAGAGCAGCATGGAATGCCTTCAAGACAGTCAAAGAAGTGGTTAAGAAGATGAAGGAACTCCAGCTCTGGGTACATCTTTTCAACTCCACCATTATTCCTGCACTAACATACACCTCAAAAACCTGGGATCTACGAAAGGACAAGAACACTATTTGGGTACCCCAAAGAGGAGTTGAAAGAGCTCTTCTTGGAATATCACTTTACACTCAAGTGAGAGAAGGAATCCGGAGTTCTGACCCCCATCGATGATCAAGAATCATGGACACTGTCTCATTTGCCAAGGCATCGAAAATCAGATGGGCCAGACACGTAATGCAATTTAGAGACGACCACTGGACTAGAGCTGTTACCAGCTGGATTCCATGGGGCATCAAAAGACCATGTGGCCACCCACCTATGAGATGGTCAGCTTCCTTCATCAAAACCCTGAACGAATGGTTTGAGGCTCTTCGTGTTCCTGGATCAAGCAGCTGCCATTGGGCTATATTAGCATGTGACAGGGTTGAATGGAGATGTTACTGGCACCCGCTCAAGCAAATCGAAGATCAACCGGATGACAAGTGACAAGTGACAAATTGAATTCATGATGAGGTATCACATCATACTTACTAGAATTACTAATATTTAAAATTTCGCCAGGATTGACCAGGAAGCCAAGCAAATGGAACTTTCATAAACTACTAATGAGTATAAAATGATACATTCACTCTAGAAAATTTAATTTCTCAAAAATTAAGAGTAAAATTACCATAAATAGGATCTGGAAACAAAGGAAGAAATTCTACTTATAGAATTTATCTAAGGGTGGGGGAAAATATCCATATAAAGTTCAACTGTTGTTTTTGTAACAGCCAAAAACTGGAAACAAACTAAATGATCATCAACATGTATAAAAATAAACAAGTTTAATACAATTCTTCAATTAAAATAAATAGTTTGTTTAAATATCAACAAACCTCACAATAATTATTAGGGTTGAAAGGAAGCATATAAAAATTGTAGAAGGTATGCTTCAATTCATATTTCAAAACTATAGAAAGTGAATATTAATTTCTAGTGTTGGAAAAATTGTTCATTACCTGAGTACTGCCCAATAAGAATTTTGATGGTAATGAGTTTATTATCATGATTGTGATCATGAACCAAGGGTTCCAACATATTCAATTCTTAGCACATGAAAGCCATTTACCATCTGTTCAGGGACAAGGATGCCCACTCTCACCACTTCTGTTCAGTATAGTACTAGAAGTACTTGAAATAGCGGTTATCAAGGCAAGAAAAAGATATTAAGGCATCCAGGTAGGAAAGGAAGAAATCAAGTTCTCACTATTCGCAGATGACATGATCTAGAGAATCCTAAAGCCTCTACCAAGAAACTCTTAGAAACAATAGTCTTCTACAGTAAAGTCACAGGCTATGAAATCAATACCCAAAAGTCCATGGCCTTCCTATATACAAATAATGAGATGGAGGAAAGCAACATGAAAAAAGCAATCCCATTCACAATCGTGCCTCCCAGAAAAGCAAGTACCTCGGAATCAGCTTAACTAAGGAGGTAAAGTACCTCTACAAAGAAAACTACAAAACGCTACTACAGGAAATAAAAGAGAACAGGAGGAAATGGAAACATATCCCCTGCTCATGGATAGGGAGAATTAATATTGTCAAAATGGCAATACTCCCCAAAAACATTCTACAGATTCAATGCGATCCCTATAAGGATACCCATGACATTCTTCAAAGAAATGGATAAAACACTCTTGAAATTCATATGGAACAACAAACCCCCACAAATAGCTAAAGCAATTCTTGGGAAAAAGAAGATGGGAGCATCACCGTTCCCAACCTCAAACTCTACTACAAAGCAGTAACAATTAAAACAGCATGGTACTGGAACAAAAGCAGAGCCGCAAACCAAAGGAATATGGTTGAATATCCTAACACACAAACCCAAATGTATGAACATCTAATCTTTGATAAGGGAGCAAGAAATGTGAAGTGGAGCAAGGAAAGCCTCCTTAACAAATGGTGCTGGCATAACTGGACAACCACATGCACAAATGGGCTTAGACCTCAATCTAACACCATGCAGAAAAGTCAGATCAAAATCGATTAAAGATCTCAACATCAGACCATAGTCCATAAGGTACATTGAAGACAAGGTCGGCAAAACCCTCCCCAATATTGAAGCTAAAGGTATCTTCAAAGATGACATGCCACTGACCAAACAAGTACAAACAGAGATAAACAAATCGGACTATCTTAAACTGAGAAGTTTCTTCACCTCAAAAGAAACAGTAGAGTCTTGGGCTAAGGCTGATACCAGCGCGTGCTCCGCCAAGACTCGACCCGGGCGGCCACACATTGGTGGGGCCACTTTGCTGCTGATTGACCACGATCCGGAGGCCAGCTAGACTACTTTTAGTCCCAGAAACTGCTTGCAGCCATGTCTCTAGACTGTGAACTAAGCCATTGCCCCATACTGCCCCAGTAAGGGAAATTATGCAATTTCTAACATAAATCTCCATGGACTTAAATACTCAAATACAGAAATCCTAAACCACGTGGCCGCTACCGCGGCCATGCGACTTCATATCTTTTCATTCTCAGCAATGCAAAACTAATCTTCAAATGCTTCCTTGTCAGTAGAGCTGGGTTTTTTTTTGGGGGGGGGGAACTCCAACAACCATAGTGAGTTTTGTGTTGAAATATGGAATGTAATCACGGTAAAGAGAAAATGAAGTGAAGTTTATCAGTTACGCAGGTGGGAGTGGGGGGTTGGGGGGTGGGAGGTATACTGGGGTTTTTGGTGGTGGAATATTGGCACTGGTGAAGGGACGGGTGTTTGAGCATTGTATAACTGAGACATAAGCCTGAGAACTTTGTAACTTTCCACATGGTGATTCAGTAAAATAAATAATTAAAAAAAGAAAGAAAAGAAACAGTAGTCAGAATACAAAGACAATCTACAGAATGGGAAAGGATATTCACCCAATACCCATCTGATAAGGGGTTGATATCAAGGATATATAAGGCACTGATTGAACTCTACAAGAAGAAAACATACAACCCCATCAGAAAATGGGCCAAAGAAATGAACAGAAACTTTCTCAAGGAAGAAATACGAATAGCCAAAAGACACGTGAAAAAATGCTCTTCATCACTAATCATCAGGGAGATACAGATCAAAACAACTATGAGATACCACCTTACACCACAGAGACTGGCACACATCCAAAAGAACAAAAGCAATCAGTGTTGGCATGAATGTGGGGAGAAAAGGACCCTCCTTCACTGTTTGTGGGAATGCTGACTGATTCAGCCCTTTTGGAAAACAGTATGAACACTTCTCAAAAAATTAGAAATCAAGCTCTCATTTGACCCAGCAATACCACATCTGGGAATATATCCTGGAGAAGCAAAAAAGTATAGTCGAAATGACATCTGTACTCATATGTTCATTGCAGCACTGTTTACAATAACCAGAATCTGGAAAAAACCCGAGTGTCCAAAAACAGATGACTGGATAAAGAAACTTTGGTACCTCTACACAATGGAATACTATGCAGCTGTTAGAAAAGATGAAGTCATGAACTTTGCATATAAGTGGATCAACATGGAAAGTATCATGCTAAGTAAAATGAGTCTGAAAGAAAGAAACAGACATAGAAAGATTGCACTCATATATGGAATATAGAGTAACAGAATGGGAGACTAACACCCAAGAATAGTAGAGATAAGTACCAGGAGGTTTCCTCCACGGCTTAGAATCTGGTCTCACATGCTGGGGGGAAAAGCAGCTCAAATATAGAAGGGAACATCAAGTAAAGCGTGTTTGGAGGACCCACTTGGGATGGGAGATGCGTGCTGAAAGTAGACTATAGATTGATCACAATGGCCACTCAACACCACTATTTCAAGCCACAACACCTAAAAGGAGAGAGAGAACAAAAGGGAATGCCCTGCCACAGAGGCAGGGTGGGGAGGGGGGTGAGGGCTGGGAGGGTGGGAGGGATACTGAGGTCATGATGGTGGAGAATGGGCACTTGTGGAGGGATGGGTACTTGAGCATTGTATGACTGAAACACAAGAACTAAAGCTTTTAAGTCTGTAACTGTACCTCACGGTGATTCACTAATAAAAATTCTTTTTAAAAAAGAAAGCCATTCACCATCTGAAAAGGAGTGTAGAAACCTCTTTATTCCTTGAAATTTTAAGTGTAATTTAAGGGTGTTATATTTGCTACCCTGGTATATTTTTATAGTCACCTTTAAGAGCTTTTAGATAATATTGATTCAAATGCTAAAGTATTTAAATCTATAAGAGCTATATGGTCAATTTATGTTTTAAAAGTATTCAAATTACATTACACAAATTTTTCTATGAAATTTAAGTAATTCTTATAGTGCTATTAAGTTAAATTTATAAATGTGATGAATCTAAGTTATTTTAAATTTTCTAATGCTACATATATATTAATTTGAATTTCAAAGGGACAACAATTCAAAACAATCAAGATCGGTGTCTTGTTCATTTTTGTTTACTTCATACATTTAATTTTTCCCATTTAATTTTCAGATGTTTTTACTTATTCATTTATTATTATTATTTTATTTTTATTTTTATAACAGTACAATGTCATTATTTTGTACTTGCAGTATAGTTTTATAATTATATTTTATACTTGTGCTACTCCATGTCAAACACCGGAGTGTCAGGATTTCTCTGTCACTATCCAAGTGTTCTGCCCAGTCCTCTTTCCCCTGCCTTTTGACATCCTCATATCACAAGTTTGACCATAACCCAGGATTTGTCTCCAATGTCTAATCTTTATTTCTTTATACTTCATATACAAGTAATTTCACCTTGCATTTGTCTTTTTCTTTCTGACTTTCTTCACTTAACACAATTTCCTTCAATTCTATCCAAGTGGCAGCAAACCACAAAACTCCATCTTTTCTCATAGCTGAGTCGTGAACATATACATGCAATATATATTTTTTTCTTAGCCCCACCTTTTCTCATAGCTGTGTGTATATATACAATTTCTTTATGCAGTCATCTGTTGTTGAGCATATGGGTGATCATATTTTGCCTGTTGTAAATAATACAACAATAATATCCTTCCAGAATTGATATCTTCTGTTCTTGGCATAGATGCCCAGGAGTAGAGATGCAAGGATATATAGTAGCTCTATTTTTAAAAGTTTGGAAGTCTCCAAAGCATTTTTCAGACAGGCTGTCTGAGAGTTCCTATTTTATAACATTCCCACTATCACTTACGTTTTCCAAACTTTGGAAAGAGACTATTTTAATGGATGTAGTGTGATAACTCTTTGCATTTAAATTTGCATTCTCTGTTAATCATTGAGGGTGAACTTTTTTTCATATGCCTATTGTCCATTATTACATTGTCTTTGAGGAAATGTCTGTTCATCTTTCCCATTGTTTCTGTTGAGCTTTGATGACAGTTCTTGTATATTTTGAATATTAGTCCTTTGATGTGGGATGTGTGAATATTTTCTTTCAGTGGGGCATCTTTTTATTTTAGGCCTCATTTTTTGTAGTGCAAAAATATTTTTGTTTGATGTAGTCCCATTTGTTTATTTCTGCTTTTGTTTCTCTACCAATGGGCTCATATTATCGAAGCCTCCTCTGAGGTCAAGAATATAGAAGAGTCCAGCCTGTTTCCTTTATGAATTTTATAAAATCAGTTTTGTTCTATAAAGGTTTAATTCACTTTAATTCATTTTAATTAGCCTTTTGTACAGTGAGAGATAGGCATATAATTTCACTTTTTGTATGGGCCATTCAGGTTTATAGCTCCATCTGTTGAAATGGTGTTCCTTGTTCCACTTCATGCACCTAGCTCTTTTGTCATAAACTAACTGCCCATATATCTGATGGTTTATCTTTAGGCTCTCAATTCTAATCCATTCATCTGAGAGTCTTTGTTTCAGTACCCTGTGACCGTGATTACTATAACTTTGTGGTAGATATTCAAGTCTAGAAACACAAAGCTTCCCATCTCCTTTTTCCTCAGGATTACTTTAACTACTCTGGGAGTTTTGTTTCCGTACAAATTTTAGAAGTATTTTGTCTGTGTCCTTTTAAGATGCATGAGAATTTTTATGGGAATTGCATTGCACCTGTCAATTACTTTGGGCAAAACAGTTATTTCAATAATGCTGATCCTTCCAAATCATGAACATGGAATGTTTCCACTTCCTGTGTCTTATTTCTTCTAAAAGTGCTTTATAATTCTTACTAACTATATCTTCACCTCTTTTGTCAAATAATTTTCTAGATAGTTGAGCTCCTTACATAATCCATCATAAATGTGATAGCTTTTTAATTTTTTCTTCCATAAGAATTCAATAGACTTAGACTTCTGTGCATTGGTTTTGTAACCTGCTATTGTACTATATTGTTTCTAGGAGTTTTTAAAAGAGTTCTTGGTGTTTTCTCTCTGTTTTGCATTTTGTTGTTGTTATTGTTTTAATTTTATTTTTATAAAGTTGTTCACAATAATTTGTTACATTAAATATTCCAACCATCAACCCCACCACCATTACACCTTCCCACCATCATTATTATTAATTTTCCCACCATTACCCAAGCCTGCCCCAAAGGCAGATTCTAAAAAATTTATTTTATTGCTTAGCACAGCAGTAGGACATTCGTCTTTCACACGGCTGACCTGTGTTCAATTCCTCCGCCCCTCTCGGAGAGTCCGGCAAGCTACCAAGAGTATTGCGCCCGCATGGCAGAGCCTGGCAAGTTACCCGTGGCATATTGGATATGCCAAAATCAGTAACAATAAGTCTCACAATGAGAGACATTACTGGTGCCTGCTAGAACAAATTGATGAGCAACGGGATGACAGTGACAGTGACAGTGATGAATAATCCACTAAAAATGATCCATAAAGGTTTTCTTAAAGGAAATTTACCATGTGAAAATTGTTTTATCTCACCTACAAGCAATTAAGTCCTTGTATAAGAGATTACTAACATGCTGTTCCATGTTGAGCCTTTGATATTTTATCAAGATCAGTTGCCTTCTACTTTACACCCCATTAAATGTGGTATACTACTAAGTGAAAGTAAAGTGAAATTTACCAGTTACACATGCGGGGTATGCGGGGTGGGGGGTTGGGAAAGTGGGGGGAGGGGGAGGTATACTGTGATTCTTGGTGGTGGAATATGTGCACTGGTGAAGGGATGGGTGTTCGAGAATTGTATAACTGAGACTTAAACCTGAAAGCTTTATAACTTTCCCCATGGTAATTCAATAAAAGAATAAATTAAAATTAAAAAAAGGAAAAAAAATGTGGTATACTACTCCTGAACTACTCCTGGTACTCCAGGAGATGTTGCCTCATGAATTCCAAAATTTTAAATAGGGTGATAGAGCTGGAGTTAAATTTTTAACTGGAATGTGACAATGGGGTCCAGGGGCATCTCTGCAACTTGTCGCTCTCTTCCAAGTCTCTGGATCATGGCCATTAATGAACTTATATGGCACCCAGAGGCAGTTCGTGGGTATGACTGCCAGACTCCCAGAAGAACAGGGAGATGGGGGGAGGTTGCCCATTCCCAACTCAGTGTGAGCCTGACTTGTACAATGTCTCATACTTCTAGTCACAAAGCCCACACACCCAGGTTTTTCAGCAGATTCATTCTCATGCATGAGGGGCTTGTCCCAAGCCTGTAGACATAGGACGTGAGTATGATAGCGCTTGGGTTCTGGAGGTTTGGGGCTTCCAGGGCTCTGTTGGGGCAAATACTGGGCTCACCTGCCCCTCTCTGAGATGCACTGGATGAACTCAGCCTGGTGCTGTGTGGAGGCATCTCTCTGTTTTGTTTTGTGTTTTGTTTTGAGGGGCCACACTTGGCAATGCTCAGAGGTTACTCCTGGCTCTGCACTCAGGAATCATTTCTGCTCGAGGGACTATTAGAGCAAGAGTTTTTCTCTTTATTCTTTATTATCCTACATTTCATGCTGTCTATTCATATAGCTAACTTTATAACTTTATAATCTGTGTACATTTTATATTACTTTCCTATCTTATTTCAATGACTTGTACTTCCAGTACAATGTTAAATAGGAATAGTATAGGGACATTCTTGCTTTTTTCCAAATCTTAAAAAAAAAGGCAACTGTGTCACAATTATGTATATTAGTTTCAGAACATTTTTAAAATTTATTTTATTGAAATAACATTGGATTATAAGACTATAAATGCTTGTGTTTTAGGAGTGCAAGGTTACCGCACTATCTCTTTCACCAAAGTATCTACCACCAAATATTCACAACTAGTTTATGGGACTCCCTCTCTGCCTCTTAATAATCTTAATTCTGTAGTCAGATCTCAGGATTTATGAACATTATTTGTTTTCATGATTTATTGTTTTATATGTCATATAGAGCAAGATTATCCAGCATTTATATCTCTTTATACTTCATTTAGCATGACCACCTCAAGTTTCATCCACGTTGTAGGAAAAGGCAATATTTCATCTTTCTTTATCACTGAGTAGTATCCTATTATGTATACATACCACATCTTCTTTACCATTCAATTATCATTGAGTTCTTGGGTTGTCCCAGATTTTGTCCATTGGAAATAGCATACAGGATTGCATATAGATTTTCGAATTAGAATTATTTTGCCTTTTGGATAGATACCAAATAGTGGGTATATAAAAATTTAGGGATCATATGGTACTTACATTTTAATTTTTTGAGAACTCTCCACATTATTTCCGATAGAAAATAGACATTTCCAACAGTGAATAAAGATTCTTTTCACTCTAAGTCCACCAGCACTGCATATTGTTTCATATCGGGCTGGAGCGATAGCAGAGTGGTAGGGCATTCGCCTTTCATGCGGCCGGCCCGTATTCAAATCTCCGCCACTCTTGGAGAACCTGGAAAGCTACCAAGAGTATCATGCCCGCATGGCAGAACCTGGCAAGCTACCCTTGGTGTATTGGATATGTCAAAAACAGTAACAATAAATCTCACAATGAGAGACGTTACTGGTGCCCGCTCGAAAAAATCGATGAGCAACGGGATGACAGTGACAGTGACAGTGATCTATTCAAAAAAAGTTTTGCACTGCAAAATAATCATTAAACCAATAGACTTTCAACTGACAGGGAGAAAATATTTACATGCTATGCATCTGATAAGAGGTTGTTATTCAAGATACTTGAAGAACACACAAAATTCAACAATTATAAAATTTTTAAATGAGGTAAGACAAAATTAACACCCCTATCAAAAAGTGGGGACAAGAGCTGTACAGATAACTCACAAAGCCAAGAGATGCTTGAAAAATGCTTTCAATCAAAGTGAAAGTAAAGTGAAATTTATTAGTTACACAGGCGGGGGGGGCTTAGGGTGGGGGGGCTAGGGGCGTGGGGGGGTTTGGGGTGTGAGGGGGCGGGGTGGAGCTATACTGGGATTCTTGGTGGTGGAATATGAGCACTGGTGAAGGGATGGGTATTCGAGCATTGTATAACTGAGATTTAAACCTGAAAACTTTGTAACTTTGTAACTTTCCACAATAAAAAATTTAAAAAAAAAAAAAAGAAAAATGCTTTCAATCACTTACTATAAGAAGTCTTGTATTTTCTTAATCAAGTTGTAAAAGTTGCCATCTATTTCCAGTGGGATGAGCATTTTTTATTACTGGATATTAGAGTGAGACTTTTACTGCCTCAAATGACGTGACTATCTTATCTTTTCCTTTGTTTCACCATTAGATATGGTGGGTTGTATTTGTTTTTTATATATTGTCACTTTTCACTTGTAACTTGTCATACCATTTATCTTTGATTTGCTCCTGGGGGCACCAGTAACATCTCCATTCATCCCTGTCATGTGCTAATGTAGCCCAATGGCATCTGCTCACTCCAGGAACATGAAGAAAAGCCTCAAACCATCCGTTCAGGGTTTTGACAGAGAAGTCTGAACATCTCGTTGGTGGGCAGCCACGAAACCAGTCTGTAAAAGCTCTAGTCCAGTGGTTATCTCTAAATTGCATTACGTGTCCAGCCCATCTGATTTTTTATGCCTTGGCAAACAAGATGGCGTCCCTGATTCTTGATCATCAATGGAGGTTGGAACTCCAGATTCCTTCTCTCACTTGAATGAAATGTGATACTCCTAGCATAGCTCTTCCGATTCCTCTCTGGGATACCCGAATAGCGTCATCGTCCTGTTTTTGAAGGGTCCAGGTCTCTAAGGCTTATGTTAGTGAGGAAGAATGGTGAAGTCAAAAAGATAATGCCTGGAGCTGGAGTTTCTTCATCCTCATACCACTTCTTCAACTCTCTTGAAGGCATTCCACTCTGCTCTATTCCTCCTGTGCAGTTTTGGCATCAAGCCAGTTCTCACGTTGAGTTCTCGACCCAGGTACATATAGCTGCTGCATTCGGAGATGTTTGTTTCATTGAGAGCAAATGGAATGTCAGGGACTAGTTCGTTTTTCATGAATATTGTCTTGGTGAGATTCAGCTGTAGTCTGAATCACACTCGCAGTCGAAGTCGGCCAGCATTTGTGCCACTTGGCTAATGTTTGGTGTTATTAGAACGATATCATCAGCAAAGCGGAGGTGGTATAGTTGCCAACCCTCTATCTTCACTCCTATTCCTTCCCATTCCAGTCATCACATGATGTTCTTGAGGGTGGCATTGAAGAGTTTCAGTGAAATGGTATCACCCTGCCAAACCCCTCTCTTTACGTCCATGATTACTTGCTTGTAGAATGGTGAGATCCTGGTGGTGAATCCGTAATACAGCTCACGAAGGATCCTGATGTAATGAGTTTGAACGCTCTGTTTGGCTAGGGCTTCCATGACCACTTCAGTCTCAACAGAATCAAAGGTCTTCTTTAAATCGATGAATGTTAGACAGACTGGCACCTTGAACTCTCACAAAACTTCAATGACCTTGGTCACCTTGTGGGTATGTGTGGGTATGGTCGATCATGCTGAAATCTTTTCAAACCCGGCTTGCTCATATGGTTGTCCTTCTTCTAGTGTTCTGCCTATTCTATTCAGGATGACTAGAGTGAACAACCTGTAAACAACAGAAAACAGGTAGATTGGGTGATAGTTACCAATGGCATGGATGTCTCCCTTCTTGTACAATAGAACGGTCCTGCTGGTTTTCCATTGGGATGGAGCCTTGCATTGGGACAGGTAGCATGTGAAGAGCTGAGCCAGTGTATTGATGAGACTGTGGCAGATTCTTCAGGTGTTCTGGTCTGACCTTGTCTGGACTGGGTGTTGTACGTGTCTTTACCTATGAAATTGCATGTCTGATTTTGGAAGGGAGAACATTGGGAATGGCATATCCATCCTGTGGAATTTGGTATGTGGGCAGGTGGACGTGGCTGTCAAAGAGATCTGAGTAGAAGTCGTGAATAATCCTCTCCATTGCCCTTTTGGAAGATGTGATAGATCCATCAGGACTTCGGAGGACAGCCATCTTGTCTTGTAGTTGGTGAAGGAAAGCAAGCATTGTGAATCCTTTTACCGGCTTCTGCCACATCGGCCAACACTACTGCTCTTCTCTCTCTGAGGTCTTCCTTTATCGCTTCTCTGCACAGCTTTGTGAGCTCAGGCGTTAGCTTGTGATTACCTAAGGATCATGCCAAACCATGTTGGCAAATGAGCTTGAGAGTTTCCAAAGAGAGGCGTCTGTTTGTGGCTTTCCTACTCTCGCCATTCCTCATGCAGTTATGGAGGTGCTAAACCAATCGATCATATTCCTTGTCGATGTTGTCAACAATGGCATCTTCCCACGTTGCCACAATAGTGCCAGAGAGCTCCAAGTCAGGGTTCATTCTTGGAGTTCTCTTCTTAAACTTAAACTTCGCAGTCCTTTCTCCCCACGCTGTGAAGTAGAATTTTGCATGAAGGAGACCATAGTCCAATCTTGTTTGGAGTTTTGGGACAACAGTGACATTGGTCAGGCAAAACCGTCAACTGAATATGATGTGGTCAATTTCATTGTGGAACTGTCCACTGGGAGACTCCATGTCCAAAGTTTAGATTCGGTCTTCTGGAACTGTGAATTACCATGGATGGTCTTGGTCGACATGATGAACTCAGACAGTCTCTCACCCTGTTCGTTCCATTCTAGACCATGGGTCCTGATGTGGAGTTCTTTGGGCGACCTTCTCGGTCCTATCTTGGCATTCAACTCACCGACAATGATCTTGTAGAAGGTGTGGTCTTCTTTATAGAACTTCTCCAGTTCCATGTAGAATTTCTCAGTTTCTTCTTCATCATAGTTGGGTGTTGCTGTGTAGACAATGAAGATAGAAACTGCCGGCAGTGAGTCACATCTATTCAAGGGTAATTGTCCGATTCGGGTTGTTAGGCATTCGAATGAATCAATGATCATGGCCAAGTTTATGTTGACAAGAACACCGACATCACTGATGCCTCTGTTGTTGCATGTTCCAAGGAACAATTCTTCTCCAGTGTAGAAAATGGTGTGATGTGATCAATGTCTTCTTGTCTCGGTCAAACCAATGCTGTCGTACTTGCTCTTCTGCACTTGCACCATCAGGTCCTCGATGGATGCTTCCAATGCCAACATACGTGCATTGAAAGTGCAGTCATTTTAGTCCTTCTTCATTTTGGCAACCTAGTTCATCCCTGAGATTTTATCAGCCTCTCCTTCTTTATCCTTCTTAACCCTGGTATATTGGGGGCTATTTCAGTGTCAGGGGAATGAGGCCTATTGTTGTTACTGTTTTTGGCATGTTGAATATATGCAGTGCAGGTGGTATACTCTCAGTAGCTTGCCAGGCTCTCTGAGAAGGCCAGGAAATACTGCACTTTAACATATATATAACTTAAATTATTTTTCTTTTAAATTTTTTTGCTTTTTGGGTCACACCCAGTGATGCTCAGGAGTTACTCCTGGCCCTGGCAGTGCCTGGGGGACTATATGGGATTCTGGGAATCGAACATGGGTCAGCCGCTTGCAAGGCAAATGCTCTACCCACTGTGCTATCGCTCCAGCCACCTCTTGTAAATTTAAATAGTTTGTGTCTTTCAAAAATTATTTTACTTCTAAGAAATCAAATTTGTTAATATAGTGCTGATCATAGAATTCCCCTTTATTATACTTTCAGTGTCTATGACATTATCTTATAAAATAAACATATTTTTCACTTAGATACATTTATAGGAGTCCTATCCAACATTTCTTGTTTGTGGGGGTAGATGAGGAGGGAGATTTGTGGACCACTTTGTCTGTTCTCAACCAGGCAATGCTGGAATGATGGCTTGATGCTGGGTCCATAGAAATATCCCTCATTTTAGAACTTGAATTTAAAGGTGTGCTAGATCAGGAACTAATGTATAACTTTTAAATAGAGCTCAGACACTGAAGCAGCATCACAAAATATTTGCAGCGCAGCCAATTATGTTGAATAATCACAGTAA
This sequence comes from Sorex araneus, assembly GCF_027595985.1. Taxonomy (NCBI): domain Eukaryota; kingdom Metazoa; phylum Chordata; class Mammalia; order Eulipotyphla; family Soricidae; genus Sorex; species Sorex araneus. The sequence goes on from NC_073302.1 coordinate 223,726,803, forward strand.
CTGACCTAGATGATGGAAGATGCCAAGAGGCACGTAGCTTAGCTTACAGACTCATTCTTCAATCACCCAGAGAGAGTGTCTTTCCTCTCCAACCTTGTGTGACTGCATATTTGTCAAGCATTTTAACCTTTTCAGTGACAAATACTACACAAATGCAGTCAACTTCATCCTGATCCCAAGCAGATTTTTTTATAAGTAGCTATATTTATTAGCTATAAATGAAAAGCATGGGAAAACATTTGCCAAGTACATAAATGTACCAAATATTTCAGTTATTACCTAAAAAATTCTAAGAATTAAATATTATTACTCCTATTTGATAGGATTGGAAATCGAAGCTTAGAAAGTTTTAAAAAATTGTCCAAGATTATGAAATAGGAAATGGCAGTGCTAAGACTTAAACTTCCTACCTTCTTGCTTTTATTTCTATACTATCCAATAGAAATGAAATGGAACCCACAAGTGTGAGCCACAAATATAATTTTAAGTTCTCTTATAGCCATATTTTACAAGTAAGAGGTAATAAGAAACAGCTGGAATTAATTGTAATAGCACTTTATCCCAATAGAGCAAAAATTTAATGTTAGCATGTAAATCAGTACAAAAAAAATTTTAATGAGATAAAATACATTCTTTTTCCTACTTATTCTCCAGAATCCACTTGCTCTTTAAGCACATATCAGAATGGACTATTCACATGTTAACTGCTCAAGGCCCAGGGGACTAGAAGTTATCATATTGCATGACACAGATCTAACCTCTGTCACTCAACCAGACTGCTGTAAGTACCTTCCTAGATTAAAACCAGCTGTACTACACCTGTGGCAAAACTGAAAAGAAAAATGTTACAAATTAAAAGTTGCATTGCTAGAAAACCCATACACTTTTTCTGGTCAAAAGGCAAATGAAAGGAAGTAATTCGTCAGCTGCATTCTTCTGCACAACCATCATAAATGCACCAACTGTGCTGAGCTATTTACCTTGGTGGAAAGGGAAACAACTGTTCTAAAACTCATAAATCCATACACCCAGAAAGTATAGACTGCAAGGGTGAGAGTAGTAAACCCAAATGAGTCCTATATGAATTACAGGCTGTCCTTTTTTAATCTACCCTAGAAAAAATTCCTATCATGCAGCCCTATAAGAACTTTATCCATCCCCCACCAACCAGTGGAACAAAACTCCCACAGGAGACTTCATTTGAGCTGAAGAATTTCCTTATTTATTTTCCACTTCCTTCTTGTTGTAATGGTATTTTTATCCATCCAGCTTACCCCTCTTCCTTTCCACTTTTCTAGATGTTTTCCCAGATTATTTAACTTGAACAGAGTTGTGTGGTTTTTTTTCCTTTTGATTTGCCTTGTCTTTTAACATTACTGTGTTGCTTTGCTGATGATTTTCATTGATGGCCCGACATGTTCCCTTCTGCCCAGAGGAGAGGAAGAGCCTTTCCCGCACCCTCAGCAATGTTGCTGAGTCCCCACCAGAGAGATATAAGGGATGACAGACTTGGAGACTTCTCCCCGCGCAAGAAAGAGCTCTGTGGGGTGGGACAGTTTCAGTGGCCAGTGCAAGTTTTCAAAAAAATAAAGGAAATCTTGATGTTGTAAATCTTTTTGTTTGTTTGTTTGTTTTGCTTGTTTTTTGATTTTTGGGTCACACCAGTGATGCACAGGGGTTACTCCTGGGTCATGCACTCAGGAATTTCTCGTGGCAGTGCTCGGGGGACCATATGGGACGCTGAGAATTGAACCCCAGTCAGTCGCATGCAAGGCAAATGCCCTACCCACTGTGCTCCAGTCCCAATAATGTAAATCTTACTGGCTGCACTGGTTTATGTTTAGAAAATGAAAATAGTTCAACTGTTCAGACTTCAAACTAATACAGTGAAATAAGGGGCAAGTGCCTAAAATCTCACTGGCAAACAGAACCACCAATGGCATTTTCATTTTTTTTAAATCCTCATTTATTTGGGCCGGAGCGGTAGCACAGCGGGTAGGGCGTTTGCCTTGCATGCTGCCGACCCGGGTTCGATCCCCGGCATCCCATATGGTCCCCCAAGCACTGCCAGGAGTAATTCCTGAGTGCAAAACCCAGGAGTAACCCCTGAGCATCGCTGGGTGTGACCCAAAAAGCAAAAAAAAAAAAAAAAAAAAGGATAAATCCTCATTTATTTTTTTGCTTGTTTGTTTGTTTTTATAGTTACAAAGCTTTCATGATTGAGTTTCAGTCATAAAATGATCAAGACCTATCCTCCACCAGTGCACATCTCCCACAACCAATGTCCCCCAGGTGAGTGTGGCATCCAGAGACACTGTCGGGGCGGTTTTCAAGGACAGACCTTCGAGGGACCTCATTTAGATGTTGTTTTTTTTTAACTTTTTTATTGAATCACTGTGAGATAGACCCTTAAAAAGATGTTCATGATTGGATTTCAGTCTTACAGCATTCCAACACCCATCCCTCCACCAGTGTACATTTCCCAGCATCAGTGTGCCAGGTTCCCTCCCATCATCCCCTACCCCAAAACCCCTGCCTGCCTCTATGGCAGGCGCGTTTTTCTTCTTTAACCCACAAAAAGTTAGTCATTCTCCACCCCAAGAGGAAAGAGGGAAACAAAGAGGTAGTTCTGTCTTGTTCTGAGATAACAAAATATGTAAGTCACAAAAGAGGACAAATTGTTCAATTATAAATGAGTTATCCATTAAGGTGCTAGCTATCTTTGTGTAAATGTATACCCTTCTATCTGTAATAATGAGATAATAAAGTGCTAGTAATACCCATCATTTACAGAAAACTATGTGCCACATATTAAACTGGGTGCTTTTCATGTTTTCCCATTTTAATTCCTATCACAAATCCATGAGGTATGAAGGGCGTTTTTTGTTTGTTTGTTACACAGGTTAAAAAAAAATGAGACTCAATAGGCTAAGATCAGCTACAAAGGGGCAAGCTCAGAATTTGAATTTAAACCTGTCTGACTCCTAAGGCTACATTCTTTCTTTGCTACAACTTGCTGCTATAAGATCCACTTAGAAGGCAACTTTGTATATTCATTACGTAAAGCAGCATCTGAAATTCTTCAAAAAGTTAAATATGAAAATCCCAAATATATCTCAAAATGACAACGTGATATTACCTTAAACCAGTGAGAATGACCTATAACCAAAAGACAAAAAGCATAAGTATTTGCAAAGATTTGGAGAAAATAGAAACCTCATTCACTATTGTGAATGTGAATGTAAACTGGTCTAGCGTCCATGGAACAGTGTGTTTCCTCAAATAAGAGAACTACAATATAATCTAGCAACTTGACTAGTTGGTATCTTTCCCAAGAACACAAAAACGTAATTCAAAAAGCCATATGCAAACCTATGTTCATTGTAGCTCTATTCACAAGAGCCAAGATCTAAAAACAATCCAAACACCAAACAAAAGATGAGTAGATTAAAAAACAAAACCAAAAGAGTGTAGAACATAGTGAATGGAGTACTACTGAGTTATGGTAAGGGATAAACTTATGCTCTTTGATTAACATAAATCGAACTGGAGGTTGTCATGTTAAGCAATACAAATCAGAAGGAGACAGACAAACACCAGATGATCTCACAGGCATGTGATATTAAAGAAGTAACTAAAGGGCATAGACAACATCCAATGGCAGGGGTGGCTGGAAGAAGGGGAGAATAAGACAGAGTAGGACAGCGGTTATTAGCAGTCTGGAGTAGTCAGGAAGGGCATGAGGGGAAGGACCTGAAGAGATATGGCACTTCTGGTGGTGTTGTGTAACATTGTACCCTTAAAACATAAACATTTGCACTTTTATAAACCATTGTGACCTTAATTAGAAATAAAAATAATTAATATTTTAAAAGGCAATCCCATATAATCTGTTGTGGCACATTTTTTAAATTTTTAAAAAAACTAATTCAAAGCTATATGTTCATCTCCATGCTCATTGAAACATCATTTATACTAGCCAAGAGCTAAAAACAACCTAAAAGCTATAAACAGATGACTGTATAAAGAAGATGTGGTATTTGTATTGATGGAATTCTACCCAATTATAAAGATGAAATCCCACTATTTGCTACATCATGGGTGAACCTGAAAGGTAAAAGGTTTAGTGAATTTTATCAAACAGAGAGTAACAAATACTGCATGATTTCACTCATAAAGCATCTATAGCAACCAAACAAATTAAGTAAATAAAACAAAAGTAAATTTCAGAATGCAAAATCAATTTAATGTCACTAGAAATTAATTGAGAAATGGTACAATTTATGGTTACAGACAGAATTGAAATTTTGGTGGTGAACTTATGTAGTATATATAGAAATTTTGGTTTATATTGTTGTATACCTGAAATGTAAATAAAGTTATAGTGCAATGTTGCTTTAACAATAACAAAATATCACTTAAAAATTCTCTACTGGGGTCAGGAGTGTTTGCAAGAAAATAATATTACTAATTCACCTTTGCAATTTTAGAACCTAAAAAGTTGGATCCAAGAACTTGAAGTCAAATATGAAATAATTTTCTTACAACAGGAAGACACCTAGAATATCCACCCTGCAACTTCTGTTCCTAAGAGACCAGAAGTGTTTCCACAGTGCAGTGCAAGAGCTCTGTTAGAAAGAAAGTGTGTGCACCCATTAAGATGCATCCTTCAAAACCAGAAGTCTATGTTTGACATATAGGCAACTATCAACCAAAGAGATAGTAGCATAGTATAGGCAATTGCCTTGCATGTGGCTGACCTAGCTTTGATCCCAGCATCATATATGGTACCATAAGCACCACCAGGAATGATTCCTGAGAGAATAACCAAGAATAGGCCTGATCACTAGCAGGTATGGAAAATGATGATGATGATAATGATGATAATGATGATGAAAATAGTAATAACAGCAATGATAACAACAACAAATAACAAAGCAGCTAGTAAATAAATATTTCATCTTCAATCAATAAACTTCCTCTGTTAAATTGAAATGTCTGCTAATATTTTTCAAAACCGAAGAAATTACTAGGATTTCAAAATAATTATGAGATTACAATTTTCAGAATGAACACAAATTTTGGTGCAGTTATTCTTAAGGTAACAAGGATGCAATTGGAAGGATCATGTGGAACGGGAGAACTATGCTGAAAGTAGATAGAAGACCAAACATGATGGCTTCTCAGTATCTGTATTGTAAACCATAAAAAAACATAAGAAACATTAAAAAGTAAAGAGAGGGTAAGAGGGAAACTGTCTGCCATAGAGGTAGGGGGAAGGGTGGGATGGCAGGGGGGCAGAATACTGGGGACATTGGTGGTGTAAAATGTACACTGGTGGAGGGATGGATTTTATATCATTGTATGACTGAAAGTCAAATATGAAAGCTTTGTAACTGTATTTCACAGTGATTAAATAAAACAGTAAAAAAAGATACAAATTTTAGTTCCAGCTGAGACCTCAAGTTTCCACTCTACCAAAGTCCCAGTAGCTGCACTCACACCTCAACAGCTTCTGCAATGCCTCCAGCCACACTCCACTACCATATAACAGAGCTCCAAAGAGATGCCAACCTGCTGAAAATTTCAGGGTTTTTTTCTGAAAACTCAAGTTCTTCTCGAAGTTTGAGTAGGTGATCTCCCCCCACCTTCTCCATACTTCTGAAAGCCCCCGCAGACACAGCACCATGTGATCTCACTGCCCAGTTAGATATTCTGGATTTTCTGGACATCTCCAAACTTTACAGTACTAACATCCCAGTAGGAGCACAACAAATTTGATGGGAATGTAACATAGAAGTCAACTAACCATAACTAACAAAACATTAATACAGAAGGCTCAACTAGCAACAACAGCTCAGTGAACCCTAGTGTCCCCGTGATAAGATATAATGATTTTCACAAATTTTCTTGTACTGAAGTATTTTTTAATCATTTCATTAATCGTTCAGTGGTAACAAGCAATATAAAATAAATTATTTTGGGCCTGCTATGAGGGCAAACTTGAGGGATGGTTGGGAAAATGGAGACAACTTGACATAATCACCTGGAGCTGTATCCTCTGCCAAAAGTTAACCCAGACCAGTAGTTCATACCTTTAATCTACTCACGCATACTGGAAACTTCATCACTGCCTGAGATCACAAAACTACATGGACCATTTTCCAAAGTTTAGTCTGGTTTTCCTTCACGATACAAATGTAGTTCCTGCAGTTAAAACAAGCTTCCTTTCTTTACCTATCTGGTATCATCTTTTATCTCTTTTATCTCTCCATTGCCTGCGTGCTTCCATTTCAGTGAGTTCTTATTACACAGGGTATAATTAGACTTTCCTTTATCATGTCAAAAAATTACCAAGATATTTCAAGATGAAAAATGGATCCCAGATATTTAATGAAAGTACTCTAAATTAAATACAACTTTTAAGAGATCTTTTTACCTAACTTTTCATCAATTTTTATAGTTTTACGGGGACTTTAATATACATAATCTTCAGAGACTCTAAATGATCCTTTAAAAAGACAAGGTGCATATTATTTTAATCAATTAATACACAAGAAAATGATATACAGAAATTTAAGTAATTGGCCCCAAGTAATTATATTAGTGAACAGTAATCTCAACTTTCTCTACTAGTACTAGAGATTTTGAGTAGAGAAACTACACTCTAATACATTACAGTACTAGCAGCGTACAGTGGGTCGGGTGTTTGCTTTGCATGCAGCTGGGTGTGACCCAAAAAGGTCCATCTCCCACAAAAAAATAAAAGAAGAAAAGAAAATCTGGAGTTGTTATTATTTTTATATCTTCAAGGTCTGAAACCCTCCACTACTCTGACCTTAACAGGATAGAGTTCAAGAGTACCTGCCACTGCAGGAAGTGATCCTTGGAAAATGAGTCCAGATCCAAGGATAGAGAAAATTACTTCCCCTCAGTTCCTTTTCTGATCCTATTTTCTCACCCCTCAGCAATCCTGTCCTGAATTTTTTTTTCAATGTTTGTCAGTCAAGTGAAATAAACTCGATTAACCACCAGGATGATCCCTGAGAACAGAGCAAGGAGCAAGCTTTGAGTATTGAGTCATCCCATTGTTCATCAATTTGCTCGAGCGGGCACCAGTCATGTCTCCATTGTGAGACTTGTTACTGTTTTTGGCATACTGAATACACCACGGGTAGCTTGCCAGGCTCTGCCATGAGGAAGGGATACTTTCAGTAGCTTGCTAGGCTCTGCAAGAAGGACAAAGGAATCGAACCCAGGTAGGCCGCGTGTAAAGCAAATGCCCTACCCACTGTGCTATCGCTCCAGTTCAATGGTTTTAATAAGATAATTAATTTAAAATGAAGTCACTGAGTTGGCTTAATCCATTATGGCTTGTTTCCTTATATCACGATATTAGGATAAAGAGACATAGAGGAAAGATCATGTAAAGACAAGGGGAGGACTAGATGAACATTTACAAAGCAAGGACAGAGAATCAAAAGAAACTAATCCTGCTGGCACCTTGATTTGGGGGTTCTAGGGTCCAGAATTGTGATAAAATGAATTACTTTTATCTAAGCCACCGAGTCTATAAGAATTTTACTATGGCAACCTAATTAATAACCAACATATCGACCAAAAATAATACCAATAATACATATGTATGTATTATCATAATAATAACTGAACTGAAAAGAGAATATAAATAAAAGATAAATAACTGAAGATTTATAGAATCACAATATCACAAGTGTGAATGTATACTACAGTAAAAAATACAAAAACAAGCGCACGGAAGGGGTGATGTGATGTGTGTTCAAGGGCTCTTGGGGCGGCGCTCTCTCTCTCACCGCTCACCTTCAGTGCTCTCGAGGCGCTGTGTATGGACCAGATCAGGAGGGCTCCTCCTTGTGCTCTGCTTCTGTGTGTGCTGCTGTGCTCTCTTCTGTCTGTCTCTCTACCTCTGACTCTCTCTGTCGTCTCTCCTCTGGTCTCTTCCAACCTCTCCCCATCTGTTTTCTCTCCTCTGGTCTCTTCCGATCTCTCTTCTTCAGATCTCTCTCTTTGGAGCCCTTCTTGCTCTCACTACTGACTGTCTCTTACTTCTGACTCTGACCACAACTTCTGACTCTGACCACAACTTCTGACTCTGACCCTTACTTCTGACTCTGACGCTCACTCTCTTTGTGCTCTTTCTTTCCCCTGCTTCTGGCTCCGATGACTCCCTAATTCTCTTTCACCTTGTGCTCTGCTTCTGTGTCTTCTCCTGTGAGCATTGAGTGTGGCCAAAAATCAAAACATAAAAGATAAAATTGATTTAAGTTGAAATCACATAGAAAGGACAACCACAAAAGAAAAGGTCTATACATGACATATATATATATATATATACATATATACATATATATGTATATATAAGTCAAGGGTAATTCTGTCTCCTTGCCTCGAGATGACAAAAAGAAAGTGTTTTTTATGCAGATCACTCAGAGTTATTCACTTCTGGCACAGTCATCTTCACCCTAATTTCATTTGTTACTTGATGGACAATCAGTAGGAACAGTCCTGCACCCCAGGGATGACTATGTTGCCAGTTTCCTATATTCTGAACAAAATTAGTCTACATGCTTAGGAAGTGTTAGATTCTTAGCACCATACTTGGAATGAATACAGCCACAGCTATGTTGGTCACATGATTCCAGGACAGAATTTGTAGTGTGTCACTTAAGATATTATGGTAAAATGTACACAAAAAGATTAGAGGCTGAAGATTAATTCATGTCCAGCTGTTTCTCAGAAGTACCCTACTTCTCAGAAAATACAGCAATTCAGTTAGAGTTCATCTCTCTAAATGAAAAAATCCTCTATAATTTTAGCTTTAGCAACTTTGGCTCTAATTTTATTTTTCTTTTTCCAGAGAAAAAAGGGACAAAAACACCATGCTGGCTCATATCTTACTGTCCTAACTCTGGTTTTTTGGCAAGTTTTCTTTATGCCCTTCAAACCCTAAAGACCCTTACAAGTAATCTTGTAAATCAAGATTACTGTCAAGGTTGCTTACACTGCAGTATTTAAACACTATTAAAACCCTTTTCTATACAAATAAAATGGTAATTACACCACTATTTTCATTGAATATTTTTCATGAAGAACTGAAGTTTCGAACTTAAGGTAAGAACCCAATACTAGAAACTCTTTATAACCAATTCATGCAACTATAATTACAGAAGTTTGAAACTTAATTTTTTTCCACTTTGGTGACAGAAGGATATTTCACAACTTTATCATGAGTCAAGTTAAAAATCTCAGAAATTCATTAGCTATGAACATTAAAAATTATAGTAACAAAAATGAAGAACAGAATAATGCTTTACAACTTAATTTTCAGGAGATTGAAGATGGCAACCATAAGACTTAAAAGGTATTTTAATAACATGTAGGGCCATTAAAATAGTCTATTTAAAACAAGGCATTTAATATGTTTATTACTTTTCTTAATGAAGTAACATTGCTTTTTAACACTATACATTTCATATAAACAGCATAATAAATTATTGTCTACATATTCTAACATATTCCCCACAAACAGTTTAATCTATACTTTATCATACATCTAATCCTTAATTTATTTTGTAATTTTAATGTGTTGTTTTCAGTGGTATGTTTTATGAAATGATAAATTCCAGAATAGTAAGTCAGACAAATTTATAAATACATTAGTGTGTTTTGCATACCTTCACTTAGATTAATTTTTTTTCTGATTCCAAGTTCAAACTCCTGTATATATATTTTTAATTTTATTGAATCACCATGTGGAAAGTTACAAAGCATTCAGGCTTAAGTCTCAGTTATACAGTGATCGAACACCCATCCCTTCACCAGTGCCCATATTCCACCACCAAGAACCCTGGTATCCCTCCCCTCCCACACCCCCCCCACCTGTGTAGCTGACAATTTTCACTTTACTTTCTCTTTACTTTGATTACACTCAATATTTTCACAAACAACTAACTATAATTGTTTGGAGTTTCCCCCACAAAATCAGACCTGCTGAAAAAGAAGAATTTTATAATTTGTTTTCCATTGCTGAGAATGAAGAGATATGAGGTTTGGATTTCTGTATTTTAATATTTTAGTAACTAAGTCCAGGGAAATTTCTTCAGAAATTGCATCATTGCAAGCTGGTACCTCTCTTTAGTGGTCCCTTTAAGATGGCTGTCGCCACGCCTTCCCCCGGAAAGAAAAGGCCGAGAGAGAAAAACCTTTCCCCTCCTGGGGTGGCATGGGACCGTGGCTTAGCTCATAGTCTAGAGACATTTCTGCAGGAAGCTGCTGGTACAAAAAGTAGTTTAGCTGGCCTCTGAGATCATGGTCATCCAGCAATGGAGAGGCCACACACATGCGGCCACTCGGGTTACATCAAACTCCTATACTTTTTAAATGCTATTCTATCCCTCACTTATTTGTATTACAATACATTTTAATGCTTCCTTTTTTGCAGTATTAATTCTTGGTTTCCCTAATCACACCAATTTTGTTTTACCTTCAACCTCACTAGCTACTCCTTCTCTGCTTCTGCTTCTCTGCTTCAGCAGAATATACATTTTTTTGGTGCACATAGACAATTCTACAAGACAGAACATGTAGTGGGCCATGAAACAAGTCTTAACAAATTTGGGTGAACATAAATTATATAAAATATCTTTTCTGATCACAAATGGAATAAAAATATAGGTTTATAACAAGAAAAAAACTAAAAAGGTTCACAAATAACTTGGGAATTTAAACAACATATTAAGTAATGGATGGATAAGAGAGAGAAAAAAAACATTTTCCTGAGATGAGCACAATATACTTACACATAAAGGATATTGCAAAAGCATTGCTAAGCAGGAAGTCAATAGCAATAAAAGTATACAGTAAGAAAAGACTTAAAATAAACAACCTAATTACATGTAAAGGAACTAGAAAAAGAATAACAAGCTAAGTTCAAAGCAAAATAAAGAATTTAATAAAGACTAGAGATGACAATAAGAAAATGATAAAAAAGATTAACCAAAACATTAATTCTTTGAAAGAAAAAATAAAATTGATAAATCATTATCTAGACTCAAGTAAAATTGAGAGAACCTAATTAGCACTGTAGCACTATCATCCTGTTGTTCATCGATTTGCTCCAGTGGGCATCAGTAACGTCTCCATTGTGAGACTTGTTGTTACTGCTTTTGGCATATCGAATACGCCACGGGTAGCTTGCCAGGCTCTGCCATACAGGCAGGATATTCTCGGTAGCTTGCCAAGCTCTTCGAAAGGGACAGAGGAATTGAACCCGGGTCAGCCATGTGCAAGGCAAACACCCTACCTGCTCTGCTATGGCTCCAGTCCCAGAAAGAACATAATTAAAGGTATAAATTGAAGACACAAGATACTGCAACTGATACCACAGATATACAAATAACCTAAAGAGATTATTTCTTTTTTTATCTCTTTTTCTTTTTTCAGCAGAAGGGTTTGTTTGGGAACCAAGCCAGTCTATCCTCTGGGATCACTCCTGGTTGTACTCAGAGGAGCATATTTGGTACCAGGGATTGAACCCAGGTCAGGATAATACCAGGCAAGTGCTTTGTTCTCTTATTACCTCTCAGACCTCTAAAGAAAAACTATTATCTTTATCAATTACTCACCAAGGAACTGAAAAAACAGTCTAGAAACAAAATCTACCAAACATAATAAAAAAAAAAAACTTCTACAGATTTACTAGCAATAAGGAAGCGGAATTCCATAATCAAAAATCACTCAACAAAACAAAATCTAAGAACAAATGATTTCAGTTTTGAATAAATAAATTCTACCACATATTTAAATAAGAAATTAATGTCAATAACTTCTCAAGCTCTTTCAAATAATCAATAAAAACTAAGCATTTCCAAATTCATCTTATAAGAACAACACTACCATATTACCAAAACCAAATAAAGACATATAGGTAAAGAAAATGGGCCTTTTTGCCGCAACAGTCAGCAGTAAGAATCCGGGCCAGCAGCACCGCAAGCCAGAGAACGCTCCAGACCCCAGACCGGGCCAACAACACCGGGGTGCCAGACGGAGAAGGTCCAGCCAGCATGCCTTCTCCAGATGGAGTCCTGGAGACACTGAGCTTCTACTAACACGGCTCTGGTATATGGGACTGGGACATCTCTCCAAACCGATTTCACTGTAAGCAGAATCTGTGATTTTAAAGAGAACACATAGGCTGAAAGTAAAAGGACAAATATGATAGCATGATAACCTTTCAAGAACTGTACTGCAAATCATAATGCCCATAAGGAAAGAGAGAAGAAGAGAAGAGAAAAGAAGAGGAGGGAAGGGGAGAGGAGGGGAGGAGAGGGGAGGGGAGGGGAGGAGAGGGGAGGAGAGGGAGGCAGGGTGTGGGGAGAGGGGCAGGAGGGAAACTGGGGACATTTGTGGTGGGTAATGTAAGCTGGTGAAGTGATGGGATGGGTGTTGGAACATTGTATGACTGAAACCAAATCATGAGCAACTTTGTAACTGTGCATCTCATGGTGAATCAATAATAAACAAACAGATAAATAATAAAAAAAGAAAAGAAAATGATGAGCCAAAATTTGTTGTGACTCTCTAAAAGCAAAATTACTCAACAAAATATTAACAAATCAAGTTAAACAATATTTTTAAAGTCTCAGACACTATGATCAAATGGAATTTATTCCAGGCATGAGAAGATGGTCTATTAGCTGCAAACAAATAATTATGATATGTTAAAATAAATAGATGAAGTACAAAATCATATCCTCATCTCAATCGATACAGGAAAAAAAGAACTCGAAAAAATTCAACATGAATTAATAATAAAAACTAAACAAAAAGGTAAGAGGGAATGTGCATTAACATAATAAGAACTATATATGAGAAGTCTATAACTAATGGTATACCAGAGCTTTTCCTTTATGATTAAGATTAAGAAAAGAATGCAATTACTCACAATTTTTGTTCAACAAAATATAGGAAATCCTAGCTAAAATAATTAGACAAAAAATATAGAAGTAAGCATCCAAACTGGAAAGAAATTAACAAACCTGTCTCTAATATTGATAACATAGCATCATACATAGAAAACCTTCTGTGGTATTATAATTTTATAACAAATACGTATATCACGTACCTTATTGTTACATTGTACAACTTTTTATTGTCACATTGTACAACTTAAAATGTTTGAATTCCTATATACACATTTCAATTTGTCTTTCCTTACCTCATAATTCATAGTTATGAGTCACTGTAAAGTCTATATCTGATTATTCCAACATCTGCGTCACTGATTGAGTTGGGCACATGTTGATTATTATTTCTTTTGGGGAAAATATATACATACTTTTCTGTTGTTCTTTTAATTTCATATAACTTTTAAAGTGTCCTTGGGTGTTGTTAGTTTCCTGGGTTTTTTCAAATGTGGTATTTTTTAAAGCAAACTTGGGTCTTGGGAATGCTATATAGATACTGAGTCCTACCATAATCCCCTGGAGAATACTGATAGCCTTGCTTTACTGGAAATCAACTATTTTAGTATCAGATTGCAAGTTCCATCTTGGCATCTGTGGGCTTGGTTTAATCTTATGTTCTGATGTCAAAAATTGTGTTGTGCTTGTTGAATCTGTTACTTCAATTAATACTTTAAAGATGAGTCCAGGACTTGATCAAATCCATAACTTGATTAAAAATTCCTTTTCCACTTTTTTCCCACTCTGAAAATCCCCCCTAAATGCCTTGCCACAGTGGCAGGGTGGGGTGGGGGGGAGATGGGATTGGGGAGGGTGGGAGGGACACTGGGTTTACGGGTGGTGGAGAATGGGCACTGGTGAAGGGATGGGTTCCAAACTTTGTATGAGGGAAGTATAAGCACAAAAGTGTATAAATCTGTAACTGTACCCTCACGGTGATTCTCTAATTAAAAATAAATAAATTTAAAAAAAAAAAAAGAAAATCCCCCTAATCAACCTGCCCCAAGGAACTCCTTTCCCTGATTCCTCTGAGTTGCTTTTCTAATAAGATTTTATCTTCCTGATACTGTCATCACTCTATCACTCTTCCACGATGAGTATCCAAACCTGGGAAAAAGCACTGTCACTGTCATCCCGCTGCTCATCGATTTGCTTGAGCGGGCACCAGTAACGTCTCCATTTTGAGACTTCTTGTTACTGTTACTGTTTTTGGCATATAGAATACACCACGGGTAGCTTGCCAGGCTCTGCTGTGTGGGTGAGATACTCTCAGTAGCTTGCCAGGCTCTCCAAGAGGGGTGGAGGAATCGAACCCGGGTCAGCTGCATACAAGGCAAACGCCCTACCAACTGTGCTATCGCTCCAGCCCAGGATAAAGCAATAAAAAGAAGATAAAGGGTAATCTTGCCATCATGTGGTCACTTGTCCAAGTTTTGGCCCTCCTTAACAATCTGCCTGCTTTTGTTTAATTTTCAGAATCCTCAAACAGTGTTTTGTTTTGTTTGTATTTTCTCCAGTATTTATAGTGGTAATCAGTGAGAGAAGATGGGTTGTATTGGGTTTACTTCTCTGTGCCAGAATCAAAATCTCAGTTGCTTCATAGGCTGAGAACTGGGACTAAATCATTGACATCCTAGTTATTTCCATTTTTTTTAAAAAACAGAAGTTTGTATGTATGTGTGGTTGTGCCTGCATGTGTATGGGTGGGTATGATTGCACTAAACATGACCAATGACCCATACACCAGTATATTTTCTAATCTCAGAGTGTTGTTGCAAGACTTCAGTAAAATAACAGAAATGAAGCATCCATTCCACTGTAAAATTGCAGACATAGGTAAAAAATTGTTACCTTCCCAATGATGAGTATGACAAACACTAAACTGCAACGAAAACTGTTTAACAACAATAAATACTATTATGGAAAGTTGAGACACTAAGACATATTCCTGGGATTTAATGGACACAAATTTATTCTTGTTTTCCTCTTTATCTTCTGTTTCTTCATTCTCTCATTTACTACTCCTTGTAAACAATAATCAACTGCATCACTGGAATAACACTGACCTCAGGCACACCTATAGCATTAACCAAAGAATCTATTTCCATAGTTCTGGCGCTCTCTAAAGCCTTCAGTCAACTCTGCCTGTTTTGCATCATTGTCACATACAATGGAATTGCCTGAAAGGAAACCACAAGAAAAACAATCACCTTCTCAATCCAAACTCACTTCAAAGTGAAGAAGTTCTTTATATTCAGCCAAGGTGCAATGTGAGCAGCACACAAGATCCCATGACAATTAATAGAAGATTAGTGAAACACAGGCTCCAAGACAAGAATTTAGGAGAAGTGGATGAAAGATAGGATGAGGGAGAGTAAGAAGAGACTGGGAGAGAGAAAGAAACTAAAGCTTCCCTGTATTTTAAAAGTGTAGGAAGAATTCTAGTCAAAACATAATCATTCAAATCCTTTTTAGTCTTGCAGCTGAAACAATATGACCCAAACCCACAGAAGTCAAAGCCATTTGCCATAAATAGAGGTGCCCCATCACCCCAGGTCACGCATAGAACTGCTTTCCTGAGATTCCTGTTTCTCTGAAACTCTGCAAGCAAGAATGTAAAGAGTATTTTAAAGTGAGAGTTGAAATACAGTCTGCATAGAATTTAAATGCCTCTAGCAGGCCTTATCCGTCAGCTTTTCTGGTCACCTGGTCTAACCAAGTATATATTCCAGAATTTATGCTCCTCGTCTTATTTTATTCACTTATTTAATAAAAGCAGAACAGACCAACCAAGAGAAAACCCTGCTTCGATATATAGCTCTGCTCTACTCTAAAACTTGCAGCCAGCTCTCTGCTTCCATTTTCTTATGGTGACATATGATGAAACCACCAAAAGGAAACTGTAGAAAAACAAAATAACCTTCTAAATCCCAACTCAAGTCAAAATGAAGAATTGCTCCAAATGTAGTGGAGAATACCAAAGTGAAAAATGTAAGTTGCACCATTATTTATAAACAATACATGAAAGATTTGTCCAACATTGTCTCCAAAATATAGAATTGGTAAGGGAACAGAAGGGGTGAAAATAAAGGTTCTCCCTTTTTTTATGCCCCAACAGCAGCAGTTGTAACCAGATTAGGGCTGAAGAACTTGCAGCTATGAGGTTAATTTAATACAATTCAACTGTTTAATTGTTTTTGTTGACTCTTTTGTTTCCTTTTATTGCAGGTCAGTAAAAGGATAGAGAAAGATTTTTTTAAAAATAAATAAATAAAACCATGTTTTGGAAAGTTTTATGGGAGGAGGAGGAAGAAGAAGAAGATGATGATGAAGGAGGAGGAGGAGGAAACAGTAGAAGAGGAGGAGAAAGAAGATGAAGAGGAGAAGGAAGACGAAGAAAAAAGAGGAGGACGAGAAGGAGGAGATGAAAGAAGAGTAAAGAAAGGAGGAGAAGGAAGATGAAGAGGAGGAGAAGGAGAAGAAGAAAGAAGGGGAGGAGAAGGAGAAGAAAGGAGGAGAGGAGGGAGATAAGGAAGAGGAGAAGAATAAAGAAGAGGAGGAGAGGAAGAAGAAGAAAAGGAGGAGGAGAAGGAAAAAGAAGAGGAGGAGAAGAAGAAAAAAGAAGAGGAGAAGGAAGATGAAGAGCAGGAGGAGAAGGAAAAGGAAGAAGAAGAAAGGAGAGGTGAAGGAAAAGAAGTAAGAAGAAAGAAAATGAAAAAAGAGGAAGATTGAGGAGGAGAAGAAGAAAGAAGAGGAGGAGGGTAGAAGAAGAAGAAGAAGAAGAAGAAGAAGAAGAAGAAGAAGAAGAAGAAGAAGAAGAAGAAGAAGAAGAAGAAGGAGGAGGAGGAGGAGGAGAAGGAGAAGAAGAAGAAGAAGAAAGAGAGAGAAAAAAGGAAGGGAGAAAAAGGAAGGAGAAGGAAGGAGGAGGAGGAGAGGAGAAGGAGAAGAGGAGAAGGAAAAGGAGAAGAAAAAGAAGAAGAACAAGGACAAGAGGAGGAGGAGGAGAGGAGGCGGAGATAAAGAAGGAGATAATACCTTCAGTGATCACTCAGGTCAAGCTCTACAAGGCACTTCTCAGGGGCATTTTTCAATTTCAGAGTGATGGTTTCCTTTGTCTACAGATGAGAAAGCCCAGGTTCAGAGAGTCCACATACCCTTCCCAAAGTCACAGAACAAGTGAGCAGAGGATTGACCTGTATTGCTAGGAAATGCCTTTCCAGTGCTCCTCCATAAAAAACTGTGTAGAGGCAACTGAATTCTGAACTGGTTATTTATTTACTAACTCGTTGAGTGACCAAAACAAGTCTCTTTATTCCCCAAAGACTAATTTTTCTAAAATAGAAACAGCCATTCCTTTCACTTCTTTCCAGACTGGCTTGCCTCTCGCTGCTGTTCAACCAATCCTTGTACTAACAAGGGTCCTTTTTCATATTTTTTCTCTTGAAAGTAACCTTTAGAATGATGTTATCAATCAAATGTGTCTATTTTGTGGAATAGCTTTTTCTTTTTCATTAGAATTGTATTTAACCCTCTATATAAATGATGGGTCTCATTCCCCTGACCCTGAAAGAGCCTCCAATGCGGCACCATTGGGAAGGATAGGTAAAGAGAAGCTTCTAAAATCTCAGGACTAGGACAAATGGAGATGTTACTGAGACTGCTCGAGAAATTCGACAATCAATGGGATGATGATGATGTTGTTGTTGTTGATGATGATGATGATGATGATGATCAGAGATAATCTCTTGAAGAAAGCAGAAATCACTCTATTTCAGAGAGGACTAGATATGAGGAATTTTGTCATGGGTGGTTAGGAGTACGAAAAGAACATTAAGCACAGTGAAGTAACACAGAATGCAGCAAAAGCGGGAGCTTATGATGGAAGAAAAAATGAGAGGAAGGGGCTCCGCTCCGGCCGGCCGGGTTTTCGGCCCGGGTGCCCATGTCTCTGCAGAGCCGGTGGATGTGGAACGAGCGGGAACCAGAGACAGCTTTAGGAATTGGGGTTCCAGCATCTGGCAGAATTTTCCCTGGACTTTATACAGAAATCCAAAACTGACTTAACATTTATAATTGTCAGCAATGTGAAACGGTTCCTTTTGAACAGGTCTGACTTGGGGGGGAAACTCCAAATAATAACAGTAAGTTTTTGTTGAAATATTGAAGGTTTTTAATGTAGCAGCCACCTCTGGACTGTGAACTAAGCAAAAGCCCCACGCTGGCCGACGCGGCGTGGCGTACACCATACTATGAGGCGCAGGAAGGGGGATGAGGGGGAAAAAGAAAAAAAAAGGGAAAAGGAAAAAGAAAAAAAAAAGAGAGAGTTATGTCAACTATAGTGAGTTTTGTGTTGAATTATGGAATGTAATCAAGGTAAAGAAAAAATGAAGTGAAATTCATTAGTTATACAGTAGGGGGTAGGGGGTGGGGGCGGGGGGGTATACTGGGGTTTCTGGTGGTGGAATATGGGCATTGGTGAAGGGATGGGTGTTTGAATATTGTATAACTGACATATAAACCTGCGAACTTTGTAACTTTCCACATGGTGATTTAATAAAAAGTTTAAAAAAAAAAAGAAAAAATGAGAGGAAAGGTTACCACTGGAACCCAAAAACTGGGACATTTCAATAGGAAATAGAACTACAGTGGAGACTTCATTGTGGCATGGGTTCATAGAGAGAACGTGTCTGTTAGCCGTCGGAGCCACTGGAGAATCACAGCTAGTGTAAGACAATGCAAAAAGAAGGGAAAGATTATTGGTTTCTCCCCCACCCCACTCTCTAGTCTTTCTCTGGTACTTCCTAATAAACCTGGAGAAAAAACTTCAATTAAAGCATAACAGTGAAAGGTAAGAAATGCTTTAAAAGCAAACATATAAATGACTCAACAACCCATTTCACTAGAAATAGTAATTAGAAGTTTTGATCAACATCACTTGTATCACTTGTAGTCCCGTTGATCTTCAATTTGCTCGAGCGGGCGCCAGTAACATCTCCATTTATCCCTGTCTTGAGCTAGTGTAGCCCAATGATACCTGCTCACTCCAGGAACAGAAAGAGCCTCAAATCATTCATTCAGAGATTAGACGAAGAAATATGACCATCTAGTTGGAGGGCAGCCATGAGGTCTTCTGATGTCCCCTAAAATCCAGTCTGTAACAGCTCTACTACAACAGTCATCTCTGAATCGCATTACATGACCGGCCCATCTGATTTTTGATGCCTTGGCAAACGAGACAGCATCCCTGATTTTTGACCGTCGACGGAGGTCAGAACTCCAGATTCCTTCTGTCACTTGAGTGAGACACGATATTCCCAGCATAGCTCTTTCGATTCCTCTTTGGGATACCCTAATAGCATTCTCATCCTGCTTGCATAGGGCCCAGGTCTCTGAGGCATATGTTAGTGCAGGAAGAACGGTGGAATCGAAAAGATGTGCCTGGAGTCGGAGATCCTTTGTCCTCTTAACCACTTCTTCGATGCTCTTGAATGCATTCCACCCTGATTTCTTCCTCCTATGTAGTTCTGGCACCAAGTCATTCCTCATGTTGATTTCTCGACCCAGGTACACATAGCTGCTGCATTCGGAGATGTTCCATTGAGAGCAAATGGAGCTTCAGGGACCAGTTTGTTTTTCATGAACATCGTCTTGTTGAGATTCAGCTGCAATCCGACCTTTCCACACTTGCTGTCAAAGTTGGCCAGCATTTGTGCCACTTGGCTAATGTCCGGTGTTATGAGAACGATGTCATCAGTGAAGCAGAGGTGGTGTAACTGCCTACTGTCTATCTTCACTCCCATTCCTTCCCATTCCAGTCATCGCATGATGTTCTCCAGGGTGGCACTGAAGAGTTTCGGTGAAATGGTACCACCTTGCTGCACCCCTCTCTTTACATCAATAATCACTTCCCTGTAGAATGGTGAGATCCTGGTGGTGAATCCACAATACGGCTCGCGGAGGATTTTGATATACTGAGTTTGAACGCCCTGATTGGCCAGGGCTTCAATGACCGCCTCAGTCTCAACAGAATTGAAGGCCTTCTTTAAGTCGATGAACGTTAGACAGAGTGGCATCTTGAACTCTCGCGAAACTTCAATGAGTTTGGTCACTGTGTGGATATGGTCTATCGTGCTGAATCCTCTGCAGAATCCGGCTTGCTCACATGGTTGTCCTTTGTCTAGTGTTCTGCCTATTCTGTTCAGTATGACACAAGTGAACAACTTGTAGACGACAGACAGCAGACAGATTAGGCGATAATTGCCGATGTCGTGGATGTCTCCCTTCTTGTACAACAGAATGGTCCTACTGGTTTTCCACTGGGACGGAACCTTGCATTCAGACAGGTAGCGTGTGAAGAGTCGGGCCAGTGTATTGATGAGTACTGGCAGCAGATTCTTCAGGTGTTCGGGTCTGACCTTTTCCGGACCAGGTGTTGTTCACGTCTTTACCAGCGAAATGGCGTGTTGGATTTCAGAAGGGAGAACCTCACGCACGAGTGAAGCCCCGCAAAGCCAGGTAAGCAGAACTTTACGACCTTAGCTCTAGGTTCAATGAGACCTGGAAACAAGATCCTCTGTCTGCCTCCTCCAATCCCCGGCATCTGAGGGAGGGGTCCAACCCAGACGCCCCACCCTACCCAAGATAAATACCTCACTGGCCGACCCCCACTACATTCACTACCCAGACACCGCCACCCTCCAGGTTGCTCTGCAGACTGCCCGGCCACTTTGCAGCTGCGCAACACACCATAAAATACTTAATACCAATTACTCCCATACCATATTTGATAGGGTTCACATTTAGTGTGAACCATGGTAACACCTCTAAGGGCGATTGAAGGCCGCCCTGAAAGCCTCCATCCCTCTCGGAGAGCCCGGCAAGCTACTGAGAGTATTGAGCCCGCACAGCAGAGCCTAGCAAGCTACCCGTCGCGTATTGGATATGCCAACAACAGTAACAACAATTGGCCTCATTCACTTGTCACCAAAAGAGCCCCCAATACAGCAGTGTTAAGAAAGATGAGCAAAGAGAGGCTGAAAAAATCTTGGGGACGAACTAGACTGCCCAAATGAAGAAAGACTAAGATGACTGTCTGTACTTTCAACGCATGGTCACTGGCATCAGAAGCATCCATCGAGGACCTGATGGTGCAAGTGCAGAAGATCAAGTACGACATCATTGGTCTGACCGAAACGAGGAGACATCAATCACATCACGCCATTTTCGACACTGGAGAAGAATTGTTCCTTGGAACATGCAACAACAGAGGCGTTGGTGGCCTTGGTGTCTTTGTCAACATGAACTTGGCCATGAGCATCGATTCATTCGAAGGCCTAACAACCTGAATTGGACGATTACGCTTGAATAGATGTGGCTCACTGCCTGCAGTTTCTATCTTCATCGTCTACGCACCAACTTCCAACTACGATGAAGAAGAAATTGAGAGGTTCTACATGGAACTGGAGAAGTTCTATAAAGAAGACCACACCTTCTACAAGATCACTGTTGGTGATTTTAATGACAAGATAGGTTCGAGAAGGTCCCCCAAGGAACTCCACATTGGGACATATGGCCTAGAATGGAACAATCAGGGTAAGAGACTATCTGAATTCATCATGTCGACCAAGACCATCATGGTAACTCACAGTTCCAGAAGGCTGAATCTAAACGCTGGACATGGGAGTCTTCTGGTGGACAGTTCCACAATGAAATTGGCCACATCATATTCAATCGAAGGTTTTGCCTGACCGATGTCGCTGTTGTCCCAAAATTCCAAACGGGATCGGACCACCGTCTCCTTCATGCGAAATTCTACTTCACAGAGCGGGGAGAAAAGTCTGCAAAACTTAAGTCTATGAAGACAACTCCCAGAATGACCACCAACTGGGAGCTCTTTGGCACTATTGCAGCAATGGGGGAAGATGCCGTCCTTGACAACATCGACAAGGAATATGATTTACTGGTTCAGCACTTCCATGTCTGTGCGAAGAATGCCGAGAGTGAGAAAGCCACAAACAGATGCCTGTCTTCGGAAACTCTCAAACTCATTTGTCAACGTGGTTTGGTGTGAGCTTTAGGTAACCACAAGCTAATGTCCAAGCTCACAAAGCTGTGCAGAGATGCGATAAAGGAAGACCTCAAAGAGAGAAGAGCAGCAGTGTTGGCCAGTGCAGCAGAAGCCGGGAAAAGTATTCACAACGCTCACCTGTCCTTCACCAACTACAAGACCAAGATGACTGCCCTCTGACGTCCTGATGGATCTATCACATCCTCCAGAAAGAGAAAATTAATGGAGAAAATTATTCACGACTTCTATTCGGATCTCTTTGACAGCCATGTCCACCTGCCCACATACCAAATTCCGCAGAATGGATATGTCGTTCCCAACGTTCTCCCTTCTGAAATCCAACATGCCATTTTGCTGGTTTGATCAACATATAACAACAAAATGACCAAAGAACTAGATAAAATCCTGACCAAAATATGAACAACTCAATATATCATTTACCACCTGAAGTTACAGTTCAGATTTAATGTATAATTTTTATTCGCTCCTGGAAACATTCATCTCCATACTCTGGATCCTTCGGGTGATCAGAAACACCTGTCAGTGTATCCCAAATCACGTTTCATCAACCGTCTTTATATTTTATTCTTATCAAGTAAAGGAATCTAGACTCAAAATACAAGAGGGGAAAATTGGATCCTAATTCTAGCTCTGCTTTGAAGTGAAATGACTAGTCCTCAGGAAATGACTTCCCTTTCTTTGTATTGCAGACTTCCCTGACAGCAAATGGGTACTCAGCAGCACTATGAGTCTCTAGAATGACTAATCATTCGGATTGCAAAGTCAATACTGGTGGAGGGATGGGTGTTTGATCATTGCATGATTGTAACCCAAACATGAAAGCTTGGAACTATCTCACAGTGGTTCGATAAAATTTTAAAAAAGTACTTATCTCTAGAATTACTAAATGAAGTTGTATAAACTTGCTCATTCTTCACACTGAAAATTTACCATATTTCAGAGTCTAATATGTGAAACTTTTACATGTCTAAAATGAGGTGCAACCAACCATAATACAACATAGTTTGGGGAGGGGATATTGCATATTTGTTTTTGGTTTTGATGCTGGGGATTGAGCCCAGGGTCTCACTGGTGGGAGAAAGGCATTCTACCACTGAACCAAATATCAGCACTATCTTTTAGCTGGTAGCTATGGTCATATGTGTCATTTTAACAAGTCTTTAATCACCAAAAATGCTAAATTAAATGCCACTGTGGAGTATTTTGTATGTTTAAAGGGCAACATCAGCTAATTTTAAGAAAAGGAGGTTATCATAGATAATCTGGTTAGGACTGATTCAATCTGGTAAAAGACCTTAAAAACAAAGGCTTCCGTAATGAAAAAGGAATTTAGTCTGCAGACAACAGTTTTAGATCATGTTCAAAACTTGCAGTCTGCCCTTACTGCCCTATATATCTGAGAATTGCCCATCTAGTCCACATAATCATGTAAGCCAACATCTAGTAAATAATCTCATTATATATTTTATTTATAAGAACTATATGTGTGAAATAATATTCCAGTTCATTATTTTATATATCAAGTAAATTTTACTATTGTGTATATGCCTATACATATATCTCCTACTTGTTCTCTTTCTTTTGTTGAACACTGATAATTTTAGTCGATAATTCATAAAATAATTATTTTTCCTTGGTTATGATATAAGAATAGCTACATTTTATCCATAACCCATCTGATTATTCCTATAAGACTCTAGCCTAAGATGAAAACTAGACAAATAAAGCAATAACTGCTATTCTAATTCAACAAATAAGACCTGACACAATAATTATAGCAGTCCTTTGAACCAACTGTTTTATATTTGGATAAAACATCACCATCCCCGTACTCTATTGTAATATATAGGCTGATTGAAGGGGACACAAATAATACATTAATAGATGTTGACAATTCTGTAAGTATAATAGAAGAGGAATGGGTCTCATTCAAGCTGTAGAGGATCACCTAGACTCCTGCTGCTTCTTTGCTGCAGAATGGTTGAACTTAAATTCTCCCTGAACTGGTGACCACAAAGTATAAACAGTCTGCCTGGCCATTTGAGGTCACATGCTGATGCCAATTCTAAAATCCAAGACCAAAGGTATTCATTCTCATCTCGAAGTCCTTACCCAAAATAAAATATGTCATTTATCAGGGCTTCTACTTGTTCACTAGGGGTATCCTCAACATCTCCCACCCTTCCTGCGAATTATAAAATTGAAGAGACTTCTACATACTCTGCACAGGCTGAAAAGGCCATGCACCATCTGCATTTGCTCTCATGCCTTGATGGAAATGATATAATCCCACAACTACAATATGTCTGCAGTCCTTCACCTCTTACTACACTTGTCCAAAGGAGTAAGGGTTTCTTTGGGGCCTCATACCAATATGAATGATATTTTATATAGACATTCTCCTTTTCCTATTCCACTTTTGGCCCTAAGAGATAAAGAAATGTAAGAACCCTGACAACTGACCTTCTCTTTATCATGTGATCCTCTTAGATATGAGTATAGATATTTTGTATTACTACAATTATTGGACTGGAGCGATAGCACAGCAGGTAGGGTGTTTACCTTGCACGTGGCTGACCCAGGTTCTATTACTCTGCCCCTCTCGACAGCCTGGCAAGCTATGGAAAGTATCTCGCCCTCACTGCAGAGCCTGGCAAGCTACCCGTGGCATATTCAATATACCAAAAAACAGTAACAAGTCTCACAATGGAGACGTTCCTGGTGCCGGCTCAAGAGGGATGACAGTGACAGTGACAGTGACTATAATTACTGTGTTGGCATATGGTGCCACCAGTCGGTCAACCTGTACCTGTGGTGCGAGTGCATCAGCACCCTGATGATGCCTTCAGACATCCAGATACCCCAAAATTGCTGCTGTGCCTTTGGCCAGACCACAACAACTTGGGGCCAAGTTTACCAAGAAATTAAACGGCCAAAGGTTAGGTATGTGAGAGACACACCCATAAACCAGCTTATATAGTTCAGCTATATAAGCTCAAAGCCTCTGCCCCTCTTGGAGAGCCTGGAAAGCTACCGAGGATATCCTGTCCATAGGACAGAGCCTGGCAAGCTACCTGTGACGTATTCGATATGCCAAA
This sequence comes from Sorex araneus, assembly GCF_027595985.1. Classification (NCBI taxonomy): domain Eukaryota; kingdom Metazoa; phylum Chordata; class Mammalia; order Eulipotyphla; family Soricidae; genus Sorex; species Sorex araneus. The sequence continues at coordinate 223,751,990 of NC_073302.1, forward strand.
AACAGTAACAACGTACTCTTCATTTTCCTGGAGCAAGCAGATGCCATTAGGCTACACTAGCACGCGACAGGGATGAATGGAGATGTTACTGGCGCCTACTCGAGCAATCAATGAGCAACAGGATGACAGTGACAGTGATACAGTGATAATTATTGTAGTTATATATAATTTAAAGTTATAATTAATGTTAATATTATAATTGACAACATACAATTATTGCTACTGATAAAAATATTCCTCATTTCAGCTAGGAAATTTGAAATTTCTTCTTTGTTTTCTAATAATATGAGAAATTTTTAACATCATTTGGCCAAATTTGTGTGACATCATGGAAGAATGAGTTCAATCTAATTTTCAGTATGACATTTGAAATAGAATATGTATGTGGTTCATTTTTAAAAACATTTAAGACATTAGATATTTTTTTAGAATTTCAGAAAACTCTGTAAGTAGGAAGAAATGACGGAACTTTGAATTGCCCTGAAGGAAACTAAGTTAGAGCATGCATTGGGACTTTTAAAATTAAAAGAAAACATACTTCCTGAACCTGATGATTCTTAACAAAAGCTGGAAAGGATAAATTAATCAAAACTCCAAATGTTAGCATTGCTAAGGACCATAATACAAGGCCCGAGCCCGTCTGACACCCGCTCTAACCCAAGTCTGTCTCCACTGCAGTTGCCGTAGCCGGCACATGCTACAGACCTGCTCAGCACAGCAGGCTGGCTTAATTACTCTTCTTACCAACTGGAGAGAGACATATTTCAGACTCTGTGATACTCTGTGGATTTTTCTATTCAGTAATTGGGCTTAGAATAGAGAATCTATTTTGGCTGGATATGGGGAACCCCTGAAAGATTTCTAGAAGTTTTGTTTCTAAAAAGACAGTATATGGGGAAAAGCTTCAGTAAGGCGTTTTGGTGACCCCAGTGGTTAGTCTGCCCCAGAGGCCTACACAAGGAAATTTGTTAATACTCTCAAGGGGCAAATTGCCATGGTTGTGTACATATCTTAGTTTTCTAGATGAATAAAGTTTAAAATTCACTAGCTTTTAAAAAAGTTCAATGCATTCTAAGTGGATATTAATTTTGTTGAAAGCTCTTTTTTTATAATCATGAGTGACCTGAAGACATCTAAAGACCTATCCCAATTCACATTTCCCATCATTCTAATTGATCTCTGATCAACATGCTGTATGTACGGGTCCACTGCTGGATTTATTTAAGCTCATTAAAAAGTACTAACTCTACCACTGAGAGAAAAATAGTCTGTTACTGGCTTCCTGAAATAACTGCTATTAGCCACTTATTATGAAACTTTCTTGTGGTTTCTCAGTTCAATCTTATTACTAGGTGGGAAGTAACTAAAATATTGGTTGATGTGAATGTCCAACAGTCAGAAATTGCAGGCAATCATTTATGTAGCATACATTATGTGTTTGGCACATCACTCAATCTGTGCAAAAATGAATAAGACAGTTACTATTAAGTAGCAACCCTAAAGCCTCAAAATCTAGGGAAGTGGCCCTTATTCAGACTAGCTAGCTTAAGAGAAGACTTTCTGAAGAAAATGATGGCCTATCCAGTAAGAGTCAGCCAAGTAAAAAAAAACAAAAGGGCTTTTTAAAGAGTATCACTGTATCACTGTCTCCCATTGCTCATTGATTTGCTCAAGCAGGCACCAGTAACGTTTCCATTGTGAGACTTGTTGTTACTGTTTTTGGCACATCAATACCTACAGGTAGCTTGCCAGGCTTGGTGAGAAATATAGAGAAGCACAACATGTGAAGGTATCACTAGATTATACCATGTCAAATGAGAAGCAGGGAGGGGCAGTCAATGAGGGTGGGGAGAGAGAATGCAATGCACAAGGTGTTCAAAAGCCATTGCTTTGGAACTTGGGGGACCCCGGGACCTTAATTGAGAAGGTAACAATGTTATAGCTGCATTTAGGTAGAATAATCAACCCATGCTGCCAAAGAGCGAAAACTAAAGATTTCTAAATAAAAATGTTATTTCAATACTAAAATTATACTCATAAATATTGCTCATACTTAACTTTAAAATTCCACACAGATTAAATTTTAGTTAAATGAACGATATCAGAGATCAAACACACTTACTAGCACTAATGCACACAATAGGGAGACATGAAAAGCAGCTACTCCCATTAGTCTTCTGCTCTCTGCTTCCCACTTCATTGACCGCTCCCAGGAGGGTATGGAGGTAGTGGTGGGGAGGAGTTATTGAAACACAGCTCTGCCTTGTTTAACTTTTAAAGAAATATATAATTATATATGTATAAGAACTCATGGTTAAAGAAATGAACATCAAAACAACACTGAGATTTAATCTCATGCCAATGAGAATGGCATTTATCAAAAAGTCTGGAAGCAGCCAGTGTTGGTGGGGTTGTGGTGAAAAGGACCCCTCATCCACTGCTGGTGGGGACATCATCTGGTTTAATCTCTATGGAAAGCAACATGAAGAGCTCTCAAAAAAAGAAATATAACCAGTAATACCGTTTCTTGGCATCCATCTCCAAAACACAGTCACATTAATCCAAAAGGATATATGCATGCCTCTGTTTATCACTGCACTTAATATAATAGACACTATATTGAAACTGTAGGATATCATTGGTGTCCTTTATCCCTTGCCACAGAGTTTGGGCTTATCTGGTAATAATCTCTAAACTGTTCTAGACTACATTGGTATGTCCTGCTCCCCTTGCCACTAGGAGCTTAGGTATGTCAGTCACACCCATCAAAGTGCTCCCAAGTCACTCCCACTCCTTTGTCTATATGTAATCACTTCTATGCTCCCTTCCCCAATTAGTTAATCAGCTCTTTCCCTAATCAGACTCTGTTAATTTGTAAGGTCAGACCTTGCTAGGACAATGAACTTGTATTGTAAATTAATATTGCCTTTTCTCCTCTCCTTGTGTCTTTTGAATAGTTTACTTAAAAGCAATGTCCTTTTATATGGACAAAGAAAGACAATTGTTAATATGCTTTGGTAAAATGGGATTTAATTGGCTTCAAATATTATTCACTCCCAGGCATCTGCTTTCTCAACTTAAGCTTCAGCTGCCCTTACTTCCTAGCACCCCCAAAAGCAGGGTCCCGACGAGGGACGGGACGGACCCAGGGCAAGCGGTGAGTTATGTGCTACCCTGGCATCGAGATGGGCCTGGCCAAAGCGCCTAATGCTTAACTATAAGTTAAGAGCTTGGTCATGGGCATGTCATGTCATGATCCAAAAGCAACAACAAGACTAGGACCCTGCTAGGGATAGGAAAGACTAATCTGGCCTGAGCACTGTAGTCTGAGATCGAGATGACCCCAGGAGAGCAATTCTATAAGCTTAATGCGTCTCTTGTTATGTCCATACAAAATGATTAATAATATGAATACTTATATGTTAGTTGGACAAGGAGAAGAGAAACACACCCATGGGATTCCGCTCTTGGGCGGGTGTCCTGCTGAAAGAGTATCTGTCCTAGAAGAAGCATCCCCTAAGGGATAGAACTTTACCCCCTATTGATTGTAACCACACCTATGTGTAAGCACCAACCCCTCATTCTTAGGGATTTAACTAGGCTAGGAGAGTGGGCTGGGGGTCAGTCCCAGGGCCAGTTTCAGGGCCAGTCCCAGTGCGAGTCTCAGAGTGAGATCTGGAGAAGCTAGACCAAGATCCAGATCCAGAGGAGAAGGAGAATGAAGTAGGATGGGGGAGGAAGAAGCAGGAGGAAAATCAGAGGAGAATGAGGATGGGAATGGAATAAACTGCAACTGAGACCAATCAGCCTGGCTCCATTCCTTCCTTCGCCTGCCTCATCATCGCCATCAACCTCCCTGGGGTGGGGAAGCGGCTGGAGACTAGCGAACGCGGGCAGCGGGAGAGACAGCACTGCTGCCCTGTGCCCAATGCCTGGTGTGGTGAGGTGCTCCCCTCCCCGCCACCTTGCCATTTCTATTTTGTGTTTTTACACAGAAACAACCTATGTGCCCAACTACAGATGAATGGATCAAGAAGCTGTGGTGTATATATACACACAATGGAATACTATACAATTCTAAGAAAGAATAAAATCATGCAAGTTGTCTCAACATGGATGGAACTAGAGGATACCATCCTGAGTGAAGATAGTCAGAAGGAAAGAGCGGATAGAGTATATCTAATCGCCCATGTGTGGTACTTAAAGATACATAGCAAAATAGCAATAGAAGAAGAGCTGATTCACACAATTGAGGTGGTGGAGAGGGGATGAAAGGGATGGGTATTGGTGTCATTGAGGGAGGAGAGAAGGTGCACTGGTGATGGGTGTCATATTAGAATTTTGTGATGAGAAACCATCATGAAAAGTATTGTAAACCAGGGCTGGAGCAATAGCACAGCGGGTAGGGCATTTGCCTTGCGGCCAACCCGGTTTCAAATCCCAGCATCCTATATGGTCCCCTGAGCATTGCCAGGAGTAATTCCTGAGTTTAGAGCCAGGAGTAACCCCTGTGCATTGCCAGGTGTGACCCAAAAAGCAAAAAAAATAAAAAAATAAAATAAAAAGTATTGTAAACCAAAGAAACTCATTTTTTTTGGTGTTTTGTTGTTGTTGTTTTTGGGTAACACCCGGTTGTGCATAGGGGTTACTCCTGGGTCTGCACTCAGGAATTACCCCTGTAGGTGCTCAGGGGACCATATAAGATGCTGGGAATGGAACCCAGGTTGGCTGAGTACAAGGCACACACCCTCTCCACTGTGCTATAGTTCCAGCCCCAGAGAACCTCATTTTTTAAGTTTTATAAATAAATTCATAAATAAAAATACATGTGACATCAAAAAGAAAAGAAATATATCTGGAAATTCTCATTTATTATATCCCTCTAAATAAACCAATACATACATAGAAACCTATCCTTGAAGAAATAAATGTGGAAAATCTTACCATTATTTAATTGATGAAAAACTGCCTCTAGATTTTTCAAACTGATCCCGTCACCATGGATTGGTGAAGAACGAGAAAACTAAAGTGCAAGTTACTATCAGGATGACTGCTCTCATTATGGATCATATTTTTTTTCTTTTTGGGTCACACACAGTGATGCTCAGGGGTTACTCCTGGCTCTGCACTCAGGAATTACTCCTGGCAGTGTTTGGGGGACCATATGGGATGCCGGGGATCGAACCCAGGTTGGCCGCATGCAAGGCAAACGCCCTACCCGCTGTGCTATCGCTCCGGCCCCTATGGATCATATTTTGATGCTCAAGGAAGTATTCACAGTCTTGCAGATGGCCTACAGCTGAAAGACCTGGACTCCCAAGTCTCTGAGACATACCGGACTATTTGTGAGGTCCCCTGTCTAAGACAGTATAAATGAAACTCCTGCTCTGCTCATTCTTAGTTCTTTTAAATAAATTTCTTCTTTTCACTAGACATTCTTTGATTCTTTTATCCTTCTGGCCTACCCTTGAATAGACAGTACTGTTGATACTGTTGATAGAGTTCATTTTCTAGCACTCATTATAAATCACATGTGACGTCCTTCTTAATTCAACATTTTAAAGTTTGTTCCAGGCACATGAGAAAATGTTCCACATTGCCAGTCATCAGGGAGATGCAAATCAAAACAGCAATGAGATATCATCTCACACCACAGAGACTGGCACACATTCAAAAGAACAAAAACAACTAGTGCTGGCGTGGATGTGGGGGAAAAGGGACGTTCTTTCACTGTTGGTGGGAATGCCAACTGGTCCAGCCTTTCTGGAAAACAATATGGACAGTCCTTCAAAAACTAGAAATTGAGCTTCCATATGACCCTGCAATACCACTTCTGGGAATATATCCCGAGGATGAAAAAAAGCACAGTAGAAATGATATCTGTACCTATATGTTCACTGCAGCACTGTTCACAATAGCCAAAATCTGGAAACAACCCAAGTGCCCTAGAACAGATGACTGGTTAAAGAAACTTTAGTACATCTACACAATGGAATACTATGCAGCTGTTAGGAGAGATGAAGTCATGAAATTTGCTAATAAATGGATAGACATGGAGAGTATCATGCTAAGTGAAATGGGTCAGAAAGAGAGAGACAGACATAGAAGGACTGCACTCATTTGTGAAGTATAAAATAACATCACATGAGGCTGACACCCAAGGACAGTAGATACAAGGGCCAGAAATATTTCTCCATAGCTGGAAGCCTGCCTCATGAGTAGAGATGAGAAGGCAGCTGGAATAGAGAAGGGATCACTAAGGAAATGATGGTTGGAGGGATCAGTCAGGATGGGAGATGTTTGCTGAAAGTAGATAATGGACCAAACATGATAACCTCTCAGTATCTGTATTGCAAACCATACTGCCCAAAAGTAGAGAGTATGGGAAATATTGTCTGACATAGAGGCAGTGGGAGGGTGGGAAAGGGGGGGGGTATTGGTGGTGGGAAATGTGCACTGGTGGAGGCATGGGTGTTTGATCATTGTGTGATTGTAACCCAAACATGAAAGCTTGGAACTATCTCATGGTGATTCAATAATTTTTTTAATTTTAAATAAATAAATAAAGTTTTTTCAAAGTATCTGAGTCTAGTTTTCCATGTTAACTCAAATGAGTACACACATGAATAAAACTTTCTTCTTTCAAAATCAAACTAACTTCTATTTCCTTATAATTCTGTCCAAAGCCACAAAACAAACAAACAACCAAAAACACCTCTAAATGGAGAAACTGAAAAGAAAAAGGAAAAACAGCAGTTTTGTTGGCTAAAGTAATGTAACAATTTTCAAATGCTTCCTAAGACTCACCTTAACTTGTTTTACTGTAAAATCAAGTCAAACAAAAAGAAATCTACTTTGGTAATATGGACATCAACTAAAGACAAATATTTTATCCTTCTTTATCCTTCTTTTTACATGAAGATACTTATTAACATGGAACTATGAGAAGACTTCAAATTCTGCTACTCTAACATAGTCCAAACAGCTGCCTATCAGAATACTTAGGCTAACCTGCATTTTGACCCCAAGTGGATCTTTTACCAAAGATAACAAAATTTTACAAGAGCTCTTCTAGGCACAGAAGGAAACCAGCCAGCTATATAAAGGAGGATTTGCCGGCATGACTTTGCAGGGAGCTAAAGCTACCACAGGCTGTCATTGACTGAGCTGTGGATATGGACAAGGTATCTCCTGTGTCCATCTCCACAAAGGAGGTTTGGACAAGCCATCCTTTTTTTGTTTATTTCTATTTCCATTGAGGCAGCATGAATTCTAATACTGTTAATGATAGTTTTATGCATTCATCTGTTCAACACCACACTCCCCACCAGAGTGCCCACTTTCCTCCTTAACTATCTGACCTCTTCTATTCACCTTCTCTCCCTAGCCCCAGTAATCTCAGTTCTGCTGACCAGTTCTACAATTCCATTACCTTTGTCATTTGTTTCTCCCTTATTATGCTTCTTAATGTCCTACATTTTAAAAAATCATTCTAGGGGGGTAAAGAGATAATACAGCAGAGATAATAACACACCTTGCATGTGGCAGACCAGAGTTCAATCCTTAGCTCAGCATATGATCCCCCAAGATCCATCAGGAACGATCGCTGAACACAGAGCCAGGAGTAAGTCCTGAAAACCACTGGGTGTAGCCAAACAGAAAAAAGATCATTCTGAATTTGGACAGGCCATTTTTAAGGCTACATCTCCTAAGGGAGATCAAATGCTCCCTTAGAACCACAGCAAGATTCTTCATCTGAAAATGTCTAGGACAAATTATATGTAAAGGGAAGAAAATTAGAAGATAGGCCAAAGATAATCAGAAGAAAGTAAACAGTAGAGGTGAATGAGCTCAGGTGGAAAGTTACCTGAGAAAGCAGAAATACAAGACAGCAGTGAATGAGAATGCGAAGAGGGAAGAGATAATGAAAATTTTTAAATGACAGGGGGTAGAGATGGAACAAAAAAAAAAGAAAATGAAATGTGATAATGAGATCAAAGTTGAAACAAAAGCCCTCCCAGGCACAGTGCTGGCAAGCATGCCACAGGATAGCAGTAAAAACAAAACAAAACAAAAAAAAAAAACAAAAACTAAACTAAAAGCGTCACAGAGACTCTCTTTCTTTTCACTTTCTTCTCTCTTTTTCTCTCTCTTCTCTATCCACTCCCATTTCAGTTCTCCCTCTTCCCTCCTATTATTTCTTTTATTTGAGAGGAGGAGGCTAAGCCTTTAGGACCTATCTGGTGCTACTCGGGGTCTACACCTGGCTCTGTGCTTGCTCAGGAAACCAAAAATAGGACTGGGGTTTGAACCAGATTCAATCTCGTGCAAGCAGAGGGCCTCAATTGCTGTAGTATTCCCCTGGCATTATCTTATCTAAAAATACAATGTGTAATTAAAACAGCATGGTATTGAACTAGAAACAGACCTGCATACCAATGGAACAGAATTAAATATTGTGTCACAGACTCTCAAATATATGATCACTTAATCTTTGATAAAGGAACAAGAAATATGAAGTGGAACAAGGAATGCCTCTTCAACAAATAATGCTGTGTAAACTGGATAGCTACCTGCAAAAAAAAAAAAAATGAACTCTGACCTCAGTCTAATGCCAGGCACAAAAGTCAGATCGAAGTGGATTAAAGACCTCAGTATCAGACCTGAATCCATAAGGTATATGGAGGAAAATGTAGGCAGAACCCTCATGACATTGAAACTAAAAGCATCTTTAAGGATGAAACACCATTGACCAGGCAAGTGGAAACAGACATAAATAAATGGGACTACATCAAACTAAGAAGCCTCTGCATCTCAAAAGAAACAGTGACCAAAATACAGAGAGAGCCCACAGAATGGGAAAGAATATTTACCCAAAACTCATCTGATAAGGGATTAATATCCAGGATATACAAGACACTAGTAGAATTGTGCAAGAAAACAACCTCCAACCCCATCAAAAAATGGGGAGAAGAAATGAATAGAAGCTTCCTCAAAAAAAAGAAATAAAAGTAGCCAAAGGCACATAAAAAAATGCTCTACATCACTAATCATCAGGGAGATGCAAATCAAAATAACAATTAGATATTATCTCACATCACAGAGACTGGCACACATCAAAAAGAACAAGAAAAAATAGTGCTGGCACACATGTGGGGAGAAAGGGACTCTCTTTCACTGTTGGTGGGAATGATGACTGGTCCAGCCTTTCTGGAAAACAATATGGGCATTACTCAAAAAGCTGAAAATTCAGCTTCCATCTGACCCAGCAATACCACTTCTGGGAATATATCAGGGGGTACAAAAAAGCACAGTTAAAATGACATCTGCACCTGTATGTACATTGCAGCACTGTTCACAATAGCCAGAATCTGGAAACAATTCAAGTGCCCAAGAACAAACAACTTGTTAATGAAACTGCAGTACATCTACATAATAGTATACTATGTAGCTATTAGGAAAGATGAAGTCATGAAATTTGCTTATAAGTGGATGGACTTGGAGAGTATCATGCTAAATGAAATGCGTCAGAAAGAGAGGGACAAACCGAATGATTACACTCATTTGTGGAATATAAAATAACATAATATGATACTAACATCCCAGGACAGTAGAAATAACGGCCACACATCCCAAAAAACAAAAGCAACTGGTGTTGACGTGGATGTGGGGAGAAAGGGACTCTCCTTCAATGCTGGTTGGAATGCTGACTGGCTCAGCCCTTTTGGAAAACAATATGGACAATTCGCAAAAAGTTAGAAATTGAGCTTCCATTTGACGCAGCAATACTACTCCTGGGAATATATCCCGGAGAGGCAAAAAGGTATAGTAGAGATGACATCTGCATTTCTATGTTCATTGCCGCACTGTTTACAATAGCCACAATATGGAAAAAAACAGAGTGCCCAAAAACAGATGACTGGTTAAAGAAACTCTGGTATATCTACACAATGGAATACTATGTAGCTGTCAGAAAACATGAAGTCATGAAATTTGCATCTAAGTGGATCAACATGGAAAGTATCATGCTCAGTGAAATGAGTCAGAAAGAAAGAGACAGACATAAAAAGATTGCACTCATATGTGGAATATAAAGTAGCTGAGAGGTACAAGCTTACAATGATGCAATTTCTGGCAGATATTTCTCTGGACTTAGTTACTAAAATACAGAAATCCAAAACCGTGTGGCCGCCAGTGTGGCCACTTGACCTCATATCTCTTCATCCTCAGCAGTGGAAAACAAATTATCAAATGCTTCCTTTTCAGCAGGTCAACTTTAGGGGGAAGAAACTCCAAACAATAATAGTTAGTTTTTTGTTGATATATTGAATGTAATCAAAGTAAAGGGAAAGTAAAGTGAAATTTACGAGTTACACATGCAGGGTTGGGGGCTGGGGTGGTGGGGGGGAGGTATACTGTGATTCTTGGTGGTGGAATATGTGCACTGGTGAAGGGATGGGTGTTCAAGTATTGTATAACTGAGACTTAAACCTGAAACCTTTGTAACTTTCCACATGGTGATTCAATAAAAGAATAAATTAATTAAATAAATAAATGAATAAATAAAGGCAACAAATTGGACAGGAAAAAAAAAGAATAAATTTTAAAAAGAAATAACAGCCAGGAAAATTGCTTCACGGTTGGAAGTGTGCCTCATGAGCTGGGGGAGAAGGCACCTGGAATAAAGAAGGGATCACTAAGTCAATGATGGTTGGAGGGTTCTCTCTTGATGGCCGATATGTGCTGAAACTAGATAAAGGACCAAACATGATGTCCTCTCAGTGTCTATATTGCAAACCATAATGCCCGAAAGTAGAGAGAAGGAAATTTTCTGCTGTAGAAGCAGGAGGTGGGGTTGGGTAGTGGTGGCAGGAAGGATACTGGGGACATAGGTGGTGGAAACCGTACACTGGCAGATGGACGGGTATTTGATCGTTGTAAGACTGAAACTCAATTATGAAAGCTATATAACTGTATCTGACAGTGGTTCAACTAAAAAAAAGAAAAAAAAATTCAAATAAACTTGTACAAGTTAATGAGTGAAAAAGAAAGAAGTTGTGGTAAATATACATGACAGAATACTATGGAGCTATAAAAATTGTGAAATATTGTTGGTCACTGCAACAGACGCGGAGCTGGAAGATGTCACATGAAGCACAATCATTCAGAGGAAGAAGGATAGGGGCTGGAGTAATAGCACAGTGGGTATGGCGTTTGCCTTGCATGCAGCTGACCTGGGTTTAATTCCCAGCATCCCATATGGTCCCCCGAGCACCGTCAGGAATAATTCCTGAGTGCAAAGCCACAAGTAATATAACCCCTGTGCATCACCTGATGTGACCCAAAAAGAAAAAAAAGTTAACTTTATTCAAATTACTTACTCAAATTTTATCTTGCTAAGTAAAGTCTGTAGGGAGGGAAAGAAAGCTGGTTAGTAAGCTTTTATGTCATAAAATGATTGCTTTCATTTGTGGAATATAGAAAACATCATAGAGCCTATTAGCCAAGGACAGGAGAGGATTTGTCCACAGTTGAAAGCCTGTCTCAAGTGCTGAGGTAGAAAGCAATTGGGGTAGAGAAAGGACATCATGACAAAGATTGCTGGAAATGATCACCTTGGATGGGAACTGCGTGCTGAAAGTAGGTAAAGGAACAAACATGATAACCTTTCAGTATTTGTGCTGTAGACCATAGTACCCACAAGGAGAGACAGAGAGAGAGAGAGACAGAGACACACATAGAGAGAGACAGAGACACACAGAGAGAGAGAGAGAGAGAGAGAGAGAGAGAGAGAGAGAGAGAGAGAGAGAGAGAGAGAAGGAAAGTGCCTGCCATTGAGCCATAGCAGCAGGCTGAGGGCAGGGGGCGGTGGTGGGTGGTGGGAGGGAAACTGGGGTCGTTGGTGGTGGGAAATGGACTCTGGTGGAGAGAGGGGTGTTGGATCATTGTATGACTGAATCCCGGTCATGAACAGTTTTGTAACTGTGAATCTCACGATAACTTAATTTTAAAAATTAAAATTAAAAAAATAATTTTTTAAATAAGCTTTTATGTCAGTCTTTATAGTCTCCTAACATAAACAGACTCACTTGAACTTCTAAACACTGTTTCTTCTGGGGGATGCTTTATTCTATAATAAATATGTAAGTCTGAACTCTGCATTTAGTGACTCAGGTTAGTATTCTTATAGTTTTCCCAGTGTTTAGTTAGCAACTCTTGTAATTATTCATGGAGAAATCTGTATCTCTATATCATGCACATCCTTAAAAGGTCATTGCCTGTCTTCGTATACTTTTGTGCAGCTATTGCCCATAATCAGGCCTCACACCTCACAGCCTTCACCTTACCCACTAAAAAATGATTGAACATTTTAAAATGTTGATAAGGAACAAATTGCAAACTGTTCAGAAGCTTTCATTGCACATTTCAAACCCTCATTACAACTGAAAGATTAACCTCCTCTCTCCAGCCAGGAGCAGATGGGAAAATAAAGGTGATGAAAGGCATGTGTTTTATGGACTGTCACTGTGAGTGTTCAAAATCTGAAAATACTAAGTACTTGCTCTGCAGTCAGGACAAGGGAGCCAGACTGGGGACAGTCATCAGGAAAGGCTATGGCAGCTCACTCTGTTACTTCACCCAGAAAGCAATCCCTTGGGAGGCAAGGAAGTCTATCCTTCACAAATGGTGGGGACAAGATGCAAAGGCATCTGGGAAACAAAAAGCACTTACCACTGACCCCCTCCCCAGATTGTGCAAACTGGCCTACCTCTTCAGGAAATCCCTAATTTCATTACTTCTATTCCATCCATCCCTGTACCCTCCTTTACAAACTCCCAAATAAAACATCCACACAACTTCCTCTGCAAATGCAGTGCAAAAATGGGAGTCATCTGGACTGATAAAATATTAGGTTTAAATAGTTTTTGGACAAAATCTCCTCATTCCTTTTCTCTAGGGAGACCCTTATCTAGGTTTTAAAGAAATTTTGATTTGAATTTGATCGAAGCAAGATAAAAACTAGCAGCTACATAGCTTTCTATCACCAAGTTAATAGTAAAAAATGTACTGGGACAAGTTGTAGATCTATTAGAATAAATGACTAGTTTCACTGACACACTCAAAATAAATAGGTGTCAATCATAAAGGTAATTAAATAATTCAGTGGAAAAAGTAAATGTTGAAACAATTATCCACATATTTTAAAGCTTTATGAAAATATTATGGAAAAGGAAAGGGAGGAAGCTGCTATAAATAGAACAGAGGGATTTTCATGTCTTTTTTTTGTCTCAATCCCTTTTATGCCTCATCCTGTATGACTATCCTAACAGCCTGGCAGTTCAAATAATTCTTTTTGGAGATATGGGTGAGGTAACAGGAGTTGATAGATATCAAGTTACTTGCCTCTAATTACAGCGTCTATTGGTGGGTGAGTTAGCATTCCTTTATAAAAATATGAATCACCATGAGATACAGTTACAGACTTACAAACTTTTGTGATTACATTTCAGTCACACAGTGTTCAAATCCCTCCTTCCGTTCCCATTAGCCCATTCTCCAACAATAATGTCCCCAATATCCCTCCCACCACCCCACCCTATTCCCCATCCCCCCAACCTCACCCACTCCCACCCCTGCCTCTGTGGAATATGCCTACATTCCCTTTTACTCTCTCTCCTTTCGAGTGCTATAGTTTGCAATACAGGTAGTAAGTGGCCAGTATGTTTGGTCCATAGTCTACTTTCAGCATGCATCTCCCATCTCCACTGAATCCTCCAAGCATCATTTGGTTAGTGGTCCCTTCTCTATCCTAGCTGCCTTTTCCCCAGGATGTGAGGCCAGCTTCCATAGCATTCCTTTTAAGATCTGTGCAACTCCCAAATAGTCCACAGTTCTGTAGCTGAGTGATAGCCTCTGTAGAAGCCACAAGTCTGCAGCCTTCACTGCCCTCATGCAGCCCTGGCCTGCACCCTTCCTAAAGCAATCTAGGAAGGTAGTTTCTTCCTCCTGGACCACTCACTATATTCCTGGTGTGTTTTTAATTTTCAAGCTACAAGTGTAATGGAACAGTAAATTCAAACATGATATGTAAAGGAAGAGGCAAATCCAGCAATGGGGACTCTGTCTCTCAATGTCCCTGGAGACCTGCCTATTAATAGAAGCCCCTTGTGGTAAGAAGGTACTGGGAAGGCAGCCAACAATGAGTGTGAGTGGGTGTGGGAAAGTGCAAAAGAAAGAGATTATGCTGCTTTCAAAGATGACCAGATGTGGCAGATTATAAGTTAATTCTCTGGCTTCAAAACGATTTCTACAGTGCAGGGTCTCTTCAGTAATACACCTCAAACACACTGAAACTCAAAGGAGGAGTCTCGGCTGCCCAGGTGGTGTCACCAGGCCACCAGAAGTTGTGGATCTTGTCCAGCTGTTAAGAGGTGGCAAACAGAGATGGGAGTTATCAAATCCCATGAAAGGGATTTGACCCCAAAGTCATCTCCCACCCCCAGCTCAGATCTCCTGAAAAACTTTGATACCTTGGCCTAACCCAAGCCTTGGGGCTTTCTGAAGAGGTAAAAAATATTTAATTAATTAATGATTGTTAACAAATTAATAAGAATGATCCTGCCAGGGCCACACCCAGCAATGGCTGGGGCCACACAGGTGACATGTGCTTCAGGGAATCTACCTTTGATTTAGTACATGCAAAGCATGTGCTCCTGCCCTCTGAGCTATCTTCACAGCCCCTGTCATCACCATTTTGTGAACATAATCATGAAGATGCTCCCCAAAATGATCTTCTTTGGAGTCCATTTGCTCCACATGCCCATCACAGAGCTTAATGCTCCAGTTTCTTTTCTTCAACTGGTAGAGACTGTGATTCTTTTTGAAATTAGGAACAGTAAAACTTGTGCGTAACAAATAGTAGTTAGGATATTTATAAATCCTATTTCCATTTCTCTAATGCAAGCCACGCCTTGGCTTTCATCTCTTTCAACCCTAACTGGATGAAGAGGTGCTGGGAGGCTGGAGCAGAGGTGTGGACCCCTGAATTCTGATTGTTATCTGCTGCTGGCAGATTCAACCCTCATGGCCTTCATCCTGTGTGTACAGAAAGAGGGACCTTGAGTGGGGGCCTCCCTGAAGACCACTCTGGACAACAGTTTCTCTATTTGAATGGATTTATGATGGGCATTTTGTTATCTCTCTCTGTCCCCTTCAGGAATTTTTTCATCTAAAGTCTTTCTAAAATGAGTATCAGAGGCAAGAAGTGATGATGGCACATCTTGAGTCTGGAAATACTGTGAAAACAGCTGATGGGACCTGGGAGCATCATGAAATGTGGGGTCACATTCTGATTTGAAATTCTTTCCTTCATTTACAGATGCAACTGACCACACCAAAAACAGGTGCTATCTCTATCAAACCTAGAATCAACTGCTTTTTTAAACCCTTTTTGTAATTACCAAGTTGACTTGGTAAGACCAAGTTGACTGTGATTGTGTTGTTACATGTGAATGTGGTTGACTAGTCTATTAATGAATGAGTTTGGGGAGCTTCGACCACACTCAGGGAAATTCCAAAAACCATAAACTATAAAGACAGGGTTCCAACCAATCAGAATGGCTCTGAATGACCAGACCCTGACAAGCACAGTAAACAGTGTCGTTCCAGCTGAGTGCTGGTCCTGCCCTCCACCAGAGAACACAAACGAATGAAACCTTGCCTTTTGCAAAAACCTGTAAGGGTGTCATGAGCAAAATCAGTCAGAAGGAGAAACTCAAATACTGAAGTATCTCATCATATGTGGTATACAAAGAAACAGAGCAAGAGAAAAGACAATATCCAATGTAAACAAAGACTTAAACTCTAACAGAACTAAGCAAGAAGTCCAGAGAAGACTCAGGCAGGCAGAAGGCTCAGAGCTCCCCTCCTGCTACATCACACACTCAGGAGTACTTTTATGGTCCAATGTGTATGCCTCTGTATCTGGAGTTTAGAGTCATCCCCAGAAAAAATTAGGAAGGAATAACACCTTCAGAAAATCAGACATACAAGAAGCTTGCCCACCACAATGGCAGGCCAAGGTGCAGTTGCAAACTACTTTAACTTTGGACTTTGAAAACAATCAGTGATTATGTCTTAACTACATAGACCGTACTGTCAGACTGTGTTTGTAAAATGATTGGTTTAGAATCACAGCCAGAAGCCTGTTTGAGGGAAGACTGCAGGGGTCACATTGACTCTGAAATTAGATGAGAAATGTCTGGAATGAATGAATGTAAATCCAACAGTATTGGCTCCAGGTTTAGCATCTGTGTCTACATATGCAAGTACTGGCTCTTCATATGCAAGTACAGTGCAACAGGACAATTCCACATATCTTCCTGATGGGGAATGCAAAATTGAAATTCAACAGAAGAAACATCTTGGAAGCATTCACATTCCTTTAATAATGTGGGAACAATAAGATAAAACAGCTCTGGATGGATATCTTTTTGGCAACTTTATGTCACTATGTCACACAACAGAGCAAAATTTCTGCTGGAGTTGATTGTCTTAATGTTTTATATAAATCTCTCTAGGTGTTAAATTATTCATTTCCTTCATACTATATTTTACCCACCCACCACTGAAGGGAAATAAAGGTTCATGTCAACAAATATAATTTAGAAAATAACTATTTATAATTACCTAACTCAGTATCTCATACATCCCTCTGCTATTATAAGGTCCCTTTTGAAAATAATATTCTAGAAAATCATAATGGTTTCCAAAAAGTTTAAAAAATCTAGGAAATCTAACCAACCCAAAATAAAAAGAAACTATTGGTATTAGCATCATAAATTCATCCCCAAACACCTCAGCCAGATGTAGAGTCCTCTAATATAGACCCACACACAGAAATTCTAGACTGTTTATAATGTCCTATTTTCACATATGAGCAGACAAATAAAGATACCAGATATTGAAATAGAATTAATATTTCTATTAATTAGAAATTAAAGCAAACATAAACAAAAGGAAGAAATAAGGGAAATACGCCATATATATGGAATAAAAGGTTTTTAAAAATCTATCATTGGGGCTGGGCTGGAGCGATAGCACAGCGGTTGGGGGTTCGCCTTTCACGCGGCCGACCTGTGTTTAATTCCTCCACCCCTCTCAGAGAGCCCGGCAAGCTACCAAGAATATCAAGCTCGCACAGCAGAGCCTGGCAAGCTACCCGTGCGTATTGTATATGCCAAAAACAGTAGCAATAAGTGTCTCAATGAGAGATGTTACTGGTGCCCGCTCAAACAAATCGATGGGCAACGGGATGACAGTGACAGTTACAGTGATCACTTGGGGCTGGAGCTATAGTACAGCGGGAATGGCAATTGCCTTGCACGTGGCCGACCCAGGCTCGATTTCCAGAATCCCATGTGGTCCCTGAGCACTGCCAGGGGTAATTCCTGAGTGCAGAGACAGGAGTGACCCCTGTGCATCGCTGGGTGTGACCCAAAAATTAAAAAAAAATCTATTAGTAATCATTTTAATTGTACAAGGGAGAATATTGATTGTACTTTTATTGATTTTTTTAAATTATTAGTGAATCACCATGAGGTACAGTTACAGACTTACAAACTTCCGTGTTTACATTTCAGTCATACAATGGTCAAGTATCCATCCCTCCACCAGTGCCCATTTTCCACCACCAATGGTCCCAGCATCCCTCCCACCATCCCCACCCCATTACTCCAACCCGACCGCGCCTCTGTGGCAGGGCATTCCCTTTTGCTCTAACTCTCCTTTGGGGTGTTGTGGTTTCCAATATAGGTATTGAGTAGCCATCATGTTCGGTCTATAGTCTGCTTTCAGGTCATTCCAAGAGGATCCTCCTAGCACCATTTACTTGGTGATTCCTTCTCTAACTGCACTGCCTTTTCCCCCATATGTGAGGCCAGCTTCTAAGTTGTGGAGTAATCCTCTCAGAACTTATCTTTAATAATATTTGATGTTACTCTCCCATTCTGTTACTTTATATTCTACAAATGAGTGCAATTTTTCTATGTCGGTCCCTCTCTTTCTGACTCATTTCGCTTAACATGATACTTTCCATGTTGATCCATCTATATGTGAATATCATGACTTCATCTTTTCTAACAGATGCATAGTATTCCGTTGTGTAGATGTACCAGAGTTTCTTTAGCCAGTCATCTGTTCTTGGGCACTTGGGTTTTTTTCCAGATTCTGACTATTGTAAACAGTGCTGCAATGAACATATAAGTGCAGATGTCATTTCTACTATACTTTTCTGCCTCTCCAGGATATATTACCAGAAGTGGGATTGCTGGGTCAAATGGGAGCTCAATTTCTATCTTTTGAGAATCGTCCATATTGTTTTCCAAAATGGCTGAATCAGACGGCATTCCCACCAGCAGTGAAGGAGAGTCCCTCTCTCCCCACATCCACACCAACAGCAGTTGCTTCTGTTCTTTTGGATGTGGGCCAGTATCTGTGGTGTGAGGCGATATCTCATTGTTGTTTTGATCTGCATCTCCCTGATGATTAGTGATGAAGAGCATTTTTTTCATGTGCCTTTTGGCCATTCAGATTTCTTCTTTGAAAAAGTTTTTTTTCATTTCATTGCCCCATTTTTTGATGGGGTTTGATGTTTTCTCTTTGTAGAGTTTAATCAGTGCCTTGTAAATCCTTGATATCAATCCCCTATCAGATGGGTATTGGGTGAATATCCTTTCCCATTTTGTTGATTGTCTTTGAATTCTGTTCGCCGTGTCTTTTGCAGTGCAGAAACTTCTCAGTTTGAGGTAGTCCGATCTGTGTATCTATGTTTCCAATTCGTTGGCTGGTGGAGTGTCCTCTTTAAAGATACCTTTAGCCTCTATGTCGTAGAGAGTTTTGCTGACCATGTTTTCGATGTATCTGATGGACTCTGGTCTGAGATTGAGGTCTTTAATGCATTTTTATCTGACCTTTGTGCATGGTGTTAGGTAGAGATCTGAGCCCATTTTTTTGCATGTCGCTGTCCAGTTTTGCCACCACTATTTATTAAAGAGGCTTTCCTTGCTCCACTTGACATTTCTTGCTCCCTTATCAAAGATTAGGTGATCATATATTTGAGGGTGTGTGTAAAGATATTCCACCTGTTCCATTGGTCTGCAGCTCTGTTTCTGTTCCAGTACCATGCTGTTTTAATAATAACCACTTAGTAGTAGAGTTTGGGGTTGGGGAGGGTGATGCCTCCCATCTTCTTTTTCCCAAGAATTGCCTTAGCTATTCATGGGGGGTTTGTTGTTCTATATGAATTTCAGGAGTGTTTTACCTATTTCTTTGAAGAATGCCATGGGTATCCTTATAGGAATCACATTGAATCTGTATAATGCTTTGGGAAGTATTGCCATTTTGACAATGTTAATTCTCCCAGTCCATGAGCAGGAGATATGTTTCCATTTCCTCGTGTCCTCTTTTATTTCCTGAAGTAGAGTTTTATAATTTTCATTGTATAGGTCCTTTACTTCCTTATTGAAGCTGATCCCAAGGTACTTGATTTTCTGAGGCATGATTGTGAACGGGATTGCTTTTTTTAAGTCTCTTTCTGCTCTCTCATTATTTGCATATAGGAAGGCCATAGACTTTTGGGTATTGATTTAATATCCTGCAACTTTACTATACAAGTCTATTGTTTCTAGGAGCTTCTTGGTAGAGGCTTTAAATATAGTATCATATCATCTGCAAATAGTGAAAGCTTAATTTCTTCCTTTCCTATCTGGATGCCCTTAATATCTTTTTCTTGCCTAATCGCTATTACAAGTAATTCCAGTACTATATTGAACAGAAGTGGTGAGAGAGAGCATCCTTCTCTTGTTCCTGATCTTAGAGGGAATGTTCTTAGTTTTTTCCCATTGAGGATAATGCTTGCCATGGGTTTGTGGTAGATGGCTTTGACTATATTGAGGAAAGTTCCTTTTAAACCCATTTTGGAGAGAGTTTTCATCATAAACGAATGCTGGATCTTGTCAAATGCTTTTTCTGCGTCTATTGATATGGTCATATAGTTCTTATCTTTTCTTTTGTTGATATCATGGATTACGTTGATTGATTTCCGAATGTTGGACCATATTTGCATCCACTGGATGAATCCCACTTGATCGTGGTGTATGATTTTTTTGATGAGTTGTTGGATTCTATTTGCTAATATTTTGTTGAGGATCTTTGCATCCATAATCATGAGGGATATCTGCCTGTAGTTTTCTTTTTTGTGGTGTCTTTGTTTCTTTTGGCAATAGAGAGATATGTGCCTCATAGAAACTGTTTGGGAGAGTTTCTGTGTCTTCTATTTCCTGGAAAAGTTTAAGGAGAACTGGCAATAGGTCCTCTTTTAAAATTTGGAAGAATTCACTAGTGAATCCATCAGGACCTGGGTTTTTATTTTGGGAAAAACTTTTTATTACAGTTTTAATTTCCTTGATATTAATAGGTCTATTCAGGTATTCCAGGTCTTCTTAGTTAAACTTTGGGAGATTATAGTAATCCAGGAATTTATCCGTTTCTTCTAGGTTTTCTTGTTTCGTGGTATACAAGTAGTCTTTCAAAGTAGTCTCTGATGATCTTCTGAATTTCTTTGGTTTCTGTTATGATGTCCCCCTTTTACATTTCTGATACGGTTTACTAGAGTTCTCTCTCTTTCTTTGTGAGTATTGCTAGTGATTTATCAATCTTGTTTATTTTCTCAAAGAACCAGCTCTTGGTTTCATTGATCTTTCAGATTGTTGGGTTTCCATGTCGTTAATTTCTTCTCTAAGTTTTATTCTTTCCTTCTGCCTGGTTTGGGCTCCTTTTGTTGGTCATTTTCTAAGGTCTTGAGCTGTGAAGTCAACTTATCAATGTGGGCTCTTTCTTCTTTCCTGAGGAATGCTTGCAGGGCTATAAATTTTCCCCTTAACACTGCTTTAGCTGCATCCCATGAGTTTTGGTAAGTCGTGTTTTTGCTCTCATTTGTTTCCAGGTACCTTTTGATTTCTTCCTTGATTTCCTTCCTGACCCACTCAATGTTCAACAATGAGTTGTTTAATTTCCAGGTGTGTGATTTGGTCCTCTGAGTCTGTGCATTATTAACTTCTATCTTCAGTGCATCATGGTCTGAGAAGATAGTTGGCACAGTTTCTATTTTCCTGATTCTATTGAGGTATGTTTTGTGACCCATCACATGGTCTATTTTGGAGAATGTTCCATGTGTACTGAAAAATAATACGTATTTTTTCTTTTTGGTTGCAAAGCCCTGTGTAGATCTATTAGCTCTCTCTTCTATTTTCCTTTAAGGCCAGTGCTTCCTTGCTGAGTTTTATTCTGTTGCTCTATCTAGAAGTGATAAGGCAGTATTGAAAGTCTCCAACTACTATTGGGTTGCTAGCAATGTCCTCCTTAAAATCTGTTAGAAGTTATTTTATGTATTTAGCTGGTCCCTCATTAGATGCGTATACGTTTAGGAGTGTGATTTCTTCCTGCTCTACATATCCTTTGATTAGTAAGAAATGGCCTTCACTGTCCCTTCTAATCTTTTTCAACCTGAAATCTATGTTGTTGGATACTAGTATGGCCACCCCAGTTCTTTTGAGGGAGTTGTTTGCTTGAAGGATTGTTTTCCATCCTTTGACTTTGAGTTTGTGTTTGCTCTGACTGTTCAGATGTGTTACTTGTAGGCAGCAGAATGTTGGGTTCAGTTTCCGAATCCGTTTTTTCACTCTGTGTCTCTTGATTGGTGCATTTAGACCATTGACATTGAGAGAGATTATTATCACAGGGTTTTGTGCCTTCTTTCTGTATAGGTTTGTTGTGCTTGTAGGGGGTTTTCTTGTCTAACAGAAGCCCCCTTAGTCCTTCTTTTAAGTTTGGTTTTGAGTCTATAAAGTTCCTGAGCTGTTATTTATCCACGAAATAGTGTATGGTTCCTTCAAATTTGAGTGAGAGTTTAGCTGGATAGAGTATTCTTGGTGAGGCATTCATTTCATTGAGTTTTTTCACTGTATCCTCCCATTGTCTTCGGGCTTGGAGGGTTTCCTCTGATAGGTCTGCTGTAAATCTAAGAGGTGCTCCTTTGAATGTGATTTTCTTCTTTGACCTTGCTGCTTGCAGTATTGTGTCTCTATTTGTGTCATCCATCACTCTTACTATGATATGTCTTGGAGTCTTTTTATTAGGGTTTCTTTTAGCTGGCACCCTTCGGGCTCTTTGGATCTGGGTGGGATGCCTGAATTCTCCAGCTCTGGGAACTTTTCAGCAATGATATTTTTAACTGTGGCTTTTTCATTGGGGTTGACTCCCTATCCTTCTGGTACTCTGATGATTCTTATGTTATTCCTCTTGGATTCATCCCGTAGGACTCTGATTCGCGCTAGAGCTATTTTGAGGTCTTTTCCCATGGTTTGTTGTTGTCTGTAAGCTTTCTGCTGCTCATCTTCAAGCTCACTGATTCTATCTTCAGCTGTAGCCATTCTACTGTTGAGGGTACCCACTGATTTTTTTTTATTTCGTCTATCGAATCCTTTATTCGTGATATTTCTGTTTGTAGATTTTCTATTATTTCTGCTCTCATTTCTTCCTGTATTTTTTGACTGCCCGTTCCACTGTTTCATTCAAGTCTTCTTTTAATTTTCTGAATGTCTTTTCCACTGTTTCTTTGAGTTCATTGAACTACTTCAATATTTCGATTCTGAATTCCTTATCGGAGAGATCAAATTTGTGAGTAGCCCCTGTTGGGGCTTCTGGACCTTTTTTCTTCATCTTCCCCTCATGGTGGGGATTTGCACTGTTTCTTCATGTTGTGGTGGTAGTATGAAGGTGGGGCCTTCCAGCTCACTATCAGTTTTCCCTCTTGGTGCGATTAGGGATTCTGGGTCAGCTCGGTCTATGGTGGTCGCCTTTTTCTCCTTCAGGAGTTGCAGCTTCCTCTCATGTGCTCCTCTGTGGCTTTATATGAGACCTCTAGTGAAGCTTTGGGGGATGTATTATTTTACATTGGACTCATAGAGGTTCTTGTGTCTACGAATATTATGGTGCAATTGGGATAAGCTAGTGGACTATTGACCTAATGTATTTAAGAGGGCTAAGATATTCTCCCCAGAATTATGTGATGAAGGTCAAGATTTGAGTCCAGAGTGCTGAGAAAGAAGAAATTAACCGCTCCACAGGAGGCCACGCCCCCTGGCTCAGAGGTCACAGGGGGCTGGAAGGTGCTGGGGACCGGTGGGGGATTCGGGGAGCAAGTGCGCCCTTGTTCAGTGAGGTTGCTCTTCAGACACTCCTGCAGGACAAGTGGCGCACTGGTTTCATTTCTGCACAAATAAGTGCAGAAATGAAAGATGTGATGGTATCTTTAAAAATTCACCCATAAAGCCAAAAGTTAAAATTGCAGGGGCCAGAGAGATAGTATAGTGGGTGACTTGCCTGTGGCCAACCCAGCACTGCAGGTCCTACATAGCACTGAACCCTTACATTGAACCACAGGCCTTGCTCACTAAAAATCACTAAGAAGGACCCCCAGGTCTTGTGAGAACTGCTTGAACAGAAAATAAGAGAGAAAATATTGATATGTAAAACATGAAAATATCAACATATCTATGAATATAGGAAGCATCTCACTACTCAACAGACACAAAAATATGATATGGCACACATATACATATACAAATGTTTTATACACTGTACCATAATAAAATCATCTATATATTGTGAGCAACCAAGATAACCAAATTCTTTTTCTAGGTAGTAAATTTAACATGATGCATCAAATGAACCAAATGGTGGAGAAAAAGAAGAGAAGTACTGCGAAGGATATGAAAATAGAAGATTGTCATCCAAACAAAGACAGTCACTGATGAGGGGGTGGAGGGAAAAGATGGTAAAACAGGTAAGGCATTTACCTTGAGCATTTCCAACCCAGGCTCAATCCCCCGAGCATCCCAAATGTTCCTCCAAGTGCTGCCATGAGTGATTCTTGAGTGCAAAGAGAGGAATAACCCCTGAAGATTGTTTGGTATGGCCCAATATTACAAAAACAAAAAACAAAGGCATTTACTGGATCTTCTATAATCATGATGATGATGGTATAGAATGACTTAAGAATCAACAAGAACAACTAAGTACTCTCTATATGGGATCCACCTTGGATCATATTTTAGGGATGAACTGTGAAGGTAAGTAAAATGACAATTATGAATAAATAAAATCTTTAATAAGATAATTTCAAAAGCTTATATTTTTACTTTTTTATTTAATCACTGTGAGATAGACCATTACAAAGCTGTCCATGATTGGATTTCAGCCATACAGTATTCTAACACCCGTCCCTCCATCAGTGTACATTTCCCAGTGTTCCCAAGTTCCCTCCCATTACCTCCCCCCCCACCCTCAACCCCTTACCTGCTTCTATGTCAGGCATAGAAAGCTTATTTTTAACCCCTATGCAGAAAAGCTACATTTGCACAGGAACAGTCAGAACACACGAACAAAAACTTTCATTCACACAGTAGTCACATTCCATTGGTAAGAATGTTAAGACATGTGTTTCTGCATTCTTCTTGTAGAAGATAATTTCTACTGAATTCTTTGGTGGGAGCACATCAAAGTACAGGAGAAGACATGAAAACATAGCTCAGAGTTCTGCAGTAGTAAACACGAGACTGGATCAAAGCATTTTGTGTGGTACAATGCATGTCATGGTACAATGTAAAACGGACATAAAGGGAAGATGCATTAGGCACTTCTAAAAGCCTTATAAAATCACCATCCTTGTGGTATAATACCAGCTTATGAAACCTGACATAATTTCAATAGTAATTCAAGCATCATAAAGGACATAAAAAATCCCAACCACACTGTTTTGTTTTGTTTGGGGGGATCCTTCTCAGCAGTGCTGGAGTGCTTGAGAGGCCTTGCACTCCCAGAGACAGAACCGGGGCCTTATGCATGTCAGGCGAACACTCTGCTCTTCAAGCTGCCTACAGTCTCCACTTACACTTCATTCCTTGTCCACCATTCTCCCAGTTCTTAACCCAAATGTTCTCCTATTCCTTGGCCCCCAGGTGCCCCTTAGAGATATCATCTCCATTCCCCCAGGTCCAGAAAAACAGGATCCTGCTTTGGAAGCAAAACAAGTTTAAACACTCTAAGTACTCTTATATTAATAACTTTTATTAAGTTGTATTCCAAGAAGGAAACATATAGAACATTAAATGAACAGTCCTTGCATGATGGGATATATATATGGGCACTGTGCTTACATGTGTGCAAATATGTAAGACAGTGATATTGTTAAGTACACTTGCATTTATAGGAGAGAAATAAATGTCAAGAGAAATTTGGGGGGATGGAAAGAAATACTTTGGAGAATAAATAATGTATAATGAAAAACCTGATTAAATAGTTTTATACACATTAAATTCCACCACTATTGTCCTATATCAACATGAAATCAAGTTCCCAAGAACACATGCAAACCACAAAAATGTCTCCATAAAAAGAATATTTTTATCTTATTATTCACTGGATCTTTTCCAAGCTGTTTCAAAAATGAACAAATATATTCAATATTATTAAGCCAAGCTGAAGTTTGAAAGGACTCAGAAAACCTAACATATTATTATTTGGGATCAATTTTCTCTAGCAGGTTGAAAACTTGGTGGGTGGGTGAATGGGACAGCTCATAGATGAATAGAGATATGTCCACTGACTCATACTGGCTACCTCAAGCTTACTATTAAAAACTTAGAGATAAAAAAAGCTATATAAGACTGACTTTTTATATTGCAATTGTAGTTCTTTTATTTTAGTGATATATTTGTTCCTTTAACTTGACCACACAATAACATGTGGTTTTGTTTATCATTCTGTGAAAGGAAAGAAAACTGGAGCAGAGTTTTCTGGAAACTCTGAAAAAAGGTACAAAGCAGAAAGGGCAGTGGTACTGAGATACTATTGTCCTATATCAACATGAAATCAAGTCCCCAAGAACACATGCAAACCGCAAAAATGTCTCCATAAAAAGAATATTTTTATCTTATTATTCCAAGCTGTTTCAAATTAGCATTTCTTTTATGATCATATAAAAATAAAATATTGAATGGGCCCTTCCTTCTTTGCTTCTTTAACATTTCAATTCTAAATGCATGCAACACTGCTCAAAACCTTCAGATTTGAGCCACCCAGATGAGATCCAGAGCAGCCGCACACGACATGGCCCCTCTGCTCCTTAAAGACTATGGTCTGGGAGGTCTACTAACCCATATTGGCACCCAGAGACTTACTAGAAATGCATCTAGAGACTGTGAGCTGAGCTACGACCCCATGCCGCCCGGGGAGGGGGAAGGATTTCCTCTCCCAACGCTTTCTTTCTACAGGGAAGATATCAGGGGCAGGAGCAGCAGCGCCCACGCCATTCTCTAGAACTCACAACCCAGAGGTAGGAGCTTGTAATGACGTGGCGTGCAAGAGATCATAGGATGGGGGTGTTACCGGCACACTCTCTGCCCATATGAGATCCAGAGCAGCTGCTCTCGACATGGCCCCTCTGCTCCTTAAAGACTATGATCTGGGAGGTCTACTAACCCATTTTGGCACCCAGAGACTTATAGAAATGCATCTAGACTGTAAACTGAGCTAAAACAACAGAAATCCAAAACCTATAATCTTCATTCTCAGCAATAGAAAACAAACTATCAAATGATGCCTTTTCAGCAGGTTTTATTGTTGGGGGAAAATTCCAAATAATAATAGTCAGTTCTCTATTGAAATATTGAATGTATTCAAAGTATAGAGAGAATAAAGTGAAGATCACTGGCCACTCAGGTGTGGGGGGTGGGTGGGAGGGGGGTATATTGGGGTTCTTGGTGGGGGAACAGGTGCACTGGTGAAGGGATGGGGGTTTGATCATTATATGACTGAGACTGAAACCTGAAAGCTTTGTAACTTTTGTCATGGTGATTCAATAAAATAAAAAATTTTTTAAAAACCTTCAGACTTGAGGTTACATAGTTAACATCCATATACTGGTGGAGGGTTTGGGCACTTTGGTGGGGCATGATGGATGGAGGAGAAAGAATTTTGTAACTTTATACATTGATACCATAAATGTTAATAGTGTTGTTACCATGTTACCTAACTATTTAAAAATAATGTTCAAAAAATCTCTTTATATTTCTAAATGTGCAGATAGTGAATTCCTTGATGACAATCTCAGTGCTTGAAAGATTTCAAACGACTGTGACACAGTTTACAAGTATTAATGGGATATTATTCCAAAGCATGGCAATGGCACAAATATATTATAGTTTTTTCAGAGAGCTTTCCCCTCAAAAAAAAAAAACAGACAAATTTTTCTTCCCAGAAACTCCCACACTGATAGATATTTGACCATTCAAAGAGAGAATTCAAGAAGCGCATTTGGTGGAAAGCAATAGTGAGAACAAGATTAAGAGTTCATTGTGCTGCTTGTTGTGGTACTTTCCTTGAAAGAATAATACTTTGGAGAGATTTCCATTCTAAAAATAAAGAACAAAAATAGGAACATAGTTCAGAATAGATGGAAATATTGAGAGACTAAAAATACATTCATGTTGACTTTTATTCTGGTAGGTCTATTGTCAATAGGATTCCTTAAAATGTTTTTTTCTTTTTCTCATTAGCTTTTCAGTTGTTCCTGGAATCAGAAAGTGCTGACCACCCTGACTTTTCCAAACACAAATTCATTCCAAGCAAAGGGAGTGAAAAGTGGGCAGAGCTGTCTCCAGTGAAGCTGTGTGCAAATTTTTTTAATTTTAAACAGCAAACCAAAGTTCCCTTTAGGTAAAATTTCTGCTTTAAATTGCTACTATTTATATTCTTCACTCTCTTCCATCATCAACTCTTTGTGTGTAAAAGCACAGTTATTTTTTTTTAATTTTTTTATTTATTTTATTGAATTACCATGTGGAAAGTTATAAAGCTTTCAGGCTTAAGTCTCAGTTATACCATGCTCGAACACCCATCCCTTCACCAGTACACATATTCCACCACCAAGAACCACAGTAAACCTCCCCCCACCCCCCCACTCTCCCCCTGGGCCCCTACCTCGCCTGTATAGCTGATAAATTTCACTTTACTTTCTCTTTACTTTAATTACATTCAATTTTTCAACAAAAAACCCTCACTATTATTGTTAGTAACCTTTCTTAGTCTAGTGGTGGGCAACCATATGCACAGCCTCATGTGCCCCACCTCCCCAATTATGTCTTCACCTTTGGATTTTTTTTAAAAAATTTATTTATTTTTAATTAGAGAATCACCGTGAGGGTACAGTTACAGATTTATACACTTTTGTGCTTATACTTCCCTCATACAAAGTTCGGGAACCCATCCCTTCACCAGTGCCCATTCTCCACCACCCGTAAACCCAGCGTCCCTCCCACCCTCCCCAATCCCATCTCTCCCCCACCCCACCCTGCCACTGTGGCAAGGCATTCCCTTCTGTTCTCTCTCTCTAATTAGCTGTTGTGGTTTGCAATAAAGGTGTTGAGTGGCCGCTGTGCTCAGTCTCTAGCCCTCATTCAGCCCGCAACTCCCTTCCCCCACATGGCCTTCGACTACAATGTAGTTGGTGATCGCTTCTCTGAGTTGACCTTTCCCCGGAACGTGAGGCCAGCCTCGAAGCCATGGAGTCAACCTCCTGGTACTTATTTCTACAGTTCTTGGGTGTTAGTCTCCCACTCTGTTATTCTATATACCATAGATGAGTGCAATCTTTCTATGTCTGTCTCTCTCTTTCTGACTCATTTCACTCAGCATGAAACTTTTCATGCCCATCCACTTAACTACAAAATTCTTGACCTCCTTTTTTCTAACAGCTGCATAGTATTCCATTGTATAGATGTACCAAAGTTTCCTCAACCAGTCATCCGTTCTGGGGCATTCGGGTTTTTTCCAGATTCTGGCTATTGTAAACAGAAAAGCACAGTTAT
The DNA here is from genome assembly GCF_027595985.1 of Sorex araneus. NCBI lineage: Eukaryota > Metazoa > Chordata > Mammalia > Eulipotyphla > Soricidae > Sorex > Sorex araneus. Next base: position 223,780,978 of record NC_073302.1, read on the forward strand.
TTCCACTCTTTAATATCACTTTAATGTGCTTCTTGGTACATTCCTGAGTATCCAGTCTTTGTGCGAATGCAAATTAACATTCAGTGTCACAGTTATTCTGTATAAGGTTAAAACATGTTAGATCTGGCAGAAATAAGCATTAAGAAGGCAATAATTAGTGCCAGTTTCCATTCTGCAAAATGCTATTGCTAGCATATTTCCCACAGTGAATTATATTGAAACATACACTAAATTTTTACAATAGGCTAGATAACCTATTGTCTGGAGAATGCCTATATGAAGAGAAAAGACTATTTTTCTATAATTTTTTTTAATTTATTGGGAAATGTTTCTGAAAACTGAAAAGACCCATTTATGAACTATGAAATTCCCACTTTTGAAAATTCTTTCTGAAGAGCTTTCTGGAAGCTGTAGGTTTTAGATTCAGAGAGCAGGTCTTTGGAAAGCTGCTCTAAAAGGCAATACACAGAAATCCTTGAATCAGGAGCAAGAAGAGGACTAGCCTGTCCCAAGTGTACCCAAGCATCATGGAGCAAACTTTCCCAAAGTAGTTCTCGCCTAGGGAACACTAGTTCTCACACGTTTTTCTCTTGAAGAAGCTGAGAAGCATTATAAATTATAAATTAGGAGTACCAGAAGATTGATGCCACTTAAAGGGAATTGGGTAGACTGGGAAAGAAGAGTAGAGTCTATTTAAATAAGGTTTGAAGAATACCCTCCTTATATCAATAGAGGACTTCCAAAAGCAGTGTGTGTGGTCTACACCATGTTTTCCCAATTTATTAGTGCTGTTCAAATATAATAGAATCAGCTCAATATGTATGCTAAAAATTCCAACCCTCTATCCAAAGACACTTTCTTGTCATCGCCTCAGACACTGCTATTCTAATCAATGTCATATTCCATACAATAAAATAGCAGAGGAAGAAGAAAAACCTATTCCTCAGAAACCTAAACATCACTAAGCCAAACACACCCAAGGGTTCTGGCAAAGTTACTACCTCACTATCAGCTGAATTGTCCCAACATGGGGTTCATTCCACATGGCTGGGATAGAACATTTTTTAAATTTCACATCACAGTTGTCCACATTTCTTTTCTTAAAAAATTTTATTGAATCACTGTGAGATAGTTACAAGCTTTCATGTTTAGGTTACAATCACACAATGATCAAACACCCACCTGCACCAGTGTATATTCCCCACCACCAATATCCTGGTATACTCCCCTTTTCCCACCCTCCCCCGGCCTTCATGGCAGATAATATTCCCCCATACTCTCTCTCTACTTTGGGGCATTATGGCTTGCAACACAGACACTGAGAGGTCATCATGTTTGTTCTATTATCTACTTTCAGCACACATCTCCCAGACCAACTGATTCCTCCAGCCATAATTTTCTTTAATGATCCCTTTTCTATTCCATCTCCCTTCTCCCCTCTGCTCATGAAGCAGGCTTCCAGCTATGGGGAAATCCTCTTCGCCCTTGTAGCTACTGTTCTTGAGTGTCAGGCTCGTGTTATGTTATTCTATATTCCACAAATGAGTGCAGTCCTTCTGTATCTGTCCCTCTCTTTCTGACTCATTTCACTTAGCTTGATACTCTCCATGTCTATCCATTTATAAGCAAATTTCATGACTTCATCTCTCCTAACAGATGCATAGTATTCCATTGTGTAGATGTACCAAAGTTTCTTTAACCAGTCATCTGTTCTAGGGCACTTAGGTTGTTTTTATATTTTGGCTATTGTGAACAGTGCTGCAGTGAACAAATAGGTCACTGTCACTGTCACTGTCATCCCATTGCTCATCGATTTGCTCAAACGGGCACCAGTAATGTCTCTATTGTGGGACTTGTTGTTACTGTTTGGGGCATATCAAATATGCCATGGGTAGCTTGCCAGACTCTACCGTGTGGGCCAGATACTCTCGGTAGCTTGCCAGGCTCTCTGAGAGGGGCGGAGGAATTGAACCCAGGTCGGCTGCGTGCAAAGCAAATACCCTATCCGCTGTGCTATCACTCGATCCCACACCAAAAACAAACAAATAAATAAATAAAGGAAAAGTTCCAGGTAATTCGTAAGGTCGGACAACTACGGGAACCACTTCATCTCCCAAGGTTTTCTCAGCCAGGAGCAGAATCAGGCTGCCAAGCTACAGCATCTGCCAACATAATGAAGGACAGATCCTCCTGAGAGTAGAGTTGAATGGAGGCCACACTCATTGCCTGGAGGCCACACTCAATGGTATGGCTCTTAGTCTGATTTTACCAGTAATCCATTCAGCATCAGGGAGACAAGGACAAAAACAATCACAAACAACTACTTTTGGCAAGTTTGACAAGCACTTCGCATAAAAGTTTCATTCCGAAAAATAAGTGAAATTGATCTGACATTAGGATCAGCCAACCCTGTCACTGGACCAAGGGGCATATTGGTACAGATGTCATTTCTACTGTGCTATTTTGCATCCTCAGGATATATTCCCAGAAGTGGTATTGCGGGGTCAAATGGAAGCTCAATTTCCAGTTTTTGAAGGACTGTCCATATTTTTTTCCAGAAAGGCTGGACCAGTCGGCGTTCCCACCAACAGTGAAAGAACGTCCCTTTTCCCCCACACTCACACCAGCACTGGTTGCTTTCGTTCTTTTGAATGTGTGCCCGTCTCTGTGGTGTGAAATGATATCTCAGTGTTGTTTTGATTTGATCCCCCTGATGATTAGTGATGAGGAGCATTTTTTCATGTGTCTTTTGGCCATTTGTATTTCTTTTTTTGAGGAAACTTCTGTTCCTTTTTTCTCCCCATTTTTTGATGGTGTCGGAGGTTTTTTTCTTATACAATTCTACTAGTGTCTTGTATATCCTGGATATTAGTCCCTTATCAGATGCATGTTGGGTAAATATTCTTTCCCACTCTGTGGGCTCTTTCTGTATTTTGATCACCATTTCTATTGAAGTGTAGAGCTTCTTAGTTTGATGTAGTCCCATTTGTTTATGTTTGCTTCCACTTGCATGGTCAGTGCTGTTTCATCCTCAAAGATGCTTTTAGCTTCAATGTCATGGAGAGTTCTGCCTACATTTTTCTCTATGTACCTTATATACTCCTGTCTGATATTGAGGTCTTTAATTCACTTTGATCTGACGTTTGTGCCTGGCATTAGACAGAGGTCAGAGTTCATTTTTTTTGCAGGTAGCTATCCAGTTTTCCCAGCACCACTTTTTGAAGAGGCTTTCCTGTTCCACTTCACATTTATTTCTACTTTGTCAAAGATTAAGTGGTTTGTATATTTGAAATCTGTGACAGAATATTCAATTCTGTTCCATTGGTCTGCAGGTCTGTTTCTAGCCCAATACTACTACAATACTAATTACTACTGCTTTGTAGTAGAGTTTGGATTTGGGGAAGGTGACACCACTCATCTTCTTTTTCCCAAAGGTTGCTTTAGCTATTCGTGGGGGTTTATTTTTCCATATGAATTTCAGGAGCGTTTTGTCTATTTCTTTGAAAAATGTCATGGGTATCCTGATAGGGACCGCATTAAATTTGTATAGTGCTTTGGGCAGTATTGCGATATTGATAATGTTAATTCTCCCTATCCATGAGAAGGGAATGTGTTTCCGTTTCTTAGTGACCTCTTTTATTTCTTGAAGTAGTGTTTTGTAATTTTCCTTGTATAGGTCATTCACCTTTTTGGTTAAGCTTATTCCAAGGTACTTGATATTTTTTTAATGTCTCTTTCTTCTCTTTCATTATTTGTATTTAAGAAAGTCATGGACTTTTGGGTGTTGGTTTTGTAGCCTGCCACTTTACTATATCGACCTATTGTTTCTAGGAGCTTTTCTGTATAGTCTTTAGGGTTTTCTAAGTATAGTATCATATCGTCTGCAAATAGTGATAACTTGACCTCTTTCTTTCTGTCTGTATGCCCTTGATATCTTTTTGTTTTCTAATGCTATGACCAGGACTTCCAGTACTATATTGAATAGGAGTGGCGAAAGCAGGCAAACTTGTCTTGTGCCCAATCTTGGAGGGAAGGCTTTTAGTTTTTCCCCATTGAGAATGATACTTGCCATGGGCTTGTGGTAGATGGCTTTGACTATATTGAGGAAAGTTCCTTCGATGTCCATTTTGCTGAGAATTTTCATCATAAACGGGTGCTGGATCTTGTCAAATGCTTTCCCTGTCACTATGATATGATCATATGGTTTTTATTGTTTCTTTTATTGATATGATGAATTATGTTGATTGGCTTGTGAATGTTAAACCATCCTTGCATCCCTGGGATGAATCCTACTTGGTCATGGTGTAGGATAAGTCGTTGGATTCTATTTGCTAATATTTTGTTGAGGATCTTTGTGTCTGTGTTCATCAGGGATATCGGTCTGTAATTCTCTTTCTTTGTGGTACCTCTGTCTGCTTTTGGTATCAGGGTGATATTTGCTTCATAGAAACTGTTTGGAAGTGTTTTTTGATACTTCAATTTCCTGGAAAAGCTTAAAGAGGATTGGAAGTAAGTCCTCTTTAAAGGTTTGGAAGAATTCACTAGTGAATCCATCTGGGCCAGGACTTTTGTGCTTGGGGAATACTTTTTATCACTGTTTCGATTTCCTTGATAGTGATAGGTCTGCACAGGTATTCCAGGTCTTCTTGGTTCAGCCTTGCGAGGCTATAGGAAACTAGGAATTTATCCATTTCTTCGAGGTTTTCATGTTTTGTGGCATAAGGATTCTCAAAGTAACCTCGAAAGATCCTTTGAATTTCTGTAGTTTCTGTTGTAATGTCCCCCTTTTCATTTCTGATTCAGTTTATTAGGGTTTTCTTTCTCCCTTTTTTGTGAGTCTTGCTAGGGGGTTATCGATCTTGTTTATTTTCTCAAAGAACCAGCTCTTGGTTTCATTGATCTTTCTTTCAGATTGTTTTTTGGGTTTCCATCTCGTTGATTTCTGCTCTGAATTTTATTATTTCCTTCCTCCTGTTTGGATTTGGCTCCTTTTATTGGTTATTCTCCAAGTTCTTAAGCTGTAAAGTTAGGTTACTTATGTGGGCTTGCTCCTCCTTTTTGAGGAATGCTTGTAGAGCTATAAACTTTCCTCTTAATACAGCTTTTGCTGTGTCCCATAAGTTTTGGTAACTCATGTCCTCATTTTCGTTCATTTCCAGGAATCTTTTGATTTCTCTTTGATTGCCTTTATAAGCCACTCATTGTCCAATAGTGAGCTGTTTAGTTTCCAGGTGTTTGATTTAGTTTTCTCTTTGTGTGTGTGATTAATTTCTAATTTCAGCACATCATGGTCTGAGAAGGTCGTTGATACAATCTCTATCTTCTTAATTTTATGGAGGTATGTTTTGTGGCTCAGCATGTGGTCTATCCTGGAGAATATTCCAGGCACACTTGAGAAGAATGTGTATTCAGCTTTTTGAGGATGAAGTGTCCTGTATATGTCTACTAAGTTATCCACATTTCATTATCTCCCACTCATTCTTCGACCCCTTCCAATCGGGGCTTAGTACTACACCAGATGCTTTACTCAGGCTACAAAGAGCTGTGATGATCATGTGTCCAGATCTTGTCTTACTAAATTTCTCAGCAGTAGTTAATCCCATTGACCACTCTTCCACTAAAATACTCTTATTCTCTCATTTCACTGGTATCAATCAGTCTCCAGATTTTTCTTGGGCTTTTGGCTATTACTTCTCATAGTCTCTCAGTATCTCTTTCTGTTTAATCTTATTACATGTTGATGTTATTCAAGATTTGGTCCTAATAGCTCACTATTCTTCTTATTCTATATTCCTTCTTTTCCAAATCCACAGCCAACACACTAAACAAACCCATAAAACACAATGTATAACAGTGTATAAATGGCTCTTCCTTGAGTTCTACAGTGCATGACTTGTGTGGTTATAAGTATGACTGCTCCTGCTGCTTTGCTTCTGTACATCACTGACTATAAATGTGCAACTCATGCCCAGCCAATGCTGAAACTCAGATTACATAAGTAGTTATATGGTTCATGTGTTAATCTCAAAGCATTTAAAATCACATGTTGAAAACAAAACCCATGCTCTTACTTATCAAATATGGTCCTAAATCATACATAACTCAATGAATATCTCTAGCATCTATCCTGTTGCCCAAATCCTTGTTACTTCCCTCTCTAGTATCATCAATAAGTGATTTGCTTTCATGTTCCTTTGTTGTCTTTCTCCTTCCAATACAATGTGAGCCCTTTTGGTTTTTGTTTGGGGGCCATACCTGGCAATGCTCAAGGCTTAATCCTGGTTCTTCACCCAGGGATCTCTCTTAGTGGGGCTTTGGGGATGAGATGGGGTACCAGGAATCAAACCCCAGTCAGCTTTGTGCAAGGCAAGTGCCCTACTCACTGTAATATCCCTGCCCTTTGAATTCTAAAATATTTCTTATTCATTAATTGCATCTCCCAAACTAGAGGAATGTCTGGAATACAGCATTTGTATAATAAAATAATAAACTCTTATTGACTTCACATATGTAACTTTTAAATCATACCATCTCCATCAACACTACCAACCTTTGCTGAGTTAGTCTTGTGTTTCTTCTTTTTTTAATTAGTTAATGCTTGCTCATCTTTGATGTTGAATTGAGATCTGAGAGGTCTAAAGAAACGTTTTCTGATCTCCCAATCTGGGCCAGGTCTTTAAATGTTATTATAGCTGTACTCAATATCTGTTCTCCACAATATTTTAAATTTCTGTCCTACTAAATCATTCCTCCTCTTTCCATTCCTCAAAAATGTTCCCTAATCCATTACCCAAAACTTCCAAATCCCAGGTATTTGGCAAGGTGCTTAGAATTCTGGGAAAATTAATTTGAATAAGTGGTTCTGAGGGAGATAGGAGTAAAATAAATTATAAAAAAGCATTAATGCAAAATAGAATAGATAATATCCATAATACAAATATAAGAGAAAACACCAAAGAAAATATAATTAACCCCCATCCAGTTGGGGATGGCCAGGAAGTCATAAAACTTTAAATTTTTAGTATTTCCTTTATACATAGCCAAGGTAAGATCTACAATTTAAGTCTGGAAGGCTTTACTTCCAAGACCCCCCACCCCGTTTATAGACTCACAACATTCTTATATATCTTCATTTTCCTTTAATATATGTTTTTGTCTCTTACCCCAAAATATTTCTGCCCATTCTCTGCTTTTTATTTCCTCAAAGCAAAAGACCTACTGTCCTTACTTCCACTAATATACTCTAAGATATATCTTCACAGAGTAAATAAACATTACAAGAAGCCCTGGAGATAAATTACTACTATAAGACATAAATCTCTGTATAAAAGCAGAAGACCTTGGGGTCAGAGAGGCAGTACAGGTGTTAAGGCAGTAGTCTTGCACCCCACTGATCCTGGTTCAAATTTTGGTTTCTAATATGCTATGGATCGCTTCTGAGCACAAAGCTAGGAGTAGTCCCTGAGTACCATCAGATATAGCCCCAAACCTCTACCCCACAAAAAATAGTAGGATATATGTTCCAAACACTTTAAGTCATAATAAGTAATACCTTATATTCTACCTGTAAGTAAGGTCATAACTAACATAACAAATATAACATCCAAGTTTTCTAACTATATACACTTCTTGGGTTACTTCTCTTTTGTGCAAATATGAAAGCAACTTAAAGTGCTCATGTACATATATATACATGTATATATATATACATTATACATATACATATATAGTGAAAAACATCAAATTAAAGTTCAAGAAAAATGTAACAACACTGCTCCTCTATGACATATGTTCTCCTTACTTAATGCTTGGTCAACTCATATACTTCATCCATTATCAAGCCAGATTTTCTCCAACCTGGATTAAGTCAACAGTGTTTAATTCCTGATTCTATTGTCAAATATTTAAAAGTATAAACATGAGACCACAAAATAATATTGGGCAGGACACCTAGCTTCTCTGAACAGGGCTGTCTCAATGAACTAATTGAAAGGACCCAGTGATATCATTGACTAGCCAGGTGGCACTTCCTCAAGTCTCACAGGGGCCAGAGCTTGCGATCTGCCTTCTTATCAAGTCAATGAAATGAACCACACCCTCATACTATGAAATTGAGTCACTTACACTTTTGATAAATATTCTTTCAATGTTTTCCATCCTGTTTATTGAATTCAACAAAATTAATTACTAAGAGAAAAATACATCGGAGCATTACATACCCCAGATCTCATTTTGCATTCTTGGGAGGCTGCATTATCTAGGTCAACAGTCATCCTTCACTTCCTTTATAGCACCACGGGCTTTCAAGAGTGTGGAAGAGAAAAGCAAATTGCCACTTCCTTGTCACTCTAAGTAAAACCTTCTTGTGCTACAGTGTGTAACAACATGAAACTTCTATTCAGAAAATCTCTAAGGAAAAAAATTGCTTATTGACAATCAATTTTATAAATCAAAGTAATAAAACAGCAGGTCTCTAGGCAAAAATCCACGAGAGTAAAACATAACTACTCGCCAAAAACTAAAGAAATGCCATGCAACATAAAGGTCTTGAAGTATCCTATTTTTGAAGTTATTAATTAATTATATCTCCTGGGAATAGGTAGCAAATTAGAAAAAAATCAATGAAAGTAAATGTAGTAGGTATATAATGTATGAAAGTCACAAAGAAGTATGTATAAAATTCTTACCTTCAATGAGAAGGATCTCTAGAAACTGGAAAAAAAAAAAAGGTAAGTAATAGCGAACAGGGTGTGGGGAGGACTGGTGGACGATGCCTGCAAAAGAACCAGATCATAAAAATGTGTAAGCCAAATCACATATGTCACTGAATTACAGTCTTCAACAGAAGATGGATGGACTGGTAAATTAGATTATATCAATACAACAGAATTCTATCCATCACTGATTTCTAAAATGTGTTCCAAACACTTACCTGTGGAGCAGATGTTTTACTGAATATTTTTTCAGTTGTGTTTTTTTTTTTGCTTTTTTTTTGGGTCACAGCCGGCAATGCTCAGGGGTTACTCCTGGCTCTGCACTCAGGAATTACTCCTGGCGGTGCTCAGGGGACCATATGGGATGCTGGGATTCGAACCCGGGTCGGCCGTGTGCAAGGCAAACGCCCTACCCGCTGTGCTACCACTCCAGCCCCCCTATTTTTTCAGTTTTACATTAAAATTAATTTTAAGAAAATTTGTCACATTTTCATTTTTTCTCAACATTAGAAATATATACGCTATGAGAAATCCAATACCAAATGAAGTTGTTTGCTCTTACAACTTCCCAAACTTATTTGACCTCAGCAATGTTTTATTTTCCCCAACTAACATCATTTTAAATCCAAAACCCTAACACTTGTAAAATATATTCTGGTAATGTTTTTATATACTGATTTTTAAATGATCACATGCACATATATCAAGTCTGTAGAAAATGAAAATTATAGCATGATTATAGCTATATAAAAATAGGTTCAGGGGGCTGGAGCGATAGCACAGCGGGTAGGGCATTTGCCTTGCACGCAGCCAACCCGGGTTCAAATCCCAGCATCCCATATGGTCCCCTGAGCACCGCCAGGGGTGATTCCCTGAGTGCATGAGCCAGGAGTGACCCCTGTGCATTGCTGGGTGTGACCCAAAAAGCAAAAAATAAAAATAGGTTCGTGTGAAAGTAATATGCAACAATTTAAATAACTTCTACCTAGGATGACAGATTTATCAGTGATTTTATTTCTTTATTTAATTCTCATATTAAATCATTTTTAAACTTTAAATTTGTAGAGTGATCAAAGTTATAGTTCCTAAACGTATTTGAAGTGTTTCCCATTCTTTTGGACAGGTGCTGTTGTAGTTTTAGTGGGACAAGCCATTATTATAATACCAGTTCTAATGCCTTATCTGGCAGATAACTAATGCTTTGTAATTGAATAAATTAATTTAAACTAGCACATTTGATTCATACCATGTTTAACTACATATATTGTACATGGGATTCTGGAAGTCTCTGTAGTTATCACATTACTATCCAGAAAGCCATTGCAAAGAATATTTCATAAATAATGATTAAAATCTTTTAAAGCTTTGATGATGAAGCTGGAAATTAAATCCTATCATTTCTCTTAACAGGTATTTATTGACAGAACTACGTTTTTTCTAAGAATATAAAAGATTTTTTTTTTTTTGCTTTTTGGGTCACACCTGGCGATGCACAGGGGTTACTCCTGGCTCTGCAATCAGGAATTACCCCTGGCCATGCTCAGGGGACCATATGGGATGCTGGGATTTGAACCTGGGTCGGCCGCGTGCAAGGCAAACCCCCTACCCGCTGTGCTATCTCTCCAGCCCCATATAAAAGATTTTTGATTTCTATTTTAACTACCCTGAATTCTCACTAGGTGATAAAGGCATAGCAAATTTTTTATCATTTTTTGTTGTTGTCATTGGGCCACACTAGAGGTATGGATGCTTGCTTCTGGCTTTGTGCTCAGGTATCACCCCTAAAAGTGTTCCAGGGACTATATACAGTACCATGAAGCCTCTTAAAGGGTAAGAGCCTTATTATCCCCTGTTCTATCTCTCCAGCCCATGACAAAAAAAATTTAATAGAATAATTTTAATATATATTGGCTGACAAATGGTTAAGACAAAGAATAGAGAAGCCAATTATCCACAGAAGAAAAATAGATCCAAGAGGCCTCAAAGAAGATGTGATGCTTGAGCTACATCTTTGAGAACTGGCATGATTTTCCAGGCAGATGAAGTTGGCAATCAGCCTGAGAGGTACATGTAAGAAACACAAATGTGTAATCCAGCACAGGTATGAGGTGGGACAAGAAAGAGGAAACAAGGAAACCTGCCGGACAGCCATGGTGTAAGACAGAGACTAATAAGTATGAGCTTTGACGAGAGCATCCCTGTAAAACATGAGCAATACCTCTATAAAGCAGCTGGAAAGTGGCATCCTCTCCACCTGATGTGGTCACTCTCAGATTTTTAACTGGGGAGAAGCTCATGTTGTTCTTTCTTGATTGCCCCCCCCTCTCTCTCTCTCTCTCTCTCCACCTATCTCTTTCTCTCTCCCTCCCTCTCTCTTTCTTCTCCCTCTCTCTCTTTTTATCCCCTCATATTTCTCTAAGTAAAGTTCTCTAAAACTATTTTACTTCATTAAAATGACAAAGATAAAGCACAAGCAGGTTCAGAGAATTGAGGAGAAAGATTCAAATTGCAGTAGAGAGAAAAACAAATGACAAGCTCGGGAAGAACACTAAGACACTAGATTCAGTCATTTATGGCAAGTTATAATTTTTGTCTTTTGGGGGCATGGGAGTCTTTGGGGGATGTGGCTATAGGAGTGAAGGTTGCAAATGGTCCTCAAGAGGTTCAGGGATACCTCTCATCTTGGCCAAACAGACAGTGGTTGGATGTGAGAGCCTGAGTCAGCTTGGGTCCTGCAGTATCAAGGATTATCTAGGCCACCTAGTGGGACTCAGGGCCACATCTGGCATTACTCAGGGGCTGCCAAGGCTGCACCTGGAAATTCTCAGGGTCTTGTGATGCCAGTGACTAAACTCAGATCACATACAAGACATACTTCTTAACACCTGTACTATCTGGGTTAACAAATTATATTCTTCGGGAAAATTTGGGGCTAGACTCAGTGGTGCTCAGAATATTACATCTGGCTCTGTGCTTAATGATCACTCTCAGAAATACTCATGCTAGGCATTGAACCATGTTTGCCATATGCACAGCAAGTGCTTTTTCCCCAGTACTAGCACTATCTCTCCACCCATAGGTGATATTAACTCCTGTAACAAATTGGTGTTTCTAATAAGAATCTGCTGTGCATGTAATTAAAATATGATATTGTGCAATTCTAGATTTCTAAAGTGTAACATTGATAGTTTCTGAAATATAGATATTTTATTATTTCAAACAGTTCAAAAATACTGCTTAATGTCAGCTATAGATAAATCCTGATATTCTCAGATTATTTAATTCTATATAAATATAAAGGATGTTTTCTTGATTTATCATTGAATTAATCAGCTTAATGATTTTTACATTGAATTTTCATTAGTTTAGTAAACATAGAATTTCAAGAATATAGGGGTTGGATATATAGAACAGAAATTAAGGTGTTTTCCTTATATGTGGCAGCCAACCCTAATTGAATCCTCCACACTCCACATGTGGTATCCAAAATACCACTAGAATTGATCCCTGAATTTGAACCAGAAATAATTCCTGAGTACTGCCATGTGTGTCCCAAAAAAATAAAATAAATAACTTTAAGGAGATATCACACCTCTCTGTTTGTGTAATCAAATCCACCATCAAAATTCCAGTGCCATCCCCCACCTCAAGACATCCCTCTACCCATTCTTTCTACAACTCCTTTTCACACCAGTAACCACCACACCTTTCATTGGGCTAGAAGTTACCCTTGCTGCTTTTTGACAGCTGGTTTTAGTTATTTACATTTTACATGTGAGAGAAAGTTTGATGATTTTCTTTCACTTCCTAACTTGTTATTGTATAGCGATATCAAAATCGACCCATTTCATCTGTTTTTTAATAATAAGTAGTATCCTTTTAAGTATATATGCCACAGATTCTTTATATGTCATCTGGTTATGAGCACCCATGTTTTAGCTATAATGAATAATTATTTTATGACCACAGGGTCACAAAAAATTTTTTGAATTAGTGTTTCACAGGGCTGGAGCAATAGCACAGTGGTCGGGCGTTCGCCTTTCATGCAGCCGACCCTAGTTCCATTCCTCTGCCCCTCTCGGAGAGCCCGGCAAGCTACCGAGAGTATCGAGCCCGAGTGGCAGAGCCTGGCAAGCTACCAGTGCATATTGGATATGGCAAAAACAGTAATAATAAGTCTCTCAATGAGAGGCGTTACTGGTGCCCGCTTGAACAAATTGATGAGCAACGGGATGACAGTGACATTGTTTCACACTCTTCAGATAAATTCTTGAAAGTGATATTTCAGGTCTGGAGCGATAGTACAGCGGGTAGGGTATTTGCCTTGCATGCGGCCGACACGGGTTTGTTTCCAGCATGCCATATGGTCCCCTGAGCACCGCCAAGGGTAATACCTGAATGCAGAGTCAGGAGTGACCCCTTTGCATCACCGGGTGTGAGACAAAAAGCAAAAAAAAAGTGGTATTTCAGGATCATATGGTATTTCTATTTTCATATTTCTAAGAATCTTCATACCACTTTCCATAGAGGCTGCACCAATTTGCATTCCCACCAATGGAGTATCAATCTTCCCTTTTATTCACATCCTCATCAACACTTGTTTTCCATCTACTTGGTATTTCACATGTATGTGGCCATCCTCACAGGTGTGACATGATGCTCGTGTGGTTTTGACGTATACTTCAGTAGTAATTAAGTGATGATGAAGGTTTTTTCATGTTCCTGTGGGCCATTTTAGAGAGTATTTTATTAATATCTTTTAATAATAAATACCTTTTATTAATTAAAATATACAACAGTAAATAAATATTTATTATTCAGGCTTAAAATTTTTGTAAGTACATGATAAAGAAATAGGTGTTTGGGGGCTGGAGCAACAGTACTGCAGGTAGAGCACTTGCTTTGCATGCAGCTGACCTGGGTTTGATCTCCAGCACTCCATGGTTCCCTGAACCCACTAGAAGAGATCCCTGAGCACAGAGCCATGAATAATCCTTAAATACAGCCAGATGTGGCCAAAGGAAAACAATGTGTGCTGAGATGGTTGCTGAAACAAAGAGGACAGTGCTGCATATTCATAATGATACCACACTTTGAATGTTTGCATCAGCATTTCTCTAAAAGTCCAGGACACTTCCTAAGGATGTTCAGTCTCATCATGAAGGGACTGTTCTTTGCGCACATTCAAAAAGAGGTAAAGGGATGACATTAATGAAACATCAGAACCATAAGAGGTCTTAAAAGATGATCCATCACATTTTTCATTCTGAAGATGAAGAAAAACTCAGAGAAATTATGTAGTTGCCCTCAAGTCTCACTGTGAGCCAGGGCTAAAAGGAAGACTGTAATTCCAGATCCCTGCATCCAGCCACTTGGATGTGTTTTCACTGTGCCTGCCTGGCCCATCCCAAAAGCCAAAGACCAGTCAGAAATAAAAGTATGTTAAAAGTTGAGTGAACAATACAGTGATCCTCCCACATTACTCTTCCACCTATAGCTGAGATGTGCTTCACAGTCATCATGGGAAAGAAGAGGCCTTGGAAACAACTGCTGCACAACAGTCCGTTTGCTTGCAGTGGCACACAGACTCACAACACATGATGAAAAGTGATTCTCTCATCCTTTCATAGTCAGTCTGCAAGCAAAATATTTCCTAGGGGCTATTATATGCCAAGGACAGTTCTAAGCCCTAGAGAACACACTGAACTAGACAGTCTCTTCCTTCACAGAATTACAATCTGGTTGGGGGAGACAAATGACAAACAATTCAACTAATGAATACCCAAGAGAGCAGTACTCACTGCACAGAAATAAAATGAAATGATGCAATGGACTGTGGAGAGGAAAGGTGCAGGGCAGGTAGACTGTGGGTAAGAAAGGCCTCTTTTAGGTTTTCCTAAAGGCTCATAACAAGGCCATGCAGTTAGGCATCAAGCATGATGAGAAGATATGAAAAGGACATAGATTCCGATGTCCAAGAATAAAACCAAGACAGAATCAGATGAAAGCATATGTGAGTTTGAGTGCGGAGGCACTTGCATGCCCAACTATCAACAACAGAAGCAGGAGGCAATGGACTGAGGGCAGTGTAAAAGAGTTTCTGTAACAGTTTGCTGCTGTTTCTCTTGGCTTTTATTGACTGAACTGCTTAATATGCAGTGGTTTACACCATGTGGCCTTCATGTCTTAATGTTCTCATAATATTCAATTACCCTCTTCTCTCCTCAAGACTTCTTTCTTATTTTAACCGGGTATTGCTGTTTCATAACCTACGGGTTGAAGTAAAGGTGAGAGAGATGTTTATCCAGACCCCTAGTCACAAACATTTCCTAAGCAAAGTTAAGTGGAACAGGGTAAGAAGGAAAGTGCCTGCCATAGAGGCGAGGGGTGAGGGGTGTGGGGGTGGCTGGAGAGATACTAGGAACATTGGCGGTGAGAAATGTGCACTGGTGGAGGATTGGGTATTGGAACTTTGTGTGACTGAAACTCAATCATGAAAGCTCTGTAACTCTATCTCGCGAAGATTCAATTAAAAAATTAAATTTAAAAAAATAATTTAAAAGTTTTAAATGGGACAGTGTGGTAAATGGTGGTCTGATGGGCACTCCAATAAGCATAAATATATTAAATCCAAAGTGAGGGAAATTCCATGAAAACCTCTTAAGGGAAAAAGGGGAAGAACAAGTTGGAATTAATTTGAGGTCTTTGACATTGACAGAATTGGAGGCAACATGAACTCACAAGTCAATCTGCATTGGGAATGTTAAAAGGAAACACTTGTTTGGAAAGAGTTTTTAAGTGTGAAAAAGAAAGACTATTTTCCACGGAATTTATAAGCAGTAAGCCTGATCATACGTTGGGGACTGAGAGAAGATGTTTCATTGCTGGAATCCTGGTTGAGTCCCCAGCAGTTTTCATGCCCAGCACCCATCTGAGAAAGTGCATATTCTGAGTAATGTTTATACTTGCCAAATGACTCCACTAGGAGTGAGTTGAATTCTCAAATACAATCTCTGTCTTGTTCCCATCCTTCCTTTTCCTCATTCCAATAGTCCCTGTGTCTCTTCATTCCATGGTGATTATGAACAAGAACCACACACCTTGAGTTTGATTGTTCCACAAATCACTTCCTCATTCTCCATTGGTAAATTCATGTCCACAAGGAATACGACACTTCAGGGAGAGGGACCTAATTGTATTCACTCAACCATACTTCCTTCAACACCTTCCCAGGTTAAAGTTAACAGACTCAAGATTTCCATGTCTGAAGAAGTTTCTCTGGATCGATGTATTTTATAACATTTTTCCCCACTCTTCCCAAGCATCCAAGTGGAAACCTCTTTTCCTAAAACGTGCTCTTCTTATGATTAATATGCATTGAAAGGTCAGTTATCCCACACGGGGACAATTTCATCTCTCTGCTGCATCCTGAAATGAGGCAGCAATGACAAAGCACCTATATGACACCCAGTACCAGAGAAGCAGAAACCTCTCTGGGAAATCTTTAGCTGCAGAGAAGTAAAGATGGCTTCAATTCAAAACCTCACTTCTCATCCTCAATTTGGATAACCATGAAGACAAAAATTCCCTTTTTCTTCTAAATGAAAATTCCTCATGATGCATATTATATGGTCATGGCCCTTAATATGATTAATTTTCCACCTAAAGCTAAGGCAACATTACCTTCAAAATATTTCAGATGTGAAAGTTCTTCACTCTTGGAGACATTCGAGACCCAAATTTAGAAATTATGTTTATGGTGTGATAGTAACAATAGACAGAGGAAAAAAATATATTAGATTTACAGAGTTTCAATTTTAACATATTCTTTAAATATAAATATAACTTTTCACTGAAAATTGTCTCTGTTCAACTATTTCCACTGCAATAAAAAAAACTTTATGATGATGAGCAATACAGATGATAAAATATGGTATAATATATTACCATAAAGTGTACATAAATATACAAACAGTTTCTATATTTTCAAGATTTAAAGCTTAGGAAAGCTTTAAAGCATTTGTAGGGGCCAGAAGAGATTGTACAGCCAGTCTGCACTTGCCTTGTGTATGACAGACCTGGGTTCCATCCCTGATACCACATATGGCCCCCTGAGCCTCACCACAAGTGATCCCTGAGGACACAGTCAGAAGTAAGCCTTGAGTACCAAGGTGCGGTTCAAAAATAAAAAATAAAAAGCATTTGTAGCTAATTTTCTCATTTCAGATGTGGATCAAAGCTATCAAATTGAGAGTCATGATGTTATGTAATCATAATCTTGCCCCCCTCCCCCTCACCTGTCTGTCTTCCCCCGGACCCCTCGGAGGGGGTGGGCTTCAGTTTCCCTCCCAGCCCCAAGCAGAGCTCTGGCAGCCAAAGACCTCCAGAGCCTAGCCACAGCCATGCTCAAGGCCCTCTCCACATGTTCAGATGACCCTCATGCATGAAGGAACTGGCAGAGGAACCCAGGTGTGTGGAACCCAGGACTGAGACCTCCAACCCTGCTCGCCAGGACTGACTGGGCCTCTTCCGCCCAGATTCCCCATTTTCCAGTAGCTAGGCGGTCACACCCAGGGACTGCCCCCGGCACCATGTAATCCCACCAACGGCCAACATCCAGAGACTATAAAACCAAGCTCTCAGAAGCAATATCTTATAGCCTAGTTCCCCCAGAGGGAGAACTAGGGAGAACCTGGCAACTACCGAGAGTTTCCTGCCCACATGGGAGAGCCTCGAAAACTCCCCATGGCGTATTCATATGCCAAAACCAGTAAGAATGATGGGTCTCATTTCCCTGACCCTGAAAGAGCCTCCAATGCAGCACCATTGGAAAGGACAAGTAAAGAGAGGCTTCTAAAATCTCAGGGCTAGGACGAATGGAGATGTTACTGAGAACACTCGAGAAATTCGACAATCAATGGGATGATGATGATGATGATGATGAATATAATATTTTATTTTATGACAAACATAGTAAATTGCATGTTTTATTTTGTTAAACATAATGACATACCAAATAAACACAATGGTTCCTCAATCCTGTCTTATTCACAGACTCCATATTTATGAATTCCTCTACTTGCTAAATTTATTTGTAATCCTAGAAGCAAAACTTGGAACTTTTGGGGACATTTGCAGACCTGAAGAGCAGTAAAACTTTTGAGTCACCTAAAAGCACATATTCCCAGATGAGGTTAGGAGTATTAAGAGTATTGAACAAGGCAATACTCTGCCTCTTGTTTCAATTCTTACCATATAAACCAATGTCTTTTTCATAGTCAACTTAGTGCCATATTCTTCATGTTTATTCTTTTTGTTAGTGCTTTAACTATTTATAAAGGTCCCCAAGCATGGTGCTGAAGCACTGTCTAGTGTTCTCAAGTGCAAAAAAGACTATATTATGCCTTGCAGATAAAATAGCTGCATTAGATTAAGTCTTTTCTTGCAGCAGTTATAGTACTGTTCATCATTTGGTCAATGTTAATTTTTAAAAAATGAATGTTAAATCAGCCACCTAAAAAGAAATCACTGTCATATCACTGTCATCTGTTGCTCATCGATTTGCTACAATAGGCACCATAACATCTCCATTGTGACTTGTTGTTACTGTTTTTGGCATATTGAATGTGCCAAAAGCTTGCCAGGCTCTGCCATGCAGGCGGGATACTCTTGGTAGCTTGAGGTCTCTCCGAGAGGGATGGAGGAATCGAACCCGGGTCAGCCGCATGCAAGGCAAATGTCTACCCCCCCCAAAAAAAGTTTCCTTAAATTTGTGAAACAGTAAAACCTGATGAAGTGGCATTTCTTATCTTTTTATGATTGAGTAGTTATTTCTCAGTTGTCTGTGGATAACAAAACAATTTTAAATTATTATCTATTAGTATCATTTAGATTTAAATTAATATTTCATTCATTCAGGAACTCTTTCAAAAATGATTTATTATGGGATATTTTAGTTTCTACCCCAGGAGTAATTCCTGAGTGCACAGCCAGGAGTAATCCCGGAGCATCGCTGGGTGTGACCTCCCCCCAAAAAAGAAATGAACTAAAAATAAAATACATTACAAATATTTTTTAACAATAAAAAAATTAAATGTGCATCAAACAATGCCACGGACTGATTAGTTGACAAAAAAGTGTGTCACCAAAGGCTTAAAGGAACTCAATTCATATTTTCTGTAGGGGAGAGGCTTTGCATTTACTAACTCAGTGTTCACAGCATCTTTACAGAACAGAGGTAGGTCCTGTGACTAAGAATCAACTGCATTGCATTTAAATATAAATTCATGGATTACCACAAACATGCTCCAAAACTTTTCATGTTCCTTACCTCTAAAGTCCCAAGACAATGGTGTTCACTGCTACAGACCTAGTGTGGTCCTATACATGTGCCTTTTCTTAGGGCAATTGATTACCAGATCCTGCCACGTGACCATAACCTGTAGCACTGTAGCACTGTCATCCTGTTGTTCATCCTGTTGCTCAAGCAGGCACCAGTAACGTCTCCATTGTGAGACTTGTTGTTACTGCTTTTGGCATATCAAATACGCCATGAGGAGCTTGCCAGGCTCTGCCCTGCAGGCGGATACACTTGGTAGCTTGCCGAGCTCTCCAAGAGGGACGGAGGAATCGAATCTGGGTCAGGTTGGCCGCATGCAAGGCAAACGCCCTACCTGCTGTGCTATCACTCCAGGACCATAACCTGTATTCAGTAATTTCCAACATTTCAATTGAGTTTTGCTGACAGCCATCACTACTCTCAAAACACATGTCTTTTGCAGAATCCAACTCAAATATTGCAATAAATTTTTTGGACTATCAAAGTCCTATGTTTTGTACCCTAATAGTAAGAATAGCTAACATTTATTGAGCCCTTGCTATGTGCCAGGCACTTGGCTGAGTACTGAAGGTGTACTCATACAGACCTCGTCACAACTCTAAAAGATGAATATCACTCTCCCCATTTAATACACGAAGACAGGAAGCACATAGTCTACTCAAGTTTGCATAGGTCAAAAGTGACAAACCAGAACTTGACCCACACATTCTTTTTATTGGGTTTGGATTGGGAACCTTACCCAGTAGTGCTCAAAGGCAACTCCTTGCTCTGTATTTGAGAATCGCTCAGTAATTTGAAGATCGTTCAGTGCCAGAGATCAAACTCTAGCCTTCTGCATGCAAATCATCAGCTCGGTTGGTTAAACTATATCTCTGGTCCTATTCATGCATTTCTAACAAGACTACCCTTACCTCTACTTCAGAGGGATGTTTTTTTACTATAAAATCCAGGACTCTTTGTTGGTTCAGTAGAAGTATCACAGAATAATATATTTTTGTTTTTCACCATTGTATAGCTAAGCCCATTGCACATTATAAGCTTCATTTTAAAAATCTATTTCTCTAAAGAGTAAGGAAATATTAATATTCTGATTAATCCCATTCCATTTTATCATTCCCACAGAGATAAGCCACGTGAAATGTTTATAACCAGACAAAGTTCTCATATCAAACCGCTCTGAAAACAGCAAAGGCACCTAGCTTAGAAATACACATAAAGGAAAAGATCCAATACTGCAGAACCTACTTTAGCCATAAATCATCAGACAAAGACCAAGGAAATGCTTGACACATAGAAAGTACTTGAAACTTGGTTTAACTAATTTTAAAGTCATATGTAGAAAAAACTCAGAGAAAGAGTACAGTGGGTAGGGCACTTGCATTGCATGTTTGATTCCCAGCATCACACAGTGGACCTCCAATCCCACCAGGATTGATACCAGAGTGTAGAGCCAGGAGCAAGTCCTAAGAACTGCCTAGTATGGCCAAAAAAGTAAAATTTAAAATAAAACTAAACAAAAAAATTTTAGCTAAATTAATATGCTATATGATCTTCACATTAATTTATAACTATATGATTTTAGACTTAACTACCAGATAATTCTCTGTCATAAAGAAATACTCCAAATCCTTATTTCTTACAAAAGGTCTATGTATTTTTGTTTTGTAAGAAAATTGCCTTTTTAAAAAAATTTTTATTAGTGAATCATCGTGAGGTAGTTACAAACAAACTTATGAACTTTCCTGTTTGCATTTCAGTTATACAGTGAATATTTACCTATCCCTCCACCAGTGCCCATTGTCCTCCACCAATGTTCCCAGTAACCCTCCCACCACCCCAACCCCATCCCCCACCACTCCACCCTGCCTCTGCGGCAGAGCATTCCCTTTTGTTCTCTCTCCTTTTGGGTGTTGTAGTTTGCAATAGAGGTATTGAGTGGCCAGCATGCTCGGTCCAGAGTCTACTTTCGGCACGCATCTTCCAACCCGAATGGGTCCTCCCAACATTCTCTACTTGGTGTTCCCTTCTTTATCTCAGCTGCCTTTTCCCCCAGCATGTGAGGTCAGTTTCCAAGCTGTGGGGCAGACCTCCTGGTCCTTATTTCTACTACTCTTGGGTGTTAGTCTTCCATTCTGCTACTTTATATTCCACAGATGAGTGCAATCTTTCTATGTCAGTCTCTCTCTTTCGGACTCATTTCACTTAACATGACACTTTCCATGTTGATCCACTTCTATGCAAATTTCATGACTTCATCTTTTCTAACAGCTGCATTGTATTCCATTGTGTAGATGTACCAAAGTTTCTTTAACCAGTCATCTGTTTTGGGGCACTCCAGTATTTTTCCAGATTTTGGCTATTGTAAACAGTGTTGCAATGAACATACAAATGCATATGTCATTTCTACTACACCTTTTTGCCTCTTCAGGATATATATATTCCCAGGAGTTGTACTGCTGGGTCAAATGGGAGCTCAATTTCTAGTTTTTTGAGAATCATCCATATTGTTTTCCAAAAAGGCTGAGCCAGTCAGCATTCCCACCAGCAGTGAAGGAGAGTGCCTTTCTCCCCACATCCGTGCCAACACCAGTTGCTTTTGTTCTTTTGGATATGGGCCAGTCTCTGTGGTGTGAAATGATATCTCATTGTTGTTTTGATCTGCATCTCCCTGGTGATTAGTGATGTAGAGCATTTTCTCATGTGTCTTTTTGCCATTTCTTCTTTGAGAAAATTTCTGTTCATTTTCACCCTCCAGTTTCAGATGGGATTGGATGTTTTCTTCTTGTAGAGTTCAACCAGTGCCTTGTATATCCTTTATATCAACCCCTTATCAGATGGGTATCGGGTGAATAGCCTTTCCCATTCTGTAGACTGTCTTTGTATGTTAGTCACTGTTTCATTTGAGGTGCAGAAGCTTCTTAGTTTAAGATAGTCCCATTTGTTTATCTCTGTCAAGAAATAAAAGAGGACACGAGGAAATGGAAAGATATCCCCTGCTCATGGATTGAGAGAATTAACATTGTCAAAATGGCAATACTCCCCAAAGCGTTGTACAAATTCAATGTGATCCCTATAAGGATACCCATGACATGGAGCAAACATTTCTGCAATTCATATGGAACAATAATCCCCACGAATAGCTAAAGCAATTCTTGGGGAAAAGAATATGGGAGGAATCATCCTCCACAACCTCAATCTCTACTGCAAAGCGGCAATAATTAAAACAGCATGGTACTGGAACAAAGGCAGAGCTGCAGACCAATGGAACAGAGTTGAATATCCTCACACACACCCTCAAGTATATCATCATCTAATCTTTGATAAGGGAACAAGAACTGTGAAGCAGAGCAAGGAAAGTCTTTTCAACAAATATGCAGGCAAAACTGGACAGCTACGTGCAAAAAAATGGACTCAGATCTCTACCTAAGACCATGTACAAAAGTCAGGTAAAGTGGATTAAAGATCTCAACATCAGATCAGAATCCATAAGGTACATGGAAGACAAGGTTGGCAAAAGCCTCCACGACATTGAAGCTCAAAATTACATTTTAAAAAATAAATCGCCTTGGGGCTGGATCAATAGCACAGCCGGTAGGGCGTTTACCTTGCAGGCAGCCAACCCGGGTTCAATTCCCAGCATCCCATATGGTCCCCCAAGAACCACCAGAAATAATTCCTGAGCGCAGAGCCAGGAGTAAACCCTGAGCATCACCGGGTATGACCCAAAAATAAAAAAATAATAATAATAACTAAAGTTTATTGAACTCTTTATGTAAAACCTCTCTCTGATTTTCTGCTATTTGTACAAATAAAATGAAAAAAGAGACAGAAGAAAGATGGAAGACAGTACAAATACATCATACTTTGCTGGTATTTCTCAGCATAAATGGCACCTTTTTATTCCTTTCAGTAGAGCTACTGAACTCTGGAAGTGTGCAGGAATGGTAATGGAGAGAATTCTACGATGAAGTTCAGCCTCCCTGGTCACATGTCTCTGCTGGCCAGGAAGAGAAAACTTATTGACTAAAACTAATTTCAGCTGGAGATAACTCCAGTTATCTCCAACTGAAACTGATCCTTTTGTTCACCCTATCTACAATATTTCTCATCCCTACTAGTTTTTCAGGATGCCAATATTTTTCACAGACTTATCAAAGTCTGAACATACACTGATGAAGAAGATTCCTTGATGCTGAGACTGTCAGGAAGTTGAAAGGTGCTATGTTCTGTCTGAGACGTGGGCCCTAATCCCAACTCTACCACTAACCTCTGTGATAAAAGGTGACTTCCTTTCTTTTTCTGAGTTTATGAGCATTTAATTCATTCAAGTTACCAAATGAAAAGTATTCCAGAATTTCAAGAAATAAAACCATACCACTAATTTGTTATAGCAATGAGAATATCATTACAGAAAAAAAAAGTTTCCAAAACATAATGAAAAGTGGGCAGAAAGAATAGAACCAAATGAGATTTTTCTCACACTCTGGATTATCATTAATATAGGTCATTTTCCATATACAAACCAGGCATCAGTTAGCTCCCAGATACCATAAGGTCACATTAGTTAGCTCAATTCTTCTCCGCATTTATGACAATATTTTCAAACTTCATATTATCTATTGATTTTTTATCTCTAAAATCTAGTCCTTTAAATATCTAGTGCTCTAAAAGAAACTTCATTTTTTTCTCTTTCTATGAACATTAGTTTTATACTTATTATATGGCAAGCAGTAGCATCGATATTTTTTTTACATTTTTATTAGTGAATCACCATGAGGTACAGTTACAAACTTATGAACTTTCATGTTTGCATTTCGTTTACATCCCTTCACCAGTGTCCACTCTCCTCCACCAATGTTCCCAGTATCCCTCCTACCACCCCCAGCCCACCCCACCCTGCCTCTGCAGCAGGGCATTCTAAAAGGTGACTTGCTTTACTGATCCACATTGTCAGAAAAGGGTACCAACTTTGCCAACTTCACCAAAATATTGTGAAAATAATCAGCAGACAATGAATTTTTTTAAAAAAATGTAAGCATCTTGCTAATAAGCCCATTCCCTTTCTCCATCTTACCTGGGGTTTCTGTTGCTCAGACTCCTTCCCCCTTGGCAATGAACAACAAAGGTTTCCCTTCTGTACTTCTGTGATCTCCAGAGTATTCTTGAGAAGGAGAGAAATCTACTGTGTGAATGGCTTATTCCTGCTAAGAAAAAGAAAAATACTAACACCATCAAAATGGAGCATTCTATTAAGCATTTGACTTACAATGCTTTATCTGATCTTCACAAAACTTAAATACCCTCTTAGGGAGTACCCACATTTTACCAATGAGACAGGAAGTTGGTTTAAATAAAAACCCCCATTAATATATTGTTTAGACTTCTAACTCTCAGTGTTGGAGATGGGGCTGGGTTTGCGAGGTATTGGGGGCAATAAATATAGGCCAAAACTAGCCATTGTTGCAATCTGGTCAGAAAAAGAATTTGTTTAAGGATGGAGAAGACTCCTTTTGTTTTTTTTTCCATTTCTTTTTTTTTTAATTTTTGATTTGGGGGCTACATTCAGCAGTGCTCAGGGCTTACTCCTGACTGAGCTTAGGGATTGCTCCTGGTAAGTTTGTGGGACCACATAGGATACTGGGGATTGAATCTGGGTTGGATGCATGCAAGGCAAGCACATAGAGTAATATCACTTTGGCCCTGTCGATTTTCTGAATTAACCTGCCTTCAGAGCCCCCATGAAAATTAGCCAATTCTGGAGTTCTCTCTCAAACTGCTCTGAGGTTAAAGTGTCCTGAGTTTCCTAACAAACATCCCATGTGGTTTACAAAAAGGAAAAAAAATGTATTGGAAAAGAAAAAGCTAGAGTATTCCCAACACACTTCACTCCACCACAAGGAGAACATATAAATGACCACATAAATTGTGATTTCACTTTAGTCCCGCCTGGGGGATAACATGTCAGCAACTTTCACAGTTTTGAAAACTGTGCAAATAAAGAAGAGGCAAGGGGAGAGGAGTCTGATCTTTACACCCACACAGTAAGGTACACTTGACTTGAGGGCCCCAAAAATTCCCCTAGCTTTTTTATCGTTGTATCACTCCACAGTTTAGTCAGCCAAAACCATATCCTTTTCCAGCTTTAGATAAATTGCCTTTTGACGAACTGCACACAGACCAAATATCACGAAGTCCCCAAGTTGTAATCTCTACCCTGTTTTTCTACTGAAATGAGTAAGATTTTCCTATTTGGTTTTTTTATGTTCGTAAACAGCAGATCTATAAGACATACAAATATCTTTAGTATATTTACCTCAGTCTTTCTTGCAAAGGATTGTCATTTTATCAGTGACTGTGCCAACTATAGAATATGCAAAATGTACTAAAGAAAGTTGCTGTGCATTTATTTTTTCTTTTTTTCTTAAATAAAAGAGGTGGTCACCTGTGAAAATAGTTTTTATCAAATAGACTATAAATTATGTATGCTGGTGAGGGTGTAGAAAAAAAAGAATTTTTGTGCACTATTGGTGGAGACATATATTACAGCAACCTTTATGAAATTTCCTTTAAAAGCTAAAAATAGAGGGGTTGGAGAGATAGAACAAAAGGCAGGGCACTTGTCTTGCATGCAGTCAGTTGGTTCCATC
The DNA here is from genome assembly GCF_027595985.1 of Sorex araneus. NCBI lineage: Eukaryota > Metazoa > Chordata > Mammalia > Eulipotyphla > Soricidae > Sorex > Sorex araneus. The sequence goes on from NC_073302.1 coordinate 223,806,678, forward strand.
CTCAGCACTCTAAATAGCCTCCCGAGTATTGACAGGAATGATCCCTAAGTGCCAAGCCAAGAGTAAGCCCAGAGCACAACTGGGTGTGGCCCCAAAACAAGACAAAACAGAAAACTTAAAAATATAAAATACTATGTGTCCCAGTAATTCTAATTCTAGTTATCTATCCAAATATGAAAAATGCAAAAACAATTATTCAAAAATATATATGACCCCTATGTTCTCTGTAGTGCTATTTACAGTAGCCAAGAGATATAAAACAAACAACCTACACACCCCATCCACATATGACTGGATAGAGAAGTTTGACTGATACTCAATGGAATACTAAGTCCTATTCCTTGTGACAACACGGTTAGAGCTTGAGATGATGGTGCTAAATAAGATAAGTAAAAAGTGAGAGATTTAGAAGATGATTTCTCACATGTGTAGAATGTAAATAACAAAATACACTGACAAAAAATTACAAAAAAAAAACCTTGTTCTGTGGGAAAATACAGTTGTTACTTGGGAGGGGGATAAAAAGAAAAGGGTTGAGTGAGTAATTCTAATAATAAAATGATACTACAACTTTGTCGGTAAGTAGGAGGAGACATACACATATGGAGGTGTGGTATCCCCCCAGATTATATAGTATTGAAAAACCAATGACAAATAAATGCTTTTAAAAAAATGTTATAGTGGACTTTTTCCACTCTGGAGTAGCCAGTGCTCTGTCTTGAACAAGTCTCTGTCTCTTTGTCTCTTTCTATGTCTCTCTCTCTCTTTTTTCTATCTTCACATCTCTAGTTTTCTTTAAATAAAATCAATTTTGCTTCACAAAATAAATAAATAAATAAGTGTTAAGCTGTTCAATTGTGTGAAGTTGGAGTTTAATTCTCAGTCTTAATAAAAAAAAAACTAAAAACAGAAGTGGCTCATTTTCCAGTCTCTCATTATGATAATAAAGCTCTAGTTGTATTTAGGGGAGGAAAATGAACATAGTAAAAAATATAAGATAGTCACTTTCACCAAAATGTTTATTCATAATAAACATTTCAACAATTTAATTAATAGATGATAGAAAAGCTAGGCTGGAATGATAGTACAGTGGGTAGGGTGCTTGTCTTGCACATGGTCAACTGGATTCAATCCCCAACACCCCACATGGTCCCCTGAGCCTGACAGGAATGATCAATGATCACAGAGCCAAGAGCCCTAAGGGTCACTGGATGTGGCCCCAAAATTTAAAAACAGGCCATAGAGAAGCCAAACTTCCTAACACACTACAAAGTGTTTAATCATTGTTCATTTTAGCCAAAGTCAAATAAGAGATCACATCATCCTCCTGCGCTATTGTAAGATTGAGCTTATTTTGAAGAGAATATAGTCCTTAATACTTTATTTATTCCGCTAATATTAAACTTTTATTCAAGAATATACATAAGATGAGAACTAGACATAGAAAAGTAAGTACATAGTTTCAGGCAACACCATACCCATTAAGGTCATCTACCCATCACAAAGGCATTTGTCATAGAAGTGTGTAGAGCACTTAGTGCAGCTAATGAAGCTGTTGTGATAAAAAGCACAAATACACATGCAAAGACTGGCAGCCACTGGCCAAATAAGCCAGTGCCTGCTCTAAGAACAGCAAGAGAAATGTGAGCATGATGCCCAGTGCCTCACAAAGCCTGCTACGTGGCAGGAACAAAGTGTTTGTCCACAGATAACAAAGGCTTACAACCTGGTCATTTCTTAGGGAAAATTGTAAAAAAAAAAAAAAAAAAATTGAACTTCTGAGTATGTCAGAGTGTATCACAGCCCAAATTTGTTTTTTGCTCTTACAGATTTCCTATTTGAAATGAATACACTACTCTTGAAATTAGTGGAACTCAAGTTGCTGAGTTTATTTTCACATCTATTGTGTATGCATTTTACTTTCAGTTTTCACTTAATGAGATGCATGCCTTCATCAATTCGCATTAATTCACATACCCCTCCAGAGAGCCAGGTGCTTTCAGAATGATTGTATTCTCTATTTGTAGAGTGCTTCGGCATCTTCAATCACTTCTATACGCTAACTCCTTAAATGCAAGCTACAACCATGAGTGGAAAGACAGCTCTTTTCAAATGGAAAATGAGATGAAGAGGCACTCTGAATCGTTAGTGTCTGTATCAATGTCATTAAGCAGTGACAAAACTGGGGCTGATGCACGATTTGGAAGCCGATCTTATGTGCTGGGGGAAAAAGCAGGTGGGATGGAGAAGAGACCTTTAAGCAAATGATGGTTGGAGGGATCACTCAGGATGGTAGATGCATGCTGAAGGTAGGCTATGGACCAAATATGATGGCTGCTTAGTACCTATATTGCAAACCACAACATGAAGAAGGAGAGAGAGAGAGTAAGATGAAATGTGCCTGCCACAGAGGCAGGGGGTGGGTAGGGAGGGACACTGGGAACATTTGTGGTGGAGAATGGGCACTGGTGGAGGGATGGGTACTCAAACATTGTTTGACTGACACATAATCACAAAAGCTTGCAAGTCTGTAACTGTATCTCACGGTACTTCATTTAAAAAATTTTAGGATCATTTTTATTTATTTATTTATGGGGGTCCACACCCAACGATGCACAGGGGTTACTCTTGGCTTTGCACTCAGGAATCACTCCTCGCAGTGCTTGGGGGACCATATGGGATGCTGGGAATCAAACCCAGGTCAGCTGCATGCAAGGCAAATGCCCTACCCACTGTGATATTTCTTCATTAATTTATTTTTTAAATAAAATAAAATCATTAAAATAAAATTTTTAAAACTGGGACTGAAATTCAGTTTTCTGAGTTTTCTTTCAATACACCACCCATATGCAGCCAAACCAATGAAACTACAACCCTAAATCAATAACACACGATTTCTATGCTTTCCTTCGTTCAACACGCATCTGTTCACTACCTACTACGAGTAACATGAAACCAAAAAGAGAGATATTAAAAAGCACCAATTCCGGGACTGGAGCAATAGCACAGCGGGTAGGGCGTTTGTCTTGCACGCGGCAGATTGGATTTGATTCCCAGCATCCCATATGGTCTCGTGAGTAATTCCTGAGTAATTCAGGAGTAATTCCTGAGTGCAGGAGCCAGGAGTAACCTCTGTACATTGCTGGTCGTGACCCAAAAAGAAAAAGAAAAAGCATCAATTCTATGTACTTTTCCAGGAGTTCCATTTCTTTACTTCCCCACCCCCACCCCTGGTTCCAGATCAGGCCTTTTCCTCCTTAAATTGTTCTAAACTGATATGACAGCAGCTCAAAGTCAGAGCATGTCATTGCAGATAGGTTGCTGAAGGCACTTAAAAGTTGCAGGCATGTCCCTGATTCCTTCGTCTACTGAAGACTGAAGCTAGGGAGAGACAGTTCTGCTCTGTTCTGATTCTGGGATACAGGGAAAGAATGCACTTCTTGTCACACTGGTGATTTTTCTCTACTGTTTATCTCGTATAATTCTGGAGGTGATTTTCTAATTTCGCCAGTGACTTCTTGACTCCTCCTTCCCTGATCACTCAACTAGAACTGAAATTCTCACTAAGAGTTTGGTTGATGAAGGTGCTTTCCAGAGACCTAAAAATACCAACATCTCTTATCTAAAATGTCTCCTTACTGAAATATTCTCATTTAAATCTTACTCTGTTGTTAAATGCAGTGCTCTTCATTCCGTTTATTTTTAAAAGATGGGTATTGTTAGAATAATCAGTATGGGGAGTTTCTATTGCCCTGTGATGAAAATAAATACCCAGAGTATTGTAGAAAGTCAAGAAGAGAGAAGCTGCATACTTAAATGAAGCCCTGGAGAAAATAAAGTCCACAGAACATTCAGTAAGAGGATTATCTCACAGAGTCCTCCAACAACAGTTTTGCTATAAGAAGTTAAATCAATACCATTGACTCCTGAAGAGATGATACTGATTGACTATTTTTCTGCCTTTTCAGCCTGACATAAACTCTTTTTTTTTTTTTTTTTTTTTTTTTGCTTTTTGGGTCACACCCGGCGATGCACAAGGATTACTCCTGGCTTGTGCACTCAGGAATTATTCCTGGCAGTGCTCAGGGAACCATATGAGATGCTGGGAATCGAACTCGGGTCAGCCACGTGCAAAGCAACACCTTACCTGCTGTACTATTGCTCCAGCCCCGATAAACTCATTTTAATGTAAAAGTAAGACTTTGTCTTCTTTGTGGGAAATGAATAAATTACTCCACAGATGAAAAATTTTAAACACCTCTAATAAATTCCTGACTACATTACCAGAAAATCAAACCATCACCTTCAAAAATCTTCCCAAATACCTTTGCATAAATATTTCGTTTTCCCACAAATCCACAATTTAACCTAGGACTTTGGGATTCTTTTTTGTCCTGTTTTGCCATCATCCCCACATCTGACCTACCACTAAAAACTTACATCTTCCCTTTCAAACCAGAATTTGTTTTCTTTCTGGTGATCTCAATCCTTTTTCTCTTCCCTCTCTGAATTACAGCAGCAATGTAGATGGGATTACCTGCCTTAAATCCAGTGATTCCCTACTTTCATAGTACCTACAGAATTTTCTTTAACATTCTATCTGCAGTTTACCCCTAGAAATTCTGACTGGAATGTGGCATAGCCCCGGCATTTGGGTTTATTTGCTTAGCTCTTATAAAAATACAAATAGCATAAATGTTGCCATGTTTTTTAGTACACAGTTCCTTGGTATGTCATATTACATGCACTCAATCTTCAGAACTCTTCATTTTGCAGAGAGGCCCAGACCCTGACAACAAAACTACTGTTCCCCTTTGTTTCTTTGAATTTGGCTTCACTGGGAACCTCATATAAATATTTGATTTGTGTGTGTGTGTGTGTGTGTGTGTGTGTGTGTGATGGGCATATTTCACTTAACATCCTCAAGTTTTGTTCAATGTTGTAACTTGTGTCAGAATTTTCTTTCCTCTTAAGATTAAATAATATTCCATCATCCACATGTCACATTTTGTTTGTGTATTCACCGTCGGTCACGCCCAGCCCTCTTGGCTAGTATGAATAGTTCTGCTCCAAGCATGAGCAATGTCAAGCTCTCCAAAGAGTCTACCTTCAGCTCCATGGGGTATGTACCTGGAATTTCTGCCTTTGGCCTTTATTTCAAAGGGACAATAATTAATTCTGCTGTCGACTAGTTACAAAGCAATGGGATGAGGATTTGATCCATCCCCTGGCTACTGAGTCTGGCAGTACCCTTTCTTGAATGTGAGAAATGTATAGAACTACCTTTGTCCCTAAAACCTGGAGAGTAGACTTGAGTGTAGATGTCTACATATCTTCACCAACACAGAAAACAAGAAAGTAAGAACCAGCCAGAAGGGATTGGTGGAAGATTTTCCACATCACTGAGTTAAGGGGCTTCAGAAGCCCTGATCATTAAAGAGAGTATCACAACCAATCCCCATCAGTAATTTAAATTGCAAATAATTTTAGAGTTCATACCCTTAAATGAGTATAATGCAATCCCACCAACTTTTTGTATTCCCTTCATTACGTCAACCTCAGTGCCTTTAAATACATACACATGCACCTGTGTGCTTGTCTGCTATTATATATATACACACACATATATATACAAAATGTTAACATGTTCCAAGCATTGTTTTTCTTATTTGAAGGCCTCCTCTTTGTTGATACCCACAACCATCTTTAACCATCTTTACTCTGTCTTCTGACTCACCCAGCATAACCCATCCTTCCCAAGAGGAACAAACTTAACCTAGAAGTTCAGGGTTCGAACCCAAATTAAAAAAAAAAAAGCATCAGTGACATTTCCTGATATTTCACCTACTCTTAGAGGACATTATGACATAGTTCTAATGCTTTATATTTTCCATTTTTCCCACTTTTCTTCTTTTTGTTGTTGTGGTGGTGCACCAGGGGTTTACTTGATTATGATGCCATGAAACTTACCCTCAGAGCGAGGATGCCACTTGGCCGTGAAGCCTGCTGTCCTTTCTCACAGCTCCTCTTGTATGCTGACTGAGGGCAAAGGTTGCCCCTACCCCTGCTCCCACACTGCCTTTGAAGGCGAGGGAGACGTCAGTGACCATGTGCTGATGTGTCATCAGTACTCTTGGTCATCTAAGCCCTACAGGAACTAGGAGCCACAAACTCTCAGGACATTTGTAATGCAAAGAAGAAAGAATAGACACAGCGAAAAGACACAAGTTGTCTTAAATATAAAATCATATATAAAATCCTTGTGATACAGCTGATACTTGGAGAGCCAGAGCTGTAGGTAGGTATCTGCTGCATCACATGTGTTTTGGGTGGTTGGAAGAAAGGGCTGAGTAGGTTGGGGAAAGGTGAGTTTGGAGCAGAAATAAGACGGTACAACATGGCTCAAAGGAAGATGTGTTTCACCCTGTCTCAGCTTGACAAACGGCTGCCCTGGAAAAATCAAACAAGGCCCAATGAGGTGTATTGGCCTAAGAGGGGCTGTTCTGCCAATCAGCCCGACAAACAGCAGGTCAGCAAGTGTGGGCAACTGGCAATGTCACAAATCCATGAATGGAATTTTAGTTTGCTTTTTTAAAAAAGAAATAATCAGAATCCATGGAAGTAGTGCTACTCTCCCTCAGGGCTGTGCTGAGCCTCAGTTTCCCTAGGAATCCTGAGTACAGCCCATCCCTGTTTTATTTCCTGCAATGAAGCCATAATTTGATCAAGGCTTCAATGTGAATTAAACATAGTAAAACAAATGGTCTGAAAAGCATCTGAAAAACCTTCCATATAAGTGAAAAAAATAAGGGAGGCTATTTCCAGCCATAACTCAAGTCAGTTATGTAGGTAAGCTGGTCCTGGTCCGGCGCTGGGGGGGGGTTGTACTGAGAAGGATGAGAGCTGGGGTCTCAAAAAGCACGTGCTCCGTTCTGTGTACCGTTTGCCTGACTTAAAAGAGAAAAAAATTTTTTTAATTTATCCAAATGATTGTATAGAGTAAAAACCAGATCATCTCAAGATATTTCCCCTACCTTTGAACTCTCCATTATTGTTCAAAAAAGTACCAAAAAAAATTAAGCTCCTAAAGAAAGAGAAAAGATTTGGGGCAGATCCTGATCCGTCATGTTCAGTTCTCAAACAGTACCTTGCACTTCCGCTTCAAGACCTCCTCCAGTTTGTGGCTGCTCATTTTCCATTTGTCCTGTGAAGGGATAGTTCTGTCAGGGTAAGAATCACATCCTTTTCATTTAAAAATCCCAGCTAGCACCATAGGCACATTGTAAGAACCTGATAAATATTTATCCCTTATTTTTCTGACTGGCTGAGAAAATTTGAGCATTCTAAGTCCCTTTTTTGAGTTCAGTTTCTTCCTTTATCAACCCAAAGATTTGAACTAGGTCTAGTCAAAAAATGTAACCATGTGTGAGACAAGAATTTCCCTAACAGAAACGAGCTAAGATGGGGCAAGCCCACGTCAGTCCCACTCCAACCTCCAGGATGAATTCTGAGCCCCCAACTCCAATCTCGAGGAGGAAGCCGAGGTGAGAGGCCAGGAGCAGCCAATGCATGAGAGGGCAGAAAGGGAACCTGCTTCTAGTCTCATTTCTGCCGGTCACATCTGTGAACCAGAGAAAGCCACCCTGGGCCTCAGAATCCCTAATCCATAAAATGACTGAGTGAGCACCAAGGAAAGTTCTCTCCAGATCTAAGTTTTGTTTTGTTTCCTTTCTCTGAGCCAAGACTTGCTCAGACCAAACTGTAGTGGCCGTAACAGAGACTTGAGCCATTATTATTTCGAATATTCCCATGGTCACCTGTGCTCTAGATCTGTGCGTTCAATTAGCGTGGATGGGCAATTGAAATCAACTGAAAGAAGAAAAGTTCAGTCTCCACTAACCAAAACCATATTAGGACATGGTGGGGGAGGGGTGGGAGCAAGATCTATCAGTAGGGAAAATTTGGAGCATTGATATATTCCCTCTCCAAGCTAGAATAACTTCACTTTTCAATTTTTGCATGTGTTGTCACTGGGGAGTTATCTGGCTGTGTCTGTGTTTTAACATCTGTCAGCTAATTCAGAAACTTCACTGCAAATATTTTAGGGCTCAGAAGCACCATGTGGTTTTGACACTCCCTAGATGACACAGGGTCAAGAAAGCAATAAATGAATTACCATGAGACTCAATATAACATTTTCATCAGTAACACAGCCCTGTTCCAAAAAGCCTATGCTCAAAAATAAATAAAAAGGAGCATGTACCCATTTTCTCCAGAACCATATTTGGAAATTTCAAAAGAGCAGACCATAATAGCTAGAAACATCTGTGCTGAACAAACGGTTTTCTATTTAGAATTCTGTGTCTGTGAACATAACAGAACCAGAACCAATAAAGCCCATCAGAATTTACCCCAGGTGTAAGTATTACCTTGAAGCAAGATGCATGTGCTTTGGTATCCACTGCACAGAACCACTGGTCCCTAGCCATGTGAGCAGATGTCTGCGTAGTTCTGCTACACAACTCTTTTATCCAAAGAGTATTCTTTCCACTTCCCCTTTCTTGCAGAAAAAGACATTGAACATGAGGAGTGGAGCAACCAGTCAGCTCAATATGTCCAGAGAGAAGTGAAATAATTCTCAAAATTTCATAGAAAAAATGAGTCACTGAATCACTCCACTCTGTGAAGCAAAGCTATGGTGTCAATTTTTTAAAAGTTAAGGCAGTCCACTAACAAACAAACATAGTCTTCACTGAGGCAAAGGTAGTACTTCCTCACCCCCAAAAGGTCACAACTCTTTTTTTTAGTGAAGCAAGTTAGTTTTGATGGAATGAAACTGACTTAGAAAGATGGTGGGGGAAGGGTGTGGAAAGAAAGGAATATGCATTCTAGAGAGAACACAAACTTGAAAGAGTGAAAATCAAGCAATCATGCAAAGACACAAAGGCAAGCAAGCAAGATACATGTTCACAGGATAACATGGGCTTGAAGAGCAAGACCAAAAGTTCCGAATTTTTTATTATAGATACTAATTTAAATTGATAATTAAATAACTAAAGTAACTTAATACTATTTACTATTAATCCAAGCAGAATTTATTGACAAATGTTGTTGCTGAAGTTCTATAGAAAATGTAATAACTTTCTGAACTGTATTTCCATTTCTATTTCAAAGTCTAATATGTGCTTAACTGAGAGTTTCTTGAGAGTGTAGACCTACAAACCACAAGCCACACTGGCAGAAGGCGTCACGTCAGTCTTGACTCTGGAGTAATCAGAAGCAGGATGCTTTGCCTCTTCCTTGTCCTAATACTGCCCCTAAACCTCACTGAATATGGAATTGTTAACATTAAGCCTTACTATTGTTACCATTGTATCCTTACCACAAAAGCCCCTTATATATATCACTTCCCTTGGTTCTTAACTATATGAAGTACAATTTTCTCATCTCACTTTATAGGAACCAGAGCTACTAATTTATTCAAGGTTAAATAATTGATCAAGATAATTCACTAATGGAATCATGATTTTAACTCAGGCTTTCTATATAAGAAAGTAAACTCCATGAAGACAGAAGCTTTGTTTCATTTCTGCTTTATTTTCAACCTTTCTGAATAGTATCTGGGATGCAGTACATGCTCCATAATTGTTTGTTTTATGAATACTCTGTAAGTCCTCACACCAAGAGAACAACCCAGTATCAATACAGACCTTTCAGTCTTTTAGAGCATCTTAGGAAAGAATTCTTCCTGCAACTTTTGAACTTTGCACAAAGAATGCAAAAGCCTATTGTGTCTGCCTAAAAGCCGGGAGAAATCCTTCTGACCTATTTTCCTTCCAAGTAGTTCCCCAACCCCCTTCTTCCAGGACACCCTGATTAGGTCACTGCTAAAACTGGGTCAGTGTTTAAACACTGCAATCAGCTTATAATGCTTTTAGCATTAAAGTTTACTCTATCACTGCACATTGAAGAAAGAAACTACTACTTCAAATATCCTTTAGATCTCCCGGCAGAACCATGCTATGACACAGACTCAGAGTTCTCCTTCCATTTATCAACAAGTGGCTCTTCCAGAACCAGACTGAAGCAGGGAGGCCTCGCTCCTCCTCTCCCCACTCATCAGAGGGCCACCTAAGTTCCTGTCTTCTGCCACACAGTCTCTTTCCTAAATTAAAATTTTGGATAACCCAGACTCTAATTCCTATTTAAAATAAAACCTAAATTACTACCTTATGTTTAGGGCTAGTCAACACTCCGTCTGGCATCTCTCATTCTGTGTGAGATTTGCACAAACCCACCCAGCACAAGTGGAAAATTGGGCTTGCATCACATACTCTGCTGGGATCACCACATTTGGAATTCTAGGTTTATTCTCCCACAGAGTCAAATTTAGCCCAACTCTAGAGAACAGCTCTGTGCACTCTGACATTCAAAATAATATTTGCTAAAAAGCGTGGGGGTTTGCAGCAACTTAAGCTACAGCAAGAAGCATGTTATTACTGACTCAACTCCTACATGGGTTCCATCTTAGTCACCAGGCACATGGCCACAGCCTTGACTTGGTTTCACAACCCCCTCCTTATCTTCAATCTAACCTCAGAGGACACAGGTAGGTATTGTGTCATTATGTTTTATCTTGTGAAAGCCCAAGAATAAGTCATTATGGCGCTACTGTTTTCTTTTAAGAAAATCTCACCAAGAGGAGACAAAGCTGATACATGGGCAGGGCTGCCTTGATAAATGGAAGTAAAGTGAGTGTTTCCCCAAAGTCTCTGGCCTGAAAAGGAAGTAACAAACTTCTCTGTGATTCAAAACCAAATTTCCCATTGTGCTTGTCCCTCCAGTTTTAATTCTATAACTATATAAGCAGATGTCACTGCTAAGGATGATTTATGTTTGATAAAGATTGAGTCACATTCAGGTTACTCCAAGGAACAATTCAATTCACTTTAGAGAGAAATGGGCCAGAAATGACCAAGACCCTATGCAACTACTCACTTCCTTCTCCCTTTCATTAGTTCTCCACCCTCTCCACATGTTAGTTTCATTGATTGCCTTTTATTTGCTTTCCTTCTCATAACTACTTTGCACCTAATCAAAATGGCTGTCCTGCTATAAAATCTCACTAATTGTATCACGCTTTTTTTCCAGTGACTCCCATCTACTGATTCTGAAGCATCCATAATATCTTTGTGGACCAGTGTACAAAGCTTCAGGTAACTGTCAGTGTAGACTAGAGACATCCCTTTATTGGAGTGATGCCCAGAGTCATGAACTTACCAAGGTAGAGTAGCTATGAAAAATAGAGGGGAGGGAAGCTGAAAGCAAAGACATGCTTATATTATGTAGCTATAAAGCAACAACGAAGGCACTAGAGGGGCCCACACTAGCAATATCTGACCTCTTCAGTCATATTTGACATTTTTGCTCTTAATGAAGGCAAACTTTCTAGGAGTCATAGTTTTAAAGTAAGGCTACACTTAACATTATAAAAATTTTCAATTCTTTCTCATTTGTTTAAAAATTGAGCTATGCGGCTTTTTTTCCCTTTTTGGGGAAAGATGGCGTGGCATCAGCCGTTTTATAAGGACCATTAAGGAGGTACTAACTGGGAGGCTTGGGAAGAAAAAAAACAAAAAGAGGTATGAACTTGCAACAGTGGGATGCATGGGTGATCTCGGACTGGGAGCGATACTGGCGCGCTCTCCACCGAGATGTGACCCGGGTGGCCATACATTTGTGTGGCCACTCTGCTGATGATCCACCATGATCCGGAGGCCAGCTAAATTACTTTTGGTACCAGCAGCTGCTTGTAGAAATGTCTCTAGATTGTGAACTAAGCCATAGCTCCATGCTGCTCCAGGAAGGGAAGTGATGCAATTTCTAACATAAATCTCCCTGGACTTAGATACTAAAATACTAAAATACAGAAATCCCAAACCTGAGAATGAAGAGACTTCATATTTCTTCATTCTCAGCAATGGAATACTAATTATGAAATGCTTTCTTTCCAGCAGGGCTGTTTTTTTGGGGGAAACTCCAACAACAATAGTGAGTTTTGTGTTGAAATATGGAATGTAATCAAGGTAAAGAGAAAGTGAAGTGAAATTTATCAGCTACGCAGGCAGGGGTGGTAGGGTGGGAGGTATACTGGGGTTTTTGGTGGTGGAATATGTGCACTGGTGAAGGGACAGGTGTTCGAGCATTGTATAACTGAGACATAAGCCTGAAAGCTTTGTAACTTTCCACATGGTGATTCAATAAAATAAATAAATTTTTAAAAAATAAAAATTGAGCTGTAAATGACATGTAATTTTCTCATTATCAAAATTAGGCAGGTTGGATAAAATTCTAAATAATAAGAGTGATAATTTGAAAATCTCTGGGTGTCGTTGATTCACATGAAATAGTGTATATACTCTCAACTCTTTCAGAAAGCTCTTTGTCAGTGAACATCAACATCAAGAACCTAAAATATAAGGATGCACACAGTTCATGCAAACCACAACACCCAAAAGAAGAGAGAGAGAACAAATGGGAATGCCCCGCCACAGAGGCGGGGTGGGGCGGGGGGGATGGGATTGGGGGTGGGAGGGATACTGGGTTCATTGGTGGTGGAGAATGGACACTGGTGGAGGGATGGGCTCTTGAACATTGCATGAGGGAAAAACAAGCACGAAAAGGTGTGAATCTGTAACTGTACCCTCACTGTGACTCACTAAAAAAAAATTTTTTAATAAAAATTTTTTAAAAATTTAAAAAATAAATGTTAGAATCTCTGTAACAAAGGGGAAAAAAAGGATGCAAACAGTTCAAAGTAAAACCAATAAACAATGGATCACATCTCTCACTACCTCTGGCTTCTGTATAATGGACCTCCCCTCCTACAGCTCATGACTGCTCAGAAAAATAATATGGTCATCCGTTGGCAATTTGGTCTCAGCTTTATACGTCAATTCTTAACCCTTACCCAAATTTCTTTCTGATATTAAAAACAATGTTTACAACGTGATAACAGTACATTCCCAGTAAAAATTACGGCCAATAATCGTAAAAGCAAACAACTAGGATCATCTCGGTCAAATATGCTTTACAACACTGGTCCCAGGGGAGAAAGTGGCACAGTGCATGGCAAGGTAATTATAGTTAAAGTATCCATTGACCTACTGCTGCTGTTTTTCTCTTTTTTTGTTGTTTCAATTGAATCACCTTTAGATAGAGTTAAAAACTTTCATGTTTGAGTTTCAGTCATACAATTATAAAACACCCATCCCTTCATCAGTGCACATTCCCACCACCAATGTTCCCAGTATGCCCCCCCTTCCCCACCCTACCCTGCCTGCATGGCAGACAATATTCCCCATATTCTCTCTCTACTTTGGGGCATTATGGTTTGCAATACAGATACTGAGATGCCATCATGTTTGGTTCTTTATCTACTTTCAGCATACATCTCCCATCCCGATCGATTCCTCCAACCATCATTATCTTAGTGATCTGTTCTCTATTCCAGCTGCCTTCTCCACCCATGAGGCAGGCTTCCAACCATGGAGCAATATTCCTGGCCCTGTGTTTACTGTTCTTGGGTGTCAGTCTCATAATATGTTATTTTATATTCCACAAATGAGTAAAATCATTCTATGTCTGTCCCTCTTTTTCTGACCCATTTCACTTAGCATGATACTCTCCATATCTATCTTCTTGTAAGCAAATTTCATGACTTCATCTCTCCTAACAGCTGCATAGTATTCCATTGTGTAGATGTACCAAAGTTTCTTTAACTAGTTGTCTGTTCTTAGGCACTCGGGTTGTTTCCAGATTTTGGCTATTGTGAACAGTGCTGCAGTGAACATATAGGTACAGATGTTATTTCTACTGTGCTTTTTTTCACCCTCGGGATATATTCCCAGAAGTGGTATTGCAGGGTCATATGGAAGCTCAATTTCTAGTTTTTGAAGGAATATCCATATTGTTTTCCAGAAAGACTGGACTAGTCAGCATTCTCACCAACAGTGAAAGAGCATCCCTTTCCCCACAAGCACACCAGCAGTGATTGCTTTTGTTCTTTAGAATGTGTGCCAGTCTCTGTGGTATGAGAGGATATCTCATTGTTGTTTTGATTTGCATCTCGCAGATGGTTAGTGATGTGGAGCATTTTTTCATGTGCCTTTTGGCCATTTGTATTTTTTTTAAGGAAGCTTCTGTTCATTTCTTTTTCCCATTTTTTGATGGGGTTGGAGGTTTTTATCTTGTACAATTCCACTAGTGTCTTGTATATCCTGGATAACGATCCCTTATCAGGTGGGTGTTTTTCTCTTATAATCTAAATCTGGAAATGTGCTCTCTGGTCAGCAGTGTACTACCAAGTCATTTGTCAAAATGCTCCAGATGCCATAAAAGTGTGCCTGTGTGTTAAAAAAAAATGAACTTGTAAAATTCAGCCTAAGGATTTTGTCAAGGCTGTATTTCAAAGTCTGAATGCTTTTGCTGAGACACCTTTGTAATGCAGTCAGCATCAGCTACATGCATTGTAGACACTGTTGGTCTGAGTGTGTGTGGAGTCCTAGCTGATACTGTCCCTTGTTGAACTTTTGCTGAAGCAATGCTCAGAGCCATCTCACTGAATCAGGCCTACTTCTTGAGAGTTCATCTTCTTTCACTTTGGAAGCACACACCACTACATTTCAACCACTTGTAGGGGGCAATGAGGAACAGTCATAAATATAAGTCATATGTGACAAATCTTAATTTAAACAAGATCAAGTTGACTTTTAAAAAAAATGCTGTACTGGCTATTGTAAATAAGAAATTGTGCTCTTAAAAAATATAACAAACATGTCATTATTATACTGGTCTCTCTGTCTCAGATCTGGGTCATGGTTTTAATTTGTTGGATGAGGGTTTATTAGTTAAATAAGACAGTTAAATTACTGTCTTTTGCTTTTTTTCTCTTTTTTTCCTTTTTGGGTCACACCCAGCATTGCACGGGGGTTACTCCTGGCTTTGCACTCAGAAATCACTCCTGGCGGTGCTCAGGGGACCATATGGGATGCTGGGAATCAACCCGGGTCAGCTGCGTGCAAGGCAAATGCCCTACCCGCTGTGCTATGGCTCCAGCCCCATGTCTTTTGCTTTTTTAAATACTTTGTGTTGATATTTTTCTAGTAAAGACACTGTGTGGGTTATGTGTATCATACCATAAACATTTTTTTTATTCAGCCTTCTCATTTTTTCATAACTTGACTGACTTTTCTTCAGCACAGTGACCCTGGTCTAAGCCCCAGTCACCTTCTTCCTCTGGAGCCCTCACTACAACATCTACCCCACATCTCAGGACCTCATATTTTTGTCCCTTTCAGACACTGCCCAATGACACTCATTCCTTTGCCAGAAATGTCCTTCTTTTCTCATTGAGGTGGCCATTCCTATATGTTCTTCTCAGCTTAAAGTGCCCCCAAAAACTTTCTCCAAATGCCAAACCAGAAAAGGTACTGTTTAATACTGTACTTTATCTTGTTTATGACAATAGTTATAGCTATGTGTGCAATTAGCTACTGCATGTATCACTGTGCCTACGTTCACATCGGTTCCCCCACTGCTTAACATAATAGGTGTTTAGCAAATGCCCAGCATAAAGGGAGCACATCCCCCGTACATGGCATAATAATCAAAAATCAACTGAAGTTGGACCTGTGGCAAGTTGACTGTTTTGAAAAGCTGGGAGCAAGACTATGCCTTAGTGGGAAGAGCTCTCCTTCAGCAGGTCCTGTAGGCCACAGATGACTAATCCAGTCTAAGAAGCTGACTAGTTGAACTTACAGCCCAAAATTCAAATAGCCAAACTTTACAGAATATCATGTTTCTCAAGTTAGAAGGAGCCTTCAGATTTTATTTCTCTCTGGGAGTTAATGTCTAATAATGCCCTAGACTGCTAATATATTTTCCCTTCTCACTTTTCTTCTTTATTAGTTTATTTTAGAACATTTTTAGATTATTGTGAAATCATGACAGTGGTTTATCATATATCCCTCACGCAGTTTCTCTCATTACTAGCATATTATGGTATATTATTTCATGAAATAGATTTATGAGTCACAATTTGGTATATATTATAAAAATCCATAATTCACTCAAATTTTCTCAGTTTTTCCCTGAATGTCATTTTTCTACTGGATCAGCAGCCAGGTTTTTTTGGCTCTTCTTATTTCTTACAGTTTCTTAGGCCTTCCTTATTTCTGACCTTCACATTTTGGGGGGATTACTATACAGGTCTTTTATATGCTAGCTCTCAATTGGCCTTTGCTTAAAGATATACTTCACAAACCATAAAATTCATCATTTAAAGAGTAAAATTCAGTGGCTTTTAGTACATTTATAAAGTTATGCAACCATCACCACTATGTTATTTGGAATATTTTTGTCTCCCTATAAAGAAATTTACTACCCATTATTTGTCACCTATTTCCCACTCCCCTAGTCCTTGTCAACCACCAATCTACTTTCATTTTCTTTGGATTCACCTATTCTGCACATTTCATATAAATGGATCTACAAAATACGCAACCTCTCATGTCTGACTTCAGTTATTCAAGGTACACCCGTGTTTTAGCATATGCTATTATTTAATTCCTTTTTACAGTTGAATAAGTTTCTTCTGTGGGGATGTACATTCTGTTCATCTGTTCACCAGCTACTGGTGTCATTTGGGTTATTTCCACTTTATAGTTTGTGAATAATGCTACATGTACACATTTTTTGTGTGACATGTGTTTTCACTTCTGAAATTCCTAGGAGTTGAATTGCTAAGTTATATATAGTTTTTTAGATGATAAGTTGCATGAAAATAATGGCATTTTTTGCATAACACTATGAACTAGTGAGGCATTTCTATTTTTAAATTAATGTGATGCTAATCAAATACTTCTTTAAAATAAATTACAGCAGAGATCATATATTAAAGCTTAAGAAATTATTGGGATAACAAAAATACAATTTTGGATAAATATTTTTTCTTAAAACCAAGACGACACTCATTTTTGTAATCTCTCCATAAAACAACTTAGTCGTGCCAAAAGAACATGGGTGTTCTGCAGAACAGCTTGAGAATCAATGTACCAAGTGGCAACCTGAAATTTTATTTTACTCTCCATAAAACTTTCTGAGTAACACCTTCCTGAGAATAAACCCCATCCTGATTTCCAAGGATATTTTAAGAAAAATAATTTCCCCAGTACTATATTGTTCCAAAATAAAGTGGACCCCTTGTAATAGGGCATTGTTTCACTTTAGAGCAAACATAACTAAATTTGAGCTGGAGCAATAGCACAGTGGGTAGGGCATTTGCCTTGCATGCGGCTAACCTGGGTTTGATTCCCAGCATCCCACATGGTCCCCTCAGCACCACCAAGAGCAATTCCTGAGTGCAGAGCCCGGAGTAACCCCTGTGCATCGCCATTCCCTGATTCTAGAAGTATATTGTCTTAGTTATTCAAAAAGACCCTCTACTCTCAGGATGCTTCCTACAATGTATGACTTAACACATACACTGACGCTAAACTGAGAAAACTGACTTGGAAGAGGAACCATTTCTACAGACATCCTATCCATGTGGCACTAATTATGGATTCCTGTGTTGAAAGTATGCTTCTATCCAGAGCATGTAAATCCCTAGGGTACATGTTAAAGTATTCCATTGCATGGTGGTGCTTGGTACCAAGAAAGGTGCCAAAAGGTTTGCTACTTACTCCTCAAAGAAGTCCACCTTTCTCAAGGTGGACAACTGAAGCCTGTTATCACTCCATGGAGGAATGAAATTTAGCTTCAGTTATAATCAAATACCAATAAAAGTAGCTACATGTCCTCCATGGAAAAGACAAGAACACCAGACCAGCTGATGCTACAGGTAAGTCAGGCACCCGTGGAAGAGGCACTGCTTCCGAAATCCAGTAGCATTTGAAGGTTGGAGTGCACTTGGGCTCCATCACCACAACGCAGTACAATGGAAAATGAAACTTCACCTCATCAAGAGAAATATAGAGTAGATAAAAAGAATTATCCATGAAGGCTTAGAAGGATATAGCATCCCAGGTGTTTTCCAAGCATTTTAAAAGTTAGTCAATCGCCCTGATTACTGGCTGTGGCTAACTAAAAATCATGTCACCAGATCCAGAAATGCTAGTTGGCTATAACCACAACCACCTTCAAAAATATATTGCTCTGCCTCAGAAACTGAAATAGGGGCTGGAGCAGTAGCACAGTGGGAAGGGCATTTGCCTTGCATTCGGCTGACCTGGGTTCAATTCCCAGCATCCCATATGGTCCCCTGAGCACTGTCAGGAGTAATTCCTGAGTGCATGAGCCAGGAGTAACCCCTGTGCATCACCGGATGTGACCCAAAAATCCAAAAAAAAAAAAAACTGAAATAGAAGTTTTGTTCAACCTGGAAATAGTTCCTGTAACATGTCTACACAATGTGATAATTCAGGAATTTACTTTTAATTAATTAGTGAAATAAACTTTGAAATTCAAGCAAGCTGCATGAAGATAACTAAACCTGATCATTTTAATATTTATTCAAAAATTTTTAAAGGCCACATAATTCACTAAATATCAAGTCTAAGCTTAGATACTCATAATCATTGAACATTATACAGCAACTACTTTTTCAGAACAAACTCTCTATCAGTAATAAGGAATCTTTGAATTCAAAAGTACACATTGTTTTGGGACTTAAAATAGTCAAAACTTTCACTCCCTTAAAGACAGAATAATCTCCTGTGATCTATTTAATTTATTATACTTCCTGTGCCCAATATAAACTTACTAAATTCCTATTGTGTGCCTGTTATCGTTAACACTTCTATCAGCATCAAACTGAAATTGTAATATAAGAAAACAATACCTCAAAGATTTTTACACTATTTAGAATATTTTGAAAATGCCATTATACAGTTTTGACATGATAATGTAATTTATCTAATTTATATGTACTAATTTATATTTCAAACTTTTTATATCTATGTAAAACTTGTCTTCAAGCAGCTTCTAGGAGTTTAGAACTTTAAGGACACATTTCAGAATTGTGACACTAGTTTAGACCAAGTAATCCGCACGCGCGCGCGCGTACACATACACACACACACACACACACACACACACACACACACACACACACACACACACAGGAATTCATACAACAATTATGCTCCAGGCCTCCTAGCCCTCGGCCCCGCCGCCTTCTTCACTCCTCACCCCCTCCCCCTCCCTGGGGATGTCTGCTCTCCAGTCTGGGAAAGAAAGTCCCTCCTCCACATCCTCTCCCATGGTCCCTTCCTAAGCCCAGGTCCTTGGGGAGAAATGCTGACTCAACGGAATCCACAGGGTTAGCAGCCCTCACTCCTGCATAGTGGGACAGCAACCTGGTGGGGGTGGGGAAATTATCCTTCACTCTCCAGGGGTCTGTGGGAAGAAACACCCCAACATCTAGAGCCTCTGGCAGCCTGAAGAAACTGCAAGAAATACCTCAGGCACAAGCATCAGAATGTTCTGTTACCACAGGGAAATGACAGAAAAAGGAGAGGGGAGGGAGAAGAATAAAAAAGTGAAGTCAGGAGGACAAAGAAGGCCAGAGGAGAAAAATGAGAGAAAGATTGTGTCTGTGGGAGAACGACCAACCTTTACTGGGCTCCGTGGCTCTTCTCCTGGCCTGCCCTTCCTTGAGCTGGCGGCCTTTTAGCAGGACACAGCCCGGTCCCTGGGGACAGCCAGTCAGGAGAGGGTCTCCTCCTTTCTGCTGACTAACAGTCTTTGGCCAAACACCTAAAAATCATGTTTACTTGATTGCTCCCTCGATTCTCTTCCAAAAGCTTTTCACATTTTCATTCCACAAGTGGGAAATTTAATGGAAGTGACTTGCCCAATTTCAAATTCTTTCTTGTCCATCAGACTCAGAGGTAATCTGCTCTGAATAATAACCCCCATGATAACAATCTATGATTCTATGTACTTGAGAACCCTTGAGGGCCAACATCCCCAAAATTTAAATAGTGGCAACAACAAAGAAAAAACTCCTCATTCCAAAAAGTGGGCTGGAGCCACAGCACAGAGCCTTGCACATGTCAAACCTGGGTTCGATTCCTCTGTCCCTCTTGGAGAACCTGGCAAGCTACTGAGAGTATCCTGCCCACACGGCAGAGCCTGGCAAGCTACCATGGCTTATCAATATGCCATAAACAGTAACAACAAGTCTCACAATGGAGATGTTACTGGTGCCCTCTCGAGCAAATCGATGGGCAACGGGACTACAGTGCTACAGTGTTATTCCAAAAGTAGTTCTAGTTGCAAATTCTAGAGAAGGGAAACTTATCTGATAGGGGAAAAATGCAGCCTTGGAGATTGGAAGGAAGTATGAAGGGAACTTTCTAGAATGAGAATAATATCCTACATCTTAATAATGGTTTGGATCACACAGCTGTGCGTATTTATTATAACTTTCTCAGTGGTACATTTAAAAAAATTCCATTTCATTCTATATAGTTTTTACCTCAAGACAAAAAAAAAAAAACTTAGGAAATAATTCTAGTTAAAGATATGCATCCGGAAGTGGGCAGAGATGAAATACTCTGGTGTGTAAAACTTATACTTAGTTGTATCTGAAAAATAAGATCTACTGATGATGGCAGATATTTCTCTGGACTTAGTTACTAAAATACAGAAATCCAAAACCGTGCGGCTGCTAGTACGGCCTCTCGACCTCATAGCTCTTCATTCTCAGCAATGGAAAACAAATTATCAAATGCTTTCTTTTCAGCAGGTCGACTTTAGGGGGGAGAAACTCCAAATCAATAATAGTGAATTTTTTGTTGAAATATTGAATGTAATCAAAGTAAAGAGAAAGTAAAGTGAAATTTACCAGTTACACATGCGGGGTGGGCAGCTAGGGAGGTAGGGAGGAGGGGGGAGGCATACTGTGATTCTTGGTGGTGGAATATGTGCACTGGTGAAGGGATGGGTGTTCAAGCATTGTATAACTGAGACTTAAACCTGAAAGCTTTGTAACTTTCCACATGGTGATTCTATAAAAGAATAAAAAATATATATAAAAAAAGATCTACTGATGAATAGAAGTCAGTACACACCTATCTGCATATGATGAGGTCTAGTTAAATATTAACTATGAAATATAAAAGACAGACATATGCTTGTCCACTGTAAAATTCTTTCAAATTTTCTTTACAATAAAACATTAGTAAAAATTATTTGATTATTGCTATTCGGTGAAAATTTTATATTTGCTACATGTTTATGGATAATAGAGTTGCATTTACTCTCCTATCGATATGGCATGTATATATAATACAACAATGTATATATGCCACAGATGCACATACAGAATTTGTGCTTTATATTTAGCAGAATAATTAGAAGGTACCATTGGAAATGACAAACAGCTTTAAAAAGATTTTATTTTATCATGTGCACAGACTTCTGTTAAAACAAGACAAGAACTTTTATCTGTCAGTTCACTGTTTTACCCACACAAAAAATGCACAGAAGTACTCTAGACCCAAACTTCATAGATTCTCCACAGAGCTGCTACATGTTATATGTGGAGAGATAGAAAAAAAAAACTCCCTTAGGGGTCTGGGACAGTTCAGTCGGTAGAATGCCTGCTTTGAAGAGGTGAGAGAATAAGTGTTGTCCCCAGTATCACTCTACATGCTGAGTATGATCTCAGAGACACTGCAGTTTGTGATCCCCTGAACCAAAACATAGTGCGTGATCTCTAGTGCCATGCAATCAAGTCTGTAACTATTGGTTTGCACAATTAAGTATGCAAAGATTGGAGCCAAATCTGCAATCGCTAAACATAACAACTATAACTTAAAAAAAGAGAAGAAAAGGACAATTCTTCTGATTATATATGCACATATATGCAGCAGGTTTAGGGCTAGATCCAGGGTTTACTCCTGGCTCTATGTTCAGAGATCACTTCAGTCAGGCCTCAGAAAATCACATGGGGCAATGGAGACAGAACACATGTGAGCTGCATGCAAAGCAAAGGTCCTGCCTGTATACCCTCTATGTGTCTATATTATTCCTACGTAGTATCTACTTCCATATGACACTTCCACATTGTTAACTCTTTTATATTAGATTATAACAGCTAAAATAATAGGACTGGAATGATGATAGTACAGCAGGTAGGGTGTTTACCTTGCATGCTGCAGACCCGAGTTCAATCCCCAGCATCCCATATGGTCCCCCAAACACCACCAAGGAGTAATACCTGAGTGCAGAGCCAGGAGTAACCCCTGAGTATCCCTGGGTGTGACCCCAAAAGAAAAAAGTCCTAAAAATATTAGACTGACTGAAGTAGATGGGGAGCATTGTTTTAAACTCTTATTGAACACAGCGAGTTGAGATTTATTTATAACTGTCCTGCCTTCTAAAACACCTGTATCCGACATACTCAATTGTTCTCACATGCTTGCAGGTAGCACAAATTTAAGTGAAAACTCACCTAAATTTTAACTAAAATTTTAGTTTGGTTTCTCCCTAACTATTGGATCTGGTCAGGTCATTGACAACACTGTCCCCATAGATGGTTTCTTATCAGCCCAAATCTCCATTTCTGTTCTCGCCTCTTCCTCACAAAGTGCTCCTCTCCTCCACGGTCCACGCCCTAAGTGTGCTCCTTATCAAAGGATTGAGAAGGTCCTTTTAAATGTGCTTGCTTATTCATCTATGGTTCTTTCATTCATTCAAATGCTCCGTGCCTCTAGTCTGTAAGGAAAGAGAGGAGGGCAAGAGTGCTGCCTCCCAGAGCTTCCCATTAACCGGGCTATCCCCAGGACAGCAGCCAGCAGCCCTGGGTGCTTACTGAGTATTTGAAATGTAGTATGAGCTGGAATTGCTGTGAGTAGATTTTGAAAACTTAGTGTAAAGAAAGATTGTAAAGCATTTAATTAATTGATTAATTAATAATTGTGTATCAATTAATAACTGTATAATTTAATTAATAATTGTGTGCCACTGGATTCCACAGGACGTCAAAAGACCACGTGGCCTCCCACTTACGAGATGATCAGACTTCTTTGTCAAAACACTGAACGAACGTTCCTGGAGTGAGCAGATACCATTGGGCTACACTATACCATTGGCTACACTAGCACATGACAGGGAGATGTTACTAGTGCTCGCTCAAGCAAATCGAAGATCAACGGGATGACAAGTGATACAAGTGATACAAGTGCCACAGTAGACAGAGGTTAATTAATACTGGCTGATCTATTCAAACTTCACACCTCCTGTCTCTCCCATTCTCCTCAACTTCCTTCACCCTGGGGGGAAAAGGGAGTGTTCAAGATGCCCTCTTTATTCTGCTCTTGGGAGGTGGATATGTGGGTAAGAGAAAATGAAAAAGCTTGGGTGGTCTGAAAAGAGAATAAAATTGACACAGTCAGGGCTGGAGCGATAACACAGCGGGTGGGGCATTTGCCTTGCAGGCGGCAGACCCGGATTCGATTCCCAGCATCCCATATGGTCCCCTGAGCACCACCAGGAGTGATTCCTGTGTGCAAAGCCAGGAGTAACCCCTGGGCAGTGCCAGGTGTAACCCAAAAAGCAAAAACAAAAAAGAAGCAGAGATAGAGATATAGTTAAGAATTTTTCTCTAATCTTTATCTTCTTCCCTGTTCTCCCTGAAACCTGGGGAAGTTCTTCCAGAGAGTTCTTTGAGATAGCAAAATTATGGTCTTTTAATAAATGTATTTCTCTTAAATAATATTAAAATAAAACCAATAAATATAATTTCATAAACAGCTTAGAAAATATGTTTCAAGAGTGAAAATTTCTCTTGGTTTGGCTTGGTGCATGCCTTGCATCTAGAGAAAAAGATGAATTCCAAATAATCTTCTATAAATACCATTTTTCTCAGCCAAGCTTTGATGAAGGTGATGAAGAGCAGACAATTTGAGATGGCATGCTCTTGCAGGGCCTGGAATGTTGGTGCTCTGAGCTAATCCATATGCTTTAAAAAATATCTCCCAACCAGATGGTCATATATTGATCTTTTTTTGAAAACTCAGTAGATTCTGCTCTGGATTCATCCAGATGAGTCCCTTCAGACCACTGAAATCAGTCAAGGTCAGCAAACTACAGAAAATGGAAACTCCCCAGACTTAATGTACTTTGAACTATTTGGTAGTAGTAGATAATCCTTGAGCTTTTTCAGAGTAAGCCTCTTGATAAAATGTATGGTTTATTTACAAAGGGGATGAACTGAAAGAGAGCAATTGCTCAAGAACTATGGAGTTAGGAAAAACAAATCTCCCAGATGTCAGATGGCTATCTAGAACCTCCAAAAGGAAATTTCCATATTGATTCCTTACTATTTTATTCTAAAATGTAATTATACATACTTAAAAACTTATAAAATATAAGATATATTATTAGAAGGTAATTAAGAACACCATCCCTAGGAAAATCACTATTGATATTTTGTTATATATACTTATAGATTTTTCTTGTGTTATGAAGGCAATTTTTCAATAAAAGTGCTTTATTTAAGGGTTAGAAAAGTAAAGTGGAAGAGTCCATGCCCAATATATGTGAGGTGCTGAGTTCTTCCTTGAAACCACCAAGTATTGCTAGGTGTATTCCCAGGGCCAACTGTATCAGCCATGGTAGCCCCCCACCTCTTCCCCAGCATACCTCTGGGCAAATGCATTTTATTGATACACACTATTTTAACTTTAATAACACATATGTGAATGCTTATAGACTCTTTATCATTAATTTGATAGTTCTATTATGTCCCAGAAAGTGGACTGGTCATCATAATTTATTTAACTGATGCCCAATAATTAGATATTTAAATTTCTATTTTTAATCATTACAATGAATTCTTAAACAAGTTAGTAAGTAAGTATATTTACTTGTACAAACATTTCTTTAGAATAAATCTTCAGTATAATTCTTCAGAAAAACTAAAATCTACTCTGTTCAGCTCAATAGAATTTCTTAGAACTAAGAACTTCATTGAAGGGACTGGAGTGATAGCACAGCGAGTAGGGTGTTTTCCTTGCACTCTGCCAACCCGGGTTCGATTCCCAGCATCCCATATGGTCCCCTGAGCACCGCCAGGAGTAATTCCTGAGTGCATGAGCCAGGAGTAACCCCTGTGCAATGCCGGGTGTGACCCAAAAAAAAAAAAAAAGCAAAAAAAAAAAAAAGAAATTCATTGAATTAGACAACATTCCAACTGGCTCTTTCATTTTCTTTTCTTTTCTGAACCATGTTTACTTGAACTTAACATTTTCTAGGAGGATCTGACTTTTGTTTTGCTTTGTTTCTTTTGTTTTTTTTATAAGTTCCAGTCATCCTTTTCAAATCAGTAGCCCCATATTTATTCGAATAAAATGTTATCTTATTGAAAACAAGTGGGTTCCAATTGTAAGATGTTGGGGCAAGTGGAAGTCCCTAAGTAAATGAAAAGCCATCTTCCCACATAGTCTGATAGTTACAAGTGTATAATTATGGGTGCAAATGGGCCCAGGAACCATTAGGTCAAGAGTATGAGAAAGAAAGCAATGCTTTGGGAGTGCCAGGCTAGCGACTGACTCAATACTGTCCACACTTGCCCATATGACAGACATTAGTAAAGACACCACAGAACCTATCCTGTCATCAGACACCTAGCAATATTAGGTCAATATCTAGCAAACTTTTGTTTTAAATTATACCACTACTCTCAAGAGGAATGACCCATAGGAAATCATTCTCATATTCTTTATCAGTGAAGACCTTACTGTCAGAAAATTATCATAGCAATAACATCTTCAAAATACATGAAGATAAAAAGATGAACAAATAGTGGTCAGATGTACAGACACCTTGGAGTGAAGGATAGAAATATACAACTTAGTGACACTGCTCACTGCCTTCAACAGTGGGACAAATTTGAGAGGAAACAGCCCTTGTCACAGAAGCCCAGGTGCACAAAGACTACTTTCACACCTCATGCATTGGGCTGAATTGGGTGGCCACCTCCACCCTGCCCTCTAACATCAGTGTATTGAAGTCTTAACCCCTAGTAGTTCAGAATATGACATTATTTGGAAAGAGTATAACTGCTGGCATAACTGATGAGGAGATACTGAGCAAAATTAGGCCCTAAGTCCTAAAACCTAGTATCCATGTAAAAAGAGGCAAGATGGACAGAAGAAGAAGACAATGTGTGAAAACACAGAGATTGGGTCAGCACCAAAACTAAGAGAAAATCATGAAATATGCTTCTCCCTCACAGTCCTGAGAAGGACCCCAGCCTGCTGATGTCTTAACTTCAAACTCTTGACTTCCCATTCTCAGAGACAATGAATTTCTGCTTTTCTGAAACTCCTATCTTATACCACTTGACTATAATATCCCTACAATCTAAATAAACTTCCTCCACCACCAATAACCAATAACACCAGAAAAAAAAAAACTGTGATACACTAAAAAAATTAAAAATCAGGAGATTTGCTTTTCAAATCCTGTTCGTCTTCGGAAATATAATATGATATGAAACACTGGGATCAGATACCAGTAATAGAATCAGATGTTGATGAGAGCTCTACTGAGAAAACCCCATCATTAGTGAAATAAACTACTTGTCCTCAGAGCTATTAGGGAAAGGAGCCAAGGCTTGATCCAGGGCTGTTCAAAAACATTCAAAAAACAGTGAGACCTTTCTAAGACGTTATATCTTCAGCAGGTCTTCGACTCATGGCTGAACTCTAATCTCATATTCCTATTTCCTCCCTTTTGCTGTCAGATATACTAGGCCCACATGTTGCCTCTGGCCACAGCATCCACTGTAGCTCTCTATACTATCTGTGACGGCCCTCTCCCAGAGAACCACATTCCAAACTGCACTTTACTTCCTTCCTCTGTCCCACCAACAAAAACCCTAGGCCACTAGAAACAGGAAAAAGCAATCTGAATAGCTAAAGAAATTTACACACACAAACACATACACAACCTAAG
This sequence comes from Sorex araneus, assembly GCF_027595985.1. Lineage (NCBI taxonomy): Eukaryota > Metazoa > Chordata > Mammalia > Eulipotyphla > Soricidae > Sorex > Sorex araneus. The sequence continues at coordinate 223,833,708 of NC_073302.1, forward strand.
GAATTTGTAGAGAAAAAAAAAACAAGAGAGTGACTGTAGGATGACATTGCTTTGTCCTTTCCCCCCTTGCCACAAGGAGCTTAAGTTTATCCCGATCACACCCATCAAGGTGCTCCTGAGTCACTCACATTCCTTTGTTTATCTGTAACTACTTCTCTATGCTTTCTTCCCCAAATAGTTAATCAGCTTTTCCCCCTAATTAGAGTGTTAATTTGTAAGGTCAGATTTTTTTTTTTTTTTTTGCTTTTTGGGTCACACCCGGAGATGCACAGGGGTTACTCCTGGCTCTGCACTCAGGAGTTGCCCCTGGCGGTGCTCAGGGGACCACCATATGGGATGCTGGGAATCGAACCTGTGTCGGCCGCGTGCAAGGCAAATGCCCTACCTGTTGTGCTATCGCTCCAGCCCCAAGGTCAGATCTTTCTAGGACACTGAATTTATATTGTAAGTTAATGTTGCCTTTCTCCTCTCCTTGTGTCTTCTGAATAGTTTACTTTAAAGTAATGTCCCTTTTGTATAGACACAAGAAGATTATTATGCTTTTGTAACTTGGAATTTAATTGGCTTCGAATATTATTCATTCCCAGGCATCTGCTTCCTCGACTTAAGTCTCAGTTGCCCTCAGTTCCTAGCACTCCAAAAGCAGAGTCCCAACAAGGGATGGGATGGACCCAGGGCAAGCGGTGAGTTATGTGCTACCCTGGCATCAAAGTGGGCCTGGCCAAAGTGCCTAATTCTTAACTACAAGTTAAGAGCTTGATCATGGACAAATGCTGTCATGATCCAAAAATAACGATGAGACTAGGACCCTGCTAGGGATAGGAGAGACTAATCTGGCCTGAGCACTATAGTCTGAGATCGAGATAGCCCCAGGAGAGCAATTCTATAAGCTTAAAGCATCTCTTACTGTGTCCATACAAAATGATTAATATTATGAATGCTTATGTTTGCTGGACGAGGAGAAGAGAAACACACTCACGCGATTTGCCCTTGGATGGGTCGTCCTGCTGAAAGAGAATCTGTCCTAGAAGCAGCATTCCCTGAGGGAAAAAACTTTAGCCCCCATTGTGACCACACCTATGTGTAAGCCCCAACCCCTTCATGTTTGGAGGATTTAACTAGCCTGGAAAGAGTGAGTTGGGGGATGAGATCTGGAGCCGGGAGGGAAGCAGAGAGAGAGAGAGAGAGAGGGAGAGAGAGAGAGAGAGAGAGAGAGAGAGAGAGAGAGAGAGAGAGAGAGAGAGAGAGGAGAATGGAATAAACAGCAACTGATCAATCAACTGGCTTGGCTCTCGTTTCCTCCTCCATCTGTCCTTTGGCCCAGGCCTCTCTGGCTTTGCGAGCGGCCTGGAACCAACCCCCGCCCCAAACCCAGGGGCAGCCGACGGGGAGAGTCGCCCCAGCTCTCCCCTGGTCGCCCCCTGGCAGATAGTTTTTCACAAGTGACAAATTTCCTCACTCCCTGGAGCCCATCCTCATAGTGTCTCACTTCTGATCCCAGATCTAAGATAGCATTAGCCAGTTTCCACAGACACTTTCCTCAATTTTCTTCAATTTTATTAAAATGTGTCTGTCCTGAATAACTTATTTGCTGGGGCAGTTGACACATCTTGGGGTCCACAGAATCCCTGAGAATAAGAGGGTATCAATACAATAGGCGGGAGGGTCGAGGAGCAATGCCACAAGCAAAGACAACTGTAAGAACCAGAGGCCATATACAGCCTGCCCTCTTTGGCCTAGCAGAGACAAAGGCTTCACCAAGACTTTTTTCTCAAAGCTCTTGTAGATGTCATGAGAAGAGCAGTTTTACTATGCTTTTCCCATATCTCAGTCACTACCCTCAGCACTTTTTAGTTATTAACTCATTTCTTTAGAATTCTAAAAAAGTGCCGCTATTCTTTTTTGTTATAAATGGAAAAAGAGAGGCACCAAAGGGCTAGGTAATTCGCCTAATGGAGAGTGAAACCACACTCCAAACCAGGCAGGCCCACACCGCAGACTCCTGCTCTAACCACTGTACTATGCATGGAAACCCCAAATGAGCCATGGGGTATTATTATGTCAGGGGGAAAAAAATAGCAATAAATTGAAGAATCGACCAGCCCATTTGAAATACAGCAAACGTTTCCACTTCAATGCTCAAAGCAAACATCAGTGGCTCTGACTGGCCAGTCACCAGCCATTCAACAGCCACCAGCCATGCCCAGGGTCCCAGGTACCCAAGTTTCATTTGAGTGACGCCTAGGAATGACTAGCAGGGCTCTGTCTCTAGAACCTACTTTAAATAACTAAGGAAATCTGAAATTATGACTTTGGCCTGGAGAATGTAGACTGCTCCTTGTATATCATATTCCAACTGTGCAATTCACTCTATTTCCCTGGAAAATGGCTGAATAAAACTCTCCATGCATCTATATTTTAATTATAGAACTGGGGCCTTTTCTCTGCCTACCTCTGTCCAAACAAATTGTCTGAACTGTCACACTCAGGGAACTTCCAAATAGAACAGAAGAAAAAATATTTTTCTGCCTTTTTGGTTTCTTCTATTATAGGATTTAAAAGCAAGAAGCTAAAAATAACAAAATTAAATGTGGGAAATCCTAGTAAGTACAATGCCACCAATAGTTTGTTTTACCATAAATTCTAAATATGACTATGTCTTTTCACTTCACCAAGGGAAAAATTCAGTGTATGGTGCCTGAGTAGAAAAAAAAAGTGATGGTAGAACATAGTATGCCCCCAAACAGACTGGTTCAATTCCAACATCTTCATATAAATCTGAGCTTATGATGGTTTTTGATGATCAAGACAAATCTAGGCTTTTTATACACACACACACACACACACACACACACACACACACACACACTGCTGCAAATTTAATACCTAGGATAGGATCCAGTCAGCTTTCTGAGCAATGAATGCCCCTGATGGTTCTCAACCTCATGCTCAGCCAGGTCCACCAAGACCAGAAGGGTCAGCAGACCCAGCTTCAATCCCTGGCACCACCTCTGGTCTCCTGAGTACTTCTGATAGTGATCCCTGAAGGCAGAGCCAGCTCTGAGCATTGCCAGATGTGATTCCAAGACAAATAAATTTCACACACACACACACACACACATGCACACACAAAAACACAGAGAGAGAGAGAGAGAGAGAGAGAGAGAGAGAGAGAGAGAGAGAGAGAGAAGTTCCCATATTTAGGATACAGTATAACTCTTCCAACCACAGGACCATCTCATGTCTCCCAGCGGGGCACTGTACTAGCAACCATCAAGCCTATTAGGCTGAAGGGGCAATATTTCCTAGGGAACTCAAAGGTCACAGTCACCAGGATAGGAAGTTTGAAAGGGCTGTCATGGGGGAGGGGTGTAGAAGGGAGGACGGACGGAAGTAAAAGATTTGGTGGAAGCAAGAAAGGGAGTCAGAGGCAAGGAATGCCTAATCTAGCCAAGAAAGGTAGTTTCTTCTCCCCAAACTGAGAACAAACTAATAAACAAATGCAATAAAACCACAACGTTCGATCCCATTTCTATACCAAATGTTCAAATTCACAATGGCCCTGTGTAAATTTTTGTCCCGGGAAGAAAAGTGAAGGAACAGGATCCTGGAGGATGAACGATGATTAGCATGTTATCATTTTGAGTCCTTCACTGGCAAATATTGGCTGAAGAATGTGTCTTTCTGTGGACTAGAGCAAGAGACATAGGTATCACACTAGATGGCAGGTGGGAGTGAGGGGCCACCTATAGTTTGATTAAAGCTAAAATATGTGACCCCACCCTGAGAAACAGAATACAGCAAGACTGTACTTCCTGATGTTCCCTACCTACAGCAAATTGACAATAAATACCTAGAGAGATAGGAAAATGCAGTTCCCAGACACAGGTGTTGTATTGCTGAGTTCTGCATTTATTCTTGGTGTCTTTGTAAGAAAGAGTCTGCAGCCTCAAAACAAAACTGAGATTTGCTGATTTTTAGAGTCAGAAATAGACTGGTGGTTGCTGCGGGCTGAAAGAGTGGATGGAAAAACAGTGGTTAATAATGGTCATAGACTTTCAGTTTTGCAAGACCAAAAGTGTTCTGGAAATGGACAGTAGTGGTGGTAACACAGAATGAATGAATGAACTCAATGTCGTGGAACTGGACACTTATAGGTGACTGACCATGAAGAGATGGCAGAGGAGTTTGAGTGTTTGCCTTGCACACAGCTGAACTCTAGTCCCCTGGTGGCCAGCCTCTCCTTGGGACTCTCTCCCTTTGAGACTTGTGCTATCTGGTAGTTCTGGCCTTTTCTATCCTCTACCCCAGTGTATCTGAAATCTGTGACTTCTGATCTGAAGCCAGTCTCTCTCCTAGACTTCTACCAGTACCTCAGTAACTGAATTGATTATTTTAGGAAATTTGATTTCTCTTGGTACTCAGAGTACCAAGAAATCCATTTACAACTTTCTACCATTACTTATAACTGTCACTACAAGCTAAAAGTGAATCTGTAGCACCCTTACTTAGGGACAGCAGGAACTGGGATTCTACACCATGATGGTCAGTCTCCCAGGTTTATGCTCTCCTGTCTTTACAGCACTAACTCAGAATGCATCTAAAATATAAGCCTGAAAATGCTGCTCACTGGCTCTTTGCTCTTATCTTGTTACTTCTCTCACTGAACCTCCTCCATTTTATCATAAGTCTACACCTCAATCCCTGCCTTTACTTTCAGTGGATCAACACTTTCTTATTTCTTCCTGCCATACCTGTGGTCAGAAGAAATGCCAGAAAAATCCTTCATGGGAGTTTCTTTGGCTTAATGCCCACATAATGAATCCCCTCCCTTTGATCACCAGACTACTGATTAAATTTGTAGAGTCCTCAAGGCCTGGAATTATAAGCAATGTTATGATGGTGATGTAAGTGCTGGTTTGAACTTTTAATAAGTGTGTTAGATTGGTTGAAACCAAGTGGAAAGAAAACAGCTGATGTCAGGTGGCAATTGATAAGAACCATGGTTCTCCATTCACCTCATAAAAATGAAGCCCTGTGCTTCCTCCTGGGGCTCTTAACCTAGCAGAGCATGCTCTCTCACATGATGTCAGTGTTGGCGTCTGCTGAAAGACAAGTTGTCTCTCCCCATCCTGAAACAGTGCCTTGGCACCTGAGGGGTCCCACAGGTAGCTGGGAACAATTCTCACTTCTTTTACCTTCTGTCAGTACACACCCACTGCTACTGAACAAGAGGGAGAGTAAAATGTGCCCTTCAATAAGGAACGTCTCATTCCTGGTCTCCAAGACCAAAGTTTGCCGGGAAAGGGGAGAGATTAATGATGTAGACTTTTGTAGATAAATGCAAAATCATACATATGCTTGTATGTTCTTTGTCATTAAGCATCCCAAAAATGTAAATGAACATGTGATCAATTGACATATAACACAAAGATGCCTGGTTGGTCACATCAATAATATACTCATCATCTCCATTCTATTTTCTATCTTTCCGTCCCTTCTTCTGACAGTTCCCTGTGACGCTGATTTCCTTGACTCTGAGGATCTCGCAGTACTGGAGAGAATCACAGAACCATGTTGATTGTCTAAATGATAAATGTAAGAGCTCCAGCTTCAGCTTTGTTCAAAATATTCCTCTTTATGGCATTTCCTATAGCTGCACTTCCAAAGCAATTCCCTGTTTCAAGTCTCTGGACCAATTCTTGTTGCTAATATTAAAATAATAAAATTAAAAGTAAATAAATAACAGCTTCAAATCCTTAAATATGTCAAGTTCTACGACCACTCATTTCCCCCCATTTTTATCTTATCCAGAAAAGAGTATCCTACTCCTTTCCAAAATCATTCTTATCATCTATATTTTGGCCTGATCCTCACCTCTCTCTTTTCAAATGTTTCATCAGTTCTTGAGTCTCCTTCATCTAAGTAACCTATCAATAAAGGGCGTTTTCTCTCATTGGTTCCATTGGTCACACCAAGTCTGTTTGAGGTACTCAGCTCCAGTCATTCCTCGAGTCATGATAGATCAGCACTCAATCCTACTCCTATATTAAAGTTTTCCTGACCAAAGTCAAAATGTTCTGTTTTCTGCTTGTCAAAATCAGACTTTAGTTGTCATCCACCTTTTTTGCTGCAGTTTGAACATCATTATAAAGTAATGATATAGGGTTAAAACCAGGTGTACACAGTGAGTGACCTGGGCGCAGTTCAGACATTGAAGCCATTATAAACTGTCTGACTTATACTTTGATTATCCAAGCTATATGCATCTCAGTTTTTTCATCCTTCTAACAGAAAATACGCTAATAACAACTTCCTGGCACTTAAGGCTAGTGAGCTGGTTTAGTAAATCTATAGGTATAATCTGAGATAGTGAAAAGCTATGTCCTGAAAGCATGCACTTAATCCCAGTAAGAGAATATTTGTTATAACAAAATCTCTAGGATTCATTTTTAAAATAACCTAGGTGATTATGAAACATTTTTCTCACCTTATATGCTTATCATCTTATGTATATAAAACAGCTTCTCGGCAAATAAGTGCAAATTGAACAACACATGTGAGCATGTAGGGCTTTCAGGGGAAAAAACAAAGCATTCAGAACAAGAAATGAAAAGAAAGTTAAACAGGTAAAACTCTGGTGTTTCCCTAAGAACAGGGAGGATTTCGATAGATGTCAAAGAGAAGAAATTATTTTTGAGTTTTAAGAAGAAAAACAGACCAGAGAGTTGGTACAGGAAGGGTTAAGGCATTTGCCCCGATCCCCAGCACCACATATGGTTTCCTCAGCACCACCAAGAATAATCAATGAGCAAAAAGCCAGGGATGTTCCCATACCCCCAACCCCCAAAATAAGTAAAACAACAAATGTTTCCAGTCAATAAGGAACACTGCAAAGTCACCTCTGACAAATATATCCTCCCAATAACTTATTGGTCCATTCTGAACATCAGTTAATGGTTTCAACCTCAAAAAGTTGATATTTAGAATTGATAAAAATGAATTTGACTTATCCTCTGTATTTGTTTAAAGTTAATTAGAAGAATAGTTAATGAAGATGCACGTTAATGGTGGTTGTCTCTAGGTAATGGTTGTCAATGATTTATATTCTGCTTATCTGTATTTTCTAAAATAAACATGAGTTAATATTTCAAAACCAGGAAAAATAGAGCCTAAATAGAGCAATTAAAGAAGTGGTGACATCCTCAGTCATAAACAACTAATAGTGAAAGGAATTAGTTGGCAGATGGCTGGGACTCAGTTGCAGAGATAGAAAGCCCTGGAAACAGTCTGCCTAGTCCCCAGATTTGTCCCTGAAGGAGTCTGCTTTAATTACTTAAAGACCAATTTATTATAGAGTAAAAAATTAAAGAACTCCTACTTTTATTTTTTTATTATTAATGAGTCACCGTGAGGGTACAGTTACAGAGTTTCGTGCCTGTGTTACAGTTATACAATAGTCGAATACCCATCCCTTCACCAGTGCCCATTCTCCTCCACCGATGGCCCCAGGGTCCCTCCCCCCTCCACACCGTGCTTTTCCCCTCCCCCGCCGTGACAGGGAATTCCTTACTGTTCTCTCTCTTCTTTCGGGTGTTAAAGTTTGCAATGGAGATACTGGGTGGCTATCATGTTCAATCTATAGTCTGCTTTCAACCCACCTCTCCCATCCTGAGTGGATCCTCCACTACACTTTAGTTGGTGTTCCCTTCACTATCTGAGATGCCCTCTCCCCCATGTGAGGTCCAAGCCATGGAGCAGGCCTCCTGGTACTTCTTGCTACTATTCTTGGGTGTTAGTCTCCCATTCTGTTGTTTTATATTCCGCAAATGAGTGCAATTTTTCTGTGTCTCTCTTTCTTTCTGACTTTTATTTCTACTACCCAAAAGGATTAAAGTATTTTTCATCATTTGTAATAATCTATTTGTAAGTGCTGATAGCTATAGGGAATGCAGTGAGTCACCACTTACTCAGTGGCAAATGTCTGCCAGTTACTCATCATACTAGTCCTTTCTCTCAGATTTGTGGCAGCTTAGGTGAGTGAATGGAGCTCTGAGCAGTGAAAGTATGGGTAAGACTATTCATATCTGTAAGCATGAAGGGAATAGTTTTTTGTAGCACTGTAACACTGTCGTCCCATTGTTCATTGATTTGCTCCAGCGGGCACCAGTAATATCTCCACTTGTTGTTAATGTTTTTGGCATATTGAATATGCCACGGGTAGCTTGCCAGGCTCTGCCATGCCAGTGGGATACTCTTTGTAGCTTGCCCGGCACTCTGAGAGGGATGGAGGAATCCGGGTCGCAAAAGCCCTACCAACTGTGCTATCATGAGTATAAATATAGATATATACAATGTACTACAAGAGAGTCTCTTGCCTGCACGCCTGGCTGTCTTCCCTGGAGCCCCTAGGAGGGGATGGGATCTAGCTTCCCTCCCCACCCTGACCAGAGCTCCCAGCGGCCAAAGACCACCAGAACCTAGCTACAGCCATGCTCGAGGCCCCTCTCCACATGTTCGGATGGGCCTCACACATGAAGGTACCAGCAGAGGAACCCAGGTGTGTGTAATCCCATCAATGGCTAACATCCAGAGACTTAAAAGCGAGCTCCCAGAAGATATCTTGTAACCTACTTCTCTGGAAGAAACTGCAAGTTTTCTGAGAGTTTCCTGTCCACATGGGACAGCCTTGCAAGCTTTCCATGGTATATTCATATGCTAAATCCAGTAACAAGCTGGATCCCATTCCCCTGACCCTGAAAGAGCCTCCAGTGCGACATCATTGGGAGGGCCAAGTCGAGAGAGACTTCTAAGATCTCAGGGAAAGGACGAATGGAGAGGTTACTGAGCCCTCTCGAGAAATCAATGATTAACGGGATTTCATGATTCGTGATTCGTGACAATGTACTTTTAATTCACTCTTTTCTATAAGTCAGATTATCTGTATTTTTTTTTGCTCTATGGCCTCAGATCAAGGAAATATATCAACTGTTCCTCGTGATAAGTGAAAGAACTTAGAAATATATCCCACAAGTCTGTTGGAGAAATTAAAAAAAAAAGACTGCAATATTTTGACTTAAAAAAACGAGAAACCTACAGAGAAAAGAATGACTTGGTTTCTCTGCCTTGAGTCCCATTTCTCCAAAATATCTTGAAGAGATACAGGTGGGTGGAAGGAGAATTGAACAAGTAAATTATTCACCCCAACTAATAAATCACTTGTATCACTTGTATAACTTGTCATAACGTTGACCTTTCATCTGCTCAAGCAGGCGCCAGTAACATCTCCATTTGTCCCTGTTGAGTGTTAATAAATCATCATTAATTATTAAATATTGGGCTTGAGAGATAGCACAGCCTTGCTTGCAATTGACTCTTGTTCAATCCACAATATTACATATGGTCCCCTGAGCACTGCTAGGAGAGACCCTGAAGGGATTACAGAATCAGAACCATGTGTGCCTGCCTCAAAAAAATGTGAGTATCAATTATCATTCCTACTGTCGTTGTTTCCCACCTTAATGATTAAGAAAGAGGATGAAAACAGTAACAAAAATACTAAAGACACTGTATTTTCTTTGCACATCTGAATTTTAGATTGTGCCAATTAGAAATTCTGTGTCAAGTAATGGAACCAGCAATGACAGTAACTCACACAAGTAAGGGTTTAGTGCTCTCATGTAACAGTAAAGATTAAACTTCATAATAACAAAATGAATTGTCCGAGTTCTAGCAATATATTTGCTTGCAAGCCAAGACCTTCATCTTCATGCAGTTTCTGGATTCTTATCAGCAGCACATGTTTTTGAAATAAACTGCCTTCTTTTGCCCTTACGTAGTCTCTCTTCCTCCCAATGCAGTTTTGCTGCATAAGTGTCTTACTACTGGTCTGCCATCTCTAACTACTAGAAAGATTAGTAAGGGTATCCTGAGGATCCACTGTCAGGCCTTGGGCACCTTGTTGCCAAGATAAGAACAATAGCAGGATTCTATTAGCTGGGGAGAGGGTAATGGAAAATGGTAATTGATAATATGTCTGACACTGGGGTATGGTGCCACCAGCAGGTCAACCTGTACCTGCGGGGCGAGTGCATCAGGAGCCAGATGGTGCCTTCAGACTTCCAGATACCCCAAAATTGCTGCTGTGCCTTTGGCCAGACTCCAATAACTTTGGGCCAAGTTTACCAAGAAAATAAATGGCCAAAAGTTAGGTATGTGGGAGCCATACCCACAAACCACCTCCAGCTCAGCTATATAAGCTCAGTTATTGGCCTTATTTCAGAGACCCATAAATCTCGAAAGAGAACAAAAGACACAGTTAGGGCCTATAGCACAGAGGTAGGCGGGAACCCATGACTGAGAGCTCCAGACCCGCTTGGATCAGGACTGGGCCTCCTCCTCCCAGGTCCCCAATTTTCCAGTAGCTTGGCAGTCACACCCACAGACTGCCCCAAGTGCCATGTAATCTCATCAATGGCCAAGACCCAGAGACTATAAACTAAAGTTCCTGGAAGAGAGCATTGCAGAATCTCCTGACCCGGTGCCAGGCTATGGGGCACCTCGGAAGGGGGCAGGTTGAGTCTCCCTCCCCGCCCCAAACAGAACCCTGGCAGCTGAAAACCTCCAGAACCCAACCGCTGCCATGTGCAAGCCACTCTCCACACACTCGGACGACCTCTCCCAAGAGGGGATGAATCTCACCCAAGACAGGATGAACCTCACTGGAGAGCGGACCAGCCAGAAAACCCTGGTATGTGGGAACCCATGACTGAGACCTCCAAGCCCACTCAGATAGAGGCTGGGTCTCTTCCCCCCAGGTCTCCAGTTTTCCAGGAGCTTGGTAGTCACGCCCAAGATCTGCCCCCAGTGCCATGTTATCTCATCAACGGCCAAGACCCAGAGATTATAAACTAAAAATCCCAGAAGATAACAACACAGAATTTCCTGGACATTATATTCTATCCATAACAAGCAATTCAAAACAAATCATCTAGCATTGCCTTTTTGGCAGGTTTGAATAGTGGTGAGACTGTTGTCCAAATATCGAATATAACCAAAGTAGAGAGAGAGTATGGGGGAAATTGTCTGCCACACAGGAGGGGAAGGGTTGGAACAGGGGTGGGGAACAGGATTTTGGTGGTGGAAAATGTGCACTGGTGAAGGATGGGTGTTTGATTATTGTATGACTGAAGCTCAAACATGAAAGCTTTGTAACTGTATCTCATAGTGAATCAAAAACAAAAGGGGTGAGGGTAATAATAACAAAATAATAAAATAAAATTAACATTTTAAATAAAAAAAGAAAAAGTAATGTGAAGTTTATGCCCAATTCAATCAGCTTAATCAATGGCTGAATAAATAGAGGTACTTCTACATTATAAATATATATATATATCTGACACAACCTAAATCAGCATTTCTAACCCTAACTAACACAGTGAAATAATACTATTTTAAATAAGAATCAAGAATCAGTGGGGCTGGAGAGATAGCACAGCGGGTAGGGCGTTTGCCTTGCACGCGGCCGACCCGGGTTCAAATCCCAGCATCCCATATGGTCCCCTGAGCACGGCCAGGGGTAATTCCTGTGCATCGCCAGGTGTGACCCAAAAAGCAAAAAAAAAAAAAAAAAAAAAGAATCAAGATTGGCATTTGGTGAATATCATGGATGATGGAAATGAAAACAAAGACTGGAAATATCTCTAGTTGGGGTAACAAACAGAGGTGAGGCCTAAATTTCTGCTTCTAGACCTCCAGTCCTGCTGCTTGAGCAGTGACCCCCTCAGATTTCTCGAGAAAGATGAATTCCCCTTAAGCCATTTCAAGAGTGAGCAGTGGGGTAGAGACAATGAAGTCCTTTGTTAAAAGAGGTTTCCCCCTCAGGGGAAAAACAGGCAATAATAAACTCTTGTTCTTAAGACTTTGGGTTGTTTGGCAATTTCATTAAGCAGCACTTTCTTCGGACATGAGCCCATTTTCTCTTTACTTAGTGCACACTTCAGGTGCCATTCACAAATTTAAAGAGAGAATAAGGCACAAGAAAGTGAAAAGAATGCCTTTTCTTCCCTGCCTCTGATGAACTTCAAGCCACGCAAAGATTAACTACTTGAATGTGGAGGCTTATTTTTGAGAAAGGAACTGAATGACAATCATTTGTGGGTACTGAGCTGCCCAGCCCCACAGTGCAAATGAGCTCTGCTTTTTTATGGCTCCATGATGACCATCAGCTAAGTAGGCAACTCATACAAAATCCAAAACACAAGGCAAATCACAAGTGCTGTGGAGACAGGGACTGGGGGTCAGTGAAAAGACAAGAATTAAATGCTATGTTAAAAGTACCACACTCAGGCCAGAAAGATGGCTCAAAGTACTAGAATGCAGGCTTTGCATGCTGGAGACCAGACTCCATCTCGGACACAGCATGGTCCCACAAGTACTGCTAGGAATGACCCCCAAGTACTGAATCAGGAAAGGCCCTAAGCATCACCCAGATGTGGCGCCAAAACAAGTAAAAGAACCATAGTCACATTTCTGGAATAAATAAATCTATTTGTTGAATAAATGTAACAAATGCAAGTGATTTCAAGTAAAAAAGATCTGAGTTTCATCTTTCCACACTAAACATGTGAATTAAGTTTATTCTTAGAGTGAAACAAACTCCAGTGTTAGTCACCTGTCATATCATAGAATTTTGAATTTTTCAATTTTCATGTTTCTCAAACAAAGATATCCACTTGAAGTTTTCTATTGGGGCAGGAGGGCAGGGCAGGGAAGAAAGAAGGAAACAGTGGCCTTTCTTTAAACTAGTGCTCTGACTTGAAAATGATAACTCATTTTCCTGATAAAGTTTTTCTGTGATCAAAACTGAGTCATACCAAAAATACTTCTACAAGATTTGACCTTTTACATAAATCCCACATTGAGATAATATGCTTAAAATGGTTATCAATAAGACCTTTGTTTTTTAAAGCACATCTTAAATAAATCACTTTTTAAAGCAGAAAACTGTTTTCAATTAAGTTCTTTACAGGCCTCCAGCTTGAAAGTCATGTTTGCTCTTTTATTTTCTTTATATATAAATTATGCCCAAGAGTGCCATGATAGCAGCACTACATAAGCCATGCTTTACCTTTGTATTACTTCTTGTCAAAATTAAGTCCCCAGTTAATTTGTTTTTAAGAATGCTTTATAGCCAGTCAGCCTTAGAGTGAAGACAATGCAAATAGAAGTTTTTTTTTATTGTTAATGAGAAAATTTAGTCCAATTACATGATTCTGAATTCCTGTTTGGTAGGGCGCGGATCGAGATCTCCCTATAACGACAAAGAGACTCCAGAGACTGCAAACAGCAAGCAGGGTTTATTGTAAGACTGGCTAGCCAGGGTCCAGCTGCCTACACGGACACACAGGTCCAGCAGGTTGGGCCAAAAGACCCCGAGCTTCTTTAAAGGAGATCTTATATATATAGGCCTTCCCCGGCCGTTACAGCAGAGCCCGCGCATTTCATAGCCAATAGATTTGTAATATTGCAAACTTTCTTAACCAATCCATTTAAAAGGGCATCACTCCTTAGCCTATGGTTTTAGAGATCAGTATTCTCGCCAATATTCAGGAATGTCCCGGTTCTGGGGGCAGTCCTGGGTCTTGTGATACGGGTCATGTGATATGGGTCTGGTTATCTGGTCTGACCACCACCCTTCTTGCGAACCGGGGTGCCTGTATCTGAATTCCTTGCTCAGGGGCAGAAAATCAAGTTATTCTAGAATGCAGGCTCCTGTAAAAAGAGTCTTAAGAAAGCTAAATAGATTCCTGTGGTCTGTCCTGGGCCAGATCCTCACACTGTTGATAAAATGTTTTCTTGCAGTAGAAAAAAATTTTACTTAGTTTTGACAATGCTTTGCCACTTAAAAGTATCCTAAAGACAGACTTTTAGCTTGAGTCTTTGAGCAAAGTGGGCTCTCAGCAATACCTAACGGGACTGATTTGTAGGCTCAGCCTCATGTATATTTAACCACCTATCACTTTTGTGTCATTAAATTCCTGTTTTCCCTATAAAATGCTGCAAGCTTACTAGATAAATACATAGTCTAAAACATTTCTCTTTCAAAAGAGTTATTTCTCTTCATTCTCAGACTCCTATTAGTTTGGCCCTTTCTCCCATTTATGTTAGAGACTGTTTTAACAGTTGCAAGTTTAGTCTTTTCCTCCATTGTTTACTATGAATATCCTACAAAAGCAAATTCTGATCAGAGCAAGCACAAAGTTAACAAAAAAAAATTGGGGAAGGAAATAACTATATATGCATATAAATTTATTTTACATAATATTCAATCCTGGTGGTGAACCCGTAATACGGCTCACGGAGGATCCTGATGTACTGAGTTTGAACGCCCTGTTTGGCTGGGGCCTCAATGCCTGCTTTGTCTCAGCAGAATCAAAGGCCTTCTTTAAATCGATAAAAGTTAGACAGAGCAGCATCTTTTTTTTTTTAATTTTATTGAATCAGCGGCATCTTCAACTCTGGAGAGACCTCAATGAGCTTGTCACTGTGTGGATATGGTTGATCATGCTGAATCTGTTCCGTGAATGTTCGTGCGGTAGGAGGCGCTGAGATAAGGCACTCGGAAGAAATGTGTCTCATGGAGGACTAAGGCTTTCTCTGGCTCTTAGCAAAGGCAGAGGGCCTCGTGGATCTCCTTTTATTGATCATGGCACTTCTAAAGGGCTCAATACATTGATGTCATTAAAGGCACCAAAAGATGTTACAGGAAGAACATTGAGGCAACATTATTTCCTTGTATCTGCAAGCCAGTAATCTAGGCCTCCAGAAAGAAGATACAAAACCAAAACCGAAACCTTCTTTGGGCTAAAAGCACTTGGATTTACATCCCAAAGACAAGGCTGGGCTGCCACAGGAAATCTACATGTCAATTACAAAACTAGGCAGCACCTGAAATCTACATCCCCAAAGACTAGGCTGGGCCAGAGCCTACAATTTACAATATCAAAGGTCAGGCCTGGCTAACACCTGAGATCTGCATGTCAAAGACCAGCCAGGCTTCTGTGAGAGAAGGAAAAACTGCCTCTTTCAATATACTGAAATTATTTTCTGAAGACAGCTTGAAGGGGGAAAATGTTCCTGTCTGTAGTACAATCTACGTGGGCTCGCCCTGGTAGCTCAGTCCATCCCCAACATGAATCCTTTTTGAAACCCGGCTTGCTCGCATGGTTGTCCTTTATCTAGTGTTCTGCCAACCTTATTCAGGATGACTCGAGTAAACAGCTTGTAGACAATGGACAACAGGCAGATGGGGTGATAGTTGCCGATGTCATGGATGTCTCCTTTCTTGTACAACAAAACGATCCTGCTGGTTTTCCACTGGAACACTGGGACAGAACCTTGCATTCAGACAGGTAGCGTGTGAAGAGCCGAGTCAGCGTATTGATGAGTACTGGCAGCAGATTCTTCAGGTATCCAGTCTGACCTTGTCTGGACTGGGTGCTGTACACTCCTTTACCAATGAAATGGTGTGTCGGATTTCAGAAAGGAGAATGCTGGAATGACATATCCATCCTGCGGAATATGGTATGTGGGCAGATGGACCATTCTACAAGGAAGTGATCATCGATGTAAAAAGAGGGGTTTGGCAGGGTTGATACCATTTCACCAAAACTCTTCAGTGCCACCCTCAAGAACATCATGCGACGGCTGGAATCGTAAGGAACGGGAGTGAAGATAGATGGTCAGCAACTATACCATCTCCGCTTCACTGATGACATTGTTCTAATATTAGCCAAGTGGCACAAATGCTGTGATGGGGCACATGGGAAATCTTTCGATGGGGGAGGGTGGAACCGGCCCTGATTCCTGCCCAAGTTGGACCCTGAGTGACCGCCCACAGATGGCTCCTCCACTCCTGAATAGCCATGATCCAGAGGTACACAAACCAATCTTGGAACACAGCAGCTGCTGGCAGAAATAACTCTGGACTTAATAACTAAAGTACCAGAATTCCAAAACTGCGTGGCTGCTGTCACGAACGTGTGACATCATATGCTCTTCATTATCAGCAATAAAAAACCAAATGATCTAATGATGCCTTTCTGGCAGGTCTGATTGTTGGGGGGAAATTCCAGATAATAGTGGTTTTCTGTCATAAATTGAATGTAGTCAAAGTAAAGAGAGAGTAAAGTGAAAACTATCTGCCACAAAGGCAGGGTGCGGGGTGGGAAGGGGTGTATACTGGGGTTCTTGGTGGTGGAACATGTGCACTGGTGGAGGGATTGGTGTTTGATCATTATATGACTGAGACTTAAACCTGAAAGCTTTGTAACTGTTCTCACGGTGATTCAATTAAAAATTAAATTTAATTTAAAAAAGAAAATTAGGGCAGATGACGACGTGACACAGTAGCAGATGGACTTCCTTACATGTGAAATACCTTGGGTTTGATCCTAGCACTGAAAGACAAGAAAGAGAGAAAGAGAGAAAAAGAGAGAAAGAAAAAGAGAAAGAGAGAGAAGAGAAGAGAGAGAGAAGGAAGAAAGAAGAGAAAGAAAGAAAGAAAGAAGAAGAAAGGAAGGAAGGAAGGAAGGAAGGAAGGAGAAGGAAGGAAGGAAGAAAGAAAGAAGAAAGAAAGAAGAAAGAAAGAAAGAAAGAAAGAAAGAAAGAAAGAAAGAAAGAAAGAAAGAAAGAAAGAAAGAAAGAAAGAAAGAAAGAAGAAAGAAAGAAAGAAAGAAAGAAAGAAAGAAAGAAAGAGAGAGAGAAAAAATCTGAAGTTACACAGCAACCATTCTCCATAAACCAGTTCTGAAGGAGGCCAATGGCCTGGACACCGGACCTAAGCAACAGCCAGCCCCTCATGCTGTTACCCAAATTGCTCCCTCAGTTGGATTAAGCTGCAATCTGTTGACAGATCTTTCCCTCAGTCAAATTCTCAGATAAAACGATGATAGGAAACCCAAAAGGCATTCTATGTTGGTGAGTCAGCTGGAGCTGGTATCTCTGAGATAGCCCAAGTTAAAAAGATGCTAATGGGAGAAAAACAAACAAGCAGGATTCTTTATGATAGCTTCTAGGCAGAAACCTTGGATTCATTGCTCTTTAGTTAATTTGAAGTGGAAAATAATTTAGAGATTTAATGGAGTGGTCATGAGCACTTTTCTTATACAGAGAAAAAAGGAAATCATCTTTTCACAGAACAGATGACAAATTGCCACATCATTTCCTGATATCAAAGTCAACAATATGAAGTGTACAACCTTAATTGTTAGATAGAGTGGAAGAGAGGAGACCATGAGTTTATTTAACTTTGAGGAAAATAAATCACATTTTCAATTTCTTTTCACTTTAGCTCTGAAATAATAATCATATCCCTCAAGCAATGCCCATAAACATGAGTGGAAATTTAACTTGCAAGTGATACATTACATAAGCTTTACGAATATATGTCAACTTTATGGAACAAGGGAGTGCCCAGACTTGTGAACAAACATTATCATAAATGTGTTTGAGGGTGTTTATGAATAATATTAACATTTGGTGTGGTGAACTAAGTAAAACAGGTGACTCTCAATACTGTGAATGGGCCTCATCCAATCAGCTGGAGTCCAGCATAGCTAAAAATAATTGAGAAAGAGAATTTCTTCTACCTGACTGCTTTTGAACTGGAATATCAGTTTATTTTTCTGCCTTCAAATTTGAAACACTGTTTTTTTAATGGGCTTCAAGACCACTGGTCTTTCTAAAATGAAACTGCAGCTCTTCTTGGTCAAGGATGCCTATGTTCACAAGAAGGAAGCCTGAGGGGGCTCAGGGACCCCTCAATAGTAAAAGTACCTGTCTTGGAAACTTGGGGCCACAAATCCAATGTGTTAAACTTATGGACTTAGCCCAGTCCAGGGATTCTGCAGTCTGTGATCAATGACCCAAGAGACTGAGAAGCCTCTGGTACATAGCCAGGTACTTGAAATCCCACAACCAAAATATTTTCAAGCACCATGCCAGGTGTTCAAACCCCGGGGAGCCTGTGCGTGAGCACCATAAAGTCCCAGGTGAGCACTATGACCAGAGCGCGTGGAAACATCACAACCAAGACTGACCACCCTTCCCCACCCAAAAATCTCTTGTAGGGCTAAAGTGTGGGGCTCTCAGAGTACCACCAAGTGCGTGAGCACCATATCCACTACCACCACAAAACATCAGAATAAAAGGGAAGGAAGGAAGGAAGGAAGGAAGGAAGGAAGGAAGGAAGGAAGGAAGGAAGGAAGGAAGGAAGGAAGGAAGGAAGGAAGGAAGGAAGGAAGGAAGGAAGGAAGGAAGGAAGGAAGGAAGGAAGGAAGGAAGGAAGGAAGGGAGAAAATTACCAGAGCCAGTAAGTGTATGTTTCCAAGGACAGCAAACAACAGAGAAGCATGTCAGAGATGTGCTAGTATATGGAGGTAGAGGAGAGCCACCCAGGAGTCCTGTTGAGACAGCAAAGAAGATTTCAACAGTGTGAGAAAGAAAAGAATGAGAGAATGAGAAAAAGAAAGGAAGAAAGAAAGAAAGGAAGGAAGGAAGGAAGGAAGGAAGGAAGGAAGGAAGGAAGGAAGGAAGGAAGGAAGGAAGGAAGGAAGGAAGGAAGGAAGGAAGGAAGGAAGGGGAAGAGAGAAAGAGAGAGAGAGAGAAAGAAAGAAAGAAAGAAAGAGAAAGAAAGAAAGAAAGAAAGAAAGAAAAGGAAGGAAGGAAGGAAGGAAGGAAGGAAGGAAGGAAGGAAGGAAGGAAGGAAGGAAGGAAGGAAGGGAGGGAGGAAGGGAGGAAGAAAGAAAGAAAGAAAGAAAGAAAGAAAGAAGAGAAAGAAAGAAAGAAGAAAAGAAAGAAAGAAAGAAGAAAGAAGAAGAAGAAGGAAAGGAAGGAAGGAAGGAAGGAAGGAAGGAAGGAAGGAAGGAAGGAAGGGAAGAAAGAGAGAGAGAAGAAAGAAGGAAGGAAAGAGAGAGAAAGAAAGAGAAGAAAGAAAGAAAGAAAGAAAGAAAGAAAGAAAGAAAGAAAGAAAGAAGAAAGAAAGAAAGAAAGAAGAAGAAAGAAAGAAAGAAAGAAAGGAAGAAGGAAGAGAGAAGAAAGAAAGAAAGAAAGAAAGAAAGAAAGAAAGAAAGGAAAGAAAGAAAGAAAGAAAGAAAGAAAGAAAGAAAGAAAGAAAGAAAGAAGAAGAGAAAGAAAGAAAGAAAGAAAGAAAGAAAGAAAGAAAGAAAGAAAGAAAGAAAGAAGAGAAAGAAAGAAAGAAAGAAAGAAAGAAGGAAGGAAAGAGAGAGAGAAAGAAAGAAAGAAAGAAAGAAGAAAGAAAGAAAGAAAGAAAGAAGAAAGAAAGAAGAAAGAAAGAAAGAGAGAGAGAAAGAAAGAGAGAGAGAGAAAGAAAGAAGGAAGGAGAGAGAGAGAAAGAAAGAAAGAAAGAAAGAAAGAAAGAAAGAAAGAAAGAAAGAAAGAAAAGAAAGAAAGAAAGAGAAAGAAAGAAAGAAAGAAAGGAAGGAAGGAAGGAAGGAAGGAAGGAGGAAGGAAGGGAGAGAGAAAGAAAGGAAGAAAGAAAAAGAAAGAAAGAAAGAAAGAAAGAAAGAAAGAAAGAAAGAAAGAAAGAAAGAAAGAAAGAAAGAAAGAAAGAAAGAAAGAAAGAAAGAAAGAAAGAAAGAAAAAGAGGGAAGGAGGGAGGGAGGGAGGAAGAAGGAGAGAAAGAGAAAGAGTTTTAGGATGCTTTTTCTATGATTCATTGTGTGAAACATTTATACTGAGATCCCTTAAAATGAAATGGAGTAAATATTTACATTATTCTTCAAAGTTTCTCAAGTCAGACTAGAGAATGTTGAATGTGGCACTCAAGAGTTTGACCCATACAAGAAGGCCTGATTTATGTTTTTCATTTCATGTAGGCAAAGCTCATCTTGAGATTTCTACATCTTTCCCAATCCCCACTTAGTGCAAATCTTTCCTATTATTAAAACAATAACAATTCACAAAATCAACTGGATCTTTTATAAAGAATAGCAAAAGAATTGAACTTTGGTGTTTGAGGGGTACTATCCAGAAATATTATTCTTTTTTGTGATTTGACATCTTATAGTAAATAGTATTCACCAACTAGATCTTTAAAATAGCAAATTGGAGTGTATCCAGCAGTTTGGCTCTGGGCATGGCCATAAATTTTCCCCATACTGTCCTAGAGCAACCGAAAGGGTATATAGACCCTATGATAAAACTGTAGGTAAGCCACAAATATCAAATCAAGGTATATTCCTCATCACCTGATAAAACGTAAAAACATTTAAATTTTTGAAAATGAAATGCAAGGGGCTGGAGCAACAGCACAAGTTTGCCTTGCATGCAGCCGACCAGGGTTCTATTTCCAGCATTCCATATGGTCCCCAGAGCACCGCCAGGAGTAATTCCTGATGTAAAACCAGGAGTAACCCCTGTGCATTGCCGAGTGTGACCCAAAAAGAAAAAAAAAAAAAAGAATGCAAAATGTTACTATGAATCTATCACAAAACACACCATAAAAATAAATCAGACACTACTGTGACATATTTTGGGTGACAGATTCTAAAACCAGCACATAACACTAAAGTTACACACAGTCATTCAGTTCATTCCAACGTATCCAGATTTTTCTCTAAAGGTAGAACAGATGACCCTGGCAGTGGTTGAAACCAGAGACCTAGCTCCTGTGTACACAAGAGTGGTAGCAACATGTTGTGCCAACGAATATTAAGGTCAAATTCAGCATAATAAAGATTTCATGCCATGAGAAGCATGTGGGAACTAAAACAATAAAAATTATCCATTTCTATATCTATCATCACCTTTGTGCCCCAAAGAAAACACTCACTGATTTGATTATGAAGCAAAATTCTTTTATTATAATTATTAATTATAAGAGTATTTGATTCTGCTCTATTCAGAAAAAAAAACACAATAAAAAGAAGCCCTATCAAAGTGATGGACTTGGCTCTGAAACTGACCCACTGTCGCTTACTCTAAATCTGTTTGAATGTTCAGTTCACTTGCTGAACATTTGGCTAAAGTCCAAAAGATACTTTTTATCTGAAATTCTCAGAATTGTCTTAAAGGGATAAAGTAGAGAAACTTTAGTAGACACTATCCCAGGAGAGTTTAATTTAATAAAATATATCCAGTAAAATCCAGTCTTTCCACTGACTTAGCAGATAGCTGTGGCGACATGAAACTCAAAAATGACAATAGGAGACAGATACCAATCAGTCTAAAAGCCGAGATGTTATAGAAGAACATTTCCTAGATCAGTCAAAAGCATAAAATTGACCCAAAGAACATTGAAATAGGAGATTTGATGTGAGCACAAATAACTTTAGACTCCTGACTGGTGATTATTATAAATTCAATCTGGACACTGAAAAGCCCTTCTGTCAAAGTCCTATGACCATTCCATAATCACAACCAGGGGGCTGGGTTTGCACAGTGGTCAGAGGTAAAATAACAATTCATTTCCACTGCAGATCCCTGAAGAACTTTTGTTGCTTTTGTGATGTTTGACCCATACCTGGAGGTGCTCAGGACTTCCTCCTAGCTCTGTGCTCAGGGTTCATTTCTGATGGTGCTCAGGAGACCATTGGCAGTGATAAGGATCAAACCAAGCTCAGCTGCATGCAGAGTAAGAGTCTTAACCCCTGTACACTTGGGCTGTTTCTCCAGCCCAAAGAGGAACATTTTTTAGGACAGAAATTTTAAAACATTCGATTCTTCACTAGAGCCTCAAAAAAAAGTTTTTAAGGAAAATATTAAAAGTAATGCATAGCATTACAGAAATCTTTCAAGTCCAGAGGTTGAAGACAAGATTTGATAAGATTTTAACATGAGTTAACATAAGCAAGGGTTGTACATGGTAAGGATCCATTTCCTCTTTTCTTTTCTTTTTTTTTTTTTTTTGCATTTTGGATCACACCTGGCGATGCACAGGGGTTACTCCTGGCTCTTGCACTCAGAAATTACTCCTGGCAGTGCTCAGGGGACCCTATGGGATGCTGGGAATCGAACCCTGGTCTGCCGAATGCAAGGCAAACTCCCTACCCTCCGTGCTATTGCTCCAGCCCCCATTTCCTCTTCTGATGGAAGAAAGAAGTCTGCACTCCCATTTTTAATTCTCAAAAAATATCTTTTTTGGCTTGTAAAATCATAAAACACAGTACAAAATGGCATCATCATTACTATTTCACTGCTTTGAGTCTGATTAAAAGAAATAGCTTTAAATTGTGCAAACATGGAAAAACTACAGAACTACTGGTTGCCTAATTCTAACATATATTTTCATCTGGTTACAATAGAAGAAAAGGATGCTTAGGTTAGTCCAAAACCTTAAGTACAGAGTTTGAAAGGCTGGAGCAATGGGAAGCAGGTAGGATGCTTGCCATGCATGTGGCTGACCAGGGCTTGATCCCTGGCATCCCCTGTGGTCCCCCATGCCTGCCAGGAGTGAGCTCTGAGCACAGAGCCAAGAGTAAACCTTGAGCACTGTCAGGTGTAGCCCAAAACCCAAATTAATAAATATAATAAAGTAGAGCCTGAGGGAAAAGGAAGGGGATTTAGGGTTAGAGATAACAGACACCCACGCATCCCCCCCCACACACACACCCCACTACTAAGCACCAACCCATCAAACCTGTATCATTCAACTAAGTATCAGCAAGAATACCCAAGACCCCAAAGAGGTGGGGTATGGCCCCTATGGAAAAACAAAGACAACCAACTTCCAAACATGTTGAGTGGGTTTCCGTAGGAATGATCAGTGGCAAGTTAAAACAGGGACACTTTTATCCATTCTTCTTTTTTTAAAAAAATTTTATTGAATCACCGTGAAATAGTTACAAGCTTTCATGTTTGGGTTACAATCTCACAATGATCAAAAACCCATCCCTCCACCAGCGCACATTTTTTACCCATTCTTCAAAGTAGAGGGGCACGTCCACCATGAGAACTGTGGAGGAACTTTAGCGCACGCGCTGTAGAGGCACCGGGCTGAATCTTCACTCCTGCACACAACTCCTTGCCACACACATGTACAAAAGTAAGTACGGGAGACCGTGAAAGAATAACACTAGCACATCCCTCCATGGAGGGTGAGGGCAGACACAGGATGTACACCAAGGGGCACCAGCTGGGGAGTTGTGACACACTGTGCCCATGTGGGCCTGTGACAAAGGGAGCGCTCCTTGTGGAGCTGCACCCTAAGGGAAACTCGGGTCTCCAGTTGACAGTCAACGGACCTTCCCATCATTCCTTCTGCTCTCACTCATGGACCTCTGAAAAGCAACAGAAAGTTATATCAAGCTTCAAGATTTTTCATAGCTGTCATCTGAATCTGAAGAATTCCGATTTCCACGTGATTTCCATGTGATTTCCATATCAATTTCTAGTTGATTTTGCCTCCATTTCTAATTCATTAGAAGATGATAAGTAAGCACACCTTTGTTTATAAGGATGTACTAACAGAGTAAAAATAATTCTAGCAAACCAACCCTAAAAACTATTCATATAAACAGCGTTCCCTACATCCTCAGGAAAACTTCCTGGCTGCCATCACAGCCTGGCACACTCAGCGCTAACAGAGTTCTCTCTCCCAGCAGGCTTCTACTCCCACCAACTGCACATTAGCTTTTCCAAGTGTCAACAGGTTGCAAAATTATGTCACTTGTTTTTATGATTACAAATCTATTTTATTAATAAATATGTCAATATCTAATAAATATGTCAATACAAAGCTATATTCTTATCTAATAAATATGTCAATACAAAGCTATATTTCTTTGAAAAAGAAAACTGGATTATTTTTAAAGAATCAACAGATATTATTTGCATGAAATTTCTCTTAAATTGAGTATGAATGAGCCAAGTGTTAATGACAAAGAAAAATAATGAAAATATGGAATTATTTTATACCCATTATATCACAGATGTTTTTAAGACTTTGTTCCTACTTGAAGAAACTGAAACTGGAAATCACAGGTGATTCATTATAAGTGTGGTTTATATAAAAGAGATATGAATAGTCAGAATAATCTGCTTTCAAATAAAATGCTTGATTCTACACCAAAGACTGATTAATAGAATGTGTGTGGATATACTTTATTTTAAAAGATGTATCTGTGAAGCCAAAGCAATAGTACAGCAGGTAGGGCATTTGCCTTGCATGTAGGTAACCTTGATTCAATCATCTGAGCTCCATATGATCCCCCAAGTCCCACCAGGAGTGATCCCTAAGCCAGGAGTAAGCCCTGAGCATAGCGAGTTGTAGCACAAAAAACAAAAATAAGAACGAAATAAAATATGTATCTGCATCATTTTCTCACTGTAACTTTAGCCAACTCTTCATTAACTGACCAACAACTAGTTCTGATCACAAGATATAAGAAGGCTACTCCCTGATCCAGAGAGATATAGTACAGTGGGTAGGGTGCTTGCTTGCACACAGCTAACCAGGGTTTGATCCCCGACACCCCATATGGTCCCCCAAGCACTATCAGATCTAATTCCTGAGTGCAGAGTCAGTAGTAACCCCTGAGAATTTCTGGGTATGGCCCCCAAAGGTTATTATCAAAGACATGTCAAAGAGATATTTTAAAATATCATAATACTTGAATAGAGACCTCAAAAAACAGAGAAAATGTTTCCCTTTGAAATGCTATAAGTTATAAAGCATTTTCAAATATTTTGGAAATTTGTCAAATGACTAGGCATTCAATGATTAATTGAATAAAATACTATTTCTGATTTATTCAATCTGCAATTTCTTAGCTTAATATCAACACACATTCTAACAACACAATTTATGAAGGACTACAATTACCCTATTCTCTGATGATATCATTATCCATTTAATCATTCAACAAGCATGTATAAGGAGTTCACTACAGATCAAATACAGTTATTAAATGCAGGGAATCCAAAAAAGGAATGACACATATTCCATTGAATATCAAATACCCAAAGGCAACAGAACCTGAGAACTGGTCTTACCACTCCAAAGGGGATGGAAAAGGGAATAGGGGTTGGTGTTGGTTGGGAAAGGAATATTGGGATAATAGTGGATAGAAATGCTCTCATGGAGGGTGTGGTGCTGGAATATTTTATGCATTAAATCCTACCAATAACATCAATCATGATGCCTAAAATAACATGAAGCTGAATAATTAAAATATTTAAATTAAAAAATAGACTCACTCATGTGTTAATTATTTCATGAACATATTCTTTTTCTTCCCATGTATCATGCCAACTCCATGAAAAAAAAAATGAATTATGTTAGTTTTTCAACTCCTATTCACTTAGAGTGGGTTGTGATAAACATTTACTCAATCTAATTAAAATAAAATATGTGCCTCAAAAGTTTGTGCCAGTGACAATAGGACATTGCCAAATCAGGAATTAAACAGGCCCTCCTTCATTAACATCAAATTATTTTTTCACTTTTTGTCATTTTTAATACCCAAATTGCTATTTCTCTTTCTCACAGTCAGTTCATACAATGTTGGGATTTACAGTATTTCTATATTTCCATAATGACACCTGCTGGTAGAAAAAGAATGGATAAACTGCAGGAATTTTTCTCAACTAGTTATATCCAGTCATAGTCAAATGGGAAATAATGAATGCTTCAGAAGATACAAAGAGTAAGTCTAAATGACTACAAATACCCAAGCACTAAAATTTGAAAAAAACAATTACCAATTCAACGTGCTATTTCCTAGCCATAATTAAACTATATCCTTATAAACTCTGTCCAAAGTGGGGAAAGAGGGGGTTGGAGGGAGGTACAATTAGGGATAATTAATATTAAGGACCTTAAAATTGTCAATTCATCTGTCAAATAGTGTACTCTATTTGGAGTGTAGCTATTTACTTCAGGGGTCTGCCAAGCAGTGCTCAGGGATTGCAGGGGCCCCTGCTAGTTAATTTCCACTAACCAGGTAAGTAATTCAATGTGAAGAGCCAAGGATTCAGTGCTGCTTTGCTCATCTGCCCTACACTGTCAGCTGCAAGTGGGACAGGACTGTGACTGGCTCACGTCCTTGTTCCCTGGCACACAGTGGACACTGGTATTCTTAAACAAATAGGTGTGTATGTGCATGTGTGTGTTTACTAAATTCTGGGTAGATATGGACTGGACACCAGATTAGTTGGGTTCACTTTAACAACATGTGAGTGAGATTATTTAACTCAGCTGTTTAAGAAGAGGGAACGTGGGACTAGAGAGATAGTACACCAGTACAGCAGGTACTATCACTTGCCTTGTGGGCAGCCAACCTGGGTTCAATCCCTGGCATCCTGTTCAGTCTCCTGAGCACAGAGCCAGGAGTAAGCCCTGAACACAGTCAAATGTAGCCCACATTAAAGAAATTAAATCAATATACACGGAAATTAACCAATATGGCTTCAAATAAAATATAAATATGTATGCAGGCTTCTTAATCAACAGGTAAGTGTACAAGTATTCTTCTGGCACAGAGAACACAGGCACTTTCTTCTTTTACCTCTTTGCTAGCAATTAACCTTGTGTGCCAGGAACAGCAAAACAGGGAAACCCCCAATAAACTGACTTTCTCACAATCTGAAGTTTAAAGTCCACACTGGCCTCTGCTCTTCTGACAACCCACTGGTGGTCATTTTGTCGTTACAAATATGTTAGCTTCCCAGACTTTGCCTGATTTGTCTAAGTTTTTTCTTTCACACAGAAAAGGAACAGCCATAGGCAAAGTGTAGGATGTAAACTTATTTCTGAGTCACCATTTCAAAAATGTTCCTGCTCCCAAAAAGTAGAGAAATGGTCATAATGTTCATGCTTATTAATCAAAAGTTATAATTTTCTTTCTAAAAGGAAATTGTTTGAGGTTACATAGGGTTTGTTTTTACTCCTACAGCTATATGCTTCAAGGACAAGCTGTTTTTAAGATTCTTTATCCGTCATGGCTGTATGTCTGGGGTTTTTTGTTGTTGCTGTTGTTTGTTTTTGTTTTTGCTCAACATTCCTGTATCATCCAGGGGTGATAGGAAAATGGCTAGAAATCATTTTTCACACACACACACAAAAAACCTACAAAAGGACTGCAAATTATATTTAATTATTCCATATATTCCATTATACACATATCCCAAACTCACTTCCCTTCAGCCAGATCAAAAACATGCCCATCACAGCTTGAGATTATTATGCAAAGTGAAATAAGTTAGGAAATAAGATATAATTATCAGAGGATTTCCATTGCATGAAATGCCAACTACTGAAGCAAGGCAACAAATATAAAACAACAATCCTGACTCCTAGATGCAATGAAATTGCAGCTACCAGAGTGAAAGTGAAGGGGAGCTGAAATAAGCAGAAAGGTCTTTTTGATGATGGGGTGACACTAAATTTTTGTGGTTGGAGTGATGGCAATTTCAAATATATAGAGATGCAAAGTTAAACTCCTGAATTCCATACTATTCTAAACCAATAATAAGTGGATGAACAAGTTGAAATTAAAAAATAAAGGAATAGGGAGACAATTAAAGTGGTAGAGCATATGTCTACTATACTGAGCACCTGAATTTGATCCCTGGCACCATATATCCTCCCTCCCCCAAGCAATGCAGATATATAGCCATGGTGATTTCCAAACACTTCTTTCCAAAGGGTGTTATCACTTGTGGCCCTGTTGATCTTCGATTTGCTCGAGCAGGTGCCAGCAACATCTCCATTTGTCCCTGTCGTGAGCTAGTATAGCCCAATGATACCTGCTCACTCCAGGAACAAAAAGAGCCTCAAATCGTTCACTCATATTTAACGAAGAAATCTGACCATCTAGTTGGTGGGCGGCCACGAGGTCTTCTGACGTCCCATGGAATCCAGTCTGTAACAGCTCTAGTCCAACGGTCTTCTCTGAATCGCATTACATTACCGGTCCGTCTGATTTTTGATGCCTTGGCAAACGAGATAGCATCCCTGATTTTTGACCGTCGACGAAGGTCAGAACTCAGGATTCCTTCTGTCACTTGAGTGAGACACGATATTCCCAGCATAGCTCTTTCAATTCCTCTTTGGGATACCCTAATAGCATTCTCATCCTGCTTGCCTAGGGCCCAGGTCTCTGATGCATATGTTAGTGCAGGAAGAACGGTGGAATCTAAAAGATGTGCCCAGAGTCGGAGTTTCTTCGTTCTCTTAACCACCTCTTCAACGCTCTTGAATGCATTCCATGCTGCTCTCTTCCTCCTGTGCAGTTCTGGCACCAAGTCATTCCTCATGTTGATTTCTCAACCCAGGTACACATAGCTGCTGCATTTGGAGATGTTCATTCCCTTGAGAGCAAATGGAGCTTCGGGGACCAGTTCGTTTTTCGTGAACATCACATTGCAGCAACGTGGGAAGATGCCGTCCTTGACAACATTGATGAGGAATACGATCGAATGGTTCAGCACCTCCATGTCTGTGCGAAGAATGCCGAGAGTGAGAAAGCCACGAACAGACGCCTGTCTTCGGAAACTCTCGAGCTCATTCATCAGCATGGTTTGGCTCGAGCCTCAGGCAACCACAAGCTAATATCTGAGCTCACAAAGCTGTGCAGAGATGCGATAAAGGAAGACCTCAAAGAGAGAAGAGCAGCAGTGTTGGCCAGTGCAGCAGAAGCCGGGAAAAGTATTCGCAATGCTCGCCTGTCCTTCGCCAACTACAAGACCAAGATGACTGCCCTCCGACATCCCAATAGATCTAGTTTTTGAAGGACTGTCCATATAGTTTTCCAGAAAGGCTGGACCAGTTGGCATTCCCACCAAGAGTGAAAGAGCATTCCTTTTTCCCCACATCCACGTCAGCACTGGTTGCTTTATTTTTAAAGACTACTATAAATTGAAAAATTCTTACTGTTGTTGTCTTTTTCCCCATTTTGTCAGATAATCAAAACTTTCAAGTCTAGTTTCAGAGAAGGCAAACTAGTCCTCATCAAAGGTTAAAAAATAAGTATTATCCCTGACAAAAATCACAATGTGAATAAGGTCCTTTGATTTTATCAGATCTTTCCGGAAGAGTTTATTCTTCAAAGGAATAGATCAATTAACTTAAACTCCAAAGGACACAAAATTACCCCACAGGATCTGAGACCTTCAATTATATATCTTATATTAACAACTGCTTCTTTCCCCTCCTGTAGCTATCTGAATTGAGTATACAGATATTCTATAAATCCACAACCTTGCAGCCGTCTCCTAATTCCTAAACCCAATTGCATAACACAGGCTTTTCTATCAGTTGTTAGGTAGGAATTCCCAAAGAGGGTGGGAATGCTGACTGGTCCAGCCTTTCTGGAAAACTATATGGACAGTCCTTCAAAAACTAGAGATTGAGCTTCCATATGCCCCCGGCTATACCACTTCTGGGAATATATCCCGAGGATGCAAAAGAGCACAGTAGAAATGGCATCTGTACCTATATATTCATTGCAGCACTGTTCACAATAGCCAAAATATGGTAACAACCCGAGTGCCCTAAAACAGATGACTGGTTAAAGAAACTTGGTACATCTACACAATGGAATACTATGCAGCTGTTAGGAGAGATGAAGTCATGAAATTTGCTATAAATGGATAAATGAGGAGAGTATTATGCTAAGTGAAATGAGTCAGGAAGAGAGGGACAGACATAGAGAGACTGCACTCATTTGTGGAGTGTAGGGTAGCATCACATGAGGCTGACACCCAAGGACGGTATATACAAGGACCAGGGGGATTGCCCCATAGCTGGAAGACTGCTTCACGAGCAGAGGGGAGAAGGCAGATGGAATAGAGAAGGGATCACTAAGAAAATGATGGCTGGAGGAACCAGTTGGGATGGGAGATGCATGCCGAAAGTAGATAATGGAACAAACATGATGACCTCTCAGTGTCTGTGTTGCAAGCCATAATGGCCAAAAGTAGAGAGAGGGTATGGGGGAATATTGTCTGCCTTAGAGGCAGGAGGAGGATTGGAAACGGGGGTGTATACCGGGGATATTGGTGGTGATGGGAAATGTGCATTGGTAGAGGGATGGGTGTTTGATCATTGTGAGATTGTAACCCAAACATGAAAACTTGTAACTTTCTCACGGCGATTCAAAATTTTAAAAATTTAATAAAAAAAAAAAAGGAATTCCCAAAGAGGAACTGAAAGAGCTATGCTAGGAGTATCACATTTCACTCAAGTAAGAGAAGGAATCTGGAGTTCCGACCTCTATCGACAGTCAAGAATCAGGGAAGCTGTCTCGTTTCCCAAGGAATCAAAAATCAGATGGGCTGGACACGTAATACGATTCAGAGACAACTGCTGGACTAGAGCTGTTACTGACTGGATTCCACCGGACGTCAAAAGACCGCATGGCCGCCCACCAACAAGATGGTCAGACTTCTTCGTCAAAACTCTAACTGAACAATTTGAGGCTCTTTGTGTTCCTAGAGCGAGCAGATATCATTGGGCTACACTAGCACGCAACAGGGATGAATGGAGACGTTACTGGCGCCCGCTCAAGCAAATCAAAGATCAACGGGATGACAAGTGACAAGTTAGGTAGGAAAATACTCTTTCCCATGTTTATTTAGGACTCTTCAACAAAATAACATCACAGATATTCTTGACATATGCAGGAAGTCAGGAAGGCAGGAAGGCAGGAAGGCAGGCAAGAAGGCAGGAAGGGAGGCAAGAAGGCAGGAAGGCAGGAAGGCAGGAAGGCAGGAAGGAAGGAAGGAAGGAAGGAAGGAAGGAAGGAAGGAAGGAAGGAAGGAAGGAAGGAAGGAAGGAAGGAAGGAAGGAAGGAAGGAAGGAAGGAAGGAAGGAAGGAAGGAAGGAAGGAAGGAAGGAAGGAAGGAAGGAAGGAAGGAAATTTCTTGCTCAAACTCCCTGGAAGAAGGGACACATCTTTTTACTGATCTTGCACATACCCTCCCCCAAGCAAGACCCCAAGCAAAAGACCTGTGGATCTGAGCCCCAATATGCCAAGTGCTTTTTGGTGGCAGATGACAGTGATTCCCAAAGCAATATTGGCATCCTTATAAACAAAACAATGAAATTTTCATTTCAACAGATTGACTAGATAAAATATTTTATACAATAACACCAGCTGAGCAGAAAATGGCAGGGAAACAGCTTTGCAATTTATTAAATGATAAGTTCCACCAACTCTTTTTAAATTAAAGCTGTCAAGACAATGGGATCTAAATGAAACAATATGCAAGCCACTAAACATTCTGAACAGCATCATGCCTCTCCAAGAAGCATGATCGGCTAGTAAACCAAGAAGATATCTGCTCCAAAGGAAGTCCGATGAGGCCTGCTTCCAGGTTTTGAATGAGATTCTTGGGTTCTGACCTAAGCACATAAATGCTGAAGTCAGCCTTCAGCCCTAAATGAAGGCAACACTAATTTAAGATATGTCATACTATTACATAATATAAACATTTTATTATATACCTATATTTATATACCCATTTTGGCAAGAATCGGTTTACTTCCTTTCCTAGTCTGAGCTATGGTTATCACTGCCTGAGAACTCTACGATAGCTTCTCAACTAGCCTCAGCTGCTGTCCTGGGCCTCTTCTGTCCATTCTCATAATACAGACAGAGGGGGCTTTTCAAAACACAAGTAAGCAGGAAAATATTAACTCAGAAACATATATGTATGTACACCTATGTTCATTGCTGCTCTTGGTAAAATATCCCAAATATGTAACCAATCCAAATGTTCAATGGCAGATGAATGAATTAAGAAGCTATGACATAGCTATACAATGGAACACTATCCAGCTGTGAGGAAGATAAAATCATTCAGTTTGCTGCAACATAGATATAACTAAAAAATATCATGTTAAGTGAGATAAGTGAAAGGGAGAAGGATACAAATACCCAGTGATTTCATTCTGCTGTGGAATAGATACAAAGCAAATTATCAGACAGTATGAAAGAATGACAACCCTCTTAAATTACAAAACTGGTATTACCAAGAAGCAGAGGAGGCAGGAAAAATAAAGAGGTCAAACTAGAAGTGACACAGGGACAGTGGTTGAGGGTCCTGGGTGATTGCGATTTATAATAACTTTATATCAATATTATAAACTTTCACACTATTTTAACCATGCAATCAAACTATGTACTCTAGCACTGTAGCACTGTCATCCTGTTGTTAATCAATTTGCTCGAGCAGGCACCAGTAATGTCTCCATTGTGAGACTTGTTGTTACTGGTCTTTGGCATATCGAATATGCCACAGTTAGCTTGCCAGGCTCTGCCGTGCAGGCGGGATACTCTTGGTAGCTTGCCGGGCTCTCTGATAGGGATGCAGGAATCGAACCCAGTCTGCTGTGTGCAAAGCAAACACCCTACTCACTGTGCTATCACTCCAGCCCGCTATCAAACTAGAGTAAAATAATAATTAAAATACACACAAGTCAGAGACTGTATAGGCCTAAACTTATCCAGTTATGTTCATGACCTGGGCTCAATTTTCCATACCACAAAAACCTTTCTGGCACAATACCCAGAACAACAATGACAGCACGCACACACACACACACACACACACACACACACAGAGAGAGAGAGAGAGAGAGAGAGAGAGAGAGAGAGAGAGAAGTCAGATTTCTGGTATCCTGCTGTTCTAAGGATCTAAACTCTTCACTGTGACTCAAGAGACCTAAAGTGTCTGCTTTCTGTTTCTCTTTTAATTCAGTGAACAAATGAATATGGAATGAGAAAGATCTAGCAATGAGAGAGACCTATTGAGGATGAAGCCCCAAATGTCTAGAATGAGACAGGTACTTGTACTTTTTAATCTTTATAGAATGCTTGAGCACACTGGAGTAAGATACAGAACACAAAAATAATCCAACCCTTGCACATCAAAAGCTACATTCTAAGAGGTGGTTTTCAAAATACAAAAGGAAAACAGGTTATCATTTGGCAACACAGATTTAATTTTAATTTTCCTTCTTCAAGCTCATAGACAGGACTGGAGCGATAGCACAGCGGGTAGGGCGTTTGCCTTGCATGCAACTGACCCAGGTTCGATTCCTCCCTCCCTCTCTGAGAGTCCAGCAAGCTACCAAGAGTATCCCACTGCACAGCAGAGTCTGGCAAGCTACCCGTGGTATATTCAATATGCCAAAAACAGTAACAAGACTCACAATGGAGACATTACTGATGCCCGCTCAAGCAAATCGATGAACAACGGGACAACAGTGCTACAGTGCTACAGGCTCATAGACAATGGTGTAGAGAGAGCTTTGACTATCCCTGTGAAAGAAAGTAGGAAAGCATGCGGGGTGGAGAGGGAAAACATTTGTACTACTAGAAGGAAGGAAGAAAGATAAACCAGTAAAAGAGGAGGACGAGAGCAGATCAGAGATGGGAAGAAGCAATGAAGAAGAAAAGGGAAACATATAGATATAGATATAGATATAGATATAGATATAGATATAGATATAGATATAGATATATAGATATAGATATAGATGTAGATATAGATATAGATATGACTTTCTATCCCTCCTTGCATAAAAAAAAACTTTGACTGGGACCCATTTGAACAAACATACTTAAAAATTAGTCCCTATAACCTCAAACAAACCTGTGGCCATCCAAAAATGGATTTATGTAGCTAAAAGATTATGCATGTATTCTTGGCTCTCAGAGTGGATGAAAAGAAGGTAAGAATTATGGCTGGATAATATCTACTATTACTGCCTTCACTTATACTTCTGAAAATAATTTTCCAGTCAGTCTCCAAATTTTCATTGGCATTCACTATAAAAGAGCAACAAAACATGAGTAACAAAATAATATTATAAATTCACCTTTCTTTCTCCCTCTGCCCTTCATATAGGGTTTTGGAGTCATGACCAATAACTCAAAAAAAGTGAGAAGAGCAGACAATAGTTACTTTTGACCTTTCACTAATACCATTATTTTTCCCTATTTCTAAACTACTAAAGCATAATAAGCATATCTATAATAATGCCATATTTCATCATTTAAATGTCTTGCTGCTTATAATAAATTATAAGTTTCTTGAGAGAAAAACCATGTCATCCCTCGAACACTTAGTTCAGCAACAGAAGCACAGCAAGCATTAGAGAAAAGTTCATAACACTAAATATTGTTTTACTCTCTTCCAAAAAAAACTTCTCTCAGGGACATAAAAATTTAGTCTCACACTTGTAAAGGAACTGAGAAAGAAATCTATATAAAATGTCAATATTAATTTTAATAAATGTATGCATTCTATTTTCTCATCCACATTGCTGGTCTACCAGAGCAAAAAAACATTTTGATACACCATGAGGAAAGCAGTACTAATTAATAGTAATTCATCCTTTTTCCATGTAAATATGAAGGTGCAAGTTCATCAATTCAAATAGATATGTTGGGAATGCTGACTCAATTCTAAAAAATATCATTTCCAGGCCACAGCAATAGTAAAGCAGGTAGGCTACCTACCATTCACAGACAACCCCGGTTTGATCTCCCCCCCCACCCCCAACACACACACTTTTGGTTCTCTGAGTCCTGCCAGTAGTGATGCTTTAACACAGAGCCAGGAGTAAGT